>NC_040100.1:11453982-12053982 GCF_003369695.1 Bos indicus x Bos taurus | reverse complement strand
CTCCAGAAAAGAGTTCCCTGGTTGAAGACTTACCTGATTAAATCAGACTAATGAAGCAAAAGAACACAACTCTCTTTATTAAAGTCAACTGTCCATATAAAAATCTAATCATGGCAGTAAACACGGGGCATATCTGGAGGGTCATCTTGGGATCTTGCCTACTACAGTCAGTTTCCAAAGGCAAGAAAAGGAGGAACTGCCTCAATCCATGTATCATAAAAAGGGTTCCTGTATATGCCTGGATTTTGGAGTGTCATTTCTCTTTGTCACTGATGTCCCCAAATAAATACTTAAGGTATTCCATAGATAATAACATGAAGACTGTGTTATTTGCCTGAAAAAAACAGAAATGACTGAAGTACTTACACTGGACTATCACATACATTATTCAAATTTAAACAGATTCAATGGACTTCACAGCAATAGAAAACGTTGAAAAGTTAATCAAATAAAGAGCAGAAAATAAGCTAAGATCAATCTAACTATGTAGTCTCAAATATAAACAAAAAGCAATTAAGAGCAACCTAACCAACTTTGATATCCTTCCAACAGACAAATGCAACCCAAACAACAAAACTTAATAATGTTCTATGGCTTATCCAGAGAATCATTACTCTATGATTTGGCCAAGAGGCTATTATGATACTATCTCTTCATAACTTAATAATGTGAAGGAAAGGGAATGGAAGTGTAAAAATCAGTGCTCATATATAAATAAAATCTCTATCTACAACCTGGGTACTATTTCCAAGTTGAATTATGTTGACAAAAGGCATGATAACAACCTGACTTTTCATTTCCTATCAAAAAAGAAGTCTAAACTATCTGGGGGAAAAATAATGCACAAGAATGAGATTAAAGGGAAAAGCTTGTCTATTTGGCATTCCTTAAGCATGACTGTGGACTGAAAAATAAATCTGTTTTCATATAGGTTCAAAAATCCACAATAAACATATGAAATGCAAAAATAATTGGATGAAGGGATGTTTGACTGCTTTGGTACAGTTTCTAGCCTTCTGATAGTGAGATTTTGATTACTGGAAAGAATTTCTGAGACAGTATCATTTGGTTAGTGAGTAAATAGTGCTGCTATGAACACAGGAATACGTTATCTCTTCAAATTAGAATTTTGTCTTTTCCAGATAAATCCCTAAGAGTGGTACTGCTGGATCGTATGGTAGTTCTACTTTTAGCTTTTCTTTTTTATTGGACTATTCACAATGTTGTGTTAGTTTCAAGTGTACAACAAAGTGCATCAGTTATACATATACCCACTCTGTTTTATTTTTAGTTTTTTAAGGAATCTTGGTCATTGTACCAGTTGACATTTCCACCAACAACATAGGAAGGTTCCTTCTTCACCACACCCTTTCCAGAATTTAGTATATGGAGACTTTGTGAATGGCCCTTCTGACTGGTAGGAGGTGATACCTCATTGTAGTTCTGATTTGCATTTCTCTAATAATTAGTGATGTTGAGCATCTTTTCATTTACTTGTTGGTTATCTGTATATCTTCTCTGGAGAAATATCTGTTTAGATCTTCTCCCCTCTCCTTTTTTGTTTTTTTGAATGTTGATGTCCATGTGTATCTTAATGTCTTAATTGACTCAGGTTGCCATAACAAAATACCAGGCTGATGGCTTAAATAACAGAAATTTTCTCACTTCTGGAGGTCAGAAATATAAGAACAAGATGAAGGCCGTTCCAGCAGTTTCTGGTAAGAGCCCTTTTCCTGTCCTACAGAAAGCCACCATCTCTCTGAGTCCTCATATGGAGGGAAAAAAGAAAACGATCCTTCTAATCACTCTTCTAATAAAGGATATTAATCATGTCCTCTTAGGACCTCATTTAACCTTAATTACTTCCTTACTCCAAATAAATTGAGGGTTCGGGCTTAAACATATGAGTTTGAATTGGGATGGGGTGAGCTGAGAGAATTCAGTCCGTATTATCAAACATGCACCAACTGTTGAGTAGGCTACATTAGGTTAGGCTAGGCTACATTACTAGGCTACATCACTTCAAGGAGGACAGAAATGAACTTGTTTAGGAAACACTAAGGTCAACTCTTTTGAGAAGCCATAGTCATTTTTCATAGGTGGTATGGGTTCCACACATACATATTCTAGAGTATCTGAAATCCCTACTACAGACTGAATTGTTATTGTTGTTTTTCAGTCATGTCTGACTCTTTTCGATCCCATGGACTGCAGCATGCCACGTTTCCGGGTCCTTCATTGTCTCCAGGAGTATGCTCAAACTCGTGTTCACTGAGTCAGTGATGCCACCCAACCATCTCACCCTCTGTTGCCATTCTCTCCTTTTGCCTTCAATCTTCAAGACACACATGGTCTTTTCCAATGTGTCCGCCCCAAATTCATATATTGAAACCATAACTTTCATTACTTCAGAATGTGACTTATTTAAAGATAGGGACTTTAAACATGCAATTAAGTTAAAATGAGGTCATGAGGGTGGGCTCTAACTCAATCAGACTGGTGTCCTCATAAGAAGACGAGACTGTGACACAGGGAGGCATGAGATACACACAGGCACAGAGAATAGGCCGTGTGAGGGCACAGGGAGAAGACGGCCTCCTCTGCAGGGAAAAAGAGAGGCCCCAGAAGAAGGAAAACCCGCCATTATCTTCATCTGGGACTTCTAGTCTCCACAACTGTGAGAAAATAAATTCCTGGTTTAAGTCACCCACTCTGTGGCATTTTCTCATGGCAGCACCAACAAACTAAGTCTTTTCTTTAGAGTACAAACATTCCATTTATTATTGTTTCGACCTTACAAAACAATGAATCAAGACAAAACAAAGAAACCCAGCTACCTTTTCAAGATCCCCCTTACAAAAAAATCCTTAAAAACATTTTATTCAGTATCTCTCATTTTCCTCCTCCCATTCTCTGTTTAACCCATTCTAATGAGGCAATTGTCCTCAGCATGCAATGAAATTGCTCCTGTCCAGCTCACCGAAAATAGCTATCAGAAGCATTCGCAGATCTCCGGGCAAGAGAATCAAAACACTTAAGTCCAAATAGTTAAAAGTTGTAAGTCAAGCTAATAGAGTGTTAAATAAAATATCTTATCCACTGACCTTGCTTAAATGAATGTTCACACTGAAGGTCAGGATTTACGTTAGACTTCTATATGCCTTAAAGTTTCTTGACAGAACGTGGCAGAGCAGAACAACCAGCCCCTGGTCTGGTGTCCTTCTCTTCCCAACTGTAGTTCTCTCCCACATCTCAAAAGCCTCACCTGCTCACGGGGTAACTTCCCAGCCCAACCTCCAGTTTCCATCCACATGCTCACTTTACCCAGCTACCACGAGCAGTGCCCCAGCTCAGGTCTGACCACATGCATGGCTGTGGTGCAGCCTGCTTTCAGGCAGACAGACCTAGGAAACAGACTGTGAAAACCAGATTGAGAGTATGTAGGCTAAGACTTCTGAAGTCCCAGAAAATTAGTAAGCACGCTATAAGAGGGGGAGTGGTGGGATCCAAGTGGAATGTAGGGTGGTGGTCCTTTGAACTCTTCCACTCTGGGAAGGGGATGGCTTGAGGACCAGAGCAGGCCAAAGGGCGAGAGTCCATCCTGCCTTGATTGGAGGGCAGTGCCAATCATTAATTACCTACAAATGCTAAGCCTATCGGTCACTGTGAGTCCCCATCTTACTGATCTATCTACAGGAAGCATCAGTAGCTACAGTAGCATCGAACACAAATGCTCATCCTAAAAGTACTTTGCTTCACTCCTGCTTTTCCTCCTGCCTCCTCTGGCCATTCCTTACACATCTTGACATTAGGTTCCCCAAGGCTCTGTCCTTGGACCTCTTCTTTTTTCTGTCTATAATCACTACCCTTGATGATCTCATCCAGTGTCATGTTTTCAAATACTGCCTATGTGCTGATGATGCTTCATTTGCCTCAATCTCTTCCCCCAATTTTAGTCTCCTCAAACCAGCTGCATCTGCAAATTCACTTAGACGTGTAATAGGAATCTCAAACTTGTAACAACTAAAGTAGTATCTTCGATGTGTCTAATTGTTATCAACAGCAACTTCACCTTTGGCCAAGGCTAAAATCTTTCTCTCTACAGTTACTGCCCTGTTCAAAGCTGCCGTCTTCTCTTACCTGGATTAAAATAATACCTTCCTATCTGATATCCAGTTTGTGCCTTTGTCCACTATGTCCATGCATCTCTCTCAGGAGCCAGAGAGCTCCTATAAAAAAGTAAGAGTAATGACAAAGGTCACTCTAATGGCCTACAAAGTAGCCCCCAATCTGTCTGGTTCCCCCGTTCTTTCTCTTGGCCTCATTTTCTACTCCTCTCTGCCTTGTTCACTCTGTAACAGTTTCACTGGCCTCATCACTATTTTTCAAATAAGCCGGGCTGGCCCCCACCTCAGGGCCTTTGCACTTGTGGTACTTGTTGTTTGAGATATTTAGCCCCTAAAGGCACGTGGTTCACGACTGCCCTTCCTCAGATGTTTACTGAAATGTCTCTCAGTGAGGACTTCCTAGATCATCCTCTTTACAAGTGTTACCCTGCTTCTACTTAACACCATCTAATGTTTACCTATATTATCTGTCCACTGTCCTTCTTCAAACACATCACCCACCCCAACCACACTGCAAGTAAATAAGAAGCTACTTGAGTACCAGGATTCTTATCTGTTTTGTTCACTATTATATCTGCAGAATCTAAAATAGTGCCTACATTATTAGATGTTCAATAAGTATCTGTTGAATTGGTCAATATGCAGAATCTTTTAAAAAACTTTTTATTTATTTATGGATTACACTGGGTCTTCGTTGCTGCATACAGGCTTTCTCTAGTTGCAGCGAGAAGGGACTGCTCTCTAGTTGAGGCTCACAGGCCGCTCGTTGTGGTGGCTTCTCTTATTGAGAAGTACGAGCTCTAGAGCACATGGACTCAGTAGTAAGCAGGTGGGCTCTAGAGTACAGGCTCAGTAGTTGTGGCACGCGGGCTTAGCTGCTTCACGGCATGTGGGATCTTCCCAAACCCATGTCTCCTGCACTGGCAGGCAGATTCTTACCACTGGACCATCAGAGATGTCTCTGCATCATATCTGTAGCATGTAAGTCAGTCTTTCAAATCCTCCATGAAATAGCTTTTGGAGATATTAACAAAGAGTATGATTGGATCTCACAAAGTTAGCCTTTTGGGATTTGCAAAAAAGAAAGCTCAAAAGTAGAGTGGTAATATGAAAACTGAGTGTACACTAGTTAACCATGGCCTCGCTATTCACATAAGCCTTCAAATTCCTCAGTCTTCACAAAGTGCCATTGCTGATTTTCTTCTTGAAACAGTGATCATATATAATTTAAAATATTTCAGATAGTCAGGTATAGGATTATAAAATGAAAAGTAGCATATAATTGCACTTAGTTTAATAAATCTTCATCCTGGCATTTGAGAATTCTAAAAGTACTTGTTCAGCAAAAGGTCAAAAACCACTACCGAGAGAAGTTAATAGCTCTCTTAGTACTATATACGCTTATTGATGAAATTGCCACTTTTGAATAATTTGGGTGATATGAAGCATTTTAAAAATCTTATTTACCTTCTAACAAATATTTTTAATATAAAAAATCATTTTCTTGTTTTTTTAAAATCAATCCAACAAAAATCTTGTAAGATCCCATATGAAGGGATGTTACTGTGTACTATCAAACACATTTAATAAGAGCAACAACATCATTTATAAAAGAAACCCAATTGGTTATAGAAATACATACATTCTCCAACATGGTATAAGTTTCCTTTGTCAGGACAACAAATGATCTTTAGTACCAGTTCATACCACTGGAAATGGCAGCGCTGACTGAATTAACTCTGAAGTCACACGGGATGATTTCAGCACCGCCCCACGCCCTGCACTGTGCTGCATTACCCGCCGGAATCATCTGCCTGACCTCTGACGAACCTGAACTAAAGACTCAAGGTTTTTAACAAACTTCACTGCACTACAGTGATTTTCACTTGGCTCCAGAAGACTTCGAGTCAGGAAGCCTTTCTCATTTTTAGCCTGGACAAAAGAGACATAGGGAATGGGATAATCCAATTTTGAACGAGGGACAAATATGGTAAAGAAAGCTTATACAGAGGATCATAAATTCTCCAACTATCATAAATTCTTAGTCTAAAAACATGGCACTTCTCTAAGGTGCAGAAAGATTCAAATACATAGTTTCCATTTCTTAGCATGATTTTAGCTGATTTGCATACATTAATGAAGAAAAAACTTGACCATTTTTCCTAACCAAGTTCAGACATGAGAAGACAAAGACCAGACCCCTCAGAAACAGAAACTGGAATCCCGGGCAAAGGGAGGTGAGTTCTTTCCCTTGTAGAGCTCTCCCACCTGACAGACAACTAGAGATAAGATGATACTAGCTCATTTGCAGGTAAGAACTTAAAACACACCAATGTCTGGCTATCAACACAGAGGCAAATGCTAGGAAATGAAGGGTCTTGGCTCGTACAGCTACAATGCTAACACGTATTCTCACTGGCACCTGGAATATCTCATTGATTCCATGTAACCAAAAAATGAAGCAATTAATATACATAGTATTAACAGAATAAATATGCAATCTACATACTATTTCTAAGAAGCCCCCAAATTCTGTAAATCAAATTTTATTTCCCAATTTACGGACAGAGAAAACAAATCAGAAAAAGACTAAGTAATCCTAGCAATGTCACAAAAGGCAGAAAACAGCAGAGGCAGGACTAGAACCAATGTCAGCCTGAATCTATAAGGACTACAGCCCTCAGTTGTTATGCAGACCTAGTAGAGCACAGAAAGAACAACATGTACTTAGAAATTTCAGCTTCCCTTCAACCCTCAGAATGTCTAAATTCTCTTGATATTGAATATAAAGTAATCTGCAGTTCTAAGGGAAACCAGCTCTATGATCATTCTTAATCACATCATGAAAAACAAGAGATAACTCATTTTACTTTAGAAAAAGAATATGAAAAAGAGTTCACATAATATATGCACAGTAGGTAGGAAAAAAAAAAAAAAACTATAGCTATTTGGGACAGTGGTGTGTTTTAAAATTCTTTTTCACTTTCACATTCCGAATTCCCTGAACTCTGAACAGATCAAAGTTTTACAGATTATCCCTCAAAAAAAAAAAAAAAAAAAAGACAAGAAACACAAATTAATAACTATTTAAGCATTCTGTTTCATCATGATAACAAACAGATGGTTTTAATATTCTGGAGGCTAATTCCTGAACAATTAAAAACACAGCAAGACATTAACATCTAATGAAACATTTTAACTACCAGTATATGCATCTGCCATTAATTCCCACACAGTAAGGTCTTGGATCTCCTCAATCTGTTCTTTATTAAGGAAAGTTTTTCCACTCTGAATTTAGTGAAGTAGAGAATTAACAACTGTTTTCAATCAGCAATCAGCAGGGTATTTCGCCAATGTGTACTGAAACCATGTACACTATCAGACTTAAATTTATTCTTATGATGGCTTTGATGTACACACACTCGCAATTTAAGAACAGATCCAGCTTTCTAATTAGGTGTTTTCTCCCCAAAATCCACGCCACATTAGCCCCTTAATATACAACAGAAATTTTCATTGAGTTGTTTCTAAAAGCAATGTATTTGTTTAATAATGCAACTCATTTTGACTCAGATTGCCAAAAGAATCCCAGTCTGCAGCTCCAACCATTATAGCAACATGTAAAGGCAACCATCACAAGAACACTGAAAGATGACTAGACATAGCACATTCTCAGATCTGACAGGTTAACATGGGATGACCAGTTACCATTAAGCTGCTTAATAATACTGTACCTGCTGCTGGGGCCGCTGCTAAGTCACTTCAGTCATATCCGACTCTGTGCGACCCCATAGATGGCAGCCCACTAGGCTCCCCCGTCCCTGGGATTCTCCAGGCAAGAACACTGGAGTGGGATGCCATTTCCTTCTCCAATGAATGAAAGTGAAAAGTGAAAGTGAAGTCGCTCAGTCGTGTCCAACTTTTAGTGACCTCATGGACCACAGCCTACCAGGCTCCTCCGTCCATGGGAGTTTCCAGGCAAGAGTACTGGAGTGGGTTGCCACTGCCTTCTCTGAATACGGTACCTATTTGTTTTGCTATTATATAATTTTCCCCCAACTGTACATAATGTATCCAACTGAATTCTCACATAAATTTTCTGGGGTAAGCAAAGTAAACTGTAATGTGTCCCCATCACAGGACAAGAAATGAAAGTTCAGACATGAGTGACCCGACCAAAGGCACCTAGAGAGATGGTGATAAGCAGAGTTACTTACCAGGATTCCTGGCCACTGGCTGAATGTTGCGTTTACTGTCCCTAAGGTAGTGTCATAATCTACTGCACTAAGCTACTGGTTCTTTACACGACAACTCTGAGGCAGACATGATTGTTACTATTTAAGGTTAAGTAAGTGGAGGCAAGTGTTCAAGTTAAACAGATAGGAAGAGGTAGACCTACAGTTCACAACCAGGCCTTTTATCCTAGGGTCCATGTGATTCCATAATACTACGCTATCCTCCAGAGTATCATTATCATTCATTGGCAATGCAGATATATTTTAACCAACTGCAATGTGACCATTCATCTGGGCAAGTAACAACAATAATTTTTAGTTTAGTGACCAAATATTTTAGTGGGAACAATTAGCAAATTAGCTATAAATATTCTGAATCTTTGTAATGGAAAAAAATAAGTAAATGTTATCACCCATCTTGGGTTATTTTAAATTATTTAATTTTTTTTCCAGCCTTACCTCAAGGTGTGAAGGATCCTAGTTCCCTGACCAGGAATCGAACCCGTGCTCCCCACAGTGGAACTGTATAATCTCAAAACAGTGGACTTCCAGACAAGACCCTATCTTGGTTATTTTTATACCTGTGTCTCTCAATTCTGAACAATTAATACATAATCTAACGTGAAAGTGAAAGTCGCTCAGTCGTGTCCAACTCTTTGTGATCCCATGGACTATACAGTCCATGGAATTCTCCAGGCCAGAACACTGGAGTGGGCAGCCTTTCCCTTCTCCAGGGGATCTTCCTAACCTAGGGATCAAACCCAGGTCTTCTGCATAGCAGGTGGATTCTTTACCAGCTGAGCCACAAGGGAAGCCCAAGAATCCTGCAGTGGGTAGCCAATATCTTCTCCAGCAGATCTTCCAAACCCAGAAATCAAATCAGGGTTTCCTGCATTGCAGGTAGATTCTTTACCAACTGAGCTATCAGGGAAGTCCATAACCTAATGTAGCTAAATCCTAATATATTAAAAATATTAATCTATGAGCTAAATTCTATAAAATGATCTCAAATTTCATCCCAGAATGACTAATAATCAAAACTTTAATACAGGGTAGGATTATTTTGGTCACATCAGACTCAGTCAAGCAACTGAGAATACAATTTCATTTACTTTAGTCATCTGACGTAAGGAAATTTAGATTAATTTAATGGTAAGGTTAAAAAAATAAACTTTAATTGACAAGTTACTTTCACTTTTATTCAAAACCTATACATGCCAAGCAATTCTTGTCTGGTTTATAGTTTATTATTTCTAGCTGGGAATATTTAGTGTAAGATTATTAAAAGGGAAAATATTAGAAAAGCATGTGGACTAGACTACTTATTTAAAAATTGCTAAATTATAGTGTTAATGTATATAAATATACATGTTCAGTCACTCAGTTGTGTCAGACTCTTTGCGACGCCATAGACTGCAGCATGCCAGGCCTCGTTGTCCATTACCAACTCCCAGAGCCTACTCAAACTTATGCCCATTGCATCAGTGATGCCATCCAACCATCTCTTCCTCTGTCATCCCTTTCTCCTCCCGCCTTCAGTCTTCCACAGCATCAGAGTGTTTTCTAATGAGTTGGTTCTTCGCATCAGGTAGCCAAAGTATTGGGTTTTCAACTTCAGCATCAGTCCTTCCAGTGAATATTCAGGACTGATCTCCTTTAGGATCAACTGGTTGGACTCCTTGCAGTCCAAGGGACTCAAGACTCTCAAGAGTCTTCTCCAACACCACAGTTCAAAAGCATCAATTCTTTGGCTCTCAGCTTTCCATATAGTCCAACTCTCACATCCATATAGGACTACTGGAAAAACCATAGCTTTGACAGACCTTTGTTGGCAAAGTAATGTCTCTGCTTTTTAATACGCTGTCAAGGTTGGTCACAGCTTTTCTTCCAAGGAGCAAGCGTCTCTTAATTTCATGGCTGCAGTCACCATCTGCAGTGATTCTGGGGCCCAAAAAAATAAAAGTAAGTCACTGTTTTCATTGTTTCCCCATCTATTTGCCATGAAATGATGGGGCGGATGCCATGATCTTAGTTTTCTGAACATTGAGTTTTAAGCCAACTTTTTCACTCTCCGCTTTCACTTTCATCAAGAGGCTCTTTAGTTCTTCTTTGCTTTCTGCCATGAGTGTGGTGTCATCTGCATATCTGAGGTTGTTGATATTTCTCCCTGAAATCTTGATTCCAGCTTGTGCTTCATCCAGCCTGGCATTTCACATGATGTACTCTGCATATACGTTAAATAAGCAGGGTGACAATATACAGCCTTGACGTACTCCTTTCCTGATTTGGAACCAGTCTGTTGTTCCGTGTCCAGTTCTAACTGTTGTTTCTTGACATGTATACAGATTTCTCAGGAGACAGGCCAGGTGGTCTGGTATTCCCATCTCCGAAGAATTTTCCACAGTTTGTGGTGATCCACACAGTCAAAGGCTTTGGCATAGTCAATAAAGCAAAAGTAGATGTTTTTCTGGAACTCTCTTGCTTTTTCAATGATCCAACAGATGTTGGCAATTTGATCTCTGGCTCCTCTGCCTTTTCTAAATCCAGCTTAAACATCTGGAAGTTCACAGTTTCACGTGCTGTTGATGCCTGGCTTGGAGAATTCTGAGCATTACTTTGCAAGTAAAATTGTGTGATAGTTTGAACATTCTTTGGCATTGTCTTTCTTTGGGATTGGAAAGAAAACTGACTTTTTCCAGTCCTGTGGCCACTGCTGACTTTTCCAAATTTGCTCGCATATTGAGTGCAGCACTTTTACAGCATCAACTTTTAGGATTTGAAATAGCTCAACTGGAATTCCATCACCTCCACTAGCTTTGTTAGTAGTGATCCTTCCTAAGGCCCACTTGACTTTGCATTCCAGGATGTCTGGCTCTAGGTGAGTGATCACACCATTGTGGTTACCTGGGTCATGAAGATCTTTTTTGTATAGTTCTTCTGTGTACTCTTGCCATCTCTTCTTAATATCTTCTGCTTCTGTTAGGTCCATACCTATTTCTGTCCTCTATTGTGCCCATCTTGGCATGAAATTTCCCTTGGTATCTCTAATTTTCTTGAAGAGATCTCTAGTCTTTCCCATTCTATTGCTTTCCTCTCTTTCTTTGCATGATCACTGAGGAAGGCTTTCTTATTCCTCCTTGCTACTCTTTGGAACTCTGCATTCAAATGGGTGTATCTTTCCTTTTCTCCTTTGCCTTTAACCTCTCTTCTTTTCTCAGCTATTTTTAAGGCCTTGTCAGAGAACCATTTTGCGTTTTTGTATTTTCTTTTTCTTGGGGATAGTCTTGATCACTGCCTCCTGTACAAGGTCATGAACCTCTGTCCATAGTTCTTTAGGCACTCTATCAGATCTAATCCCTTGAATCTATTTGTACATGTATGCTAAAGACTGAACGTTTGTTTCCCTTTCAAGTTCAAATTCATATGTTGAAATCTAATTCCAAATGTCAAGGTATTAGCAGGTGGGCCTATCAGAGGCGATTGGGCATAAGTGGAGCCCTTTTGGGTGGGATTAATGCCCTTATGAAAGAGATCCCAGACAGTTTCCTCACTCTTCCTACCATGTGAGAAAAAGGGGAAAGCAGGCCATCTATGAACCAGGAATCAGGCCCTCAGAAAACACAGAATCTGCCTGGCTCCTCGACGTTGGGACTTTCCAGCCTCTAGGACTATGAGAAATAAATGTATATTGCATATAAGCTACCCAAGTCTATGATGTTTTGTTATAGTAGCCAAAATGGAACAAGACAACATATAGATACACACACACACACACACACACACACACACACACATATATATGTTATCTTAGCAAACAAAGAAATTATAGTACTAAAACTACGTACAGAGATGCCAGAGAGCTCACAGCTCACTGTAAAAGGAAATCACCGAAAAAAACACTAAGTGTTGCAAACTAAAAAGACTGTACATAGTACTACTTCTTTGCTTCTGTACAATGAAAGCTTAATGATAACTTTAAACCAAAATATTATGGGCAAATAAGTACATAAAACTTTAAAAAAATACAAAATTGGGACTTCCCTGGCAGTCCAATGACTAAGACCCCATTCTGTCAATGCAGGGGGTATGGGTTATATCCCTGGTAAGGAAACTAAGATTCCCACATAATATACGTAAGTAAAACAAAAATCTTGATATGAAAAGACAATAAAAAATAAATGTGGAGTTTTGCCTGGCAATCAAGATAAACATATTTCAAATGTACCATTTGCCAAATACTTAGCCAGAGCAATAATACAGAGGATATTTTTTAAAAGAATAAGACGGTATATTGCCATAGCAATGACTATTGATAGCATGGGAAAGAAATTCAGGTTGGGAGAGACAGAAAATATTTTTAGTGAAAGAATGTTTTATTCCTACAGGAAAAAAAAAAAAAAGAATCCTAATTACACATTAAAAAGTCATTACGGATACATATTTACTACCTTTTTAGGAGAAAGATGGGGGAGGGGGTCTGTACCTCTTTTTTGGCAGTTCTTATGAAAATTCATAAGCCAGATGGCATTCAATAAATGTAAAGAGCTAAAGAATTTAGTTTTATAGAAAAACATCAATTAGCATAAGAAAATTAGCAATTAAGCAATCATTATACAACATATATCAATATTACTAACGAGTGAACATATACACTAAATTTCTAATGTGAACTCTGTTAGAGGCAAATATTTTGAAGCACTGCTATTTTACTACAAAAAGCGTTATCAGTTATTCATTTCAGCTATACGTCAGTACCTACCACATTTGTTGTCTGGTTGTTAAGTCATATCAGACTCTTTTGTGACCCCATGGACTGTAGCCCACTAGACTCCTCTGTCCATGGCATTTCCCAGGCAAGAATACTGGAGTGGGTTGTCATTTCCTTCTCCAAGAGATCTTCCTGACCCAGGGATTGAACCTGTGTCTCCTGCATTGGCAGGTGGATTCTTCATCATTGAGCCACCAGGGAAGCCTGCCTACCACCCCACTGTAACAAAGTCCTTTCTGGATCTCCTCAGAAAGTACAGTGGCTCAGCAGCTGACCTTTGGCCCAAAGTCATTTGCCTATATAATTCAAAATTTTTTTTAAAATTTATCACTTTTTTTCTATACTTGCAGTTTAGGCTGGTCCTCTTCTACAAGGACCAAACTACACAGTACAGCCACTAAAGCTTTCTACTCCCTGTGGTCAAGTCTGTGGGAATAATGCAGTGAAACGAGATCTGTTAAGCTCCACTCTTAAAGTTCCATCCATAAGGCTGTGAAGCCAACCCCTACCGCACAAATCTTAAGGCACAAAGATAATCTGTGCAAAGATGACTATAACCAAGCCATTTCTGAAGATGAGAGACTCTAAATGAAAAATACATAAGATTCAAAACAGAGTCTCATGAAGTTCAATGAGAGGTATAATAAGTACACAGTGGTATTTCTATAATAGTCAGGACAGGGGCCCTGGTGGTCCAGTGGTTCAAAGTCAGCCTGCTAGTGTGGGGGCCAGGGGTTCCATCCCTGGTCTGGGAGGATCCCACATGCCGTGGGGTACCGGATCTATGTGCTGCAACTACTGAAGCGTGTGTCCTAGAGTCTGTGTTCTGCAACAAGCCACCACAATGAGAAGCCCTCATACCGCTACTGGAGAGCAGCCAACACAAAGGCTCAGTAGAGCCAAAACATAGTCAATTAAAAATATCAGGACAATAATCGGGAGAAGGGTCACTACAGAAAGAAATTTTAACCTTAAGGAATCTTCTTGTTCAAAAGCTTATGCTTTCTAAAACCCTAGAATGTTATTTAAATATATATATATATATACACACACACACACACATATATACACACACACACTTAATTAATTGTTTTAATTGGAGGCTAATTACTTTACAATATTGTGGTGGTTTTTGCCATACATTGACATGATCAACCATGGGCGTACATGTGTCCCCCCATCCTGAACCCCTTCCACCTCCCTCCCCATCCCATCCCTCTGGGTTGTCCCAGTGCACTGCCTTTGAGTGCCCTGTTTCATGCATTTAACTTGGACTGGTCATCTATTTCACATATAATATACATGTTTCAATGCTATTCTCTCAAATCATCCCACCCTCACCTTCTCCCACAAAGTCCGAAAGTCTGTTCTTTATATCTGTGTTTCTTCCTGTCTCACATATAGGGTCGTCATTACCATCTTTCTATATTACATATATATGCATTAATATACTGTATTGGTGTTTTTCTTTCTGACTTAGGCTTCAGTTTTATCCACCTCATTAGAACTGACTCAAATGCATCCTTTTTAACAGCTGAGAAATATTCCATTGGGTATATGTACCACAACTTTCTTATCCATTCGTGTGTGGATGGACATCTAGGTTGCTTCCATGTCCTAGCTATTGTAAACAGTGCTATGACGAACATTGGGGTAAATGTGTCTCTTTCAAATCTGCTTTCCTAGGTGTATATGCCCAGCAGTGGGATTGCCGGGTCATATGGCAGTTCTATTTCCAGTATTTTAAGAAATCTCTACACTGTTCTTCATAGTGACTGTACTAGTTTGCATTCCCCAAAACAGTGTAAGAGAGTTCCCTTTTCTCCACACCCTCTCCAGCATTTATTGTTTGTAGACTTTTTGATAGCAGCCATTCTGACCAGTGTGAGATGGAACATCATTGTGGTTTTGATTTGCATTTCTCTGATAATGAGTGATGTTGAGCATTTTTTCGTGTGTTTGTTAGCCATCTATATGTCTTCTTTGGAGTAATGTCAGTTTAGCTCTTTGGCCCATTTTTTGATTGGGTCATTTATTTTTCTGGTATTGAGCTGCATGAGCTGCTTGTATATTTTTGAGATTAATTCTTTGTCTGTTGCTTCGTTTGCTATTATTTTCTCCCATTCTGAAGGCTGTCTTTTCACCTTGCTTATAGTTTCCTTCATTGTACAAAAACTTTTAAGTTTAATTAGGCCCCATTTGTTTATTTTTGCTTTTATTTCCGTTATTCTGGGAGGTGGGTCATACAGAATCTTGCTGTGATTTACGTCAGAAAGTGTTCTATGTTTTCCTCTAAAAGTTTTATCATTGCTGGTATTATATTTAGATCTTTAATCAATTTTGAGTTTATTTTTGTGTATGGTGTTAGAAAGTGTTCTAGTTTCATTCTTTTACAGGTGGTTGACCAGTTTTCCCAGCACTACTTGTTAAAGAGATTGTCTTTTCTCCATTGTATATTCTTGTTTCCTTTGTCAAAGATAAGGTGTCCACAGGTGAGTGGATTTATCTCTGGGCTTTCTACTTTGTTCCACTGATCTATATTTCTGCCTTTGTGCCAGTACCATACTGTCTCGATGACTGTAGCTTTGTAGTATAGTCTGAAGTCAGGAAGGTTGATTCCTCCAGTTCCATTCTTCTTTCTCAAGACTGCTCTGACTACTCAAGGTTTTTTGTGTTTCTATACAAACTGTGAAATTATTTGTTCTAGTTCTGTGAAAAATACCATTGGTAGCTTGATAGGGATTGCACTGAATCTATAGATTGCTTTGGGTAGTATACTCATTTTCACTATAAATACATATATTTATTGGCCACTTCTTATTGCTTTTTCTCTAACCTCCAACTTTCTGTAACGTTTTACTTTCAATATGCTTTTCCAAGATAGTTTGAGACAGAATCCAAATCAAAGATATGAATTTATATGTAAGTAGCTGAAGGGTGGATATTGCAGAATAAACACTGGCACCAAATATGCCTATATTGATCATTTCTGTTCTAAAAGTTAATAAAATGTACCTTTCTAGTGCAGTAATTGGAAATATTACCAGAAGAAAATGTTTACGGAACCTGACTTTTCTGATAAGATATTAAAAATTTAAGTAGACTTGTGAAATATTCATCTTTTTTATTTAATATTAAATATGGTCTATAGTTGAGATACAACACACGTTTTTGCCATATAAATGCAAAAGGTCTTCCTAAATGAAACCTTCTGATCTGTGTGGAGCAATATGCCTTCTTCTATTTCTTGAAATTCTTGTTATCATCAGGGCAGAGAGCAGGTGACTTGTTGTGAAGCAAGTGCAAGAGAAGCAAGAACAAGAACCCCCGAGCTACAGGACCTTAGATTGAAAAACGACCCCACCAGTCAAAGTCAATCCTCAAACACCCATTATTCCAGTTACCTCTGGAAGAAATTCAACAAGTGAGAAACAGAAAAAGGTCAAGGAAGATGCTTAGATCCAAGAATTTTAACTTAAGCTGGTTTTTCAACCAAAGGAGAAAAAGAAAGTCTACCTTTACCTGTAAACTCTGGATTCTACAGAAAGTACTGATTCCACACAGCTTTTGGAATTGAATACACAAGAACATGTACCAGATCCCCTTTCTTACCTCCTTCTTCTAACCTCCAAGCTAAATAAGGGAAAGTAAAAAGAGAGATTGTTTTCAATAAAATGTTGATAAGGTTACACAAACACCCCAAGGCCTGGGCCTCTGTCTATAGTCTAAATGGTTAAAAGGTTATGATGACGGGTAGGAATTTATTACAAGGTTTACCAGCAACCTATGAAATTGAAAGAAACACTTCTGAAAACAGGAAAAAGTAGATTAAAATCCCTGGATTCATAACGCAAAAAAAAAAAAAGGTGTGGTCTGAATATTAACTACTAAAGAATTGCAAAGAAAACTCCTTTCCTCTTCCTTCTTTCTTGAGTGAGACAGAAAACACAGTGAAACTCCAGGCTGTCAACCACTGGTACCCCACTGCTAGCCATGGCAACAGCTGCACGGCTCTGCTGTAATAAACTGGAACAATTTAATAGCTTTTATTGTTCTGTAGTGGTGTCTGAGCATAGCCACTCTCCCCTCCTAGGACTCCAGGGCCCCGCAAGGGCAGCAATGAGAGAAGATCTCATTTACCTAAAAGCACTTATAAATTTTTAATTTGCTTTAACAAGTAAATTAACAAGTCCCTCATTCAGGCAAGTTTTATGGCTTCTTGCCACTTGGGGAAGGCTGTAAAAGTTTTATAGATAATCCAGAGCTACTGAGACTGCTCATAATAAATTGTCTGTTTCCTGTTATTTTATCAAACCACTGGGCTTCTAATGACTTAAAGTCACAGTTCCCTTATATTCAGGCTTTTTATGAGGCCATATTGATAAACTCCAAAGAACACCTTAAATTATACTGGGCCCTTGTTAATCATTACAAAGATTTTTTTTTTTTTTTTAATGGGAGCTTACCTTAGCTTACGCCCTGCTAATAAATGCTACAACATGTTCTGGAGACAGCATGCTGATTGTACATATTATTTAAGATGCTGCCTTAGCCAGAGTTCCTATTAGCAAATACTTCAAGGTAGCTGTAACCTGCTCTGTTATGTACAGACTCACCAAGAATTCTACCCACTAGAACGTGGTGCTTTCTAGACTGCTGCATTTTCTCCTAGAAGGGAGTAGCCTGATGACTATTTGTCATGCATGGTGAGAGCAGTTAAGCGTCAAATGTGTGGATCAGAGTTTGACCCTAGATTAACATAAAATTTAGCTATCGGTTATTAGCAAGTCATTCAGACCTGAACTAACTTTAAGACAGTGTGGCAGGAAGGAAAAAGAGCAAAGGCAAATCTCATTCACTAATTATGGAATACCTGTTACCAGCCAGGAATGGGGCTGGCAATGTGTAGAATACAGAGATGTGTAAATATTCAAATTGATCATGACACATCATTTATTAATTGCACATACAAACTGAGTATTAGAAACCAGTGACAAAGTAAGGAGAATGAAATATGCTCTCCAAGTCAGTCTGCAACCACGTGGAGTTAGTGGAAGTGCTAAGTGGCCCAGCTGGCTTTGTGATGACCTTTATACTTTACACGCATGCATGCACACACATACAAATAGGCAAAGTGAAGATCTAAAGGCATTTGCTTTTTTCAATTTAGTCTATCAGGGGAGAGAATCTTAGGAAAAAGTCACCTACAACCAAGGACAGAATAATCTATGTAAGGCCTTCAAACAAAACGATTCAAAAGGCCAAGAGATCACATCACGGTTCATACAGATACAACACGCGCCGTAGGAAGCACACTGAGTTCTTGTTACATTCATATTGATTTTCACCCAGAAAATACAACTGTGCAGATTAGTATCACCCAGTGTAATCTCACATGAAGGTTCACCATTTAAATAATGACTATTCTTGTGCAGTTTCATATTTCTCATTCTTCTTTTAATTATACCACTTTATTCAATGCTGCAGAGTATGAACCTCTTGGCCAAGGTGTCAGAACCCAGTCACTGAGAATGCATTCATAATAACTCTTTTCAATTTCATTCTTTTCTAGGGGGAACAAATTCAAGATAGCAAAGCTTAGTGTCACTGCTGCCACAAGACCACATTCCAAGGACAGTACATTCTTGTTGATGCTTGTTATCCAACCTCATTTCCACCCTAACTTCAAGGTTATATATACAAATGCTTCCTCTGACAGAGGAAAGACCTGATGATTTCCAGTTTCTACATGAACTAAGGACTATTTTCTGACTTTTTTTTCTGATTTAAGAGAATGGAACATAGGTGGTCTCTCTCATATTATTCCCTCTAGAAAATCTGAATGACAGTGAAAATAATACAATCTCACCCAAGTATTTCCACATACATGACTGCATTCAAACTTCATAATCCCACAAAGCAGTAGAACTATTTCCAGTACGCAGATGTAAAACTGTATTCAGATAGGTTGACTAATTTTTCCAGTTCACACACTTAGGGAGAAGCAGACCAGGTCTTAAAACCCAAAGTTGTGAAAATACCAGTGAACAGGGATATATAGGAATATCTTCAGTAAATACATCAGGTTTATAGATGTGTAACTACACATTCTGTGAGAATGCTGTCTTGCTGCTCTTAGACCTATGTGCTAAACCAGTATCTAAAGCTATTGTGGATCAAATGGTTTTACTCAATTCTATAACCTAACACAGCCAGTTTATTCCTTGTAAACTACAAACCATTGACTTTCAACAGGAATTAGGTAAGGTGTTTTTTCTTTTAAGAGCCTATCATAGAGTTTAGAGCATTTGGAGATGCTTAATAAGTTTTTATTGAATATCAAGCCAATATAAAATTTTTGAGTATATAGTTACATGTTTATTTATTTTACTCTATCTCTGCAACGGTTTGAAAAAACAAAGTAGAGCAGAGGCTATTATATCTTCCTTCTCACCAGTGTATCCCCAGTGCCTAACATAGTATCTGGCGTATAATATGTATGCTCAGTTGCTCAGTCACATCTGCCTCTTTTGCAACCCCATGGACTGTAGCCCTCCAGGCTTCTCTGTCCATGGAATTTTCCAGGCAAGAATACTGGAGTGAGTTGCCATTTTCTACTCCAGGAATAAAGTAGAAATACTCCACTCTACTTCTTCTCGACCCAGTAATCAAACCCATGTCTCTTGCATCTCCTGCCTTGGCAGGCAGATTCTTTATCACCGATGCGACCTGGGAAGCCTAGGTACAGTAGATACTCAATAAATGTCTGTTAAATGAACACATATGAACTAGTTCAATGCCTACTCATTACCACTCCTAAAAATATCTCCAAAATAAGAAGTTTAAAAACTTCTCATAATGTGCATTATGGAACACCATCTCTGAATATAAAGAAAAGCATTATTAGGTAGGCTCCAAGAAGTACACAAGGTTTTTTAAGACTTTTACATGTGCATGAGTATATACATGTCTACAAAGAAAGCCTTAACCACATAAACACCCATCCACCCACACCCTTAATCTATGATCTAATCCTCTCAAGTTTACTGGTGATTGCCTTTCATTTATCAAAATCATTAAAAAATATTTGCCCAGCCCTCTGCTTGTCTGTAGCAGTGGCAGGCAGCCTGCCAAATGTTATTTCCACAGAAGTAAATGAGATCACTCCTTGGTTGCACCTAAGTCCTTTAGAATTGAGGAGTTTTTCAGTTCACGTTTCAGGTTAATCTTTTCCTTTCTTTAAGAACAGAACATCCTCTTTGCAGATCCCCCTGAGGGCTTGGTATTTGCAACATCAAACAGAACACACAAACCACTGCACCCACTTCCAAAAGCCTATTATACTGTCAACTGGCTTCCTAACTGCAACCAAGGGAAAAGGCTTACAGACTCTTAAGCTTTTTTTTGGGGTGGGGCAGGGGGTGCTGCTGGAAAGTATCCATAATTTCTGCAAGTTACCACTGCATTTTGTTTCACTAAAGAACACCTACTAAGATAAGTGACATTCCAAGGAGGGGAAAAAACCTCACTAACTACAAATCTTACCCCTCTTTTATTTCTTTATTCTCTCTCTCAAACTTTCAATTGTTGGCAGGCTCTGAGAATGGGAGACTGTCATGCATCACTACCAGTGACTCTTTCCCATACTACTTAATGAATCATCATAAAATGCAGATCTATAAGAAACAAAGTCCAAAGTGGGGTGAGAGTTGTGGCAGCACCTTATGGTTCTGTATGACTTATGTTTTACTATTCACTATGGGTTGCCTAAGAAGGGCTCGAGTGAAAATGGGGGGGAAAGCAGGCATAAACACGTTTTTAACTTTCAAAGCAATCAAGTATGTTCTGCATGTTTCCTTGGCTTCTTCAGAATCAATCCAAACTAATACAAGCCCAAGGGGAATCTGTGGCTGTCAGCCCATACCAGCAGGGATTCACCTCCCTAATTGTTAACAGAGTTCATGAATATCTGTCCCAAAAGGACACCACTCATGGGTCCCAAGCAGGAAAAGGCTTCCAGAGCGTGCAGTAACATACAGAACAAGCATTCATGGCCCACACACAAATATGGATATAAATACACAAATCCCCCTAGGCTGAACAGTAAACCATTTATCTTCTCTAACATCCACATTTTCCTTTTTCCTTCCTGTAAATTTTTCACAATTGGTTACTATGGGGAAAATGGAAATGCCCACAAAGGGCTGCATGTCAGAGAAATGGAAACGATGGGAAGACAATGAAAGAGTAGAGCACAGTACAGAACAATACGTGCTTTACCAACAGCCGCACATCTGTGTGTCTTAACTGAGTCAGATCACAAAATCCTGTAATTTCCTTCATCTGGCTCCTAATCACCTCTTCCAGGAAAGCTTGACATAGCCGTGAAGGCTTCAACACGTGGAGTAGTTATGTTTTAAAGACACTAAATAAATTCTAGGTAAAGTCCTCAAAGGCTGTTGAATTTCGATACTTGACAGCAGTTCTATATTCGCACAATGACACACTCTATAAACAGCTTACATGTTCTCTGACACCTGTGTGCTAGCAAGGTCACTTATTTTTGATACAGAATCTCCTGGCCTTAAGCCTAGGCAGCCTAGCAGCTGAAAAGGGGTGACTCACTCTGTGTGAAATGCATTAGACACAGCTCACCTGTACATGCCCTTCGTGTCCCCTCATAATCTCCCTTTTCTCTATTCTGAGTTAATCTTTCAACTTATAAATTGATAAGAAATCCATCCACTGTGGATAATTTCTTCCCTCTAGAGAAGGCTTTTCGCTCATGCAAAGAGTGTTCATAAAAGTGAAGGAAGGAAGACAACTGAATCATTCATCTTGTTTTAAAAAAAAAAAATCAACTGACAATGTTGCCAGGATCTAAGGATGTTACTGAGCCAAGCAGAGATTACTACTCACAATTTTTGACTTTTGATTTTTATTTAACAACTCATTTGTATAACCTCAATGAATGGAAGCAGCAGACCTGAAGAGATTTGCAGCTGAAGTTTTATCAAGTTAGAAGGCTATGTCAGCTGCCAAGTCTGGAAATGGGGCCCGGCACAGCAAGAAAATGGTGAGAGATTGGTTACAGCCATAAGTAATTGATCTGTCTGAAAATACGGGCTACGAATCATGGGATTAATGCTGGTGCTCCAGCTGGGCTGCATTGCTCATTTCCCTCTAGCTCTCTGACAACAAAGACGTGCCTCTTTCTCCAGGGACGAGAAATTTTTATTAAAATCTTTATACAACTTAGCAGCAGAGCATCCTAGAGATTTGGGGAGAAGGGTAGGTGCGGCCGCCATAAGGAAACCATCCTACAATTTTCGTTTGATCTGGTTTTTATTTCAAACCAGCCACCGGCCTGCGTCCCGTGGCCAAACGTACTTGCCCATCAGCTCAGCAGACATGGAGAGAAAGAGCCCCGCTAGTGGGCCGCTTAGCTGGAGAGAAGTGGATGAGTAAAGTGGTGGAGAGCTGCGGGGAAAAATAAAGTGGGAAGGCATCCAAAACTGCAGCTGTGCTGGCCCATTAAAAAGCTGAAACTCATTCCGCTGTTCGACCTCATGCTTATCACCACATAACTATTCATCAAAGAAATTTCAGTGCAATTAATTAAATTATTCCCATGTCTGTGCCACAGAGTCGTTATTCCAATATCAGCTTTCACTCACACTGTCTTAAGCTCATGTCTGCATGCCAAGTCACTACTCTGGGGTTGTCCAGTCTCAATAAAGCTGTGCTCCTCACCACTCACAGAGGCTATCATTTCTCTTTTTTATTGCCATTTATTTTCCACTAGGATTTTGCTGCCAGTATATTGGCAGGACTTCCAGTATATGGATGTAATGAAATCTACCACAGACACTTAACACGGGGTCAGGATGGAGCTCAGCTCATGTGAAGCGGTAATATAATAAACAAATGCTTTCAGAAGGAGGACTTTATCAGCTCAAAAATAGAACTTGGTATTCTCTGGTACCAAGTGCAGAAAAAGTTGGAGTCATTTTAAAATTCTTGCGATAATTAAGTTTATGGCTGAAGTATGCCTAACATAGGAAATGTGAGCTACAGCAGAGATTCCTTTTCATCTGTCAGAGCTGGTTTAATAAAAAGGAAGAGAAATAAAAATGTACTGCTGAAAGTATGCTTTTTATACATACCTCTCTTTAGTCATCGACCTATAAGGAGCACAATCATATAATCTGAGGAATTTTCTGCCTGTGGAACTTTTCTCTGTTATAGTTATAGCAAAATGTAAATGAGATTAAGAGACTACCACCCTCTATATGATAACCAGTGGGTGAACATGTAAGGCTCTTCTCTTCCCCTTGTAGAACACCAGAGAAAATTATAGGATTGGGACAGAGTATACACCTAGAGATGTTTGCACTAAATTTTATATTCTAACAAGATGGCAGCCTTCATTAAATACAACATTCAGAAGAAAGAGATATAGCACTTTGTGAAATTTAGTGTTGGCCTGAATCAGAACTGAAAAGTAGATACTGAGATAATCACCGCAGTACCCAGAGGGCTAGCTACCATTTCAGGCTTGAGGACCATTTATTCCGCACCTAACTTCCAAGAATAGCAGCAGGTAAGTAAGTCAAAAAAGAGAACATGTGATTACAAGAGAAAAGGTTCTAGTACATGCACTTCCTTCAAAAGCACACCAATCCCAGAGTTTAAATGTGAAAACAATGTTTTATTTCAAGTGCTGTTGAGATTTGATTCTGTCACTATAAATAGCCAACACTTCATAGTACCTCTTCATAAACTATTTGAATATTTTTATTAGCATATTATTAAATTGAACCATTAGGAAAAGAAACAATTAAGTGAAAAGAATCAGATTAGGCTGAAAATGTTCTATAGTTTGACAAAAACTTTAAACTCACAAATCTAAGAGACACAAAGAACCATACTCACAAGAAATATAAAGAAAACTACAACAATGTAGATCAAAATCAAATTGTTCGAAACTAGTAACAGAGAAATTCTTAAAAGCACACAGAAAAAAAGACACATTAAATATAGAAGAAAAAGATAAGGATGGTAGCTGATTTTGCCATAGAAAACAATGCAATTGAGAAGACAGTGTATGCAATATTTTTAATGTACTGGTAGAAAAAACTATCAACTCACAATTCTAGAGCCAATTCAAATTTCTCACAAAAACAGAAGTAAACGAAGGACTTTTTCACAACTACAAACTCTGAAACAACGAATCACTAGCAGACCTGCACTATAAGAAATGTTAAATAATGTACTTCAGGCAGAAGGTGAAGAATATGAAAATACAGATCTGCACAAAAGAATGAGGTGCTAGGGTAGCAACACAGGTAGTATAATTTTTTCCTTATTATTTAAACCCTTTGAGAACATAATTAATTATAAATCAGTAACAATGTAGTATGGAGTTTACAATGTACATAGAAGTAAAAAATATATGACAATAAGAACATGAAAAGCGAAAAATGGAAAGATATTTTTCCAACGTTCTTATGCTGTATATGAATTATAATAATATTATTTGAAGATAGACTGTGATAAGATATACAATAACCCCTAAAGGAATAACTAAAATAACAAAACAAGAATTACAGATATTAAGCCACAGAAAACATGAGAAAAAACAAAAACACAGAAAAATATAGAGAATAAAATATTTAAAACTAACCATATCAAGAACCATACACAATGTAAATGACTTATATGTCCACAATTAAAAAGGCAAAGATTGTCAAGACTCATAAAAACAAAAAAGACTTAAATATATGCTCTCTATGAGAAATATACTCTAGATGTAAAGACATAAATAAGTTGAAAAAATGGAAAAGACACACTAAGCTAATACAAATTAAAATAAGTAGCTAAATTAATATAAGACAGAATATGCTTCAGAGTAAAATATTTAATAATAATACTCATCAACAGGACGGAGAAGGCAATGGTACCCCACTCCAGTACTCTTGCCTGGAAAATCCCATGGATGGAGGAGCCTGGTAGCCTGTGGTCCATGGGGTCACTAAGAGTCAGACACAACTGAGCGACTTCACTTTCACTTTTCACTTTCATGCACTGGAGAAGGAAATGGCAACCCACTCCAGAGTTCTTGCCTGGAGAATCTCAGGGACGGGGGAGACTGGTGGGCTGGCGTCTATGGGGTCACACAGAGTCGGACACGACTGAAGCGACTTAGCAGCAGCAGCAGCAGCATCAATAAGACATAAGAATCTTAACTGTTTAGGCATCTAATAACAAAGCTTGAAAATAAGTGAAGCAAAAACTCAGAGCTAAAAGGAGAAATAGGCAAATATACAAATACAATGAGAAATTTCAACATCCCTTTTCAAAAACTGATATAACTAAACAGCCAGACAGAAAGGCTGTAGAAGATGTGAAGAACACTATAAACAATAACTGACATTTATATAACACCCCATTCAACAATAACAATATTCATTTTTTCTGAGTTCACTTGGAAAATTTAACAATATAGACCCTATTTTTGTTAAAAAAAAAAAAATCTTGATAAAGATAAAAGCATTCAAGTGATACAAAGTACATTATCTGGTACAATGGTATCAAAGGGGAAATTAGAAAGTATTTTGATTTGACAAAACCACAATGAGGTATCATCCACGCCAGTTGGAATGGCTGTCATCAAAATCTACATACAATAAATGCTGGAGAGGGTGTGGAGAAAAGGGAATCCTCTTACACTGTTGGTGGGAATGCAAACAGGTACAGCCATTATGGAGAATGGTATGGAGATTTCTTAAAAAAGCAGGAATAGAACTGCCATACAACCCAGCAATCCCACTGCTGGGCATACACCCTGAGGAAACCAGAACTGGAAGAGACACATGTACCACAGTGTTCACTGCAGCACTATTTACAATAGCTAGGAAAAGGAATTAACTAGATGGCCATCGGCAGATGAATGGGTAAGGAAGTTCTGGTACATATACACAATGGAATATTACTCAGCTATAAAAAGCGACACATCTGAGTCAGTTCTAATGAGGTGGATGAAACTGGAGTCTATTAAACAAGCTGAAGTCAGAAAGAGAAACAAAAATACTGTATATTAGTGTGTGTGTGTGTATGTGTGTGTGTGTGTGTGTGTATATATATATATATATATATATATATATGTGTGGAATTTAGAAAAACAGTAATGGTGATCCTATAGGCAGGTAAGCAAAAGAGACACAGATGTGAAGAACAGACTTTTGGACTCTGTGGGAGAAGGTGAGGGTGGGATATTTGAGAGAATAGCACTGAAACATGTATATTACCACATGTAAAACAGATGACCAGTGCAAGTTTGATGCATGAAGCAGGGGACCCAAAACCAGTGCTCTAGAACAACTTGGAGGGATAGCGTGGGGAGGGAGGTGGGAGGGGTTCAGGACAGGGGGACACACGCTCACCCGTGGCTGATTTGTGTCAACATATGGCAAAAACCATCACAATATTGTAAAGCAATTATCCTCAAATTAAAATACATAATTAAAATCAAAATAAGAAAGTATTTTGATGTGAATGCATGTGAAAACAGAGCACATCAAAATTTGTGGGATAAACCTAAACTAGTACTTAAGCAGGGAAATAATGGTGTCAAGTTAAAAGTTTCAGCTTCTACCATAAGGGACTAGAAAAAGAAGAGCAAATAAAAACAAAAGTAAACAGAATAATAGAAATAAGAGTAGAAGTCAGTGAAAGAGAAAACTGAAAGACAATAAATAATACCAATAAAACCAAATACTGATTCTTCTACAAGATCTGTAAAACTGATTATCCCTAGTCAGATTAATCAGGGAAAGAAAGGGGGGTCATGAATTATTAGTACCAAAAATTAGAAATGTCATATCACAGTAGATTCTAAAAATATTCAGCAAGCATATAAACAAGAAAGGAAATATTATTGACAATTTTATGCCAATAAATTTGAAATGGACAAACCCATTGAAAGACAAACTACTACCAAGACTCATTCAAGAAGTAATAGTTCTGGATAGCCCTTTATTTACTCAAGAAATGGAATCTGCAATTGAAAACCTTTCAGAAAGAAAACTATAGATCCAGATGGTTTCAATGATAGATCTTACCACACTTTCAAGGAAAAATTAATACTAATACTATACAAACTCCTTCCAAAACTGGCATACTATAATGCCAGAATTATGCTGATATTAAAACCAAAGTAACTGGAAGAAAACTACAGAATAATAAATATACCCAGCAATATATAAAAGGGATAATACATCCTAATGGAGTAGTACTTATCCCAGAGATAAAAGGCTGGTTTAACATTTGAAATTTAATCAGTGCAATTTATCATATTAACAAACAGAAATTATAAAAAATTAACAAAAATTAACATTTATCATATTACCAAAAAGAAAAAAAATATGATATTTCAATAGATTCACAAGTAGCAGCTAACAAAAATCCAGTATCTACTTCTGATAAAATCTCTCAGCAAACAAAAAGTAGAAAGGAGATT
Organism: Bos indicus x Bos taurus; assembly: GCF_003369695.1. NCBI lineage: Eukaryota > Metazoa > Chordata > Mammalia > Artiodactyla > Bovidae > Bos > Bos indicus x Bos taurus. The sequence goes on along the minus strand of NC_040100.1, from coordinate 12,026,331 downwards.
CCTCAACTTGATAAAGGGCATGTAAAGGAAATACACAGCTAACATACTAAATCATAGTGGAAAACAATGTTTTTCACCTAAAATAAGTAAAATGATAAGGATGTCCACCCTATCACTTTTATTCAATCTTGTACTGAAGACTGTAGACAGGTTAAAAAAAAAAAAAAAAAGCAGCTGACAGCCATCCAGATTGAAAAGGAAAACTGTCTATTCACAGATGATATTTTCATCTACACAAATGAATCCACAGCCACTAGAATTAGTGCTTTATCACTGATCAAAGCAAAGAAATAAGAGCAAAACATAGAATGGGAAAGATTAGCGATCTCTTCAAGAAAATTAGAGATAACAAGGGAACATTTCATGTAAAGATGCACACAGTAAAGTATAGAAATGGTATGAACCTAACAGAAACAGAAGATATTAAGAAAAGGTGGCAAGAATACATAAAGAACCATCCAAAAAACGTGTTAATGACCCAAATAACCACAATGGTGTAACCACTGACCTAGAAAAAGACATCCTGGAGTCTGAAGTCAAGTGAGCCTGAGGAAGCATCACTACTAACAAAGCCAGTGGAGATGATGGAATTCCAGCTGAATTATTTCAAGTCCTAAAAGATGATGCTGTGAAAGTGCTGCACTCAACATGTGAGCAAATTTGGAAAACTCACCAGTGGCCACAGGACTAGAAAAGGTCAGTTTCAGTTCAAGCCCAAAGAACAGCAAGGCCAAACAACATTCAAACTAACGCACAACTGCACTCATCTCATACACTATCAAAGTAAAGCTCAAAATTCTCCAAACGAGGCTTCAACAGTACATGCATCAAGAACTTCCGGATGTTCAAGTTGGATTTAGAAAGAGCAGAGGAACCAGATACCAAATTGCCAAAATCCGCTGAATCATAGAAAAAGTAAGAGAGTTGCAGAAAAACATCTACCTCTGCTTTATTGACTATGCCAAAGCCTTTGACTGTGTGGATCACAACAATCTGCGCAAAATTCTTAAAGAGATGGGAATACCAGGCCACCTTAACTGCCTCCCAAGAAACCTATATGCAGGTCAAGAAGCAACAGTTAGAACCGGACATGGAACAACAGATTAGTTCCAAACAGGAAAAGGAGTATGTCAAGGCTATATATTGTCACCCAGCTTTTTTAACCTATATACAGTGTACATCATGCGAAATGCTGGGCTGAATGAAGGACAAGCTGGAATCAAGACTGCCAGGAGAAGTATCAATAGCCTCAGATATGCAGATGACACCACCCTTATGGCAGAAAGCAAAGAGGAACTGAAGAGCCTCTTGATGAAAGTGAAAGAGAAGAGTGAAAAAGTTGGCTTAATACTCAATATTCAAAAAATTAAGCTCATGGCATCCGGTCCCAACATTTCATGGCAAATAGATGGGGAAACAATGGAAACAGTGACAGACTTAATTTTCTTGGGCTCCAAAATCACTGCAGATGGTGACTGCAGCCATGAAATTAAAAGATGCTTGCTCCTTGGAAGAAAAGTTATGACCAACCTAGACAGCATATTAAAAAGCAGAGACATTACTTTGCCAACAAAGTTCCTTCCAGTCAAAGCTGTGGTTTTTCCAGTAGTCATGTATGGATGTGAGAGTTGGACCATGAAGAAAGCTGAGCACTGCAGAATTGATGCTTCTGAACTGTGGTGTTGGAGAAGACTCTTGAGAGCCCCTTGGACTGCAAGGAGATCCAACCAGTCCATTCTGAAGGATATCAGCCCTGGGTGTTCTTTGGAAGGACTGATGCTAAAGCTGAAGCTCCAGGACTTTGGCCACCTGATGGGAAGAGCTGACTCATTTGAAAAGACCCTAATGCTGGGAAAGATTGAAGGTGGGAGGAGAAGGGGGTGCAGAGGATGAGATGGTTGGATGGCATCAACAACTCAATGGACATGAGTTTCAGTAAGCTACGGGATTTGGTGATGGACAGGGAAACCTGGCGTGCTGCAGTCCATGAAGTCACAAAGAGTTGGAACGACTAAGCAACTGAACTTAATTGAGCACTAATAAGCAAGTTTATCCAGATTACAGGATACACGATAAGTACATAAAAATCAGCTATGTATGTATATGCTAGCATTAGAAATTGAAGTTAATAAAACACACCATTTACAACAGAATCAAAAATACATAGGGATAAATTTGAAATGTGAAATATCTATACACTAACTACAAAACATTTCTAAGACAAATTAAAGAAAATCTAAAGAAATAAGGAAATATATTCATGAAACAAAAGACTCTATTGCTAAGATCAGCGTCAGTTTTTCCCTAATTGATCTACACATTCAAAACAATCTAAATAAAAATCTCCACATGTTTATTTGAAAAAATTGACAAAGTGGTGTTAAAATTCATATGGCAATGCAAAGGACCAAGAATAGCCAAAACAATTTTGAAAAAGATCCATGGTAAAATAGCATTTCCTGATTTAAAACACTGTAACCAAGATATGTAGTAGTATTGACATCAAGACAGACCAGACTGAGACTTTTTTTTTTTTTTTCCCCTGAGAAGGGCCAGATAGCAAAAGGTTGCATATCACATATGGTCTCTGTTGCATCTCTTCTCTTAATTTCTATTTAACTCTGTATAAAAACAGGCTGTGAATTTTATTTGTCCCACGACCCTTAGTTTGGCAACCCCAAGACAGACAATTAATGGAACATAATTGAGATTCCAAATTTGGACCCACACATATACAGACAATTTTTAACAAAGATGCAAAGGCAATTCAGTAGAGAAATTACAGTATTTTCAAAAAAATGGTGCTGAAACAATTAAACAGACACAAAAAAGAAAATGATACAATATATACCTTGCATCATATGACAACAATTAGCTCAAAATAGATGAGAAACCTAAACGTAAATCCTAAAACTATAACTCGTTCAGAAGAAAACAAAGGGAAAAACTTGCAGCCTTGGATTACAAATGATTTCTTAGATATGATGTGAAACGCATAATCCATTAAAAACTGATAAGAATTCATCAAAATTTAAAACTATGCTCTTATAAGACAGTGTAAAGAGAATTAAAAATCCAACCACAAACTAGAAGAAAATACTTGCAAATCATATATTTGATGGTGGTCTTGTATCTAGAATAAATAATTCTCACAATTCAATAACACAAAAAATAAACAGTACACATTAAAAAAAACAGAAGTGAAGTGAAGTCGCTCAGTTGTGTCCGACTCTTTGCGACCCCATGGACTGTAGCCTCCCGGGCTCCTCTGTCCATGGGGTTTTCCAGGCAAGAGTACTGGATTGGGTTGCCAAACAGGCAAGGGATTTAAACCAAAGGAGATAAATAGATGATAAGTAAACACATGAAAAATGTTTAACATCATCTATTAAAACTGGGCAAAAACAATTCAAATCCGTAGTGAGATACCATTATCTAACTATTAAAACAGCAAAACAGAAAAGACTGACCATCCCAAGGATTAGAATATAGAAGCAGTGGAACTCTCACACAAGGCTGGTGGGTATGCAGGAAGGTAAAACTACCTTGATTTCTGTTTGACATTTTCTTAAAATACTTAAGAAACATTTAATAACACCTACCACGTGATCCAGTCATTTCACTCCCAAGAGAAATGAATGCATGCTCTACTTATACATAAGTATTCATAATAACAAAAAATAGAAACAACCCAAATGGCCATCAATAGGTGAATGTATAAACAGACTGTGGTACAGAATGGAATAATATGAACAATAAAAAGAAAGGAATATATATACCATAATATGGATAAACCCCAGAGTAATTATACTACATTCAATCAGCCATATTGAGAAAAAAAGAGTACATACTGTATGATTTCTTATATAAAATTCCAAAAAATGCATAATATTCTCCAGTGACAGAAAGCAATTCAGTTATATAGACGAATGAGGGGTGGGGATGGGAGGGAAGTGACAGAGGTAGGAATTAAAAAGGGACAGGAGGAAATTTCTCGGGGTGATGGATATGTTCATTATCTTGATAGCTGGAATGTCCCGTGGGTGTATGCACATGTCAAAACATCAAATTACATAGTCTAAACATGAGCAGTTCATTATATGTGAATTATACATCAATAAAGCTATTAAAAACCAAAGAAAATACAAGTCTATAATTATACGACATCATTATATATGAAGTTCATTACATATGAAGTTAATTTGAGTATATATATGTGTGTATGTAATATGACTATAGTCATATAGTCTGAAAGCCTTGGCCATATGAAATCACTTACAAAGCATCAAGAAAATAAATCAAGGGAAGAGTGGGCCTGGGCAGAAATCATGAAGGCAGAGGTGGGGGCAACAACCAGAATTTAAAAAAGAATCATTAATGAATGACTTCACAAAACCAGAGGTTAGTGATTTCATGAAGTTTGAGGGAGAAAGGTCAATGGTGTTGGAAGACTGAAAGCTCCACAATGTGAAGGAATATATTTGCCTCACTTACTAATGTATCTCTAACATCAAGTTATATAACAGGCACAGAATAAAATGACTGGTGACGGACAAAATAAGGAAAATCACTAGATTTTTATGGCTTACGAATTTTCTGATGACCTTATATAAAAAATGTTTTAGTAGAGAAGACTAAAGTCAGTCTGCAGTTGGTTAAGAACTGAATAAGAGGCAAAGAGGTGTCCTGTTAACAAGAAATTCAAGAAACAAAGGATGAAAAGACCAGATTTCCCATTCAAAGTTTCCAAGGAGGTTTTAAAAACGTTTTTAGATCCACTATATACTATTCTTGAACTTCAGACATAGATCAGACTGTGGAACAGTTTTAGTCCTTTGGGAATTTCATCATTAAAACCAGAAGTAAAGTACTAAAAGTCCAGTTGTATCTATAAATATTTTTAAAACATATGCAACAAGTAAAACCTCTTCTCTTTCCTCTGAGGAGACATGTGATCTTAGCCTGACTTCTGCTTTGAATTAGAAATGCTCCTCACTCCCCAACTTAGGATGATTTTTTAAAGTTTTAAAGATGAGTTTCCTTGTAGGAGAGATTACAATAAATCAGCCACATACCATAAAATTTAATTTGGAAGTTCCAGGTATTAGCAAATCAACATTGTAGGCACGTAGTCAACACAGGACTGAAAAGTCATTTTATTTCCACAGTTACATTCTTAGGATTATTAATATTATTTTGGGGATGGATCTTGGAGGTAGAGAACAATAATGTTAATAATACCTCCCCGTTTCACACACATACACAAAGCACACGCACAACATAATACCAGACATACTAACATTTTAAAATAACATTAAACACACACACTTTAAAGATAAACTCACCATTTTTTTTTCCTTTCTTAAGTTAACATTAACTGGCATTAACTGGGATTTTGTTTCTTCACATTTACCATTCCATTAGCAAAATTCAAATTTCTATTTACTAAAAGTGACTTTCAAAGTTATTAGATCACCTCACAATTCTAGTCACAAACTTTAGCAAGCACATTTTGTTTTTAGTTAAAGTACATTAAACAAAACATTCCTGAACACCAAGTCTTAACAGATGAATGGAAATAACTCTTCTCTTTAACCAAAAATCTCTCAGCAAAATATATTTCTACTTGAGCTGTCTTAGTTGGTTAAGTAGAAAGAGACAGAAGACCATTTTGTTTTGAATTTCTAATCCCACTTAAAAAAATCCTTTCTTCATATTTCAAGATTTTTCATTTATAATAATATTTCCAGAACACCGAGTTTATTCTATTATTGCACTGCTTCTCAGAGCAATGCAAAATAAAGGCTAGCCCCCATCCCACCCCCACTCCCTATTCCCCATGGATTAGGCTCCAAGAGAAAACTGCAAATAGATAAATCCTCAAGCATTTGCTACTTGACATAAATGCTTTGGATAACTAAACTGTCTGCTTTGTGTCCAAAGCTCCTCCTCACTCAACTATCTTTCAGTTCATTGGATTCCAAAACCTTGCTGAAGTTCTAATGATATTTAACACCTCTCCTCAACACCCTCTAATGTTATTTTCAACATGGTACACAAGCATCAAGAACCAATAAACACTTTCTCTTTCAAGTGCTCTATAGTAGCTGGCATTCAAAATCCCAACTTCATATTCTGTAATCAAGAAGATTTCCTATGCTGCATTTGATCCTCTTGCCATACTGCAAGCAAACATCTCACCATTTATACAAGGTCATCACTGACCTTGACTCTCTATGTTAAGAGTCTCATGCTCTACCAACTAAGCTAGCCAGGCACTGCCCACTTGGATATTAAACAGTGGTGTGTTCGAAATGTTTAACAACCAGCAACCTGGGAAAAGATGCATGCATGAATACATTTACATATATTTATTATAAATTTTACTGACGCAAAAGGTGTGTACCAAACAATTTACATATAATTACAACGCATATAATACTCTTTATTGTAATGTCCAACCAAATAGCCAATTGATTTCACAGGTTGCTACTGTTGTAATGTATGGAACTCCTTTATCTATAGTCAATCCATGATTGCATTTAAAGAACAGTATAAGTCACATGTGAAACTCAACTGCTATTTTCAAACTAGTGAAGTGAAAGGAGAACAATAAAGACATGTCAGAACTTCATTTGTCAATCAGATAATGTCTTAGTCAAATTTGGCAATACTTTTAGAATACAAAAAGAATATTTCCTCAACTTTGTATGTTATCCATAAAGAAATGAATACAGATACGACACCCTTTTCAATTTAATCTGTATTAATAACATTTTCTGCTTCACTTTTCAAAAGCTCTAGATAATCAACAGAACAAGTGACAGAATCTGTATTTGTACTGTTCACCCAATTTTTGTGGTGTAAATACTCCAATCATAGCTGATACCAAGCTATAGAAGTGGTGTTACTAAGTGCACAGTTGGGAAGAGAAGCTCAAGAGTACATCATCAGCCCGCTTGCTGCAACAATAACCACACAGTAACCTCAAGAACACAGACAATAGGCAAATTATTAGGAAGTGATGTGTTTTGAGTATTTATTATAATTAAGTAAATCGCATTAAAAGCAAAAACTAAGTTGTTATAATAATTTCTTTAAAGGCTATGTCTACAAACAGCTCGCAAACTTCCCAAAAGTTTAGTAATGGGTTCTTGTGAGTTGTATGATCCTTCTTTTACAAAAGCAAGCCTCTTGCCTCCCTACCATTGGGTAAATGGTACTTGAGTTCTCCCTCCTGGTTGGTAAGGGGTGCATAAGGCTAACAACTCCACAAGTTCATTCACAATCAGCCTGTCCTCCTTGATAGCTATAAATCTGTAGAATCTTAGGCAAACAGAACATTTCCCCAGGCAAAGCTAACCCCGGCACTACTATTCCATGCTTTTGACCAAATGAGTTGAGGGAAAAAAGAAAACAACAAAAGAAATAGTCCTGATGTTAAGTTATTTTATTTTCTAATCTGGGTATGTCCCAAGGCTCTCTTGGCTCCTACCCACAAAATGCAATGAAAATATGGGAACAGCAAAGTTTAGAGAAGGAGGGCACACAATTGTAGAGCAATAATAAAGTCGTGTCAGGATGATATAGAAAGCTTCTTTCCTCTCCTCTCTCACTTCTTTTTTTCTTCTCTGTCCCCATCCCCTCTGGCTTTTCTCCCATTTCCTCCTAGGAGTAGCTGGGCTAAATTGATTAGCAGAAGAGATTCAACCACTGTGTCTTTGCCCACCTTTCACCCTTTTAGAAGTTAGTGTCCAAACAGCCACAAAATGGCACTGAAGATGAAGACACTTGGTAAGGAGAGCACAGTGGGCACAGAAGATGAAGAAAATACTGCCGTGAAGAATTTTACTCCGTTATGCTGAAACAAGAGTAAAGACTAACCAGAGTTCTAACCAAAGCAAACCGGTGAATGTTCACTGATCACCCACCATATGCCTGACCCTGAGTACAGGGATGGGAAAGGCAGTGATAAATGGGCCATGATCCCCGACCACTTGTCCAAGTAAAAAACATCAAAGAGTAACCCCTTGGAAGACCCACTGTCGGTCTCAGCAATAAATCTTTCAGAAGTATAATGATAGCAGATGACTACTTCAGGCATACACTATTTAGAAGAACAGAAACTGTATTCCAGGCATCCTAAGGTACAGTATAATTTAGAAGGGAGGCCTGCACAGGAAGCAGTAAGGCAGGAGGCGGGCAATGCAAAGTCATTCATATGACGTAAAACAATTCTGGTCAGACTGTGCAGCCTTATGGCTTCCATTCCTGGGCAAGTGTTGTCATTTGTGTGTGGGTGTTACAGAGCGAAACGAAGGCACAGAGCTGTTCAATCAATATCACCAATCTATTACCAATCTGTAGGTGTGATTTCTGATCATCTTCCATAGGCCTCCCTTATAAACCAGGATATGTGAATGTGTCTCAGTCACTTGAGCTTAACAAACACTTATTTCATTCCTACTAGGTACAGGGTATCTGTAAGGTTTTGTGAGATAAAAAAGCAAATATGATGGAGACTCTGATCAATCACATGAAGATGACAGGTGCAGATACATATGTGGAACATGTATGTTCAGCACTTGAACCCTGTAAACTCAGCAGGAGCTCAAAACATCTGGGCTTGGGCTCTGCCAACTGCTGGGCCACAGGACACAGAACATTTTCCCTGGGTTTCCCTTATGAACTCTCAGAATTGGCAGTGCCCATAAAAAAAAATCTCATTCAACTCTAAGTCAAAGTTAATATCCCTACAAGGTCAGCAACGGGTGTCTTTATTATTCCCAGTACCCTAAGCCCTCCAAACAAGTTCATCCATCCTTCTCTCAGGACAGCTCAAGTTGTTAGAAAGTGCTTCCATACATACTCTTGGATCTGCCTATATCTTCTACCCACTGCTCTTACTTGTATCCACTGGGAACTTCCAGAATAAGTCCAATCTCTCTTCTACATGACAGTTCTTTAAATAATTGAGGAAAGTCATTATGTATCACTTCAGGCTAAATATCTATAGTTCTTGCAACCACTTCTATTAGGACCGAACCTGAGGCCCTTCAGCTATCTGGATAATCATCCCTACATGCACCCTGAATTGAACGTTCTCCTAGCTTTGTTCAAACAGGCTGCCATCAGACTATGTTTTCACAATCTGTATTCGTATTGTCAAGATGTATTTTGGCTCTAGATATAGGGTTATGTCTTTTCAATATGTCAGTCTGCTAGATTTGAACTAATTTTTCAGCCTAAGACCTTTCACAATCTTGCTCCTGTCAACCAGTACAACCAGTACAACGGGTTACCCACTTGTTTGATCCACAAGCCAACCCTGACCTCAGTCAAGTTGTGAATAAAAATGTTGACAAAACTGAATCAAATGCATGGCCTCATAGCAGGCAAACACACAACTTCCACGTCCAAATATTCAACCTGCTACAATTTTCCTAACTATATAATTATTAACTTCTGACCTTAACAAGTTCTCTACAAAGATTTTGTGAAAGACTTTGTAAAATTACTTGCAGACATCAAGTATACATCATCTAAGACATTCTTCTAAAGCAGGAGTCAGCAAATTATGGCCCACAGGCCAAATCAGCCCACTACTGGAATACAGGCATGTCCATCCATTTACATATTGTCTGTGGCTACTTTGTGCTGTGGTGGCAGAGCTGAGCAGTTCTGAGACTGTATTGTCCCAAAGCCCTAAAATACTTACTATCTCTTCACAGAAAAAAAATTTGCCAACCTCGGATCTAAAGAAAATAGAGTCTGGCGTAACATTTTAAGTGAACCCACACTAGTTCCCAGTGATGACAACACCAGTTAATTTTAGGTATCACTTTTCTTTAATTCCTCAGAAAGCATTCATTAGTAATACCTTCTACTGTCTTCTTCTGGGTCAATTTTAAACTTGTTAATCAATGGTTTCTAAAATTCACTTTCTTTTTCCTTATGAAAAGAAAAATTCAGGTATTTTCTTTAGTTGTATATTAAGGAGACTTCAATAGACACTATCTTTGGCAATGGATTCTATGGCAATTATTGGCATAATTATACCTATAGTTCATTTTTTCATATAATATATATAGTTTGAATATTCACAGCATATTCCAAATATTGAACAACTTTAGCTACAAGGCATGCTGGGGCACTGACAGAAAGTCAGTGGAGAAATTAGAAAAAGCCAAAAGGAAATTAGGGCTAGAGAGGCCAACTCTGCAGTGGGATATCTCCTCCCAAGGAGATTAAAATGCAAAATCTAAATCTCTAATGCACTGAACTCAAAAGGATACTGGTTTGTTCTTTTAAGGGTCCAATATTTTTGCAGGGGACATAAGTACAGGAAACAGTTGTCTCTGAGCTGTGTCGATACTCTGATGTCCAAGAGGAAGGGAATTATTCTGGATGAAGCCAGAAATTACTCAGGAGAAGCTTCAGGTAAAACACAAGTTCATTCCCTTTAGGAGAAAGGCTGGCGAAGTTAAGTACAAACATACCAAGGCATTCACAGAATCTAAACTTCCCAATGACGAGATGCAAGTGGGAATAATCTAGAGGAAAGGTCAGAGATGTATTTTACATCACACAGTATGCTGAGCTCAACAAAGGTTAATTTTAGGGATCACCAAAAGAGTGAATTTCTCATATCTGCCAGGGTTAGCCTTAACTTGGGGATTGGTTAAACCAGAATTTCCATGACTGTTCATGCTCATATATTTATCGCCTCAAATTAACAGCTAATTATGGTCTTTGGGCCAGCTGCCTCCAGCAGCAAGAAGTCGTATCTTCTGACCTCAATGTGCTGTACAAATAGTATCATTTTCAACATGTGCCATGATGAGATAAGAGCTGAGAAGTGCTGGATTAAGTTAAGCCAGTAGATGACAGGACTCTGGTATTAGCAGCTGAAAGATTGGACTGGGCAGGGGATGATGGACTGGAGAAGGGATTTTGGAGTAAATGACTAGAGTAAGAGAGAAATAAACTGATATGACATTAATCCTGCACAGGGTTATCAAAGAGGAGGACAAAAGGATTCTCCAAGTGAAAGAAATGGTACAAAAAAACAGAGGGAGGGTAAGACTGAGCAGTAATACATATATATACACATACATATATATAAATACAACAAAGCACACATATACTATATGAAAGTGAAAGTGAAAGTGTCTGTCACTCAGTCATGTCCGACTCTTTGCAATCCCTTGGACTGTAGCCCACCAGGCTCCTCTGTCCATGGAATTCTTCAGGCAAGAAAACATGATTGGGTAGCCATTCCCTTCTCCAGGGGATCTTCCCAACCTAGGGATAGAACCTGAGTCTCCTGTATTGCAGGTGGATTCTTTACCATCTGAGCCACCAGGGAATCCCATACCACACACACACACACACACACACACACACACACACGGTGAGTGTCAAATAAGAGCTCCATGACATTAGTGAAGAATATAATAAATACTAAAGCAATTATTTGGGATTCAGTCTCACCCAGATAAAAATATAACTCCTAAAGGGAAAGACACTGTATGTATAACGAAAAAAGAAAACCTCCAGATATCAGACTTTCTAACCAGATGGGCAGAAATGTTGTAATAGTTTTTATAACCATTGCCAGTGACTTTTTTCCAGGAAAGCAAGAAACTGCAAAAGCCAGCTAAACTATAATCATTTTACATATTTTGTAGGGACCCATAATATATTCAGTTGACAAACAATTCTGCCAAGTAGCTCTTCTACATGTTGATCATGTCAACAAAATTAATTTGACATTTACAGCTATTTTGAGAATAAAAGGCAGTTGCTTAAATTATTCTGTGGAAGCAACATGAGACAGAATTATTCAGTTGACAAAATCTAATTAGGTGTAAATTATTTCAGGTCATATGAATTATAAAACCTTTCACAGATAAGTATTTTAATTCAAAGTGGCTCAATGTGCTATAGAATATTAATAGGCCCACAGTCTCTTGCAATACTTTTATATTTCTGTCTCCAATAATACTACCTATTCCCCCAAATACTACCAAATGTCATGTTGGTTCTCAGTCTGCCTTCTTGGGCCTATAAAGAAGGAAGGAGAAAGCTTCTATGCTAGAAACTTTTTACAAGCTATTTTATTTTTTTACTAAGATATAATTCACATATTGTAATACTTCACTTCTTGTTGAAAAGTAAAACTATCCTTCACCGACGGATAAAGAAACTGAACCTCAGAGAGATTAGGTAACCCTCCCAATAATACATAAGTCATTCATGGCACAAAGCTGGATATAAATGCATATAAATGGCAGTCAATAAAATCATCAATATTTAAGGCTTGTGTGTCCTTATTGAGAACCTAGAAAACAAAGAGCTATGTAGTTAATTCTAGACATCTGATATAGGTATTTAGAGAAGAAACTCAGCAAAGAGCAGAACCCTCTCTGCAACCAAATATTATGCTTGAAATGAAAAAAGAACAATATGGAGGATGAAGGCCTGACCCAAATCTGGCTACCAGGGAACAAAGAAGGTGAAAATCACCTTTGTCATACAGTGGCAGGTCTTAAGACAATAGCTGTACATGCCCATATTCATAGGCATATTCCATCACCTGAAACAACGTGGTTAGGCCCAAGCTGCCCTAAAAGGACAGAGCAACTCAGGCCTTATGCTAGGTCTGCTCAGCTATCAGTCCACACTGATTTTTATTCTAAAAAACAATACTACCATGATCGCCTATAACAAGAAAGGAGGGGCTGGCAGGGACCAGGGAGAAAAGATAAAATAGAAAAGAAAGGGGAAAAAAGTGAAATTTAAAAGGGGGAGAAGAAAGCAAGCAAGAAAACCGATTTGTAACCGTAAAATCATGTCCTCACTTTTGTCAGTGTTCTCTCCCAATTTTATAAGAGTTAAAGGCCGCCAAGTAATAGGGCCTGCAGAGTTTTCCCTTGGGTCGCAGCCAAGGCCAGTAACCCTGCTATTAGAGACCTGCCAAGCTTTGTCAATGCAATCTGCTGAATGCCTTGAGTGACAAGCGATCAATATTCTCCACTCTCATGGGTCATCACAGGTGACACAGGCCTAAGTAATAAAACAGCCCTGGCTGCCTCCTCTAACTTAAATGCTTCCCCAGCCACAATATTTCTTTTTTGTCTAAATGCCTCTAGCTAAATTTCTCATAGATCGAACCATCTGATGGGGATAGAGATTCTGAAGAATTGCAATGTGTCTGAATTGATGCTAGCCAGTGAAAGCTCAGTAGACTGGAGAAATAGGTTCAAATAAATCGAAAATGACTAGCTACAGAGTTGTAATCTGCCAGCATCAGACCCTGTAGCAACAAGCCAATATGAAAAAAAGGATGCTGACAGCCAACCACCACCAAGTCACCTGCTGAAATGAGAACCCATTTTTTCCCCACTACTGTGTCGATGATAGGCACTTGCTCTGTAACACCTCTGCGGGGCGGGGCACGGGGGAGTGGGTGGCAGGGGAAAGAGGCAGGGGTTCCTTGTACCGTAAGGAACACTCAGCATTGTATGCAGTCAATAACTATCATTGTTCCAGGAATGAGAAAGAGCCCCCAAAGGTGAGTTTGGGGGAAGACATGAGGACATGCTGTCTTCTGGGATCACAGATCAGGTACTAGTACTTCCTTTCTCCTCGTTGGCAAGGCTGCATAGCAGGCTCCCTGCCTCCAGCCACAGACAAACTGGAGAGACGGTGATGTACTCATCTGTATAAAGACCCAGGGAGTGCTTCTAGTCAGGATTCCCAAATGGACTTCCGATTTCTTAGGGAGTAGTTTCAGAGCAAATGACAGAAAGCTGAAGTCAACTGACAATTTAACCAAAACAGCTAATTTATCAAAGACTATTATGTCAGAAGAGCATCCCTGGTGGCTCAGTGGTAAAGAATCTGCCTGCCAAAGCAGGAAACGAGGGTTTGATTCCTGGATCAGGAAGATCCCCTAGAGAAAGAAATGGCAACCCACTCCAGGATTCTTGCCTGGGAAATCCCATGGCCAGAAGAGCCTGGTGGGCTGTAGTCTGTGAGGCGGGGGTCACAAAAGAGTTGGATAGGGCTTAGTGACTAACCAACAGCATTATGTCCAGAAGAGACCATGAAAGGTCTTAAAGAGTCCTTTCTATCTGCCTCAGAGGACTACTGTACTCTAAACAATCCATACTATTTAAAAAACATTTTTTACTTCACATTCTCAACTGTTAAGGCATTTTTTAATGTATCTGGTGAATTCCTGTCCCATTTAAATACTTTCTGTTCACATGTAAATACATGTATGTATCCTTGGCACTTATCCAGCAACACCAGGAGTGCCACCAGGCTGACTGTACAGGTACCTAACACGTTTCTCATGCCCATCCTTTTTCCCTCAGGTAAACATAGCTACAGGAAAGCACAGAACATCAGGGAACATAAAATCTAACTAAAATTGCTGCCAAAACCCAAAGTTTCCAGGATCAGGTGCCCCTTTAGAGAAATAAAAAGTTAGGGGTAGGTATTTATCCTACATAGGGTAAAGGAACAGAAAGTGGAGAGGTTTATAATTTATATTCTTGGTTACAATGACCTGCTGTCATTTACTTTCTAATTGTATTTGAATTATTCTTTCTTCTGCAGTTTTCTCCCTATAACAATTACAAAAACGATCTACATTCCAAAAGTTGTGCCAAATGCTTTCCTATTACAACAGGATGGTCCCCAATGATGCTTGAGAAGCTGCTACTGAACAAGCATACTTAATATTTTATATCCTGACACTCATATAATTTGGAAAAAAGACAAAAATAAGTAATAAGTCTTTTAAGTTTAAAAAAGATGGCCATTGATAGAAGTTAACAGAAGACTCTCAAACAGAGAAAGTAGTGATTTTGAGTCAAGGTTATTGTACCCCACTGATAACAATAATGAATTTATCACATAGGAAGTAAGTAATCTATAATAAGCAATGTCACTCAATAGATCTCAAAAAAAAAAAAAAAAAACAACAACAATAGCCTGAAAGGAATACGCCTAGCCTAACGTAGGACAGGATTACTGGACAGACATAATTTGCATGCATGCATCCTCAATTGCTTCAGTCATGTATGACTCTTTGTAACCCTATTGACTGTAGCCTACCAGGCTCCTCTGTCCATGGGATTCTCCAGGCAAGAATACTGGAGTGCACTGCCATGCCCTCCTCCAGGGAAATCTTCCCAACATCAGGTCTCCTTCACTGCAGGATTGCAGGAGGATTCTTTACTTACTGAGGTACCTGGGAAGCCCAACAATTTAAGCCTGGACAATTAGGATTAGTAACAAGGGAAGAATCTGACCTAACTGAGCCTACATTGCACAGCCAGACATTAATGGTAGAATTGTGGTCCTAGAGACCAAGTGACAATAAAGGAGTGCATGATCGCATCTGGAGAGTTTCTGGAACCTTAACCTGGAACACCTGGGACTCAGTAACTCTCAGAGACAGTAATTCTAAAGTATGGATTCTCTGGCTCACATACACCATAAAGGGCAGAGGCTCAGCCCCATCCAAATAGAGTCAGAGAGTTGTGCTCTGTGTTTGACTCCCTAAACCCCTTTACTGAGGTGAACTTCCACCTCCCCAACCTCCACTGAAGTCAGGATGCTTGCCAGTGGCTTCCTAATCAGTTAGGGGCCTTGGCAGTTCTTGGGATCAGCTGGCCACATACTTCAAAGGGCAAAGGGACTTCGCCTGGTTCCCTAATGCTTTAGAAAAACACATGCAAGCATTAAGATGCAGGCGACTGTGAAAATGTCTTAGCGGTAAAAAGAAATCGCTAGTCCAGGATGACTACCTCAATCCTTCTGGATTACCAGTACTTATTGAAAGGCCTCAGACTGAGGAACCATACTTGCACAAAAGTGCAGAGGCCCAGGGCAAAACGAGCAATCACTTGGATTTCATTCTGACATGTTTGAGCATTTCTCTGCAGTTTGTTAAGATCTCCTGTTTTGGTAAAGGGCATGTCAGCCAAAGAACTGATAGAAAGCTGAAGTGATTATGTTAATCACCTGGTTGGTATGACTGCCCTTCTCTGGTTAGGCCACATTCATTATTAAACAAATATTGTTCACTCCTTCTAAAGACACAGAACAGTATCCAGAGAAGTTGTTGTCACTATGGCTGGAATATGTTAGAAGGAATACAGAGCAGCTAATGCAGCACCCCCGGAAACAAAATCATGTATGATTATAAAAAGTTACACATACACTTTGTAGAAAATAAATTTACTTATGTTCTGTCAATCTGAAGATAATCACTATACACATTGGGGTACATTTTCTTCTTGTTTTTTGCTCTTGTTCTTACTCTCTCTTTTTCTACACACAATGCAAATAATATTGTATTTGCGTGTGCATGTATTTCTTAATAAATTTTTAATAAAATTAACATACTGTAAATGTTTACCTTGTACTAAGTATTCTTTGAAACCATCATTTAACCTCTGCATAAAATTCTAAAATAAAAAAATAACATTAACTATGCATTGAATAGCATCATACGGGGTATTTAGATTGCGAGAAGTTTTTCTTCACATCTGACTTGCTATTTCAGGATAACATCCCAAAGAATTAACAGATTAAAAGGTATTAACATTCTGAAGAATCCTGAAACATACAAAGGCTTGTGTAAAAGTGACTGTCCCATTGTATTTTGCCCAGCACTGACTAGTCTTATTGCTACACATTTTGTTAATTTCATTAAGTGGAAAAATGATACCTCTTTGTTACTGTTAATTGTTTTTCTTTCAATAGTATGTATACATTCTTAGATACTTAATTCTCATCTTCATTACAAACCAAACTTTATTGACTGACAGTAAACTGAACTACTACAAACTTGCTCCTTGGAAGAAAACTATGACAAACCCAGACAGCATATTAGAAAGCATAGACATCAAGCTGCCAACAAAGGTCCATAGTAAAGTTATGGTTTTTCCAGGAGTTATGTACAGATGTGAGACTTGGACCATAAAGGAGGCTGAGTACCAAAGAATTGATGCTTTAGAACTGTGGTGTCGGAGAAGACTCTTGAGAGTCCCCTGGACTGTAAGGAGATCCAACCAGTCAATCCTAAAGGAAATCAGTCCTGAATATTCATTGGAAGGTCTGATGCTGAAGCTCCAATACTTTTGCCACCTGATGTGAATAGTGTACTCATTAGAAAAGACTGAAGCTGAAAGAGACTAAGGATAGAGGAGAAGGGGATGCCAGAGAATGAGATGGTTGGATGGCATCACCAAGTCAATGGACATGAGTTTGAGCAAACTCCGCGAGTTGGTGAGGACAGGGAAGCTTGGCATGCTGCAGTCCATGGGGCCACAAAGAGTAGGACACGACTCTGTGACTGAACAACAACAACAAAACTGAGCTAACTAACTAACTTGACTGAGTGAAGATAAATGCCACAAGCTTCGTACAATTACTGTTTTGATGACAATTCCCTTTTGTTTAAAAAGAAGCAGGTAGGAACGCATCTTAAGTTAATCAAACTATACTTTCAATCTCTTTTTCCCTAGTAAGAAGTTTTTCTTGAAGAAATAATGACTATCATTAAAAGCTTAAACGGTAAAGATGTATGTCAAATCTGATGCCATCATGTAAAGTAAGAAGCCTCCTGATTTTGCATTGACATGGATACTGCCGTGCCCTAGAGTGCTCTACGGTTTTGTAAATAGCTCTCAGTGAAATAAAAAGTGATTTTCATTAAGTTTAAGAATAAATAATGGACTTAAAGATTCTTAAAATTATTCCCTGGGTTAAGATCTGGAAAGTAAGGTTTTTAAATGAAACTTCAGAAATAGGTAGTAAAGGTGACTGTTACACACAGATCAAAGACTTCCGGTTTTTGTTTCCTTCATCAAAGAAAACCTCAAACCTGTTTTCCCAGGAGAAAAACTGAAAATCAAGACTCTTTTTGCTGGATAGGAAGAAAGGGCTATTTATGCCCAAAATAAAACAGCATGTGCTTTAAAGTTACCGCTTTAAAACATAACTAAGTGAAAATTTTGTAATTTGTGATCAATCAATATTGAGAAACTAGTCAAAAGTAACTACTTGTCTGGGTATGTGCTTCTGAAGTGAAAATCTTTAAGACATTCTACATGTGATTCTGAACCATGATTTTACAAAAACGCTTTCAAATTATGGCAAAATTACCTATACTGACTAATTTCTTGTTATTACAGCACCAACTATTTCTGTAGAATGCATAGATCTGTCAGCAACATCACTGAAATATTCTTCTGAGCTTAAAAAATTTAATCCTTCTTAGTTAAAATATAATTCAGAAAAGAATCTGAACAACAAAGTTTTCGGCCAAGACATTTTTTCCCCTTGGGTTTTGGTAGACAAGAGGTTAAATTAGTCCTTCTCTTCATGTTAATGTAATACACTGGTTTGGCAGTTTAACTTCCTTTTTATTATAGGGGCAGGGAGGCAAAAAAATTAAAATTGAAATGTAATACCATCACCAAAATGTGTCTGGGCTTGGGGTTGATAGGAATGGCTGATAAAGGTGTGGGACATGGTAAGCTTCCAGAAGTGGCCGATTTGCTCATGAGCCGTCCATCTTATGTGTTCTTTACATGCAAATGTAAAGAAATGGCCGGACACACACTTTGAATCTCTATTCACTTTGTCAATCATTCATTTGTTCAATCATTTGCTTATTCACTCATCCAGTTACTCAATGATTAATAAGTGGTTCCCTGGTGGCTCAGTTGGTAAAGAATCTGACTGCAACACAGGAGACCTGGGTTTGATCCCTGTGTTGGGAACAGCCCCTGGAGGAGGACATGGCAACCCACTCCAGTAGAATTGCCTGGAGAATCCCCATGGACAGAGGAATCTGATGGGCTATAGCCCATGGGGTCACAAAGAGTCACACAACTGAGTGACTCAGCACACACTTACTCTGGGCTATAAATATGAATAGAACAAGCCTGAAATCTTAGAGGAGAAAGAAATGTAACCCACTGACAAAATAATCTTTGCTTCCCAGGTGGCACAATGGTGAAGAATCCCCCTTCCAATGCAGGAGACACAAGAGACATGGGTTCAATCCTTGAATGGGAGGATCCCCTGCAGAAGGGAATGGCAACCCACTCCAGTATTCTTGCCTGGGAAATTCCATGGACAGAAGAGCCTGGTGAGCTACAGTCAATGGGTTTGAAAACAGTCGGACATGACTGAACACAGCACAGACCAAATAGTACCTTCGACCTGGGGAGACAGGAACGTAAGACAAGAGAATGGAGCAACTCACCATACTACTAATGAAAGCTTACATGGCTCAGGACGTCTAAGTGAGCCAAACGTTAGAATTCCAATCTCTATGGCAAAATTTCAAAAGAGGACATTCTCCCATGTGAAGGACTCTTTAAAGATTTTCAGCAGACGTTTTGGTAGTGTGTCTATTCAGGTCCGTCAAATACCATATTTATCCTTAGGTCTATATGACTAAATTACTCTGAATCACATTTCTGGGTAAAAACAATAACCAATGCACCAGTCTCCACTTGGAAGGCATGTGAATAAAGAACACCAAGGCCTTGGCCCCCAGGAACGATCAACTCTATAGCAAATGGACAACAGTATCTGTAGTGGTGTGTAGAAAAGATAAACCACTGTCTTTTGTTCCATGGTCTAAAAGTAGCCATTGTGTACTATCTGCTTGCTGGATTTGTGTTGCTTCTCTCACTGTGTTAAAGGAGCTATTTCTGGAGCTGACCTCTGTATAAAAGCTGGGGTGAGCTGAGCTTTTCTGCCTATTAGAGTGAGCAGTAGAGCAAAGGGTAAACCTCTCTGAGTAGATGGGTCAGAGTACACAGACACTGATTCAGGTTTAGCTGACAGCGCCAGGCAAGGCATTTCTAATCTCCCCAGTTAGCACTAAATCAGCATGGTGTACACGAGCCCTTGACAGAGGACAGACAAATGGGACTCACTAAAAGGATAAAGAGCGGCCTGGTGAAGCACAGATGCTGAATACGATCCAAAGCTTTCATTCCTTAAGCTAAAGACGCTTTGCCGAACCCACATCCATTCAGGACAAGTCTTGGCTCTTGGCTCTTCTGTAGTAAAATGACGCCTTCTAGTCTGATCCTGAGAAAACAGACGATGCCCATTCCAAGAATTTAGAACTCAGTAATTAAAAGGCATACTCCTGCCTCCCCCTCTATTTTCTGTTGCCTGGAGAAGAGAAAAGTCAAAGCAAAAATTAGAAGGCTGCCATCCGAACCATTGTTGTTACCCAGGGCAGGGTAATTCACGGTTTGATTTTCTTCAGTCCTCTTGACAATCAATCATGCCAAGCCACAGAGCAAAAGAAATGTAACCAAGCAGGAACGTGAGCTCTTTTCTGGGCTGGTTTTTTTTTTTCAAGTTTACAAACCTATCCGAAGAAGGGAAGAGAGGGAAGAAAAACAAAAAATCTGACAAAATGACTCTTAAAAGGAACACAGCCACTGGTGTGCTGTTAAACAGCTGAGATTTTTCTAACATAATGTATGCACTGTCTTTACAGAGCACATTTCATTTGTGTTGTCCTAAACACTACAAAGTGTTGTCGAAGAGACACTATGACTCCTGATTTACCAGTGAGGAAACTGAGGCTAGAGACCCTAAGTCACTTTGCCCATGATCACACAGCCAGAAAGTGAGAAAGCCAGGATCTGAATCTTGCTCAGAGTTAACATTCCAGAACCTAACTATTAATCACTCTGCTATTCCAACATAACATTCTGTTAAATGTGTAAACGGAATTTTTATACATAAAATCTCAAATTGAACAAAGTTAATGCTATTTTAAAAACCCCTATGGAAAACCATTTTTGAAGGGGGGAAAAATCAGCAGCAATGAAAATAACCACCCTTTGGTTTATTTATCTTGTAAATTCAAGTTGTGATCATATCTGCTGAAAACAAGACTGATCAGCCAACACCAAATGTATGCCTGCCAGTGTCCATCAAGCTGCAGTGGTGATGGTGGGAGAGGCGGAAGTGGGCAGGCCCCAAAACGATGTGTATTGGAATAAAAATGTCTTAATTCTAGACAATGACGGAATTTGCAGAAGGTATTCAGAAAAAAAAAAAAGTAAGAAAATTTCCAATGAAAAGTAAAAAGCATTTTCTCTCTATAAAAGGAAAGATTGTCAGAGAAATTAGGAAATAAGTAACTTGAATTCCATGCACAAGCTGGCCCCAAGTTCATAAAATAAATAGCTCATCCATTAGGAAGTTTCTTTTGCCAACCATGGTTTTAAAGTATTAAGTGTTCCATATCTATATACTACTTAGCAGAATATTACCTTAAGTATCTTTTATCATATTTTATTTATGCCATAGTAATATATTTTCAAACTGCTTCTATTAGAAAAACTACCTACAATCAGGGGATCACATTTTTTTTTTCCCCCAAATATAATGACCTATTTGCTTTATTTAGGTCACACTGCCCCACTCTTAATCTCTGTTTTAAAATTTTAATAGGAAATTTTACTTAATATTTTAATGCATCAAATCTATTATCTCTTACCCACCTCTCAGGAAAGTATTGATCTGTTTAAATTCATGGAGAGAAAATACTAGAATCTGGAATGAGGTCATTTTGCTCTTGTGTTGAAGAACTATTGTTTTGTAAGTACCTTTCATATATGTCAAGCGCTCTGCCAGGTTCTTCATACCCAAGATTTCATTTTAATACCACACCACTACCAAGCATCACTGTCTCCATTTTACACATAAGCAAGACTCTAGTATCTCTAACCCAACCTCCTCTCAACACTGAACCAGAGTGGAACTTCAATAGGCCATCTAGATTGACCATCTGATCTGCCTGTAACTGTTAGATCCAGAAGATAGAGACCCATCCGGTTCACTTTACAGATAATGAAAGTGACGCATCAAGATGTGAAAGGACAGGCCTAGAGGCAAAAGATTTGTTCACAGAATTCGGAGAGATGGAAATCCCAAGTTCCCATCACTCACGCTCTGCTCTCTTCACTATTCTACAGAGCCTCCCCCTGGACTCAGGAAGAGGGAAAACCCGCCTAAATTAGTGAGCAAAAAGGAGGGGAGGTGGGTGAGGACGGGGATGTGGTTTGAGCCCCACTGCCTTCTGGGAGATAATCTATACACCCTGATGGCCTGGTGAGGTTCACAGACGTCACAGTTGACAGTAAGAGAGGTCTGCAATGAAGCTTTATTAGGCTACTCTTTAAACTATTCTTCTTTTTTCTTTCTCATCTATAAAACAAGACATTGTAATATTACACTTGCTAGGGTTGAGATTACATGAGCTATGTTTGTAAAATACACATTGCAAAGTGAGTGGTCAATAAACGGTAACTATTAGGACAACCTGTCCCCCTCTCTTTTGTGGCAAAAGCCTTCATTTTCCACTCTCTAAACCCCCAATGCCTTTGTACCATATTTCTCATTTATAAAGACTTCTGGGCCCCACCTACTGAGTTTCTGGGGTGGCAATTCTGAGAAACTGCATTTCTAACACATTCCCAAATGAGGCTGATGCTGCAATCCTTTTGCTTTGATAGTTTACTCCTCTATTCTCAAAATCTCTCCATTTCAAGAAGCACAGCATCCTGCCCACTTAATATGCTTCCCTATCTAGCAGTTCTTTGACTAACTTAAATTTAAGGTTGTTTGTCCAAGCAAAAGAAATAAGGTACAGCAAAGGGAGCTTGTACAAAAAAATTTTTGTGGTATACAACCTCTAGTTTAATATGATTACAACCTGTGACCCCAAATGTCAAAATGTATGGCTTTATGTTCTGTGGAATTTTACTCTTATGTGAAAATGATCTTCATCATTAGAACAGAAGATACTGCACTGGAAGGCCTCTCTTGCCCATTTTAGTAAGATCTCGCTAACCTGTACCAACAACAAGGAAGGTCAGTCTAAACTGGTGAACAATTATGATGAAAAGTACTGGTTAATAAGTGCCATTTTACTACTTTTAAGTCAACCATCTTGACCTAAGCAAGGTCAAACGACGACTTAAACTAGCTGCTTAAGGAAGAGAGCAATGCTACTCATCAATCCCCACCTCAAAAATCGGCCATGGCTCCCACAGCCTCACTAAGGAAATCCACCTTCTTTAGCTCAAGATTAGAGGCACCAAAAGTAAATCCTCCACAATGCCCCTGTACTTACCATGTACTCCAGACAGAAAGGGAAACACATGTTACCATCACAACAGAATGGACCTGCTATAGCCTGTGTCCAAACCAATCCATCCCTCATTGTTCTACTTAGATGCCACCTCTCTCACACAGTATTCCCACACTCCCAATTTCCAAATTACTCTTGCAATAACTCTACTACATTGAGGAATCTGAAATTAACAAGAGTAACACATGTAAATATTAAGATCTCCACATAGAAACCTGTACATGGATACTTATAGTAGCTTTATTCATAATGGGCTTCTCTCGTGGCTCAGATGGTAAACAATCTGCCTGCAATGCAGGAGACCTGGGTTCAATCCCTGGGTCTGGAAGATCCTCTGCAGAAGGGAAAGGCAACATACTCAAGTATTCTTGCCTGGAGAATTTCATGGACACAGGAGCCTGGCGGGCTATAGTCTATGGGATTGCAAAGAGTAGGACACGACTGAACAACTAACACACTTCTTTCTCATTCATAATTACCAGAACTTGGAAGCAATAAAATAGGTCAAGGTGAATGGATAAATAAAACTGTGGTGAATGTGAAAGTCACTCACTTATCTCCAACTCTTTGCAACCCCATGGACTATACAGTCCGTGGAATGCTCCAGGCCAGAATACTTGAGTGGATAGCCGTTCCCTTCTCCAGGGGATCTTCCCAACATAGGGACTAAACCCTGGTCTCCTGCATTGCAGGTGGATTCTTTACCAGCTGAGCCATTAGAGAAACCCAAGAATACTGGAGGGGGTATAGCCTATCCCTTCTCCAGGGTATATTCACGATCAAGAAATCGAATTGGGGTCACCTGCAATGCAGGCAGATTTTTTACCAGCTGAGCTACCAGGAAAGTTCTGTGGCACATCCAGTGAATATTCTTCGGCACTAATAAGAAATGAGGTATCAGACCACATAAATACACGGCTGAAACTCAAATGCATATTATTAAGTGAAAGAAGCCAATCTAAAAAGACTATATACCATACAATGCCAACTTCAAGACATTCTGCAAAAGGCTAAACTATGGACACGGTGAAAGGGTCAGGAGTTGACAGGGACTGAGAACAGGATGGGGCATGAATAGGTAAAGCACAGAGGATGTTTTTCAGGCATGAAACTATTCTGTGAGATGCTACAATGGGAGATTCATGTCATCAAATAGCTTTCAAAAGCCAGGGAACGTACAATACTTAGAGTGGATCCTAAGGTAAGCTATGGTCTCTGGGTGATGATAAAGTGTCAGTGTAGGTTCGAAGATTGTAACAAATGCACAGGCTGGTGGGGGCTTTGATATTCCCAGAAGCTGTGCATATGTGGTGGCAAAAGGTATGTGAAAACTCTATGTACTGTTAGATTAATTTTGCTGTGAATCTAAAACTGCTTTAAAAATCAAAGTATATCAAAAATTATATGTACACAATCTTTTATATGAAAAGTGCTATCTATCTTGGAGAAGGCAATGGCACCCCACTCCAGTACTCTTGCCTGGAAAATCCCATGGACGGAGGAGCCTGGTAGGCTGCAGTCCATGGGGTCGCGAAGAGTCGGACACGACTGAAGCGACTTAGCAGCAGCAGCTATCTATCTATCGATCTATCCAGATTACTTCTCTGATTTCATGCAGACCAGTCTCAAACACTATCATTATCACAAGGGTAATGACAGACTGGTTCCAAACAGGAAAAGGAGTACGTCAAGGCTGTATACTGTCACCCTGCTTATTTAACTTCTATGCAGAGTACATCATGAGAAACGCTGGGCTGGAAGAAGCACAAGCTGCAATCAAGATTGCCAGGAGAAATATCAATAACCTCAGATATGCAGATGACACCACCCTTATGGCAGAAAGTGAAGAAGAACTAAAGAGCCTCTTGACGAATGTGAAAAAAGAGAGTGAAAAAGTTGGCTTAAAGCTCAACATTCAGAAAACTAAAATCATGGCATCTGCTCCCATCACTTCACGGCAAATAGATGGGGAAACAGTGGAAACAGTGGCTGATTTCATTTTTCTGGGCTCCAAGATTGCTGCAGATGGTGATTGCAGCCATGAAATTAAAAGACGCTTACTCCTTGGAAGGAAAGTTATGACCAGCCTAGACAGCATATTAAAAACCAGAGATATTACTTTGCCAACAAAAGTCCGTCTAGTCAAGGCTATGGTTTTTCCAGTAGTCATGTATGGATGTGAGAGTTGGACTATAAACAAAGCTGAGCGCCGAAGAATTGATGCTTTTGAACTGTGGTGTTGGAGAAGACTCGAGAGTCCCTTGGACTGCAAGGAGATCTAATCAGTCCATCCTAAAGGAGATCGGTCCTGGGTGTTCATTGGAAGGACTGATGCTGAAGCTAGTTTTGGCCACCTGATGCAAAGAGCTGAGTCATCTGAAAAGACCATGATGCTGGGAAAGATTGAGGGCAGGAGGAGAAGGGGATGACAGAGGATGAGATGTTTGGATGGCATCACCAACTCGATAGACGTGGGTTTGGGTAGACTCTGGGAGTTGGTGATGGACAGGGAAGCCTGGCGTGCTGAGGTTCATGGGGTCTCAAAGAGTCGGACACAACTGAGGGACTGAACTGAACTGAACTAAATTAGATTATGCATGATTCAGTTAACAAGGGAAGATATGAAGATAAATAGTAAAAGTAGGTAGCAAAATTTTGAATTCCAGTTAGGTTTTAACTTTTTATTTTATATTGGAGTGGGAAAGATTGAAGGCAGGAGGAGAAGGGGATGACAGAGAACGAGATGGTTGGGTGGCATTGCTGCTTTAATGGACATGATTCTGGGCAAATGCCAGGAGATAGTGAAGGACAGGAAGGCCTGGCGTGCAGTTCATGAGGTTGCAAAGAGTCGGACACGACTGACCGACTGAACGACAACAACCAAAGCTGATTAAAAATGTGGTGTTACTTTCAGGTGTATTACAAAGTGATTCAGTTATACATATACATGTCTCTATTCTTTAGTTTTAAGGGAGAAAACCAGCATGAAGCATGTTTCTTCCTAAAGGAAAAAAATTGCAAACATATCTTTCTCTTCTATTTCAAATGTCTTTATAGGATTATAAAAATTTTTAAAGCCTCTTTCCAATCATCATAGAAATTGACTGCAAATAAAGTTTGAATACTACTACTATTTGGGGGGCAGGAGAGGGACTACATGGAAACCCACTTTTCTTTTAATACTTTTCAGGAAAATTTACCTCAGAATAAAGTTTCTGTTTTTTTTTTTTAACGATACCTCAAAGCTACTCTACCAATAGAACAAGTCATGAATGGTTTTCTAAGACTCCAAACATGGCAGAGTTTAGAGGACAAAGCCAGACTGGCCCCTGCACACAGCTGGTTCCATCAGACACTTAAGTGAATGTCCAGCTTGGTGTCATTACTGGGTTTTTAGAATGTATCTCTCAACTCACGAGGTTACAAAAAAAAAATCACACAATACTGAATGGCTTACGTTAGTTTCATTAATGTCTGAATTTCAGCAAAATCTTTCATCTGGGAATTATTCCAAAATAGAGGGGGTTTGGTCACTAATAGAAGCCATTCCAATGGAACATGTGTTTCCTTAGCTCTATTCCCATGACTAAATGTCTTTTCAATGTCCTTTTATTTATTATGATTTATTAAGACACAGTCGTATCACTCCCTTAACATTAGAACTCCTAAAGTTTTGTTAACTCTTTGGACGGTGGAAGAACTTAAGAGGGGAAAGGTTTCCAACAACAATAATACAATGGTGATATTTTGAGCATAAATGGTGATATCTATAGCAAGCATGGTATAAGCTCTTTACACACATTGTGTCTCCCAAGGACACCTTCTGTCGCATGCTAGCAGACACATTCCATAACACGGTACAAGAGAACAAAGGGTGTGGGGACGCTGGAGAGCTTCCAAGAGAGAAGCAGAAGACACAGCCTGCCACTGGGAGGGTGGATTTTGTGCCTCGGCTTCCTGTCTTTAAAGTGGAAATGAAAATACTTATCCCTCCTGAGATATTTTTTGAGGAAATATGAGATAATGTAGGCAAAGTACCTGAAATCATAACCGTCCCACAGTTGGACTTGCCCTCTGGTATTTTTAAAACACTTGACAGAATCTAAAACTTCTAGATACCTTAGAGTCCCCAGTCCTGTTTTTTTTGTTCCCCCAATGTGGACCATTTTTAAAGTCTTTATGGAATTTGTTACAATATTGCTTCTGTTTTGTTTTGCGCCCCCCCTCCCTTTTTTTTTTTTTTGCCACAAGACATGTAGGATCTTGGCTCCCCAACCAGGGACTGAACTCGCAACCACTGAAAGGCAGATTCTTAATCCCTGACTGCCCAGAAGTACCCCTCTAATCATGCCTTTAAAAACCCTCCTTCACATGCTCAGAGCCCTAATGCAGACTGTAGAAATCCTCTGCCTAGCTTTATTAGTAGCTAACTGACCTTGTCCCCCTTACCCCACACACACACTAATCTACACCTCACATTAATAGTTTTCTAAGTACACACATCCAATGGCTATTCACTGAGCACCTACCACCTCTCAGCTGTGGCCTGGGCCTACTGAGGACATAGCACAGGGCAAGGCGAGGACATCCTTACATTCCAGTACAGGAGAGACACCGAGAGAGACAGAAACAAGCGCTGGAGGAGAAGTGTTGGGACGGCAGTAAACAGGGTGGCAGTGATGAAGGAGCCACAGAGACACACCCTCAGAGAGATGTTTAAACCAAAGGATAAGGATCAGAATTTACCGAGGCTTCCAAAGAACCATTTCAGGCTATAAGAACAACATTTGCAAAGACTCTTAAGATGGAAGGGACTCGGCACATCTTACTACCAGAGTCTGTCAATACCCACCTTAAAAACCAGTGGCATGAAAACCTACTTAACCTTCAGAGGCAAAATGTTGCTTTTATGTCTAGTGCAGTTAGATGACTGACCACAACTTCTGTCTGGGAACTGGAAAAGCTACAGGTCTCCTGCACACTGGGAGGACTTCAAGCATTCTCAGTGTAACAAGAGTACAATGGTATAGCAAAACAGGACATTTACACAAAAAGACAGTCACTGTCACTGAAGTTATCTGAGGCTTAAAATAAAATCCAGAATAAAGAAAAAATCATGATTCTAAATAGGCAAAACATTTGAAACTTACAAGTGGGTGTGTCTATAGAATCCTGGTGGTACTTTTATGTGATTTAAGGTGGAAGGAAAGAGGCAGAGAAAAGTGCCTAAAGCTAAAAAGAGGTAAGTGGCATTGCCATCTGAAAGAAAGGCAGTGAAGCATATTAGAAAAGAAAGAGGAAGAAGGGGTAGGAAGGAGGAAAGGGGAAGGAAGACAGGGAGGCAGGGGAAAGGAATGGAGGGGGAGGGGCAGAGAAGCAAATCAGTAAGATTAGAACTAAAGAAGGTTCAGGCTAGAAGAAAACTTGAAGAGGCGAGGCTCTTTACTCCTCCTACCTACAAGGCAAGGACCCAGAAACCTGCAGTCTTCAGTGATTTGATTACAATTACTCAAGTCTAGGCTTATGTTTTTAATATGACTGATTTTGACACACTTTGCGCAAGACTCTAGAATGAAGTATCAAAGGCAACTTTTTATGTATTGAGAAAAAGCAGCAGGGATCTTGGGAATCAGCATAAATTCCATGAAGATACCTTGTCAGAAACATTTGATTTACCTGTTGCTTTGTTTTCAGAATGTAACCAGTGCGTCAGGAGCTTGTGATGAACCCTGTGTATCTGGCAAATGCCGGGTGTTGGACCACATCCGTGTGGAAGCAAGGAGAACAAGGCAGGCAAGTCTAACAGGGTAAATGTCCTAACAACCTATGCAGATGAATGTGGTTATTGTCAGCCTAACAGCAGCATGGAAGGGTGAAGGAGGACCTGAGAGAAGAGAAGTGAGGAGGAAGGAAAGGCAGGAAGCAAAGGCAGAGGACGGAGTGGGAGAGAGAACATGGGAGACACCAAGTAAAAAAGATGGGGAAGTTTGAAAAAAGGTTAATTTTTTTTAATTAATTAATTTGGCTGCACCGGGTCTTAGTTGCTGCAAGGGGAATCTTCGCTGTGGCATGTAGGATCTTTGCTCCCTGACCAGGGATTGAACTAGGCCCGCTGCTTTGGAAGCACAAAGCCTTAGCCACTGGACCACCAAGGAAGTCCCTTGAACAAAAGTTTTAAATGACAACTTAAAAAAATGGGAGGGGACAACATGTGAAGCCAAATTGTAGAAAACCAGCCACATGTGACCACAGTAATTTAAATTCATGAAAAGAAAATAAAACTCAAAATCCACTAATTTAGTCACACAGGCCACCTATGAAGTATCACAGACACAGGACACTCACACCACTGCAGAAACTTCTAGTGGACAGAGCTAAGCGGGTAAAGAAGACATCCCTTCTGGATTTCACAGTGCTATAGTTTCCTGTGTTCCATGTAAGATTATTCCTGCTTTCTTTCACTGCAAGTTGGGAACACAAATACAGTCCCATCACAAAGGCGCACAAGATTCCTATTTTGCTAACTTTGGTGCACCTGGGATTATTCAAAAGCACCCGAAGTAGTGGCCACCAAAATGCTGGTCATTCGTGGCTACACAAAGAACACACTGAAACTGCTAATGCCGAAGAAGATGCAGCCTCTGTATTTGGATTTTAGAGATTATTATTATTCACTTCTTATATGTAGACTACATCATGAGAAATGCTGGATTGGATGAAGCGCAAGCTGGAAATCAAGATTGACAGGAGAAAGATCAATAACCTCAGACATGCAGATGAAACCATACTTATGGCAGAAAGTGAAAAAGAACTAAAAAGCCTCTTGATGAAAGTGAAAGAGGAGAATGAAAAAGTTGGCTTAAAACTCAACATTCAGGAAACTAAGATCATGACGTCTGGTCCGATCACTTCATGGCAAATAGATGGGGAAACAATGAAAACAGTGACAGACTTTACTTTGGGGGGCTCCAAAATCACTGCAGATGGTGACTGCAGCCATGAAATTAAAAGACGCTTGCTCCTTGGAAGAAAACCTACGACCAACCTAGACAGAATATTAGAAAGCAGAGACATTACTTTGCCAACAAAGGTCCATATAGTCAAAGCTATGGTTTTGCCAGGAGTCATGTATGGATGCGAGAATTGTACCATATAGAAGAATGAATGCCGAAGAATTAACACTTTTGAACTGTGGTGTTGAAGAAGACTCTTGAGAGTCCTTGGACTGCAAGGAGATCTAACCAGTCCATCCTAAAGGAAATCAGTCCTGAATATTCATTGGAAGGACTGATGCTGAAGCTGAAACTCCAATACTTTGGCCACCTGATGTGAAGAACTGATTCATTGGAAAAGACCCTGATGCTGGGAAAGATTGAAGGCGGGAGGAGAAGGGGATGACAGAGGATGAGATGGTTGGATAGCATCACCGACTTAATAAACATGAGTTTGGGTAAACTCCGGGAGTTGGTGATGGACAGGGAGGCCTGGCATGCTGCGGCACACGGGGTTGCAAAGAGTCAGACACAACTGAGCTACTGAACTGAACTGAAAGGTTACTTTGCTCGCTTAAGTTTCTTCTGTAAAATGAATATAAACAGGAGTTGGTATATAAGCTCCAGGAGTTGGTGAAGGACAGAGAAGCCTGGTGCGCTGCAGCCCATGGGGTCGCAGAGAGTCAGACATGACTGAGCGACTGATTATTCACTTCAGTATCTGGCCTGGGGGAGGGGGGAGGATGGCTAAATAGAAAAGCTTTTAATTTAGATAGAACTGCCTTATGATCCAGCAATCCCACTGCTGGGCATACACACTGAGGAAACCAGAAGGGAAAGAGACACGTGTACCCCAATGTTCATCGCAGCACTGTTTATAATAGCCAGGACATGGAAGCAACCTAGACGTCCATCAGCAGATGAATGGATAAGAAAGCTATGGTACATATACACAATGGAGTATTACTCACCCATTAAAAAGAATACATTTGAATCAGTTCTAATGAGGTGGATGAAACTGGAGCCTATTATACCGAGTGAAGTAAGCCAGAAAGAAAAACACCAATACAGTATACTAACGCATATATATGGAATTTAGAAAGATGGTAACAATAACCCTGTGTACAAGACAGCAAAAGAGCCTTGATGTATAGAACAGTCTTATGGACTCTGTTGGAGAGGGAGAGGGTGGGAAGAATTGGGAGAATGGCATTGAAACATGTATAATATCATGTATGAAATGAGTTGCCAGTCCAGTTCAATGCATGATACTGGATGCTTGGGGCTGGTGCACTGGGACGACCCAGAGGGATGATATGGGGAGGGAGGAGGGAGGAGGGTTCAGGATGGGGAACACATGTATACCTGTGGCGGATTCATTTCGATATTTGGCAAAACTAATACAATACTGTAAAGTTTAAAAATAAAATAAAAAAATTAAAAAAAAAAGAAAATGGTTTTAATTATTGCTAACAGAAGGGTCTGTTATGAGCCTTAGACCACAAGTTAGATCTCTTGGAATAGAGGTCCCTTTAGAAAGGAAGCCCTCTCCCACCTTAACCCAGGGGCTGGAATGTGCCCACTGAAACAAGGTAAAGAAATGTGGACCTGCCTAGTTAAGAAAAGTATCTTGGTGTTATTCATTGCTGTCTGTAATTTCTCCTGAGACTCCTCTGGGCAAACATAAACCTTACATACTATCTCAGTCAAATGCCCTCATGCAGTGAACAATCTGCAAAACCATATATGGTAACCCTGTACACATGTGACTTTGGAAAAATCTCTAAAGCCTCAGTTGTGTGTGCATGGTCAATCACTCAGTCGTGTCTGATCTTTGCCACACTGTGGACTGTAGCTCGCCAAGATCCTCTGTCCGTGGAACTTTCCAGGTAAGAATACTACGGCAGGTTGCTATTTTCCACTCCAGGGGACCTTCCCAACCCAGGGATCGAACCAGTGTCTCCTGTGCTTCCTGCACTGGCAGGTGGATTTTTTACCACTGCTCCACCTGGGAAGCCCAAGCTTCAGTCACCACACCTCAAAACAAATACAATACCACCTGTACCTCATAGGGTTGGAAGGAGGATTAAACAGGGTAAAAGATAAAGCACCCAGCATGGAGCCTGGAGACTGAGGACCAACGACTTAGGAAATGTTAACGCCACTTCTATGTTTCCCCCTGGCCAGTTATGTCCATGCCCCTGGAACTTCCTATTAAGAATGGATTAGACTAAAACCATTGAAAGTAGTTAATGCGTTCAGGATTAGGCAGTTCCTAGGAGCTCTGTCACAGAAGTTAGCTGTTTACATAGCACTTGAGTGTTGAAGCTTGCTTGCTGTATGACCCACTGCATTGTAGAGTACTAATCATTTAACCTGCATTATCTCCATTCCACCTCTTTATAAATTGATTGCTTGTTGTAACCAAATATTGCAGTATACTACACTAGAGGAGGACACCAGTTTTAAATTTCACTTCATAAATTCCATCTGGGAAAGCTTTTAAATCCACTCAATGACTGTAGTGGATAAACAGAAATCTTACCCACATAAACCCCAAACCCTAACCACTCCCATGACATTCAGTCATTTTCATTCTGGGAACAAATCTGAATTCTTTTTTCCTAAATTAAAAACTCATTTTAAAGAAAAGTAGTATTAAACTACTCCATAAACAATAAACCACACTTAAATCTTGGTTGTAATAAATATCTCCTGCCTACAGCTATTAGATTCCACAAGTGAATTTTTTAAGTTTATCGGCAAAACAGAATATTTATTCTGACCGTGATATGCTTTCTGTGGCTTCAAGTTCTCTTGGTTTCCCTTCTAATACTTGGGGGAGGGGAGGGTCCTGTCCAGAAACCTGTAACAGATTTACTCAGGAGACAAGAGTGCTATCAAAGATCACCATTTCACCACTGTGAGGTTGGTTTTTGCCTTAGGACAATAATATCAAACGGTGGTACCTTTGCCTCTCTCTTATTTTCTTTTTTTTTTTTTTAATTTTATTTTCTTAGTGATTGATTAAAACTGTAAAAATTAGTTTGACAAATCAGCAAATTACCTAACAAGAGTTAAAGATCTGGGGTAGGCGTTTTACTCAAAGGCCTGGCTAGCTTTTCAAAATGAACTGTAACATATACCTTTGCTCAACTAAAGAACCTGTCAGGGGTTGGGGGAGGACCTTTTTATTATTCTATGAGTAAGCGCTTATATTATTATTCAAAGTAGGTAGTGAAGGTAAGAAGGATCTAAAGTGGCACAGAGAAGACACAATGTATATACAAGCTACCCCAAACTCCAAATTCAGCCACTGGAATTTAACATCCATGGCCCTAAGATCTAGGATTTCATCCTAACACAACCTCAGGTTGAAGCTGGGAGGCAGCCACATAGGGCCTAAGGAGGCCACTGATGAGAGGGCTGGAAGCGGACAGGTTACTTCCATGTGACATGCACTTATACTGAGGATGGTCACGAAGCCCCGATCTTATCATCTAGGACCTCTTTCTTAGATTATGAAACTCATCACTCATACTTAAAAATCCTGACGATTATTCATAAGAGTCTATTTTAAAGTTCTATAAAAAGTTACATTTATAAAAAAATCTTGTATTTGGTAATTCTCTAGCCCTAAGTTTGGCATTTCTATAAGAGAGCAAGGTAAATTATCTTCATAGACCTTTTAAGTTTCATGCAACTTGAAACCTAAAAATACTATGAAAAGAAATCCAGCCACTGGTAATGTAAACCGGTGTGGCTTTTCCAAGAGGCGATTTGCTAATACATGGTTAAAAAAAATAAACATCTATATTCTCTTTCATCAAAAACATCGCCCCCAACAGATGAAAATGACAAGACTAAAGGATGGCTCATCAAACAGTGATTATTTCAGTGAAAAATCTGCAACAATTCAAAAGCCCAATTGTAGGGAACTGGTTAAATAAACTACATGATGGAATGCTAGTCTATATCTAGCCATTTAACAAATGGTTACTTCACTGATATTTAAACAGGCACAAGAGAATAAGCTACAAAACCATCAAGAACAGTGTGTACAGATTGATCCTTTTGTTGTTGTTATTCTGGGCTCAAGGGTGGAGCTACCAGCTGGGATATGGGGGCAGGAGGGGAAGAGGCAGAGTCCAGGGATGAGGATACAGAGTTTGTTAAGAGGAGAGAGAGGGCAAAGCACTGTGCACATGGGAGACAGTACGTGTGGTGTAACGCAGACGCAGAAAAACATGGAAGTGACGGGACCAGTAGACGGCTGAAGATGCGGGGTACGCATGCTGCATGGAGAGAACAGCAGACCCCTTAGGAAGGAGACTTAAAAAAAGAAGTAAAGAGAGAAACTATAAAGAGCCTTGAAAGGCATACTTAGGTGTTTGGAAGTCTTCTGGAAGCACAATGGAGAAGCAGAGGATTTTAGTATCGCCAGTGAGATAAGAATGATCCTATCTACCTTTAGATCACGACTCCCTAAAATATGTCTCTAGCCCAGTCTCTCCAGCAATCTTAAAACCAGACCTGTACTGCCAACTGCGTTTCTAATGGTTTATACCACGTGGTTCATGAAGTCTAATACTTCCCTCAAATTTAAGAAGTCCTACATCAAGCTTTTAATCAATCTTTAAACCTACTCTATTCTAGAAAACCACACCAAAACCATCCATTTTTGCTCTCATACTTCCATACTTAAAAAGTTTTAAAATGTGCCTTAAAATTTTTCAACTCTCTCATTCCTTCATTGAGCACCTATAGCCCTTAGTTCGAGCAGCTCACCATCTCTTGGTGAGATACTGCAAACAGTCTTGTAAATGATCTCTCTGCCACTCTACCGTCCATACTACAGTGCTGCTGTTATGAGCAACCTCACCAAATAACAAAAAACAACACTCCACTCCCTAGTTTCAAAGCCTCTGAGGGCCCGCTAGTGTCTGCCACTAAACTGTAAAGTCAAACTGCCTCCTGATGAGGTTTTCCTCAGCTTCTTAATTTACTACAGTGTATAGAAGGAAGTTTCTTTATATACTAACACTTGGTTCAGATCTATGTTAAAGCCACCCCATGGTGCAAACAAGTGAAAATACACAAGTGAGTGTTTCTGCAACAGTGCCACGTTGTATTAAAATGTGTATTCCTGGACTTCCCTGGCGGTCCAGTGGTTAAGAATCCACCTGCCAATGCAGGGGACACAGGTTTGATCCCTGGCCCAGGAAGATTCCACATGCTGTGGAGTAATTAAGCTCATATGCTACAACCACCAAGGCTGTGCTCTAGAGCCCGTGTGCCATGATGAAGAGGAGCCCTCGCTTGCTGCAAATAGAGAAAGCCCACGCACAGCAATGAAGACCCAGTGTAGCCCAAAATAAATTAATAACATGTGCATTCTTTAGTATATGTCCTGTGTTTACTCTTGGAGTATCAGCAGTCCTCCTGGAATATTGCAGGTGTTCAAACAATTTGTTCGTTCAATCAACTTGTTTTACACATACATGACACAGTGGCAGTACTGGCCTGTGTAAGAATTTTAAGGGTAAGTTTCTTCTTAAGGAACACACCCCATCCTAAAAAGATTCTTCCATGGGTGAATCTCATCTATGCATTCACCATGAAAAGGTATCAGCATCCTATATCACCCACAAATTATTCAGTAACAAATAAGACTTGTTCTTTAGTGCTATTTGGAGTCTTAACCAGACCATGAGTTTTAATCAGCAAAATAAAAATCAACTGGCTCTCGGGGTTCTTTGGCCTCATTAAAGAATACATGAGAGTGACACATTAAACTTGTTTTTATAAGCACGCATGCAGCTTGCCCTAAAATCCAAGCAGTTCTAGGACAATACAGAATAGTTAACTCTCTAATGCAGGATTATGAGGTTATCATCTCTTTTATCAGCAAATAATAAATCTATAGATAATATCTAAAATCTTATGCTTGCAGACCAATAGATTTGTGGCAAGGAAATCTGATAAAAAGTTACAGTGCTGCTGAATTTATATCAAGAAAGGAACCGGCTTAATCTATGATTATCACAAATTTCTTTTTTATGGAGTGTTCTAATAATATGCCCCAATAAATGAGCTCCCCCTTTTGTTCATTTACTTTCCCATTTGTAAGTATTGCTGCTTCCTGGTCTCAAAAAATATATCAGATTGATTGCCAAAAGCCAACATCTATCATTTGCTTGAGAACAGAGCTAAAGCTTGAATAATCTACCAGAGTTGTACATATTTTAACGACGTGATGATGATATTCATCACTACAATAGCTAATGCATGTATACTACTCACGTAACCAGTGCAAGTTCCAGTGTACGCTTCACGTTCTTGCTGTTCAGTCGCCCAGTTGTGTCCGACTCTTAGCGATCCCATGGACTGCAGCACACCAGGTTTCCCGGTCCTTCACCAACTCCAAGAGCTTGCTCAAACTCATGTCCATTGATTCAGTGATGCCATCCAACCATCTCAGCCTCTGCCATCCCCCTCTCCTCCTGCCTTCAATCTTTCCCAGCATCAGGGTCTTTTCAAATGAGTCAGTTCTTTGCATCAGGTGGCCAAAGTATTGGAGCTCCAGCTTCAGCATCAGTCCTTCCAATGAATATTCAGGACCAATTTTCCTTTAGGATGGACTGGTTGGATCTCTTTGCAGTCCAAGGGACTCGCAAGAGTCTTCTCCAACACCACAGTTCAAAGCATCAATTCTTCGGCACTCAGCTTTCTTCACAGTCCAACTCTCACATCCATACATGACTATGGAAAAACCATAGCCTTGACTAGACGGACCTTTGTTGGCAAAGTAATGTCTGCTTTTTAATATGCTATCTAGGTTGGTCATAACTTTCCTTCCAAGGAGTAAGTGTCTTTTAATTTCATGGCTGCAGTCACCATCTGCAGTGATTTTGGAGCCCAGAAAAATAGTCTGACACTGTTTCCACTGTTTCCCCATCTATTTGCCATGAAGTGATGGGACCAGATGCCATGATCTTTGTTTTCTGAATGTTGAGCTTTAAGCCAACTTTTTCACTCTCCTCTTTCACTTTCATGAAGAGGCTCTTTAGTTCCTCTTCATTTTCAGCCATAAGGGTGGTGTCATCTGCATATCTGAGGTTATTGATATTTCTCCTGGAAATCTTGATTCCAGCTTGTGCTTCTTCCAGCCCAGTGTTTGTCATGATGTACTCTGCATATAAGTTAAATAAGCAGGGTGACAAAATATAGCCTTGACGTACTCCTTTTCCTATTTGAAACCAGTCTGTTGTTCCATGTCTAGTTCTAACCATTGCTTCCTGACCTGCATATAGGTTTCTCAAGAGGCAGGTCAGGTGGTCTGCTGAAGAATTTTCCACAGTTTATTGTGATCCACACAGTCAAAGGCTTTGGCATAATCAATAAAGCAGAAATAGATGTTTTTCTGGGAACTCTCTTGCTTTTTCCATGATCCAGCGGATGTTGGCAATTTGATCTCTGGTTCCGCTGCCTTTTCTAAAACCAGCTTGAACATCAGGAAGTTCACGGTTGCCATCTCCTGTTTGACCACTTCCAATTTGCCTTGGTTCATGGACCTGACATTCCAGGTTCCTATGCAATATTGCTCTTTACAGCATTGGACCTTGCTTCTATCACCAGTCCCATCCACAACTGGGTATTGTTTTTGTTTTGGCTCCATCCCTTCATTCTTTCTAGAGTTATTTCTCCATTGAACTCCAGTAGCATATTGGGCACCTACCGACCTGGGGAGTTCCTCTTTCAGTATCCTATCATTTTGTCTTTTCATACTGTTCATGGGGTTCTCAAGGCAAAAATACTGAAGTGGTTTGCCATTCCCTTCTCCAGTGGACCACATTCTGTCAGACCACTCCATCATGACCTGCCTGTCTTGGGTGGCCCCATCTTGGCATGGCTTAGTTTCACTGAGTTAGACAATACACGACTGCTGGCAAAACCATAGCTTTGACTATATGGACCTTTGTTGGCAAAGTAATGTTTTTGCTTTTTAATATGCTATTAGGTTTGTCATAGTTTTTCTTCCAAGGAGCAAGCGTCTTTTAATTTCATGACCAGTATATGCTTTATATTTTGTCTTATTTAATATACAGAACCCTTTAAGGTAGGCCCAATAATATCTCCATTTTACAGATGGGAAACTGAGGCATGGGGAAGCATAACTGGCTTCAGATCACATGGACAGTAAGTGGCCAAGCTAGGGTTCCAACCTAGACTCCACTCTCTTTAACCTCGACATCCTACTAGATGGGATCGTTCTGTTAACATACTGAAAGGGAGAGATGACAGATAAAGAGGTGCATTTCAGCCTAGAGCATTCTGGTCAGTATTTCCTCATAAGTCTTCAGGTTATAGATAAAGAATCTGTCCAATTTCATTCATATTTTGTCACCAATTTTGAGTATTAATATGTAATCAGAATATACAACATTTTCTTTGAAATGTCTAACTATGAAAGCATTAGTAGATATACTGTTCTGTTATATCCCCCCTCTGGATAACACAACTTTGAAATATAATAATGTGAGCCACAAATGCATGTCACATATAGAATTTTAAACTTTTTTAGTAGTGATATTTAAAAATTTAGAAAGAAAATAGGTAAAATTCATTTTAATGATATATTTTATTTAACCTAATATATCAAAAATACTTTTTCAACATATAATCTGTACAAACTATTAAAAACAGACTGTACATTCTTATTTTCACATTACAGCTTCAAAATCCAGAGTGTTTTTTTTTTTCACAGTTACAGCACATCTCAATGAAAACTAATCACTGCTTAACAGTCACATGGGGTTAGTGGCTACAGTAATGAACAGCACAGTTCTAGAGCATGTTCCCCACTCTGTGGTTAAAGTAAATATGAAACCATGCTCTTTTCACATATTTCCTTCACAAACTTTTTGCCTTGATCTATTATCTTCTTTAAACTACAAAAAAAAAAAAGAAGAAGAAGAAGAAGAAGAAGAAAACTTATATGATACCTTGAAGGTTGCCTGATGATCAACATTAATTGCTAATTGAATGTGCCCCTAGACACACTTTAATGTGTCCAAGAGGAGTTCAATAATACTTTCCTCAGCTCCTGTCTTACCACTTAACTATTCTGTGGCCCAAACAGGAGGTTTGAGTAACAAACTGAAAAGTAAAAATATGTACCTACTTCTTGAAAAACAAGCTGTGGGTAGGTCAAATTGTCTTTTATTTCCAATGCACAACATTTCTCTCTCTGTGTAGTTACCTACATGGAATGTAGTTGAATCTGGTCACTTCACTCTGACATTTTCTTCAGTTAAAAGTCAATTTCACCCTAAATTCCCAGTCTGGATTTTCTCTCTCAGCAGTCAATTTGAGGCTATCAACATTAGATCTGTGGGGGAGAGTAGGGTGTGGAGAGGCTGGAGGTGGGGGCGCCTCATGGATAGCAATGGCTGTTTTTTACCACTCATGCTTCATTTACTCAACAATTAAGTACGTTAACTCTACCACCCTATAATCTTGAAAATGTGAAAAATTAATTTGAACAAAAGTTTCCTCTCTACCCTACCTAAGAGTAGGGATAACATCTAGTAAAAACAGAATTCAACCTTTACAGGATTATTCAATTTAGTTGGTAAAAATCAATTGTTAGTACACTCCCACCAACCAGTCCCCTCAAAAAAAAAAAAAAAAAAAGGCAGAGGGTGAAGGGAGGGAGGGAGAATGTCAAAACAAAAGCCTGTGCTAGAAAATTTACAAGGAAAGAGAACAAACATCCTCTTTGGGAATTACTCTAGGCTACACAGCAAAGAATTATAGCACGTAAACTGAGGTTACATAAACACTCTAATAAAATCCAATGCTTGATTTATAGAAGCAGCCTGTCTCGGGCTTGCTTCCATAGAAGACCTAGGCCTGAAAACCAGCAGAGCTGCCCTCCACCTCCCCAGCAGCAGGAGGAGGGGTTTGCTAGGAGCTGCTATCCTCCTGGATGGCAGGGGTTAGCGGGGATCCACTGCCCCCAGTCTACAGAAGGCTCTCCATCACCACCCCCCAAGCTCCAATCCCCATCACCACCATGAGCAGAAAAAAGAAAAATACAAGGGCAAAGCAGTTGAAAATAAACTGAGTGACGCTCACACACCCTCAGACACAGAGAAAGAACTATTAAAATAAAATCAACTTGATAAATAGAGAATGATGTGTATGAAGGCCCCAGTGATAATCAGGAGAGGCTCTGTTTGCCAAACTAGCTCAAAGAGGTTAGTTAATTCATGGTGTTAGAGAACTCTCAGGTAATTCTTTTTCCAAACTCTCTTCCATCTCCACAGAAGCTCTGACTTCAGCCCTTGCCTCCATCTAGGGAATGGCATTCCTTTCTTCATGCAGGTGTTGTTTCACCTTTACTGATAGCTGCTTCACTCAAGTACCTCATCAACATTCATTTATTACCACTTTCCTACACATTGGTCTTCATACAAGACAATGGTTAATGGAGGAACAGCCTTGATGAAAGGTGTGCCATAATTATGCTCACTGTTTCTAAAGGAAGGGGAAGGGGAGAAGAAAGTTAAAGGGAAAAAGCAAGCTTCACTGAGAGATAAGCCTTACAATATATGACCCCAACATTTTTAGTAGATAAAGCTAATTTCACCTTTCAGGGAAGATGCTTTATTTTTATCAGCGGCAAAGCAGTGGACCTGCCTCATTCACACTTAATGACATCAGAGGTCTTTGATAATTTATTTCTAAATTTGCCTTGAGAATTAAAAGTCAAAGTTTTTTAAACGTCATCTTCTTAAATTAATTTAATTGGATGAATCTAAAGTTCAACAGACTATCATGATGCATTTTAAGCTCTACAACATTTTCTGAGACTAAGTGTGTCCAGATGATCATAGCTCCACTCTCACATATAAAATTATTCAAAACTGCGTCAGATAATTAGACTGGCTTGTTAGAAGGCTGAAAGTCACACTGCTGCAATGTCTCCAAGTAAAACACAGGCTGAATTTCACAAAAAGCATTTAGATTTCTATCAGCTGGTTTGTTAGGCTCACCTTGCAGTGAACGTGCAACCAGAAAGAACCACAAGACCTCAAATAAACAGCTTCATTTCTGAGTCAATGGCCTTTTACAAGTACTCATAAAGCCTCCATGCATAATACAGAGGTGTCACTGGTGAGCCTGGGCTGAAACAGATTCTCCCAAAGAAACTTCCAGAACAAGACTGTGAAACAGAACTAAACAGTGCCATCTGGTGCGAGAAAAACAAGGGAAAATATTAGTTAGAACTGCAAGGCAGCAACTCATTCTAAATCTCAACTTGTATTAGAATTAGTGCTTTACTTTTTTCAGAGAAAGGCCCTAGTGTTTCATGCGTAATTATATTTTTACACATTGAAAATAATGAGGTTTTGTTTTTTTAAATGGAAACAACCCAAACCATCAGCAAGTGAGCTACACAAACTTAAAAAGTCCTATGACAGTTTTGATAGGCTCTGCCTCATTTGTCTCAATAGGCACCTTAAAAACTTTATCAATTTTTTTATCCTTTGAATTCTATATTGATTGCATCTCCTCTATTCCTCTTTTCTACATGAAGTAATATCATTCAAGTAATATTCTAATCTTTGCAATTTATGCTCAAGCTTTTAGTAGATTTGTTTCCCTTTTCTTTCTTATTTGTTTGGAAAGGGTAGTTTTTGCCATTTTTTAATGCTTTCTGAACCCCCAGTTGCCTCTGCCCATTTCAGAAACTTCCGACCACTTGACAATAATAAACACAGTATAATGAAATAGCAATTCTGCCAACAATTTATAAAGAGGCCATTATTAAGTTAATTTTATTAGGCTAGTTTAATGGAAAATTGCAACTCTGTTAATGCCATGAATACTTTATAACACAGTTATTCAAAGAATCCAGTAAAATTTTCGAGGTTGCCAAACACGATGATACCAGTTTACCATGGGAAA
The DNA here is from genome assembly GCF_003369695.1 of Bos indicus x Bos taurus. Taxonomy (NCBI): domain Eukaryota; kingdom Metazoa; phylum Chordata; class Mammalia; order Artiodactyla; family Bovidae; genus Bos; species Bos indicus x Bos taurus. Next base: position 11,984,139 of record NC_040100.1, on the reverse strand, counting down.
ACAAAACCAAACTAAGAAAAACCGGGAGATCTGGGGAGGAAAATACTACCTCTACAATATCATATCAAAAGACAAGATTTCTAGATTCTGTTATCATAAAATAGTAATCCACACCACAAGCCATCTATGAAAACAGAATCCGAATCTTGGGAACAGAAAAGACTCAGAAACCATTCTGAACCAAAGTGGTAATAAATCAACTTCATCTAAAATTTAAAAGAGAAAAAGACAAACACACATATAAATATGAACAACACAAAAATTTCATTTATTCTTCCTCTCTGAATGGAGGTAAATGATGCAGTAAATTCATTGAATATACAGAAGAACGGGGCTGACAGGCTTTATGCCTTATGTCTTATAAAGTGAACTATTATGAATCAACCTACTGGAATCCATATGAATGTCACAGTCATAGCACCATCCTTATCATTACTAGAGCTGGGGAGAAAGAGAGGGAGGGAGAGGGACAGAGAGAGAGACAAAGAGATGTTCTGTAAGCATGGGAATAAAACAAGGATCTGAATGAAAACACACAGCTAATCACACCAAATATTCTCCTGGTTCAGGCTACCTGGATACATACTGAGATATGAATGTATGAGTAGTTTAAAAAAAAAAAAGAACAAAAACATTTAAATAAGTTTTACAAACAACACATTTAAAAGAGGAAGTATGTGGCTTTTTTACTCCCCTTTCCACAAATGCTTTCCACATTTAGAAGCCCACAGTGTAAGTTTTCCTCTTTGATAGCCTGTAGATGGTGCTACTAACCTGTTTTTCTCTTGCCTGAAAATTGTTGCAGTTTTATCACTAGAGGAAGCTAATTCATATTATTTTATGCCTTGTAAAGCTTGAGGGGAGGGGGCAAGTGTGAGAAATTATCCTACCTTCTCAATGATCATTCTATACTTACACATGGATTACTTTCTTTAGAAAACAGAAGTGCTAACAACAAAACAACAAAACTATATAAACAAAGTTTTAAATCAAATTATTATAGGTACCTAATGAATGAAATAGTCGGAGAGGTGGAAAAAAGCTGTGGAGATCATCTTATCCTGTGTACCTCTACTTCCAGACAAACACAGTCAATAGCTATGAAAGCAACTGGTCCAGAGCATAGAAATGGTGCCTGGGGTGACCCCATGTCACCGACTCCAGTTAGCCCAACAAAGGAAATTATGGAAAAATAGCATGCCATGCCACTGGCCTTCACCCTTCTCTATAGAATGTCGCTAGAGAGGTTCTAGGATAGCCCCAAGCTCACAAAACTCCTTGGTGGAAGAAGGAATTAGAACTCAGCTCTAAAGCCAAGCAAGGGCACCCTATGAGTCCAGTGACAAAACAAAACCAAGCTAAGATAAACTGGAGGTTCTGGGGAAAAGGATTTACTGCATTATTTACCTCCATTCAGAGAGGAAAAACAAATGAAATTTTTGTATTGTTCATAGGTATGTATATGGCTTTATCTTTCTCTTTGTTAATACACTCCCTCTTTGGTTCAGAACAGTTTCTGGGTCTTTTCAGTTCAGTGAAATCTCCTAGTAAACAACTGCTTCTTTTATACATCTATAGTGAAAGTATATGAATTAACCAATCACTTTCTTTACATGGTTTACTTTAGCTCCAAAGCAGTAGATCATTTTTTTAAGGAATAACCTTTGCTTTTTCAGAGCAGTTTTAACTTCACAGCAGAACTGAGCTGAAGGTACAGAGTTCCCATATACCCCTGCCCACCACCCCTACACACATAATATTGCCCCCCCGCCATGAAGATGTCACACCACAGTGGTACATTTGTCACAACAGATGAATATACACTGAGAATATTGGAGTTCACTCTTGGTGTTGTGCACTCTTTGAGCTTTCACAAATGTTTAATGACATGTATCCACCACTGTGGTATTATACAGAACAGTTTCACTGCACTAAAAACTCTCTGCGTTCCACCTATTCATCCTCTCTCCCTCCAACCCCTGGCAGCCACTGACTCTTTTTTTTTTTTTTTCCGTCTCCATAGTTACCCTTTTCCAGAATGTCATAGAGTTGGAGTCATATGGTATGTGTGGCTTTCTTTCAGATTGGCTTCTTAGGAGTATGCATCTAAGTTTCCTGAATGTATTTTCATAGCTTAACAGCTTGTTTCTTCTTAGTACTAAATAACATTCCATTGTCTGAATGTACCACCGTCTATTTATCCATTCACCTCCTGAAGGGCATCTTGGTTGCTTCCAAGTTTTGGCAATTAAAAACAAAGATGCTATAAACACTGTCTGCAGCAATTTTGAGTGGACATAAGTTTTCAAGTCATTTGTGTAAAGACAGAACATTTTTAATACAGAAATTTCTCAGTTGCTCTAGAAGATACAACATTCAAAGCTGCTTTGGACATACATCATTTCCTCCTCAAGTCCCTTGTTTCAATGAGGAATTTCTTAAAAGGTCATGCTTGGAGTACTAATATTTAACATGTATAAGAATTCCAAATGTTGAAAACAGAAAAATCCCTTTCCAACTCTTGCTTTAAATACATATTTTCCCCTGTATTATATTTTTAAAGGTATGGTTAAATTATTTTTAAAAATATAACACAGGGGAAAATATGTAAAGCTCGTAAGGAAAAACATGGAAAAATGTTAGAATGCGAATTATCTCCCCAAATGGCAACCCACTCCAGTGTTCTTGCCTGGAGAATCCCAGGGACGGGGGAGCCTGGTGGGCTGCCATCTATGGGGTCGCCCAGAGTTGGACACGACTGAAGCGACTTAGCAGCAGCAGCCCCCGCCCCCAATTGCTTTTTTTTTCCCCCAAATAAATTCTAAGTTGGAGAGGAGAAATGTTGCTTGAATGTTCGTTTCTCTGCAAACTCTCCTCCCCGCCAACCCTCTGAAAAAAATTCTTCTCTGTTCTGTTTTTAATTCTTTGAGGAGAAGAGTGATACTTGGATATTTCTCTGCGTCTAACAAGACTGCAGAGGGCAGACACACTGAAACCATAATCACAGAAAACTAGTCAATCTAATCACATGGACCACAGCCTTGTCTAACTCAATGAAACTAAGCCATGCGGTGTGGGGCCACCCAAGACGGGCGGGCATGGTGGAGAGGTCTGACAGAATGTGGTCCACTGGAGAAGGGAATGGCAAACCACTTCAGTATTTTTGCCTTGAGAACCCCATGAACAGTATGAAAAGGCAAAATGATAGGATACTGAAAGAGGAACTCCCCAGGTTGGTAGGTGCCCAATATGCTACTGGAGTTCAGTGGAGAAATAACTCCAGAAAGAATGAAGGGATGGAGCCAAAGCAAAAACAATACCCAGTTGTGGATGTGACTTTTCCAGTGGTCATGTATTGATGTGAGAGTTGGACTGTGAAGGAAGCTGAGCGCTGAAGAATTAATGCTTTTGAACTGTGGTGTTGGAAAAGACTCCTGAGAGTCCCTTGGACTGCAAGGAGATCCAACCAGTCCATTCTAAAGGAGATCAGTCCTGGGTGTTCTTTGGAAGGAATGATGCTAAAGCTGAAACTCCAGTACTTTGACCACCTCATGCGAAGAGTTAACTCATTGGAAAAGACCCTGATGCTGGGAGGGATTGGGGGCAGGAGGATAAGGGGACGACAGAGGATGAGATGGCTGGATGGCATCAGTGACTCGATAGACTTGAGTCTGAGTGAACTCCGGGAGTTGGTGATGGACAGGGAGGCCTGGCGTGCTGCAATTCAGGGTATCGCAAAGAGTCAGACACAACTGAGGGACTGAAATGAACTGAACAAGACTGGATTTATCATGCGTAGCAAGTGCAGAGTGAAAATTAGTAAATCATTGTATTAGTCAAATCAATATCTCAAATAAATAACTCTCTTTCATATCATACATATGTTCAATTTACAATAAATTAATTTGAAGATTTTTAAACTATAGGAAATATGCAGAAACTGGGGAATATCGCTTTCAATAATTTCACTATTAAAAATCAACCATTAGAATTGAGCCATGATAAGAAGCTGAAGAATTTTCACTATGGTAAATTTTTAAAATTCATTTTGGTGTGTGTTTACTTTTATAATAGAGATTCACTTTGTAATTAGCCCCATTACAACTCAGTCAAATAAAGATGACCTAAACAATGACAGGGGATCAGACTGGTGGAGTGCTTACCAGGTGCCAGGCACTGGCCGGGGGTGGGGGGGGTGGGGTAAGTGCTTTTCATATATTGTTACCATTTTTATAGCAATCAAGTATGTGGACATCATAACTCCACATCATAAAGGGACCTGGGCTCAAAGAAATGACATAATCAACCTTTCTGAGGTCACACAGCTATTAACAGATGGAGTTTGAATTGGATTTTTGATAGTAAAGCCTATGGTTTTAGCTCTATACCATGTGGATTGCTGAACTAAAATCATTTATGTACACTGATGGCCAAATTTTTATTATAAATATTCAATCCTGTAACTTTCCCACAAAACTGAGATATGTTCTTCAACATTTAATCAACACAATAAAAAAAACCAAATAAAAACAAAAGCCTGAGTAATTTGTACATTTAGGTAAGAGTATCTGGTAAGAGACGGCTTAAGGCATAAATCACAGCTGACATTTTCTCTGCATACGACCAGTTATGTCTCACACGGGAGGATACAGTTTTGGAGTTGTGTGAGCCTCCATCTTCATGTATGTATTTATCAAAGTTTTACAGTTCTCTCTTTGGAAACTGAAAATATTAGCAGAAAATAAAATGCCTTCTAGTTAATCTATCATTTGTAAACAGTGAAAATGCTTCAGTGAATGAGGCTCGAGAGAGCGGCAAATGATCAGCAACACTTGGTTTCCAGGCTGAAGAGATGCTACACTACAGGCAACTCCCAAGATTATGACAAGAGCTCCTGATTTGTCAACCCACCCCATATTCACCTGTCAGAACCATTTCTGTCAAATGGCTTAGTTCAGGATACATCCTTTTTAAAGAAGCTTCTCAGTCCTGTTTTCTCAATTTCATCTCTTATTACTATACAACTAGGTACAGTTCAAGTAAAACCAAGATGCAAAAATGGGAAAAGCACTAAATGTATGTACAGATTAAGTTCTTGAAAGCAAGTCTTAAATCTATATATTTCTAAAAGCTAACATTTACCAGGTACTTTGTATCTGCCGTGGTGACTAAGATGGTAAAGAATCTGCATGCAGTGAAGAAGACCTGGGTTCAATCCCTGGGTCAGGAAGATCCCCTGGAGAAGGGAATGGTAACTCATTCCAGTGTTCCTGCCTGGAAAATTCCATGGACAGAGGAGCCTGGTGGGCTACAGTCCATGAGGCTGCAAAAGAGTCAAACACAACTTAGCCACTAAAAACAACAAAATAGTTTCAAATATAATTATTTTTAAAAACCTGTTAAATATTTACCAGGACAACATCCAAAATGACCTTCTGAAGGTACATGGCTTGTTTACCCAATGAGATTAAGACTTTACAGGGAAAGAACCTATCCACCTTTTATAACCTCTGCCTCTTTGCATCCCCACCAAATGTCAACATGAGTGTAGCCTGCAATGAACACACTTGGTAATAAGTACACTTAACAGATTTGCATAGGAATTAGTAGCGATGTTCCAACTTGTGTCAGCTCAGTCAAGCCCTTGGTGCCTGCACCTGTTAGGGAAATGGCATTGGTTTTGTTGACTGGAATTTCTGCTGGAAGAGGCATTCTTCCAGAATACTCTGGGAGCCTCTCTATTCGAATTTATCTGCAATGCCCAGCCCTCTAAAGTCACAGAACCATAGCCCAAAGACACATTGGCTATCTGAAGGTCTACCCAGCTATTACTGTTATTCTCACAGCATTTCAAAGATCAAGGACTGCTTGGAAGAAGAAGTGATCAACTGTGGAGAAAAGAGATGATAGGAATCACAATGGGGCAAAGAAAAGAAAAGAAACAAAAAGGGAGAAAATTCTAGGAACCAAGGCTTTTCCTCTCTTGGAAACACAACACTGACGTGCAAGCTTTGGTGACAGGCTAGCCTCTGCTGAGCGTAAAACCGTATTCACTTCAAGTGTAGTATATTATTCTATATGTGCTAACACTAATGTAAAATTTAAACTTATTATTTAAAAACAGCTTTTAATTGTTCCAAGCAAGTTAAAGGAAGATTCCTATTTCCTTACCACTGAAAATTTATCACAGGCTTTTCAATGAACTTAAAAATCTTTAACTTGGCTTTGAATTTGGCATGCCTTTCCAGGCTCGTTCTTACTAAAAGTCACCCCAGCTCACTCCCAGCCACACTGGCCTTCTACTTTCTGAAAGTCACTCATGTTGTCTTGCCTAAGCCTTTACTGACACTGCTCTTTCTCTCAAACAGCCTGTGGACAGGCCTCTAAGCCCTTGGAAATTCACTTTGAGAAAAGTGATGTAAACTGGGTCATGTAGTCCTGCCTCTCTGCTCACAGTATTCTCTCCTGTTCCATAATAGCACTTACCATATTTTGTGATTATTACGTGGTTTATCAGGGCTTCCCCTACTAAACTATAAGTTCCATTAATATTGGAACCCTATCTGTATTTTTCAACACTGCATATCTACCCCCTAACTTGCAGCTTGCCTCATATTAGGTACACTATGACAACTTTTAGGATGGATAAAGAAGGCCTGCAGGAGACAGGCAGAAAGAGGCTGAGAGATGAAAGACAAAGTACATGGGAAGAGGAAACGAGGAAGAATCAGAAACTGTGGAACCAAGTTAAAACAGGATAATCTTGGAACCGGGAGGAATTAAGAGCCAGCTGGTACCACCGTCTCATTTCACAAGGGAAGGATACCGCAGTGACTGGAGATCTCACAGATAACATTAAAGTTGAAATTCTTAAGTCTAATGTTGTGCTGTTTACACTAAATTGCAAGAGGCCATATAACTTTTGAGAGTAAGATTCACAAAGGTCTTAATCTTCAAGAAGCTATAATACAGCTGCTGCTGCTGCTGCTGCTAAGTCGCGTCAGTCGTGTCTGACTCTGTGCGACCCCACAGACGGAAGCCCACCGGCCTCTACTGTCCCTGGGATTCTCCAGGCAAGAACACTGGAGTGGGTTGCCATTTCCTTCTCCAAATAATATGGCAAGTCTAGACAAAAAGAAGACAAAACAAACTCAAATAAACAAAAACATCAATATCTCAGAGCTTGCCTATCTCCCTTCCAGGTTCTACTGATCCAGCAGCCATCCTCCTTCCCTCCTCGCCACTTAAGAGCAGTTCTGACAGGTACTGCACTTTACCTAACCCCCCAACACCGCAGGGCCAACACCATCACTTCCCCACTTACAGATGAGGAGGTGGGAGCTTTTAGAGAGGGTGAGTCATTTGCTTAATTTGCCTGGATGATGAAATGGATTTAAAAACCAAACAACAAGAATTTCCTATACAGCAGAGGTTCTCACAGATGGCCTCCAACTCACATCATCAAAAGCATTTCACATGAGTTTGAAATGTTTTAGGTGGTGGCATAAAATAGGAAACAGGAATACTAATGGTTTGTTTTCATATGTGCCACTGGGGAGAGCAGGGTTAGATGCCAAGTGCACGTGTGCTGTGTGTGCTAAGTCACTTCAGTCATGTCCCACTCTGTGCAACCCCACAGACTGTAGCTCACAGGGCTCCTCTGTCTGTGGGATTCTCTGGGCATGAATATTGGAGTGGGCTGCCATGCCCTTCTCCAGGGGATCTTCCCAACCCAGGGACTGAACCCGAATCTCTCATGTCTCCTGCATTGGCAGGTGGGTTCTTTACCACCAGTGCCACCTGGGAAGCCCATCAATTTATTGGAATGATAGTTCAAAACTATTGCCAATGTTTTATCAAACACTTTGGGCTACACTTTCTCTACCAAAGAATAACAGATACTTGCCAGTAACTCCTGGACTCGCAGACTAACCAAACTTGCCACCCTGGAGCTACAAAGACCTTGCTCTAATCAAGACTGCTTCCCAGTGCATGACATCCTCTCATTTAAAAGGTCCTTCCTCTTTCTCTGCAATTCAGGTGCATATCATGACTGGCACGACATGGTTCACACTTGGATAACACTCATTACAGCTGTATGAATATATACATACCTTACAAGGGATGCTCAATGCTTAAAACTTTTTCCTCTTTGGTCATACTATTTAACTCAATGAAACACAGTACCTGTTTTATTTTTTAAATAATAGCTTTACTGAGATACAATTTGCATATGATATGCTTCACCCATTTAAAGTATACAATTCAATGGCTTTTAGCTGCACAACCATCACCATGGTCTAATTCTAGAATATTTTTATCACTCCAAAAAGAAAACACTGTGCCCATTAGCAGTCACTCTCCAGCTCTGCCACCTCCCTCAGCCCTAGGCATTCCCTCATCTACTTTCAGTTGCCATAGATGAGCCTATCCTAGATACTTCAATATAAATGGAATTATATAATATGTGATCTTTTGTGAATGGCTTCTTTCACTTAGTGTAGTATTTTCATCCTTTTTTTTTTTTTTTTTTTTAAAGCTGCCTAGATCGGCTCACTCAACCATGTTTCCCTGACAACTCTTCCTGGAGTAACTGGGCAATAAATGTAAACCAACATAGCAGTTACAGGGATGGGTAGAGGGAATTCCTTACGTGGTCCTTCCAAGGATCTGAAGCCTACAGCTTGTCCACAAGAGGCATTCCAAACCGCCCCTCACAAAGTACTCCGTGGCTTTAGTCTGAGGGAGCTGCAAGGACTTCACGGGGTATGTGTACCAGTGCCCAAAGGGGTCGACAGAAGTCTTCATGAGGTCATCATATATCTAACTATACCAACAGCTTTCTTTAAAAAAAAAAAAGATGATCATAGCTTTGGTTACAAAATCCAGATTCAGGTTCATCACTCTAATTAAATTAGCTGTCTCTATTGAAACGTTTACCAAGAGAAAGAGATACTTGTTTTAAAGAAAAGATTTTATTATTTTGTTATATGAAAACCTTGGCCACAAAAATAGTCCCCAGGAAGCCCATCTAAATCCTAAAAAGACAAGTGGAGGGTTGATAATTAAATGTTTCATTAGTGTTTGCCATCCAGTGAGCCTATTCATTTCAGTGAGGTCAAATTTACGATACAGCAGAGTTGGAATTTTATGTGCTCTATGTATACTTTATAGTACATTGGGGCACTTCATAAAAATCAATCGCACAGTACATTTATGTCCTTTTTTTAAAAAAAAGACATGGATCATAATTTAAGATTTTAAAGGATTGGAAAGGTTTATAATTTTTGTCTCTTTACTTTTATGACTCACTATGAGAAGAACTTACATGGTGCCAAGACTGTGATCAGAAATACTAACCTTCAACCATTATCTTGTTTCTTTGGGAAAATATGCTTCACTTTCAAGATGATCTCTATACAAAAAGGGGGCTTCCCAGGTGGCTCAGTCATAAAGAATCCACCTGCCAATGCAGGAGATAAGAGTTCGATCTCTAGGTTGGAAAGATCCCCTAGAGGAATAAGTGGCAACCCAATCTAGTATTCTTGCCTGGGAAATCCTATGGACAGAGGAGACTGGCGGGCTACGTCAGACACTGCGTCCATGGGGTCGCAAAGAGTTGGACATGACTTAGCACAAGCACAAGCTATACAAAAAGTGACGACCGGCATTATATCGTTTCCTCTCTTTAGCAACCTTATTTTGGTGGTAGTGGGAGTGATATTTCTCATGTTTTAGTTTAGTTTTCTTCTCTTTAATCAAATCACAGACTCTCTGTCAGCACGGGATTTTATCTCCTAAGTGACACACAGTGCGTACTAGCTGCTAAACAAATGGGCTTTTGACTTCACTGAACCAATATACAAAAAGAGGAGCAGATGTGGTGCTCTGGTGAAAAGGCAAAAATTAGGGCATCAACTCTTGTACAGGAAAGCCAGGACCCCTGATCAATCTTGAGGGAAATCTGTTCAGTTACTCAATATCCTCAAGGCGCCTTCTTCAAATGAGCACGTTCAGGGGCTCAATCCATCTTACAGCACTATGGCAGATAAACTGTTCTAACAGCTAATTCTTTTTATAAAGCAGAAAATATTTCTCAAGCTCTTTATGGCTGATTGAACTAATTTACTGTGGAAGAGGCAGCAGCCTATCTTTAGATAAATGCTAATCAGGACGGTAGTGCTCTCTTCGGTCTGACTGCCACTATTATGCTGAAAGGGAAGGTCAACAGCTAATAAACCCAGTTAACAAGCCATTCTGAACTTCACTTTAGCTTAACACTCTTCAAAGTTGTAGTCATTAAATCCATAGATTATTAGAGGCTGCCCTACTGTTTTCACTGCACACGAAGACAAACTTTCAGTACAGTCATTAATTGAATTAACATTGTCTAATCCAATTTTATAGAGTGTAAACTGAGATATGACCATGGGGAAGGCCTTCTGAGATGCCTTCACAATAAACCAAGGGGAATACAGTCATCCAAGGTTAGACTTCGGCTGAACAGGGACAGGAAACACGGCATGTTAATAGTTCCTCTTCCCTCACAGCCCTCTCTCTCTTTCTGTCTTCCTTGAAATCTTTCAACAAGTAAAAGAAAGGCATTTTGTAGTCACTAGAGGATAGTTTTACACTGCAGAAAAGCCAGGCAGAGAAACAGTAAGGCCATTTGTATCACAGTCCCATACAACCCAGGACAACAATGCAGTCTCAGATAAGCAGTAGTGGGATCCCTTTCTACCAGATATGACTGGATAATTAGTTCAATCCTAGACCCCGAAGAGACTAAGTCCTGCTATAATAACCAAAAGACTGTCAAAATATTCTAATGTAAGACCAAACGGCTCTAAGTCTAATTTAGAAACAAAAAACATTTCAACATTATACCATAGAGAGTTCTCTTTATAACAAGATGGGTAGCAAACTGGTTTAATCAGCAGTTTTTGATAAATCCTAAGAAGCTCACTCCCTTCCCCTCATTAAGTATGAGAGGAGTCTGGTCCTTGTTTATTTCCCACTGATCACTCTCTCCTCCTCAAACAGGAGGAGAAGGATATACGGTAGACTATTTTGTTTAAATGGGAAGACAACTGTTTTCTCTATTTTGCCTATCTGTGGATAACAAAATGAGGGAGAAAATAAGAATGAATGTGAACAGTAAACCTAACAACTGATCAAGACCAACCCACAATAGAATGATCCTATGACCATCTCGGTTCCACTTCATATGAGGCCCTTCTAAAGGAAGGTTTCCCATCCTTAATGCTTTCTTACTATTTTAAAAACAACAACAAAAAGTATTAAGGCAATTAGAGTGGGTCTTTGTTCCTCGTACCTAAACAAGTCAGAAGAGAAAGAACACAATTTCCCATACTCCCTGGGGTCTGCCTTGGTTTAGAGGACAAGAACAAAAGTAAGATGTCTTTATTATTTGTTTAACTAATGACAATCCAGTTTTCTTATATGACACTCCATTTCTAAGGGCACTAGAATCGTATCCACTGAGAACACAGCTTTGACCTAAATTATGCCTTATAGCTAGCGCTGTTACATGCCATGAAATTATTAATAGTATAATCTCTTTGAAAATGTGTATCAAAATGTAAAACACAGATTCCTTTCTACATAATGTCTTAGGTCTGGTTCAAGCATTTCAGGCAACTTCCCAGGTCATGCTGATGCTGCTAGGCCAAGGGCCATAGTTGGAGCATTACTAATACAGCCACTACTGAAAACTTAGAAGTGAGGAGAAACCCAAGGAGACAGGAGAAGCAAGGAGAGATTCAAAGAAGAAATGGTACAAGTCAGAAATACTTAAGAGACATTCAAGGAAGAGAGACCAATCGAAAAAACTCAAAGTAGTCTGAGGACAATGAGATAGTTTCAAAATCATGAAAATCAAGAGTAGTGAGTTTAAAGAAAGAAATTATTGCAATAATCCTTAAGTAATTCAAAGAAAAACATGTATCCCAGTAGTATCCACAAGCCAGCACCTTGCCATCTGCAGGGCCTTCACCTCAGGGTCAAGTCCATCTGTTTCTGTCTCTTGTTCCTTCCTTTTTTCCTCTGTCCTGCCCATTTACAAAATAAAAAGGAGCACATAGTATACTCACTCAAATATATTAAATATGAACATATTAATGTCTATGCTCTTTAAAATGGCAGCCCTTGCCTGCTAGCTGTAAAGCTCCCAAAAGAGCCACACAGTCACTGAAGTTGGGAAACTTTTCCAACTTGTCAAGACAAAACCCACTGCAGCTAACTTGCCAGAGCTCAAGTTGGCACGTGGTGGAAGGCAAGAGCCATCTACAAACATTCGAACTGTTCCCTGCCAAGCTGTAGGGAAGTGCCAACCTAGATCTCCAATTAGGCCTTGGAACAACAAGCAAGCCCTTCCAGTGTGTGCATTTTTGAACATCCGTCAGCACTGCTTCCAATGTGTGCTAGAAGGAGCCAACCTGCACAGAGGAAACTCAAAGGCTGCTCTCACCTCTGTCAAATTCCACTTCAGAGTGCCAGCAGCCGAGCAGAAGCTGCTGCTGGTGACAGAAACGAAGCAAGGGAAGGTGGAAGACAATGGCTGGGAGCCACCAAGAAGGGGGAAGAATGTGATTAGGACAAGCTTCTGCAGATGAGGCCAGCTCCCCAGTGAAACCAAGGAGAGCTGCCTCGCCTTTCTTCTAGTGAAAACCTGGCTGCAGATTAAGTAGTGGGCACCACCTGAAGTCCTGTATGCCAGACCTGCAGCTGCACTATCCATCCTCTGCGAATGATCCATCTGTGGACCGAGCCAGAACATTAGGGGTTTGGCAGCAGACAAGGAAGCAATCCATCAGTAAGAAAAAAAAAAGGTCAGAGGGCACTGCGAGATGACCCTCCTTACAACTTTCATGCCTAGTTCAGAAACTAGTCTGCTGGGCATAGTAATGGTAATCCCATCCACTTTTAGTTATCTAATCTGAAAACCCAGGTGGCTTACCCAACATTCTGAACTGCCTATTTTGAAAATATGCCTTGGTGAAAAAAGCATGAAGATACCAAATTCTTCAGCCAAGTACAACACTGCAAAATAAGCAAGGATGATAGTAAGGGCGAAAATACTAGAAAAACAAGAGAACACAGAAAAAGGAAGACAGATGAGGGTTTGAATCTTGAGCTTAATCACCGAAAAGCCAGCAACTCGTTGAGCCTTAGTTTCTTTACCCGTAAAGTAACTCTATGCAATCTGTGGAGTATTACATGTCAAAAGTATTACATGAGGTCATAAGTATATAAAGTTTCCAAGAGAACACACACACATAACATGTGCTCAATCACTGCTAGCTATTATTGTGATTATTGTTACCTGAAGTTAAATATTTAACACTAAGGATGCCCCATAAACTCATTTGTGTGTGTGAGAGAGAGAGACATACGAAACATGAATGAGAGACTGTGATGGTTAAGTTCATGTTTCAACTTGGCAAGGCTGTTGCAGCAGGTTATTTAATCAAACATGAGTTTAGGTGTTGCTGTGAAGGTATTCTGCAGATGTGGTTAAAGTCTACAATTAGTTGACTTTAAATAAAGGAGGTTACCCTCAATAATACAGGTGGGCCTCACCCACTCAGTTGAAGGCCTTAGGAACAAAAACTAAGGTTTCCCAGAAAAGAAAAAAAAACCTGCCTTAAGATTATAGCATCAACTCCTGTCAAGTTTCCAGCCTGCAGCCTGCCCTACAGATTTTGATCTTGCTGGTTCCAACAATCAAGTGACCCAATTCCTTAAAATAAACCTCTTCTCTCTCTCTCACACACACACATATATACACACCCTACCCACCCACCCTCCTATTGGTTCTGTTTCTCTGTAGAACACCAACTCATACAGAGATAGGGAGAAACAGACCCACAGACCAACAGAGATAAAGACGAAGAGAAGAAATAAAGAGAAATAAAAGGAGAGGAGAGAAAAACATAAATTAGGTGGAACTATTTAAAGAGGTAGGGGCTCGCTGTGTAATTACTCTATAATTAATGGATTTGCTCACAGCACTGCCCTAACCAAGTTAACCAACATTCAGAGGCTTTAAAGCAACATTGTTTATAGTTTGATTGCAGTGTCACATAATACATGTTGATCTCAATTCACTACCTACTTGCTTCACTTTGCCACCCGTTACCTGCTTGTTTCATCAAGGCATACTGCTGCATCAAAATTATTTTAAGATATAATTAAGGCTGACTACATTAAAGTAACTTAGTTTTCTAGTAAATTGGCCAGAACTTCCTTTTCAACCCAGCCCCTGGTCTTTACTTAAAAGCCAGGCAAAAATGTTAATCATTAAAATAAAATGTTTAAGAATCCAAAATTGTAAGGGAAAATGAAAAGAAAAACCCTGGCGGTAGTGTAAACACACTCCTAAAATTACTCTCATCTGTTTCAATGAGACTTGTCTGCCCATGAAATTAGTCTTGATTTATATATACATTCTTATCTAAACACAGTCTTATCTAAATACAGTTTATAACCCTCTTTTGTAGTCACTAAAGTTTCTCTTGAGGTATTATATAAAGACATTACAGATAACAGGGATAGAGGGAAAAGTTCTTAAGGATCTCTGACTTACAGTTTTTCCTTTATGGGTCATCATCCTTTTAATTGTACAGAAGCTATATTTGGTTGGCCTGGATTTGCAGCAGAATGGACACCCAGATAGATTTAACTCAGAATCTATCCCCTAGAGTCTCATGTTAGTATGTTTATTATTTCACTTGCAAATCAATTCAATGAATTTAAAGAGTGTTTAGTTTTAGTTTAGTGAATGTTGCTTCCAATTCTATAACAAAATTCCAAAATAAATGAATAAATAAATAAGTAAAACACCATCCATAAATCTTTACTGTGGACCAGGAAGTTTTCTAAGTGCTTTGCATTAACCAACTCATTGCCCCCACTTTACAGATAAGGTCATCAAGGCCAGTGAAGTTGAGAAAGTTGCTCATGGTCACATGATTGACAGGGAGCAGGCTCCAAATCCTGGAACCTTTTCCTTCCTTCCATCAACATACCATCTCTTCACACAGAAACAGAGTGACACAGATCCATTCTGATCTCCAGAAAGGAATTTAAGGAAACGAAATTCACCAGGAAGATCAGCTAGTAATGAATGCTGTGAGGAACTAGCAAAGCTATCATTTGGCTTTAAAGTGACACAGTTGTTAATGATCTCACTGAACTCAAGTTTCTCTGTTTCTCCAAAGGATTGGAAATAAAGATCTATTCATCATCAGTGATAATGATCTAATAAAAACACACACTGAAGTCAAAGTGCATCAAGAAATCACCTGTTAGAGGGCTGCCTGTACAAATGCTTAGTTAGTTAAGAGTTAATCAGTAAAAAGCAAACCATTCAGCACTACACCCACAAGGAATGTTACTTCTCAGGCCTTTCACTCCTTTAACTGAATGGCTGTCTTGCTTAACTGTCCTCTTTGAAGTGATTTATTGAATCATGAAGGCATTAAAATCTATTAGCCTAACACCCACAAAAGTTCAGGGAACAGCATCTGTGTCATAAATAGTAACAAGCAGAGGCTTCTCCCAGATACTACCTACAGATTTACTCCTCAGTCCTGGATTTTGGACAGCTGTGAGATTCTCCTTCGATTCAGTTACTAGCAACTCTTCCTTTCCTCTGCTGTTTTGACCAATTATGGCAGATTGGGAAATATGTTGTCTAGTGGCCTCTTCTTATATCAATATTTGATTGCTCTCCACGTAAAACATGCCATTAAGTTAATCAGAAATTGACACTCGCCCACAAACACCTTTTAAACAGGTCAAATTAAGATAAAAGTCCATGCTTTTTGCCTCTGTGAAACTGGGACACCAAACCAAACATTAATGTCAGCTTACAGATTAAATGTCATTAAAGGCAATTTGTCACCCCCACACATTTATCTCAATCTAATAATTAGCTAAAGGTCAGAGATAAACCTGTGTATCTGAATCCACATTCCCTTTCCTTCAGGATGCAAAGCAAGGCTGAAGGTGGTATGCAAATTTGGGTAATCTTAAATCAACAAGGCAATTTCGAAAAATTCAACAAGGATTAAATACAAGGTGGGGGCGGGGGCAGGGGCGGGCAGTGACCCAAGAAAACGCAGACCCAGGAGCACAGGGAAGAACATGCTGTAAGCCCTTAAGTTCTGGGCATCACAGCTTTATGAAATCACTTTTCCTATCTACTCTACCCCTAACCCATCTCATAGCTTGACCCTTTCCACATTAGTTTACTACAGTCAATGTGTGAAGCACTTCTGTTCTGTCTGCATGCTGCCATGTAGAAAATAAAGTTCTGAGAGTAATGAATTTGGGGTGCCCAGTCTGGAGTAGTGGAAGGGGCCTTTTCAACCCAGTGAGAAAAAAACCTCTTCTCCCTTGCTCCTCCTTCCCTCTCTTTCAGCTTCACACTTCTCAGAACATAACCTTCCAGTTAAGAGAAAATATTTTAAAAGCTGGTTAATTCTGATAGACACAAAATCCAGTTAATTAAAAGAAAAACTTCCAATGGATGACCTTAAGAGAAGCTAGAAACTGTCCTATAGCATTTTCAGTTGGGAAAAAATTCATGAGGGTGGGGACAGAGGGTGCAGGAAAGAAAAAGGGAAGTGGGAACCATGCATGAGAATTCTGGCTAAGATAAAAAGGCACGGACTCTACCCTTTGGAGCCCTCAAGATTCATTCAACAACAACAAAATCTATTCCGATGTGCAAACATACTGTGAATATAATAATAAACTACACATAGTCACTGCCCTCATGAATTAACAGTCTCTCATCTGAGGAGTTAAAACAACAGCTGATTGCTGTAGAATGTTTAAACTGCCAACTTTCAGGAAACTCTAGGCAGCAGATCTTAAGAGATGCCCTTGACCCCTGTGGGGATGCAGGCAAGAATGGAAGTAGGGTTTCTTCAAAAGGCAACTCCACAGTTTTGGTTTCCTGGTATTACATTCCATTAAGTGCCTTTCTAAAACAATGTTTAGTTTCAGTGTGGGAAGAGGTATAAGTGGGTGGCAGGAACCTGACAGAGGTTCTGCGTAGAGGAACGGAATCTCAAGTAGATGACATGTCCTATTTATCAGTGAGTCTCTGTGTTTGGCAAAGAGTAGACTTTCACAAATAATTTTGGAAGAACTGCTCCACAATCAAGTTGAACTAACAGTCTCTTTTACCTTCCTCCTTTATCCATCATGGATATACACTGATCTAGTGTGTGTCCAGTCTGAACATGACCATGAGCTGAAGGAAAATCCAGTGTTAGAACTAAGTGATGGGGTATTCTGGTAAACTGATGAGATTCATCAGGGGAGGAGCTGTTACAGAACCAATGGAATAAGAGATCCAAAATATGTTGCTGTATGCCCCACAAATCACATGAAACCGTTATGTGAATTTTTTATATCAACAAATCATCTGGTAACAATAATACTGACATCCAAAGAACACTCATACATGTCCGGCACTAGTCTAAAAGTTTAACTGTTATGAGCTCATTTAACTGTCTCACCAGCTCTATTAGGCAGGTGGTTTAACTAAATTCATCAAGGTAACAGTGACAGTAACAGAGCCAAGGCTGAACCAACCCAGAAGCTCCAACTTCAGAGTCTGTGTTCAAACCATTACATTACACCTCAACTCTTCTCTTACTAAGAATGTTATTGACCCATCAATGAAAATAAACGTAAATGAAGTTAGGCAAACCAGGGTATAAAAGAAAAGGGGAGGACAACCACAAAAACTATTTTAAAGGTAAGACTTCAGACTTCTTTCTTCTACCATAAGCAACTCACCAAAGCAAGTTGCAAGTAGATCTCATGTCATATTAGAATATACCACAAATTAAGTCAGATTTATTGAGCACTACTTGCTATTTATAAGGAATCTGGTTATGAAAAACTTGGAAAACCAGGATCTCTTTTGCCGAGAAAAGAGTCAATGACATAGAGAAGAGATTTAAACAGAAAAAAAGAAAAAGAAAAATCAGTGAAGTTTCAGCCGCAGCTTGGCTATAATAAGTTATCTTGAACAGTCATTTCTCTTTTATGGTTCTCAGTTTCCTGACTTATAAAATCAAGAGGTTAAAGCAGGTCCCTGGTATACTTTTTAGTCCATATAAGGTACGGTTTTTGTGAAATCCAGATGCTCGCTGATTTTAAGGACGACTAGTCCAGCTGCACTTTATTACACTGAATATGCTTTATTTAATCCCTTCAACTGTGAATGCACAATTCAGCACACAAAGCAAAAAGGAAGATATAAAGGATGGTAGTTACAGAAAAAATTTTAAAAGGATACTATACTGAGAAACTTCATGGACAGCCCCCAAAAGGGGTTAAAAAAACATACACACAAAAACTATTTCCAGATATAGGAACTAAACTGGGAAAGTGATTTGCATTTCTATGGGAGGCTTGATGATGGTTTGATGTGGGGAGGCTGCATGAAACAGAGACCAAGGAACTGAAAAGAACACTGGGGGAAAAAACAAAACCTAGATTCTATGCTCAATCTTCCTTGCAGGCTCTCAGGATGAGTTCTGAAGAGTCAATTAACCTTCTCATTCCTGAATTTATTTCCAAATTGTCCACTTCACCCTTGCAAATAATTCCAAATGTGATCAGTTTTTTAAAAAAATATTTAAAAGAAGAAGAAAAAAAATTACATAACTGAGTGTTTCCCAATTCTCATTCTAAAGACTGCCTTCCGTAGGTACTTCAGCTATGATGGCCAATTTGACTTTACTGGAGAAAAAAAAATCTGGAAATACTTGTATATGAACAGAAAGCCTTCTGTGGTTGAACAGGCCATAGCAGCCCCAGGAGAGATTCTCCATCTAACCCTCTGCAGGGCACAGAACCAGCTCTGAAGCCGATTCGTGGGAATCCTTGTTTGCACAAGTCACGGGCATTCGGCCTTTCGTGAAATGACAGCATGAAGCTCAGAGGAACACCACTGTGCCCTGCAGCTGTGGCCAAGACTGCAATGTTTAAAGGTTACAGTGATTAAGCACTGTGATTAATTTAGTCTCAGCAAAATCAATTCCACTCAACCACAAATCTCTAATTTACATACCGGAGCAAGCTAAACTTGATTCTGATCAATATAATTTGAAATGTATGATAATCTCCCATCCTCCTGTTCCCAACCTCTCCCTCTCCCCATAAAGAAAGGTTTTATTGGGAAATCACAGAAAAATAAAATTTACATTCATTTTGGAAAAGTTAACACGATCTTTGATTTGGCTAAATATTTTATGTCCTTGACGTGGTCATGTATGGATGTGAGAGTTGGACTGTGAAGAAGGCTGAGCACCAAAGAATTGATGCTTTTGAACTGTGGTGTTGGAGAAGGCTCTTGAGAGTCCCTTGGACTGCAAGGAGATCCAACCAGTCCACTCTGAAGGAGATCAGCCCTGGGATTTCTTTGGAAGGAATGATGCTAAAGCTGAAACTCCAGTACTTTGGCCACCTCATGCGAAGAGTTGACTCATCAGAAAAGACTCTGATGCTGGGAGGGATTGGGGGCAGGAGGATAAGGGGACGACAGAGGATGAGATGGCTGAATGGCATCACCGACTCGATGGACGTGAGTTTGAGTGAACTCTGGGAGTTGGTGATGGACAGGGAGGCCTGGCGTGGTGCAATTCATGGGGTCGCAAAGAGTCGGACACGACTGAGCGACTGAACTAAACTGAACTGGCCATGTTTCAAGCAGCGGAATGTACTGAACTTTAACCTAGATTGCTGCATAATGCTAGAGACACAGAAATCTCCTAGAAGTTGAGGCTTTATGTCATTGCCTCAGCAGTCTCTATCATACATACCAGCTCAAAAACACCACCAGACTATGTCATGTTTACTGGTGTATCATACCCATTTCTATAAAAATATCAAAAAGTTTGTCAGTGAAATGTACTTGACATTACTTTCCGTTCTCTCCATGGTGGGGCCACACAATGTGTGAAGAGAAAGGAATGAAAGGACAGAAGCAAGTGAGATTACACCCTGTTTACAGTCCTTCGCTGACCAAGCATCAAGAATTCCCGGCTTCTGTGTGCACTCTTCAGATCAACTTTAGCCCACAAAAGCTACCAGAATGGTTCACTTTATAGTCACCTCTCCATCCCCAAAACCTTCACTAGAACTACCGACCACACAATCCTAATCGTTAAATGAAAAAATATTACTAAAAGGAGGCCGAGGTAATATACAGAAGGAAATATAGAAACTCCACCCCTCAGTCAATTACATGTCACTAAATTAACACAGAATATTTCTGTCAAAGTGATCCTCTTAAAATGAGGATCACTTCCCTCACTTTTGTTTTTAATGTAACAAGTCACCTCTATCCCCGAGAAAACATTTCCTTGACCATTAGAACAACTGTCTATTCTTTCTTCTTTCTTTAATAACTGATTTTAGAGTATGAGTTCTGCTTTTACTTAAAGTCTTTGTATAGTTCTCTTAATATATTGAGATCTGCCTTCCATGCTTCTGAAATTTTTCTCCCAAAAGGAAGCAATCATAACATTCTGAAACCAAGTAGTCCTGTTTCAGCTTCACAGCTGCAATAATTACAAATATGGACATTACTCTGAATTTGAGTTTTGAACAACTGCAGGCAGGGAGATTGAGAATTCAACCCTCTGTGTCTAAACACAAGGCAAAAAATGATGACCAGCTGATGCTGAAAAACATCAATATTTACAGAATAAAATTCAGACAGAACTACAATAGAGACATTTGCCTCAGCCATGGACACTTAACTGCTTTAATAATTTTGCTTAAAAGGAGATACGGGTAATTCATTCGAGAATTAAATTTCATTTTGTTTGGTGTATTGTTCATAGTCAGTGCATATTATTTCTTTGCATGAACTGTGAATCAAGAAGAAAATCCTCTCACAACGTGGATTGTGTCACTTCAACTAATTCTTTTCTTATTGTCCTTGTAAAGCTTCTGGTAAAAGGACTCTGCCATTTATTGAGGAGATTATCATACTATGTTATCTATAGTGGTTACAAATGTGAACTCAGAATTTAGATACATCTGCCCTTAAATTCCAGCTCAGTCACTTAACAGCTGGGAGATTTTGTACAATTATTGAACCTCAACTTTTTGCATCTACATCTTTAAAGGTGGGGATAATGACAGTACCCAGTTCGCTAAATTTTAATGAGGGCTAGGGGATGACAGAGGATGAGATGGCTGGATGACATCACCAACTCGATGGACGTGAGTTTCAGTGAACTCTGGGAGTTGGTGATGGACAGGGAGGCCCGGTGCGCTGCAATTCATGGGGTCGCAAAGAGTCGGACACAACTGAGCGACTGAACTGAACTGAAGCGAGATCATTCCTTCAGTCACAGTATCTGGCTCATGGTGAAGACTGAACAAAATTGTTCACTTCTTACTGTTGACCATTCTTATCAGGCACTATCATGGGAACAGGGGATATAAGGACAAGTTAAGACTGCCTTCTCAGCTGAGACAGCCATATGAGCTCTTGCCTAGGAAAAACACAAATGTAACACAGGACTCTGGGGGGAGTGGGCAGGGGAGAGCAGCCACCAGATTTCATCTCTTCACATTTAAGCCAGTGCTTCTTGGTTACAATAAAGCAGATGAAACTGCTAGCACCACAGAACAGCTGGACACAGAACCCCTAAGAGACGCAGAAGAAACACCGTGTTCATAGTTTTCAATTTCTGATAAAATGGTAACAGTTTAGTCCTGCATAAACTGTGGCTGCCTCAAAAGAAAGACACCACGTAACAGTAAGCGCCTTGTTTGAAAAGTCTTTGTTTGGAGTCGCCTGCAGGAACAAGCCCTGGGAAGCTATCCACAGTGGTTCCACTGCACCAGGTCGATTACCTGCTGGGCAACGTAACCTGAAACTTCCTGTGCCAACGCCACGGCAAGAACACCTACTGAACACGACACTTCAAGCCGGTATCTCCCTACAATCACCTGTCATCTGAAGAGGCACGTATGTCTGTACACAGGTGCAAAGGAAGCAAAAGGCCTTGTGTGTCAGTGAGCACATGAGAGAACTACTGAAAATCTGAGAGCAAGAGGAAATAATAATACAGTACTCAGAAGAAAAGCAAGTGAAACTAAGTTCAGTATTGAGATCTTGATTCATTGAACACATACACTTAGAGAACTGGATGAAATACTGGAGTAGACAATGACACATGAGAAGACCTCGATCATTTCTGAGGAGGCAAGTTTTGTGTTTAAGTTCTCTTTTTTCCACCATCAAAACCATCCCCGGAAAACAAGAGCACAAGAGTTAAGAGGAACGATTTTGCTTGGATATAGGCCTTTCCTTTCTAATCCTCCTAATTAGTTAAGAGCAACGCCTCATTTGGTGCTTCACTGGATTTAAGATGTTTGTCTCTCTAAGCTCCTGTTTAACCTGAGAGCAGAGAGTGGGCTTCAGTTCACAGTCAAGTCTTCCATGGGGAACAATATCTAACTAGAATCTCGTAATACTTTGCTTGTTATTACTTTCATTTTTACAGTTATTGTCTTACAGCAAGTGATACTTGCCATCTGTCTATTACAGAGACATAATATTCTTTTTAAATAAATTTGTTTAGGCAAAAAAGAAAAACCAAAACGAGTTAGTTGGAAAAAATCTGCTGAATAAGTAACTGTAGAGATGAAACTCCAAAATGGCAAGAGCTGAGGAAGACAATAGGGGTCCTTGGCTAATATTGTTATTACTTCATGGCAAATGGATGGGGAAACATGGCAACAGTGACAGACTTTTTTCTTGGGCTTCAAGATTACTGAGGACAGCGACTGCCGTCATAAAATTAAAAGATACTCGCTCCCTGGAAGAAAAGCTACAACAAACCTAGACAGCGTATAAAAAGCAGAGACATCACTTTGTCAACAAAGGTCCATAGTGTGAAAGCTATGGTTTTTCCAGTAGTCATGTACCAATGTGAGAGTTGGACTATAAAGAAAGCTGACTGCTAAAGAATTGATGTTTTCGACCTGTGGTGCTGGAGAAGACTCTTGAGTGTCCCTTGAATAGCAAGGAGATCAAACCAGTCAATCCTAAGGGAAATCAACCCTGAGTACTCATTGGAAGCTCTCATACTTTGGCAATCTGAATGCAAAGAGCTGACTCACTGGAAAAGACCGTGATGCTGGGAAAGACTGAGGGCAGGAGGACAAGGGGGTGAGACAGGATGAGATGGTTGGATGGCATCACTGACTCAAAGCACATGAGTTTGAGCAAACTCCAGGAGATGGTGAAGGACAGGGAATTCTGGTGTGCTGCAGTCCATGAGGTCACAGAGTCAGACAGGACTTAAAAGACAAGAGAAAGAGGAGAAACTGAAAGCTCCCTCCACAGTTCATCCTAACTATGTCCATCTCCCATTCTGCCTTCCATGGGTCAACACTGAGTTTCATTAAGTCAGTTAAATGTGGAAAAGAGGAATACACAGTGAGGTTACTAAAAGAACTATTCAATCCAATAGTTCTTCCTCTACATGGGGGAATGTAGGAGAGCTGGAAGTGATGTTCGCTTTAGCAGAATTCCCAGTTCCCACATTAGAGATCCTTCTCATCTCTGCTGGCTGCTCTCAGTTTAACAGGATATGAATTTCAGGAGACCGGATTTATTTTCCCAAGCCAAGTTAGTCCTCGAGGTTTAGACAGTCAGTAAATTGTTGCCACCAGCTTTAGGAAAGGAAGCAAGTTTTCAGTAACAGAAAGATTAATAAGTCAAGTCACAGAAAGATTAATAATCAAATCATTGTTCACTGCGTCACAGGTAGGTACAGCTGCAAGCCTGTGGCAAAAATAATCTTTCAGTTTCCAGCTGCATCTCCACATTTCTACCCCTTGCTGCACCAAACTTTAAAGAGAACTAAATGCTTCCAGTTTCTTCCAGTAGAGAGTGTTTTCCCTGAAATGAGCTAATGTCTATAAAAAGCAACCATATGGAAATTTCCTGTATAAAATATTTTTTCTCCTAAGTTCTCCATGCCCACAAAACACATACATATACACACAAACCTATTTACCAGCACTTAATTCTCTATAACCCAAGCTCTACAAAATCCTTTTGTTAAACTACCACTTGTTTGATTTTTTTATCCCCATAGCAGAAATACCTTAAATTATAAATACAACTCAGTTATCTGATCTGAAAAACCATCGTCACATAGTGATCATATCAAGAGTTTTCTTTCAATTGAAGTACATGGACAAAAAAATTTTGTCTCAGTGTCAGCGGGGAGTGCTTTCAGATATTAAGCTTAATCTGATCTTCCTGATTGCAAAGGTAAAGGCAAGTCTTCTAACACCATTAATGTACAATTACCTATAAAGGATGCCGACATGACTATCTTCATTGTGCCCCTGGACATTGCCCCTCCCTCCTTAACACTGGGATTGACGCACAAAGGAAAGGAGTGTGGGCATCAAGCTAAGGAACGATCAAGGGAGAAGTGGAAAAGGGGAGGCTGAGGACCAAGTAAAAGCAAGTGAGACAACGAAGGGACGTGAAGACAAAACCAAGTATGCAAAACTCTTAATTTCTGACCTCTCAACACCATAAAGTCCTGTATTTTTACATGACTTGCCCTGGAAAATGGATGTTAAAAATCATTTGTGAGTTAAACAATAAACTGACGTGTCCATAAAGAAGGTCTCTTTGCAGAGGTAAGCAAGGAAATGAGGGTAGAAATGAGGGAGCAGAACAAGGAAGAAGGGAAGTACAAGGAGGAGAAGAGACCTGGTTGACTCCAGCTTTGCTCTGTCCAGATTCACTTCCGCAAGCACGTCGGGTGGAGGCCAATTCCAGAACTCCGCATTATTTCATCCGCCAAAATGGCCGAGTGACCTTTCCATCCTCGGTGCCCCCTTCACTCCCCTGCCAAGCTTTACTTAGTCATGGTTGAAAATAGGGCCCTTGGGAGAAATCTTGCCTTTTCCTAATTTCAGGTCAACATCTAAATAGCCTTTGCTCCTATTAATATTTTAAAGAAATACCTCCAGTAAGATTTACTTAGTAATCTGGCAGATCTTAATATATTAAAAAAAAAAAATTAAGTATGTGTGAAAAATTACTCAAGTAACTAAAGCAAATCTCCTCCATGGCTGTCCAACAATGGCTTTGATCCCTAGAACTGAGCTCGTCCTTATAAACTTTTCCTCCCAATTTCAAAATTTTGTTTCCTGAGCACCACTGAATGGATACATCATGTTTGGAGATTTTGGAGGGTATCCAATTTGGGTATAATTTAAGATCTTTAGATAGAATCAAAAGAAGATTTCAGTGATGCATAACAAACATACTCTGATCCCACCTCAGGACAGTTTAGATAAGGCAAAATCTCAGTGGCTGAAAATAACAAAGGTTTATTTCTCATTCACATTACCTATCTGCTACAAGTCAGTAGAGGTTCTCCTATTCACAGTCATTCAGGAATCCAAGCTGATGGTGTGACTGACATCATGAATATTAACTAACCCTTACAGAAAAGAAAGGAGCTTCACAATGGCACAGAATAAAGAATCTGTCTGCAATGGAGGAGATATAGGAGATGAAAGTTTGATCCCTGGGTCAAGAAGATCCCCTGAAGGAGGAAATGGCAACTCACTCCAGTATTCTTGCCTGGAAAATACCATGTGCAGAGAAGCCTGTGGGCTACATTCCAAAGAGTTGCAAGGAGCTGAGCATGTCTGAGTGACTGAACATACCCACACAGAGGAAAAGAGAATACACACCCAGTAGAGTACACACCCAGAAGTCATGCTCACATTTCATTAGCAAAGTAAGTCATATGGCTTCCCAAAGTTAAAGTGGCCAGAGAAGGCCATGTGACCAGAGCGGAAGACAGAGACAGAAGAGCTGAAATATTTGCAGACAGCCTTAATGACCACCAAAATATGTGGAACTACTCTGAATACAACTGAATATGAAACTTCCAAAATACTAACTATAAACTGAGATGCAAACTTTTTACCCTATTCCATAAGATTACGAAGAAAAGACCGTGATTAGCAATCTGAGGGCAGAAGACAAATTTGACAACTCTGTCTCAAGTGTCATTCACTTTCAACTGACCTAAGACAAATGAAGATTGCTTCTTCTTTTAGTTAAAAATATCCTTCATGACAGATGAAATATACTTTAAAAAATAAAGCTTGCAAATAATACGCCTTTGTTACTTACCATCATATACCACTGAATAGGGAAGACAAGTATCTGTTAGTCCCCAGGGAATAATAAAGACAAAGCCATACATTTGATTAGTACTTTACAGTTGAAAAAAAATATTTTGACAGGTCATTTTAGGTAGGCACCTTAACTACAATTTTTCAATATTTTAAAGGTGAACATGGTAGATATGCAAATCTCTTAAAAAAAAAAAAAAAAACACAGAAAGGCTTGGAACTAACCCAGTCAAAATACCAACTCAGGTCTCAGGAGAGCTAAACTAGAGGCCAGTTCCACAATTTACAAATCCTGTGGCTGAGGGCAAAGACTTTAGTACAAGTCTCATTTTCTTCATATGTAAAGTAGATGAAACACCTTGGACCAAGTTACATCATAGGGTTATCATTAAGATTGAATAAAAAAGTACAACCCACAACACTTTCAGTACTGTAAAACAAGACTCAAAAACAAGGGGGCATCATTTTGATTATAGAAGATCCTTATTACTGGTTGCTGCCCGTACTAATACGTGTGTAAAATCACAGAGGCAAAGGCAAGAGGCAGTTCCTTCTTTAAATAAAATCAAAGTTTTGGGACCACCTAGGTTACTAATAAGGTTACTACTAGGTTATTTGCTGCAATTCAGAGAAAAGAATATAGCCCTCTTGTGTGTCAACCAATGTTATGTCTAATCTCAGTGCTGTAAGCAAATTATTCATTTGCCACAAATTGAGAACTTTCTACAATACTGTAATAAAACACATATTTGGTTTTTGTCATAGTTTCCTGACATAAAGCTTCTAAATGCCTTGGAATTCCTGAGTGATAGGAGTGTCACTTGGGTTTAGTTCTGAGACAACTTCTGCAGATGCCCAAACAGCCTCAGGAGGATGGGAGGCTGGTTGTCAGAAAGACAAGGCATGAGTACAGGGTTGGAACTTTCACCCGTACCTATCCCCACCTCCAATTTAGGGGAAAGGAGGAAAGCTGGAGATCTTCACACCAACTGTCAGCAATTTAACCGATCACACGCATGTACTAAAACCTTCCATAAAATGCCCTCAAACGACAGGGTCCAGGAATTTTGGGGCCGGTGAACACACTGAGGTGCCGGTAGAATGGCCTACCTGGATAGGGTATGGAAGCTCTGCCCTGTTCCTGACTTGTGCAACCCCTGCCCCCGTACCTGTTCCATGCATCGTTTCCGCTTGGCTGTTCCTGAGTTGTATTCTTTATACTAAACTAGTAAGAAAAAATAGCCTAAAACAAATGGTAACAGGTAAAAGAAACAAATATATAATAAGGTACACCACAGAAGAGTGAAATATATAATACAAGGTAATTTTTAAATGGATTCCAAAAACAAACAAAAAAGGATTACCTATCAATAATATAATAAAACCAGGGTCTCACCTCAGGTCATACATTAAAATAAATTCCAGATAGGAACTGAAGAGTTGTCTACAAGTAATAAAACCATAAAATAAAGGAAAATACAAGCTAAAATTGATGATATGTGAGAGGGGTATACAGAAAAAAAATATATGGACATGTACATACTTAAAACAGTCATATAAGTAGTTTGTTCAAAAATAAGAAAGCAAGTAGCAGAAGAAAACATATTTTAAACAAATGAGATGAAGGGTTAACGTGTATGGTAAGTTTTACAAAAAATTTAACTAGCCAATAAAAGCAGTAGGACAGAACAATTTACAGATGAAATACAAATGATCAATATCACATGAAAAATGTCCAATCTTTCTAGTAAGAAAACGAATATGGAAAAAGTGAGTGATCAATCACTTCAAACATCTATAAAGGTAAAGCACATCTGGTGATATCTGAAGGTAGCAAGGCCACAATAAGCAATCTTATGAATGTAGGAAATATGAACTGATTAAAAAAAAAAATCTTACAGGGCTTCCTTGGTGGCTCAGTGGTGAGGAATCTGCCTGCCAATGCAGGAGACACAAGTTCAATCCCTGACCTGGAAAGATCCACCATGCCTCGAAGCTACTAAGCCCTTGAGCCACAACTATTACCGAGCCTGTGCTCCAGATCCCGGGAGCCACAGCGATTGAGTCCACGAGCTCTAGGGCCCGTGCTCCACAACGAGAGAAGCCACCACAACGCGAAGCCTGCACATCGCAACTAGAGAGCAGCCCTCGCTTGCTGCAGCTAGAGGAAACCCAGCACAGCACCCTGCTCCCCCTCCCCCGCCAAGAAACCTGAGGCAATATGTATCAAGTGTCTTAAATATACTCAGACTTTTTAAAGACGGACAAATAGTAAACAGCATGAATTTCAGAGACAAACCATCCAGATTCAAGTCCTGACTTCACCTTACATGCACTTTGTGACCTTGGGCAAGCTACACAGTGTTTTTCTGCCTCCGCTTGACTCATGTCTAAAATATAGATAAATTCATTCTTGCTTTTGGATTAATGGGCTTCCCAAGTGGTACTAGTGGTAAAGAATCTGCCTGCAGTGTAGGAGACCCAGGTTTGGGAAGATCCCCTAGAGAAGGGAATGGCTACCCACTCCAATATTCTGACCTGCGGGATTCCATGGACAGAAGAGCCTGGAGGGCTACAGTACAGAGTCAGACACGACTGAGAGACTTTCATTTTCAATTTCACTTCTAGACTGATATGAGAATTGAAATGTGCAATGCATGTAAAACATGTACTACAGTGACTGCTATATAATAAATGTTGGATGAAATTAGCTATCATCATTACACCACCACTATCACTACCACCAAATCCATCCTAACAAGTGACCAAAGCATTTTGTTCTGGTGAACAAGAGGAATACATATACCATGACCCTGAAGGAAAATCTACAAGGAAATATACCAAAGGTAAGAGTGATCATTCCAGAATTACAGATAATTTTACTTCTTCTATAACAGATTTGTAAGTTTTCTACAAAGAGTATGTTACTTCTTGGAAAAACAGCTATCATTCTGAGGAAAAGAAGGGAGAAGCTCCATACTTGCAGTTGTTATTTTTACTTTGTAATGATAAATACAATAAAATTAAACAAAACCAAAGTTGTTCCCAACGATTATCTCCTCAATGTATCTATTCAGGTATCCTGCATTTCTAAGTTCTGATCCTCACTGAGAAACCCAAGAAAAATATTTAAAGTAATAGGTGTAAAGAGAGCAATTGAAGATAAATATCTAGCCCTCTGAAATGATAGTAAAGTAGACCCTTGAACAATGTATGAATTAGGGGCATCGGCACATTCCCCACCTTCCCCACCCCTAAGCACAAAGTCAAAAATCCAAGTTAACTGTACAGTCTGCCATCCTTATCAGTGGTTCTGCATCCACGGATTTAACCAACCACGGATCATGCAGTACTGTGGTACCTACTTATTAGAAAATATCTGCTTATCGGTAGACCTGCACAATTCCAACTGTGTTGTTCAAGGGTCATCTGTACATCACCTGTGCCCAATTCTACTTAGCTAAAATCTAGGGAGGGAAACAAGGATGTCAGAACTCCTATTCTGGGTTCAGAGTACACAGAAAGCACGATCAGAAATCCCTGGTTCTTACGGAGGCAAAGGTAGAAAAGCTGACTCTCTTCACCTCTTCCCTCTTTTGGAGTGAAACCTCAGAAACAAAAGGGCTGCCCTGGCAGAGGTGAGGTTTCCATAAGGCATCTCCACCAGCCATGAGAGAGCATGCTGTTAAAAGCCTCCACCAGATCCCCTCTGCTTCCTTCAGACTCTGCTAACAGAATAGAGTGGGTGACGGGGGCGTAAAGTGAGTGATCGGGGTACAGGATCATTCTATAGAGGTACCACACAAGCAACCTTCTTTAGAACTGGGGGGAGCATTATCAAAGCTCTTGTACCATCTGTCTGTGGAGGGAAGAGGGAAAAAAATACAACAACAACAGCAGCTGGTGCAAGAAGTAGCAAGATGTTGGTCCTGGAAGTGACAAGATGGGAAATGACAGGAAACAGCTTTTCACTCCTCCAACAGCAAAAGAAGCGTGCAGCCTGTGTTCCAGTGTTTGAAAACCTCCAGATGCTGCCCTCGTCTCACATTTCCATATCTTTGTTCAGACAACATCTGAAA
The DNA here is from genome assembly GCF_003369695.1 of Bos indicus x Bos taurus. Classification (NCBI taxonomy): domain Eukaryota; kingdom Metazoa; phylum Chordata; class Mammalia; order Artiodactyla; family Bovidae; genus Bos; species Bos indicus x Bos taurus. The sequence continues at coordinate 11,953,807 of NC_040100.1, read as the reverse complement.
GCCTGCCTTTCTTTTTTTCAAGCACTCTCTTTCTTCGGAGGAACATACAAAGCTATCAAACAACAGGGCTTCTCCCCCTCCTCTCTCCTACAGGCAATGTGGGATGAATTTTAAGTGTCACTGTGGAAGAAAAAAAAAACGTACAAACAGCATCATGTGAGCCTCTGTGAAACTTTTTCCAGTTGTCGATTTCAAGTAATACTTACCATGTGCTCTGGATTCCGTCATTTGGCAGTTAAACTAACATTAGATTTGGAGTAGAACTTCTAAAGAGCTGAGGAGTAAAATCTCTGCGATGATCAGAGTTCAGGGGATGGGGAGGCCCAGGCATCTAACGACCACGTGGAAACAGTGGGAGGTGCTTCCTGAGGCAGGGCACTAAGCACTGCCACATGCGCGCCTTTCTCTAACTTTAAACTCTGGGTTTATGGAGTCAGAAATGTTCTAAATGATACACACACAGCCCAATGTCAGAATTTCAAAGGACTGACATACAAAGTTAATAAAATATTCTCATTTAGCATTATCCCATGTGTTAAAGATACAAAACCAGTTTTCTTAGAACTCTGGAATATGCTCATAAAATATACTAAAAAATTATATTGGGTAAAATTTAACGCTTTATTGGATGTCACAGATCATGTCTGGGCATTGCATCACTTCAGGCTCCATCAGCCTACGTGGTCTTGTGTGTGGTACACAGTGCAAACTCCCCTCTGTTCTCCATCAGGTCAGCTCAACCTTTACAACTCAGGTTGGATTCCATCTCCAGAACGTTTCCCAAAGTTCCCTCTCTGAGAGAGTGAGTCTTTCCCATGAACTCAAACAGTATTCACTGTTCAGTTTACAAGAAATAAAGTAAAATAAATATAGACTGTTCTTGCCATGTGCTGTTTAAACAAAGTCCCAAAATCATTTTTTACTTTTTTAATGGCTCACTATTGCCTACCACAACATGTATATATTTTATTTTGGATTTGACATGCTGTGATCCCAACAGACACACCTGGATCCTTTATCCTCCTGTGTCCCTTCAGTTCAGTTCAGTCGCTCAGTCGTGTCCAACTCTTTGCAACCCCATGGACTGCAGCACACCAGGCCTCCCTGACCATCACCGACTCCTGGAGTTTACCCAAACTCATGTCCATTGAGTCGGTGATGCCATCCAACCATCTCATCCTCTGTCGTCCCCTTCTCCTCCTGCCCTCAATCTTTCCCAGCATCACGGTCTTTTCAAATGAGTCAGCTCTTTGCATCAGGTGGCCAAAATATTGGAGTTTCAGCTTCAACATCAGTCCTTCCAATGAACACCCAGGACTGATCTCCTTTAGGATGGACTGGATGGATCTCCTTGCAGTCCAAGGGACTCTCAAGAGTCGTCTCTAACCCCACAGTTCAAAACCATCAATTTTTCAGTGCTCAGCTTTCTTTACAGTTCAACTTTCACATCCATACATGACTATTGGAAAAACCACAGCCTTGACTAGACGGACTTTTGTTGGCAAAGTAACATCTCTGCTTTTTAATGTTGTCTAGGTTGGTCATAACTTTCCTTCCGAGGAGTAAGCGTCTATCTTCCAAATTGCTGCTGCATGTTCACACTACATATTTTAGGACTCTACAGGCTTTATACAAACTACTGTCTGTTTTTGAAACACCCTCATTTTGACCTGTCAAAGTTCTATTTGCCCTTTAAGACAGTGCGCTAATCTGCTGTGTGATAACTTCAGTCATGCATCCAACACAGACTCTTCCCTCTAGACAGTTATATCATCTTGCCTCCAATTATAGTCAACTACACCCAGATGCCTCAGAATCCATCTGCAATGCAGGAGATGCAAGTTCGGTCCCTGGTTGGGAAGTTCCCCTGGAGAAGGAAATGGCAACCTACTCCAGTATTCTTGCCTGGGAAATCCCATGGACAGAGAAGCCTGATGGGCTATAGTCCATGAGGACACAAAGAGTTGGACATGACAGCGACTAAACAATATCACCGCCACCCTTGTTCATACCCAGCACTCTCCTTTTCCCTCAAACACACACACACCTTTTTAAAAAGAATTTTTGTTAAACCATTATACAGTTCAAATCAGCACGCCTGGTTCATTTCAGCTCCTTCACTGCCCAACCAGGCGACTAGGACTGCTTCAGCTTCTCGGCTTTCCCTTTGTCTATGATGACCAAGGTGTAAAGGTATCTTCTGAACTGACCTTTAAATTTCCTGTTATTCTTATTTTCCTTGATGTTGACAGACCTGGCATTGTCTCACCTTGCTATATGCAGAAAGTCCTTTATTTCTTCAGTTTTGAGAGGCCAGGCAAAGAGGCACAAAGAGCACATGGCCACACAATGAGCAGCAGAATGGAAGAGAATGGATAAGCTTTCCTTACCCTCCCCAAAGCTCCTTTAAGGATCAGCGCTGGATCTTAGGTAGCTCAGAGCATGGATGAAAGTTTTTAAACTGAAGTGACCTTTTATAAATTATAAACCATGTTGCACTAAATTATTATCAAAATGCTTCACTTACCCCAGGGCAAGAAAGAAAAGCAGCCACTCCAGTGATGCTGGGGGATACCAGAGGCTGTGTTCTCTCCAAAAACCCAACTTGAATTCCTACAAGTCAGCATCCCTGAACTGCACATTTGACAAGAAACCTTATTTAGCAGTTGTTTCCTTTCTGCTTTTCTACCAATTCCCAAGTTCCCTTGAGGGGAGTGTCTTACGATCATTCACTCCATACTCCTTGACTTACCAAAGTTAAAACACAAGCAATGGTTAGAGGCAAGCAATCTATAACTGATGCATTTGGCTGTACCTTTCTCATCCTGACAGTCTGGAGTAACAGTTTTTACAGAGGAAACCAGTACTGCTGTGGATAAGAGATTTAGCCAACTGTGATCATTGGTTTGAGAGCCACTCAAAGCCCAACTGAGGTTGACTCCCCAACCTTCATTCTACCCTTCCCCTACTGTGTTGGGGCTTTGCCCTTGAGGACATAACTCCAGCTCCAGGCCTAGTTAAGCCCATCAAAGTCCTTTCATCCTCTCTGCCAGCAATTGGTCTGGAACTCAGGCCTAAATCAATCCAGACACGCCAACCCAAAAGGACAGTTTTTTATGCTCATGCCCCCAATTTGTCCAGAGGCAGAGGGGAGATCTTTGCCTCTGTCTGGGAAAGAAGTCATTTTCCCTTCAATCTCTCTCAATCTCCCTGGCCCACACTCCCACATTTCTACAATTAGCTATGAGCAAAGCGTGAGGCCCCGACAGCCACTAATAACTATGCACAGATAGCTTAGGGATGCCGCTGATACTGTGAAAGCAAACAGATGAGACAGGAAGAAATGAGGTCTCTGAGGACAGATACACACTAAGTCACTGAATTAACCTACCTGAAGCCCTCCCCACTTCTGGACTTGGGTGAGGTGACCCCATAAGTTTCCTTACTGGTTAAGCAAGTTTGAGTTAGGTTTTCTAACACTCATAGTTGAAACCACCCTAACTTAAACATTTAATGAAACTCTCTGCAATTAAAAAAAAATCCGCTTGATACTCATTTCAACTCTATGCTTTAATTAAGAGCCATATAACAAAATTTTCATGTGTGATTATAATTTTTTCGTTAGTTGACTGAACAAAACAAGATGCCAAACATAAATATGAAACAGTATCACATGAAGTAACTCAATGTTTGATGCAGTCAAACAACCAGTAGCTGGCCAGGATCACATTAACAGGGCATCACCAAAGCATCACCCACTCAATGGACGCAAGACTGAGGACACTCCGGGAGATAGTGAAGGACCAGGAAGGCTGGTGTGCTGCAGTCTACAAGGTCGCAAAGAGTCTGACATGACTCAGCCACTGCACACCACCACCACCACCAAGGCATATAGACTGTAAACAGGCTGGTTACAAAAAACTGTTCCTTTAATTGGTATCTGCACTGCATGGTGTAGTGCCTGTATGTTAAACAGTACTTAAAGATAAAAGCAAAACTGTGGGTTTGAACTCACGTGTTCAAGAAGAGATGGAACTACTAAAGAGGAATGCACTCTGGATGCTGAAGGTGTGCTAGGGTAGGAAAAAACCAGCACAGACCTGAAGATACTGATTCAACTTTCTCCAAATCATCCTGAGTCCCAAGAGAATCAGCAATAAATCCTGAGACAACACGCCAGTTGCAACATTCAGACAGCAGCTCCCCTGTTAAATTTCAGGAATTCTCCTCTCCCCATGTGTGAAATAGAGGAGTTGTACGTGTTCCCTTCTAAGGCTCCTTTCTGCTCTGAAATGCTGGACCACACAAACAACCAGAGACTTGATTTTCTACTGTGTATGATGAGGATTTCAATCTTAATACTTATCTCAATACTTTTTCATAAATATTTATTAGGTGCCTACTATGTCCGAGGGAAAGGGCCAGGCCCTAAAGAAATGCTGAGATCAAGTATGTTCTTTACCTCCAGGGTATTACAGACCCCAGGGAAGGCTGCTATCAATATAAAAATTTTAGTGAACTAAATTAAATCCAAACACATTACAAGGTAACCAGACCATCAAGTCCCAGTTTTCCAGGATAAAAGTAATGAATTAGAATGATAATCTCTAAGTACCAGGTGAATTTTACAACTAGAAGGAACCTGTGCCACAAATCTGAATAAGATGTTGTAAGTGGGTAATAAAGAGCAGTTTCCAAAAATCAATTTTAAAAGGCTGTGCTTCTAAGCCTGCCAAAACCTCAGACTCATGATTCTCATCCTAGTTCATCTTTGCTATTTCTACCAATGAAGCATGAGAAATTCCGAAGCCCTTTCTTACCTGCCTTGCTGATCAATTTCTTATCCCGTTAACCTTCAAACTTTTTCCAGTTCCTCCTTAACTAATTATTTTTTATTAAACAGGAAGCACGCCATTTATAAATTCTGAATCTCTGATGGCTTACGGTATATGGCACACATATGGTAAGCAAAACATACATATGGGACTACATTTTTAAACTTATCCCATGATAATATATGCAAACTTCATACCTTACACCTTGAAAGTTGCTTTCTGTTAAGTTTCCTCAAACTTTCATGTGACTACCAATTTTTCATACACCCTACAAGGACTTGTTCTTGTAACTACTTAAATTGTTTTAACTTGACATTAGACAAGTTAAATGTCTTTAAAACTACTCTCTGAAAATCCCTCTTTAAGTACAGTTTTGCTTTCCCCTTGCCAAAGCAGCTTTTAAATCCAATGAATTTTCACAGCTATTTGGATCTTTTCAATTTAAAGATTAGCTGCTGCTGCTAAGTCGCTTCAGTCATGTCTGACTCTGTGCAACCCCATAGACAGCAGCCCACCAGGCTCCCCCGTCCCTGGGATTCTCCAGGCAAGAACACTGGAGTGGGTTGCCATTTCCTTCTCTGATGCATGAAAGTGAAAAGTGAAAGTGAAGTCACTCAGTCGTACCCAGCCTCCTAGCAACCCCATGGACTGCAGGCTCCTCCGTCCATGGGATTTTCCAGGCAAGAGTACTGGAGTGGGTTGCCATTGCCTTCTCTGTTAAAGATTAGAGGTGATTTACAAATACACCAAAATGTGCAGAATGTGAACATTAATACTATCTGTGATGCTGGGGAAAACTTACTTCAAATGTTCCTATCTATCCCCTCCTCCTCAAACATACACAAAACAGGCACACATCCACTACTTCATTCTATGTTTCTATTAAGGTACTCAAAAACACCAGTAGTTTTATTGTGAAAGACACACTGCTGACTCACTAAATGTGTCAGCTGAAAATTGTGTCTCCCCTCTCTATTTTCTTTTTTCATGGCTGGGTTTTGAACCTAAGTTTACCTAACTCTTACCTTTTCACCTTAATTTGGTCACTACCCAGATAGTCAAAATCCAGCTGTGTCCTGTTTTTCCCACCCAGCATATTTATGATTTAACCAACTCAAGGGACATGGGTTTGAGTGGACTCCAGGAGTTGGTGATGGACAGGGAGACCTGGCGTGCTGCAGTTCATAGGGTCTCAAAGAGTTGGACATGACTGAGCGACTGAACTATTTTTGAAACATTTGTGACTACAGCTTCATTGCAAAGACAAAATTTAAATATGATAGACAGAAGGATAGGCATTTATGCAATGATCTTAGTTCTATCCAGAGTGAAACAAATGTTCTTAACCAGTGAAATAATAATGAAATTATATATCTTGATAATCATGCCACCGAACCTGTATTTTTCTAATTGTTCACAATAGAATCAAGGAAGACAAGGCAAAAATCTTGCTGAAGTCCAAATGAATTGTGTCTATGACATGCCCTTGAGTTACTGTCCAACAGTCTTGCTAAAGAAAGAACTGAAGGGTATATCTGGCTTTCTGTAAGGACTGTACTTTTTTCTCAGTGCTTAGTCAACTGTCACTTGTTCTGAAATACTGTCCAGGACCCAAAGAAAAGGTTACAGAATTTACTTACACTGTTTTTACTAAAGTCAAAACACACTGCTTCAAAGATGATGGTGAGTCTATAATCCACTGGCCTCAAGAGCCAGGACTCCACGCTCTGCAGTAAACAGATGCTCCCTCACAACCTACTCTTTCACCTTTCACCTTCCATGTCATCTGTCAAATCTCACTCTCCCATGTTTAGTCAGAAGCTCACTTTCCTTTACAGAGAGGTCAAATGCAGAACTGGAACTAAAGAGTCCTGCAATTTGCATCATATAGCGCTACACCACTCACCATTAGAAGTAACCAGCATTCTCAGAACAAAACTCAAGAAAGCCTTTGCTTTTTCTTTTTTAAGGTTTTTGAGATTGTTACTATTAGCTTTTTCTAGCCAGCACTGAACAAACCTTCCAGTATATAAAAGCTCAAGTTTAAATCAACCCAGCTTTCTGCTGTCAGGCAGATCATTGTAATGCATTACAGAAGGTTTGGTTGAATTCCAAGCTTCTGTCTAGTTCTCAGGAATCAGAGCCTTGGCCAATGGGCATAGAGTGAGTCATGACCAATTTTTCTACTGTTGTATTAAAGGAGGCGGGCAAAAGAACAATCCCTTAGATAACTAGAGACACTGGCCAAGAACTGGTGCCATCTGCTAATATGGGTAGAAACGACACTGAAGAGAGAAAGGTTGGTGAGGGGGCAGATGGGACTCTCCTAGTCATCTGGTTTTATTATCCTTGCTCCAATTTGTGTTTGATAATTTGAGCTAAAGATAGAAAAGATACATCTCTCCACTGGAATAAGAATATGATGGGAGAACACAAAGTTGAATTACATCTCTGCCCTGCTTCTTCATTCCAAACAATTCCCACACCATCCTTTGGGTGAAGAAGGCAAAAGCCTCATCTCTGAGATGAGAGCCCAGAAAGGTATGTTCAACTGTGCATTAGGATTAGACTTTCCACTGCTGTTCTTTGAATTTTGTGGCTAATAATTTGTACAACTGGACATGACTGACATTTTTATCTGTAATAACTTGACTTAGCTCTTTAAATTTAAAAGCCAGAAGAGAGAACAGTATGATTACAGCACAATCTGAGGGCCTAGTGAGTGACACATGATACAAAAATCATTTTGATCCCACCACTGTTTACCTCTTCTAACTCCTGCCATTTCTCTCCTTTGCAAATTATACTCATTTTATTGTTTGCAATTCTGTCATTATATTAGACTGATCATATCTCTATGTACAGAGAGCTCTGATTATTAAGCTAATTCTTAAAAAAAAAAAAACTGTGTTGCAATACAACTGATATAGTAGAACAATTTGGGCATGAGTTTTGCATTTGCTTGTGTACAATTTTACATATAACAAATACAAATAGGTGCTATCAAACAGTATTTGTCTTTCTCTCTCTGACGTATCTCACTTAGCATAACACCCTGCAAGTTCATCCATGTAGTTGCTAATGGCAAAATTTCATGTAAGACGCATCTTACAGAACCCAGGTCTCCTTGCTAAGCCTCACACACTGAGGAGAGGTGACAGTGGAGGTGTTTTCTGTCTGAAGTGACCTCTCTCAGATATTTGCATGGCTTACTACTCCCTTACCTCCAGCAAATCCTGGCTATAAGTTCCCTCAATAAGGTCCAACCTGACTGCATTATTAAAAAAAATTCACTATTCTCCAACTACATAGAGAGGTTTTCCTCTTTACATGCTTTCTATCTAGAATTTTTACCTTCCAAAACACTTAAAGATTTATGTACTTAACTTTTTTTTCTTGCATTATTCATTAGAATCTAAGCTCAATGACAGGAGATTTTTTCCTGCTTAGTTTGGATATCATCAGCCCACTATTTAGAACTGCACCTGACACATGGGTCAAGAAATATTCGCTAAAAAAATGAATACACATATGGAGGCACAAGCATGGTTATTTAAACCATTATAAGAGTCAAATTAATAATTTCAAATCCATAGAACCAAGCACTTTTAAGGAACTTGCTCAAATACATGAAAACTATGGAGAAGTCCTGGGCTCTAACTGAAGGGCAACATCCATTTAGAAGGCTAGACATAGGTTCCCCTCCTCCCACCTCAGAGAGCTCTTAGAATTACAGGACATGTTTTTTAAAATGTGAATGTGGTCATATTTATAGCTGGAGGTAAATTGGCTCCACATTGTCATCATTTCTACAGAGAAAGAATGACCAAGTCACTCCTCTGCATTCACAGCACCTGCAACAAAGCCACTTGAAAACAAGTGGTGGAGTGGGACGCATTCAAAAAGAAATTCACGGCTGAGAAGGCAGGGATCATGAAATACAAACCAAAGTGCTTCACAGAAAAATCCCTAGAAATGGCAGAATATTAAATTGTATCTGACCTCTAAGTCACTCAAAGTCCACCCAAGTCTGTGGGTCAGTAACAAATCCCAAATGTCAAGCTCATTCTCTTTGCCACTGACTTTACAAAATGGACTTCCGATGTCTATTTGCAGGTGTCTACATACAAAAGAACTTGGCAAACAAGTACTTGGCTCTGAGGCACGCTGAGTTGGTCAATTTAAGTCCATGTCTAAACCAGCATTTCATATGTAGTTTGTGATCATGCATGGCGATACTAAGTGTACTCTTAGACTACAAGATTTAAAAGAACTCGTGACCCATTCTTGATATCATGTCTCTCCAAACCTCTGGTTTCTCATCTGAAAATAGGGATAATGCCAGCTGTGCCTCATGGGTTATTGTAAGGATTAAATGGACTAAAGTTCATTTTCTACTTTCAGATAATAAGCACCACCTATATCGTTAAATCTCTACCACCCTATCTGTATACTTACGACTGAGGTATAAGAGTCACCAGAGGAGCCCCTAGAGTCATCAGAGGAGTTTAAAGGTCACAGGCCTACCCTGTAAACACGCTAATTTAAATGGACTAGGATAGAGTTTGTTTAAAAGTTCCAGTTTCAGGTTATTTCCACATGGAGCCAGATTGGAAACTCAAGATTTAGATTCTAATACCCAGATTCAGTAGTCAGGGGTAGGTTAGGAAATATGTAGTTTTTCACAGGTACCTTACAAAAATTCTTACAATCAAGCAGTATAAGAAACTCATCTAATAAATATAAGAAAGCATTAAAAGCATTTATCATAGGAACTGGCACAAAGTAAGCACTCAGTGGCAAAATAGAAAACAATTGTATGTTTATAACTATGTATAAACTATGTTTATAACTATGTATATATATGTGTGCACACACACACACATATATATATATATATAGAAAGAGAGGGAGAGAGAAAAAGAATATGGATTAATCTAGGCAGGGATTTGCCTAGATTCATGTGTTTGAAACAAATCCACAATCATATACTATTTATTTTATCTATACAACATCTATGCTTCCAACTGCATTTTAACAAATACAGTTGAAAAGTATGTTAAAAATATATACTAGAATACAAGTTTTTTTAAGTTTTTAGAACTTTCCATAAAGGAAAAATGTGATCTGAATAAGTCTGGTGTAACTTTTGAGAAGGAGGGAAGGAAGAAGAGTGGGCAGGAGGAAGAAGGGACAGAAAAGAAAATTAAGTCACATAAACATTGGCCCTGAGTAGTGACGAGGGGCGTATATGAGGAAGGGTACTTGTCTTACAAAAAAAAAAAAAACACTTAAACACTTGTGTTCTCTTTGTCTCCAGACGCGGGTAAGGACTAGCATTTACCGACTGGCTGTGTGCCAGGTATCCGACACCCATAAAGTTAGTCAGTGCTCCCAGACAGCACTGCAAGGGAGCCCTCACCATCCACAACCCACACAGCACACAACCTGCACGAAACACAGCAGGACTTTTCTCTCAGAGTCAGAGGCTCGGCCACTTGGCCCAGAAGGCCGGCTCCTGTGAGGAGAAGCGCAGAGAACAGGCCCCTGCGGCACAGCCCTCAGCGCTGGCGGTCCTCTCTACAGTGTCTGCTGCAGCTTTGGGAAGGCGGGGCCAGAGTTCCTGCCTGCACTGCCTCTGGAGACACAGCACGTCGAACAATCTCTGCTCAACAGGTAAACAGCAGGGCCCTCTCAGGGTCAGAGACTATCGCTGAGGGAACTTACAAACTCCTGAGGAGGGAGCTCTGGGAATGAAGTCTTTATTAAAATGGCCAGTCAGTCCTCAGGGTGAAAGATGATGAAAACTGACTGGTGTTGTAAAACACCTTCCTCCACAACAAAGTGGACCCACCTGAGAGACACTCTGGGAAAGACAAGTTGAGTGACTCAGACTGTACACAGGCAGAAATTTTCAGTAGAGTGGTGAAAGTGAAAGTGAAGTCGCTCAGTCGTGTCTGACTCTTTTTGCCCCCACGGACTGTAGCCTATCAGGGTCCTCTGTCCATGGGATTTTCCAGGCAAGAATACTGCAGTGGGTTGCCATTTCCAGTAGAGTGGTACAGATTCCCAAAACACTGCTGGGTTGGATGTATCTATCAGCTTTCAGGCATATTTTGGCTGTCACAGATCATGTCAAGCATGATCATGAAGACCGATGGAAGGACTCACCAACTCGAATTCTATGGGTTAAGAAGGAAAGGAATGTAGAAACTAGCCAGAAAGAACTCAAATGCTCCAGAAGACCAGCAGCAACAATTCTGCCGAGGCAGCAGAGCAGGCCCTTGGCCTTCTGTCTGCAGTGGCAGCCAATCGCCTTGACCCAGAGGTGCCTGGCTGTGGGCACCGCTGGGCATAAAAACTGAAGAATGATTTGCAGAACAACTCTTAAGTATTAAGTATCCCGGGAAGCAGAAGGCAAACACGAGATGAAGAGAAACAGGAGGAGGAAGAACCCTTCTGAAAAATGTCCTCCGTAATAGTCTCAGTAGGTATTTAATTTCTATTTTTTCCCTTTTCTGTGAATTCACAAAGGCCAAATCTTCCAGTTAAATTAGAGTGCAGTAAAGCACTAAGTCAGCATTCAACAGGTTTAATTACTGTGTAAATGAAAGAAATTATTATTCATTCATGACATTTACTTCAGATCCAATGCTAGCTGCTTTTATGTAAAGTTGAGGGTGAGGGGAGTAAAACTCAGATGGGGAGAAAAGAACAAGAACTAGGATATATAATTACAGCTGTATTTCTTTGCCAAGTATTACTGAGCCTAAACAAAAAAGTGCTTGTTTGCTCTCTTGAGAAAAAGCATGTGATCCATCAGTGGTGGCTCTAAAGAAAGCCTCCCCTCTCCTGACACACGGCCAGGCTTGATAGGTAGACCAATATTTGAAAAGCCAGTAACAGGGGCTTATTAAGGCCACAAAGCCTGGAGAGCCCATTGTGGTTCAACAGTCCTGAACTCTGGGAACAATCCTAGCAGTCAGGCCCTACAAGGTAATGGATGTCCCACTGCACCAGGAGAGAAAAAGGGCCAGTTGATGCTATCAGGACAACTAGACAATGAGTCTTTTTTAATGAATTTGCACTGAGCTTAAACAGCTCGCACAAGCAGAAAAGACACACACACACATACACACACACACACACATATGCACAAAACCCTAAACTAAATCACATGTGGAATTTATTTTTCATTCTCATCTGTCTGCCTGGTGGAAGAGATTCAAGAGAGGGTGCCTGGGGAACTACTTCACAACAGGGAGAAGTATCTGTCCACAAATCAGCATTCACTGAATGGGAGATAATCTGTCACCTGAATTGTTAACCCTCCATGGTTTTCTCAGAACACAGTTATTACAGACTATAATCCCACTGAAATGTTTTAAGTTTTCCAAAGTACACTCTGAATAAAGTCAAACACCTAATCAAAACATATCATCTTCCTACTCCAACATATTCACACAGGCAAGAGAACACACACAAACACACATAGGGATATTTTTGGAACCAGTTATTCTCAAATCTTTCCTAAACCTCCAACCACTAGCATTCAATTACTACAAATACTACAGCAGTCAGGAATTGGCAGTAACAATCTCAGTTTGTTTTAAAACCTGAGGCCACACAAGTTGTGGACAAGAAATTATTGTAGAACAATTTAGACAGATTTAAAGGACCAAGCACAAATCTGAGAATAATAATGAAGCTGCAATTGTTAAGGCTGAAGGTTTACTTGTTGGCTTAGAAGACTAACTGAATAAACTGAGCTGTTGAAAAAAATAAAACAATGTTTGCAGATACCTTAAATATTTCCTGAGACTAAATACCTTTACTGGACTTAAAGCTTTCTGCTAATTTCAGTTCCAATGTCTCAATTTCCACTGGCAAGAATCTAACATGTATTTTAGGATAAAGGAAATAGCAATTATCTGCATAAAAAAGTATTTGACTGAATAGAAAATTGTTTATGCATTATTATTGTTAACAATTACTGAGAACTGCAGCAATGTTATTTAGACAAACCATTGTTATGTATTAAAGCTTGACTGAGAGTCAGAATAAAGTAAAGGGCTTGGTGTTCAGTCAATATTCTAGTGGAGCCCCAGATTCTTTCAATTCCTGACTTCTCAATTTTAAATTGTGAATGGTACAAAGAAATACCAGTGGAAGCCCGATTAATAAATCTCTCAATTCTTCCTCCAATGTATTCTTGAAGCTCAATACAGGATCACGGTATGATTACCACAAGCTAGGTTTTCCTGGGGCCTGAAGCAGGTAGCATTATGATTTCTGTCTGTACACTGCCTAAGCCCTTGTCTCCTTTAAAGCTCTGATTTTTCTCAAGGTTACTGTTTCAAGTTTTATAAGACTTTTATTCTACCAGGGAGCATTTCTTACTACTTTATTCTGAATTAGGCCTTAAAAGAGATCACCTTCCTTCCCCCACTTTTAGAAAAGGAAAATAAAATCAGAATCCTTATATATATATATCTCTTCATGGCATGTGGGATCTTAAGTTCCCCGACCAGGGATCGAACCCATGCCCTCTACATTGGAAGTATGGAGTTTTAACCACCGGACTGCTAGGGAAGCCTCTAAAATATATTTTTAAACCTTATTATTGTTTTTGTTGCCTCAGCACCTTTTCTTCATTCTTTGGTAACCACAGCTCAAGTTTCCTTTGAAGAATTAACGCCACCTACCTCAGGCTCCCAGCAGAGTCACACCACCACAGGGTGTGGTCATCACATAGATCCAGTCACAAGTAACTGATTTAAGAATGGCCATGTGACCAATGTCAGACCACAGAGGAGTAGTAGCATGATTCTTGTTGGAAAGGACAAGAATGAGGGTCACTCTCCCAGGGCTGCTGAGCTGGCAGAACATGTGAGTCGTCTCTGCTTCTACCCCACAGAAGCCAACACAGAGGAAGCCCTGCTGAAGGATGGAGGCAGGTTTCCAAAAAAGCTAAGCTCCTGAAATTCAGATACTTTTAGCTCAGTTTACCCCTTAGCTCCGGAGAAGGCAATGGCACCCCACTCCAGTACTCTTGCCTGGAAAATTCCATGAATGGCAGAACCTGGTGGGCTGCTGTCTATGGGGTCACACAGAGTCGGACACAACTGAGCGACTTCACTTTCACTTTTCACTTTCATGCATTGGAGAAGGAAATGGCAACCCACTCCTGTGTTCTTGCCTGGAGAATCCCAGGGACGGGGAAGCCTGGTGGGCTGCCGTCTATGGGGTCGCACAGAGTCAGACATGACTGAAGCGACTTAGCAGCAGCAGCAACCCCTTAGCTCTGTGATTCTTAAACCCATAAAAGTTTGAATTGGGGCTAAGGTGCAGAGATGTTTCAACAATTTATGTTAAAGGTAGTACTGCCTTTTTAATCCTGTTCTGCAGCTCTGGTGTAACCACACTTCTTTTCAACCATCCCAAACTTCCTCCAGGTATCATCTCCAAAAAGCCTTCCTGGGTGACTGTTTCAAATATATTCAGAGGCACACAGGCTGATAATCCCTCAACTCCAGCTCAACCATAACTATGCAACAGGTCAGGTGCTCTCATATGTGACCTACTCATTCATTATATATCACCTGCTCTTTTTATTCTTATATAGTTATGCAGTCTGTGAAGCTTCCACAACTAGGATTTATATTACATTGTATAATATTATGCACAGATTTTAGACTCAGAAGATCTGAGCTTAACCTCACCCTTTCACTGGCTTCTTTGAATTCTGCTTCTCACATCTGTAATGTTAGGCTAATAATATTATTTTTCCCAACTTTAGTAAGATGTAAATGTCATATGACATTATATAAATTTCAGGTATATGGGGTGATTTGATATACTTGTATATTGCAAAATGAGTACATACTATCTGCTGTAAATGATAGCTGTGATAACAAAGTTACATAACTTGTGAATGTATGTTGCAATCTTTAAAGCACAAAGTAAGTGATACTGCTGGTGGTGGTGATGTCTCTTATGTTCCCCTCAGTAGATCTGTGAATGAGCTGAGAGGTGGAGGGAACCACTAATCATCACTCGGTCCTTGAGTTCCTGTGCTCCTTTCCCACATGAATACAGTCATTGAGTGATATGATAGACAGGAGCATCACCAAAAATGCCAGGAAGAGGATATGACTAGTGGACAAATATGAGATTTCCAGGCTCTGGAATAAAAGGATTTCCATATCTGATATCTTGATCTAATTGAGTTTTTCCCATTTTTGAGGGGAGGCCTTGTAGATATAAATATAATATATAAAAACAACATTATAGATGTATCACAGAAGAACTATGTTCTTTGCTTAGATATCCAACAAGCTACTTTAAAACAAAGAAAAATGTGTTTTACGGGAGAAAATATTCAGATATCAAGATAAACTCTGTATTCACAATGTAATTTTGGGAAAAAGAAACTGCTTATATTTCATCCCCAGTTCCTAATGCTTTTAAAGTAAAGAGTTGTGACTGGATGAGTTCCAAGGTCTTTCTCAGCTCTACAATAATGTTTTTTAAATAAGATTTTCAGAGCATATTCAGGTTTACAATCAAACTGGGAGGAAGGCACAGAGAATCCCCATATTCCTCCTGCTCCAAACACGCACAGGCCCCCATACACTCTGGAAATGGCACCTTAAAAAAATACCAAAGACGCACCTCCAATGACACACCACAGTCGCCTGAAGTTCTAGAGTAACTTTCAACCTCCTAATGCTTTAGATTATCATATGACATAGTGTTTAATTTCCTATTACATTTCAATTGATCTAAGCCCCCATAAACACATCTGAAGTTTACTGAGTGAACAACACATACTTGTTTTCCAAATGTGTTAACAATGGTCTATTTCCTGGAATGTTTTAAGGAAATTCTCATCCAAGGGCTACCTACGGGGGAGATCATTTGAGAGGCAGTGACAACCAGCTGCTCATTTGTTTCCATCAGTGGTTAGTGAGCCACTCCTGTCAGGATTCTGAAAGAACACTGGAATGGATGGAGCAATCCTGGGGATCATTCCTCATTCATAGAAAGGCCCACAGGAAAAACAAAATGTTTAATTCACATTGCTGTGGCCCACATCTGTCTTCCATCTGACCTTTCTGAAGTGCTTTCCTACACTATCACCTCAGCAGGTGTCCCTGGACCTCAAATCACTTCACTAAAAGCACAAATAAAATTAAGCTCAACTGTTCAGTGATGGGAAATGAAGGCACTAAGAGGTC
This sequence comes from Bos indicus x Bos taurus, assembly GCF_003369695.1. NCBI lineage: Eukaryota > Metazoa > Chordata > Mammalia > Artiodactyla > Bovidae > Bos > Bos indicus x Bos taurus. The sequence goes on along the minus strand of NC_040100.1, from coordinate 11,937,732 downwards.
CCTGTACTGATCCCTCCAGGAAGGTCAGGACAGACCTGTGCGCACAAGATGCTGCACTTCCAGCTCTCTGCGCCAGTTTCCCATCACTCCCATCAATTAATGACTTTCACGTTAATTAAACACAAGATTTCTTGTCACTTCACAAGATCCCATATGTCCTCTTCCCACCGCCCAGTACTTCTTCTACTGACTTAAGCTCAGCTCTACTCTCTCAGCCTTACATCTCTATAAACAATGTCCCCAGCAGGAAGAGCTAACACTCCTATGGAGCCAATGTGCCAGGCACCACCATATGCAAATACCCTTTCAGAGGTTATCTCTTTTAAACCTCACCAACCAACCCTATGAAGTAAATTTGTTACTACTTCACAGATGAGGAAATTGACACACAAGGAGGTAAAGTGGCATGCACAAAGTGTTTACTGCAGTCTTCTATTTCTCTTTTTTAAATTACTTTTCTTCTGAACACAGATTTACTCATTTTCCCACTGTCTAAATAGTGACCGGGTACACACATCTAGAAGGCAGTAACAACTGTCAGGAGAACATCTCAAGCCTCAAAACAGAAACAATCCATGGAACCCTGAGTCTTGGTTGTATTCACAACTTAAATGACCAACCAGTCACACACAAAAAACCCTCCTCTGTCTTCTCCCCAGTCGCCCCACACTCCACAAATATTTATTAAATAACTACTATGTGTCAGATACAAGGCTAGAAGCTGTCTGTTCTCTAGTAGCTATTCTGAGGAGCTGAATTTATCATTTTGGATCCATGATTTCAACAACTTTCTACCTAAACTAGAATTCTGCACATAATAAATGAATCTGATCCTCAACATTTCCTCAGATGCTTAGTGCGTATTTTTATTTTTAATCAGGTTTACTGAGGCAACACTGATACACATAATTGATGTATATACAGTGCACTGCACATAAAGTGATAGCACTTTGAGCTATTAGGTCAACACACTCTCCAGAGAGCAAAGCTTACTCCACTAAAATGCTCCAGGAGGGCCCACTCACAGTCCTGAGGATCCAGAGATCGACCAAATTCAAGTCCTGCCCATCTTGAGTTGCAGATGATTGCATGTTACCAATTCCTGGGGTCACAGAACCGTGAATGAGTTTGACAGACATATTACCATGCAATTTATTCCAAAGCATTTCTCAACCCACACAGCAGTAAAGTTGCCCTGTTCAAACTCACGATGCACTCAAAGTCTGTCTTTACATTTCATCTTTTCTTATTTTTCAGCACTTCTTCCATCTTTACTCTCCTGTGTTTATTCATGTTCTACCCCTTCTTTCATTAAAAAGTGTTCCTAGGGAAAGTGAAGTGAAGTCGCTCAGTCGTGTCCAGCTCTTTGCAACCCCATGGACTATACAGTCCATGGAACTCTCCAGGTCAGTGTACTGGAGTAGGAAGCCTTTCCCTTCTCCAGGGGATCTGCTCATTCACATTAAGTTAGCAAATCACTAAGATGAGCATGAAGCTGAAGCTCCAATACTTTGCCCACTTGATTCAAAGAGCTGACTCATTAGAAAAAACTCTGATGCTGGTAAAGATTGAAGGCAGGAGGAGAAGGGGACCACAGAGGATGAAATGGTTGGATGACATCACCAACTCAATGAACATGAGTTTGAGCAAACTCCTGGAGACAGTGAAGGACAAGGAAGCCTAAAGTGCTGTAGTCCACAGGGTCGCAAAGAGTCAGACACAACTGAGCAACTGAACAACAAACTACAACAACATGTCCAAGCTTAGTGTTACTTTTTCCAAGGAGTACTGGAAATTAAATAGGAAACCAGTGTCTAATTGCTCACTTTAAACCACGAGCTAGTTACACAGGGGTGAAATCCTCTAGCCAATCCATTATTTCCCTGAAATCCTGTGACATGGGCAGCTATTAATCTATTCTTAGCCTTCTGGTTCAATCATTCATTCATTCAGTAGTTAGTGGGTGCCTGTCACGTCCCAGCCAGTATTGTAGGTATCAGGAAATGCCGGTATACAAAACATGCAAAAATCCTGTCCTACAGTTCACAAGTTAAAGAGAAGCATGCACCACAAAAAACTCCATGTATGATGTATAATTATGACCCGAACCTGGATCTCCCGCATTGTAGACAGACACTTTACCATCTGAGCCACCAGGGAAGTCTATAATTATGATATATGACATTAAATGTTATCCGTTCTTTCAGGATCTATGTACAAAGGATCTGAGAAGTTTTTTATCTTGTTTGAATGATGCCATGATGCACAATAGAAGCCGGAAAAAACTAGCACTGGCCACCTTGGCTAAGTCACACACTGCCCTGAAAAACAGTTTCCTCTGCTCACAAAGAAAGCTGGGTTAGGAGAATTCTAAACTCATCTTTTCAGATTTTCTAATTGGCTCGGGGAAGAATACGGGTCACAAAGAGAAGATTGTTAAACAAGTCAGACTTCTAGTCTTCTGCAGGAATAAAGACCCTATAAAGAGGCAAACATCATTCTTTATGTCACTAGAGACAGCAACCTTTCAACAGCCACTTAGCACATCCCTGAAACCAGCAACAATGTGAAGGCAGCTTTAGCAAAGCTGGCAGATGCATTCTCAAAGGGACACTCAGAGAATCACTCATGTTCATGCCCCCCTCTTTGCTTCCTCCTTTCGCCAACCCCTAGAAGTGTTTATGGTTTGAAAAACAGTAACTATTTTTATCTTCCAAGTTTGAAATGAGGTATCATCTGGCACAGATGAAAATGAACTAAATATTTTCTAAAAAATACTCAAAATTCTCCACTGAGGGTAACAACAAAACTGGTAAACACACTTACCCTCTCCCTGGGCAAACATATACAACAAGTTGAAAACAAAATGCTTCTATTGACAGGAAACCCAGTAGATACCTGGAATTATGCACCTTTTCCTTCTACTGCACATTCCTAATCTTCATTTCTTACATACTAAAGAATATTATTTATCTACATAGAGCCATTTAATGAGCATATTCTAGTAATAGAATCTATGTGTACCAACTAAAAACTACTTCATCATCAAACTCAGTATTTAAATACAGATGGAAACAAGAGAGCAAGCAGCCTTTCACAGAGTTTTGGAAATGATGAAAAATCATTTTAATCATTGCTTTTCCATAGTTATCTTCTCTTTATTATACTTTCCCCCAATTTTCACTGTGAAAATATTCCCACACTTAGTTTCTCTTTATTATATTCTTTATTTTCCCTCAATCTCTATTGTGAAAATATTTAAATCCAGAGAGAAGTTAAAAAAAGAGTACAACAAATGCCCATATATTCTTTGCTCAGATTCACCAATTGCAGTATTAAACTGGACATGGAACAACAGACTGGTCCCAAATTGGGAAACGAGTACATCAAGACTGTATATTGTCATCCTGCTTATTTAACTTATATGCAGTGTACATCATGAGAAATGCTGGACTGGAAGAAACACAAGCTGGAATCACAATTGCCAGGAGAAGTATGGATAACCTCAGATACACAGATGACACCACCCTTACAGCAGAAAGTGAAGAAGAACTCAAGAGCCTCTTGATGAAACTGAAAGAGGAGAGTGAAAAAGTTGGCTTAAAACTCAACAATCAGAAAACTAAGACCATGGCATCCGGTCCCATCACTTCATGGCAAATAAATGGGGAAATAATGGAAACAGTGTCTGACTTTATTTTGGGGGGCTCCAAAATCACAGCAGATGGTGACTGCAGCCATGAACACTTGCTCCTTGGAAGAAATACTATGATTAACCTAGACAGCATATTAAAAAGCAGAGACATTACTTTACCAACAAAGGTCCGTCTAGTCAGAGCCATGGTTTTTCCAGTACTCATGTATGGATGTGAGAGTTGGACTATAAAGTAAGCTGAGCACCAAAGAATTGATGCTTTTGAACTGTGGTGTTGGAGAAGACTCTTGAGAGTCCCTTGGACTGCAAGAAGATCCAACCAGTCAATCCTAAAGGAAATCAGTCCTGAATATTCATTGGAAGGACTGACGTTGAAGCTGAAACTCCAATACTTTGGCCACCCGATGCAAAGAACTGACTCATTAGAAAAGATCCTGATGCTGGGAAAGATTGAAGGCAGGAGGAGAAGGGAACAAGAGAGGATGAGATGCTTGGATGGCATCACCGATTGGATGGACATGAATCTGAACAAGCTCCAGGAGGTGGTGATGGACAGGGAAGCCTAGCGTCCTGCAGTCCATGGGGCTGCAAACAGTTGGACACGACTGAGCGACTGAACGGAGAAGGCAATGGCACCCCACTCCAGTACTCTTGCCTGGAAAATTCCATGGAAGGAGGAGCCTGGTAGGCTATAGTCCATGGGGTCGCGAAGAGTTGTACACAACTGTGCGACTTCACTTTCACTTTTCACTTTCATGCATTGGAGAAGGAAATGGCAACCCACTCCAGTGTTCTTGCCTGGAGAATCCCAGGGACGGGGGAGCCTGGCGGGCTGCCGTCTATGGGGTCTCACAGCGTCAGACACGACTGAAGCGACTTAGCAGAGCGACTGAACTGAACTGTCACAATATCACTAATTAACATTTTGTTAGTTGTGCCCACCCTTTGCCTCCTTCCTTCCCTTCCCATCTCCCCTTTCCTTCTCTCCCCACTCTATGCCATCTACACCCACACATACACACAATGTTGTTGAAACACCTGAAAACAGCTTCAAACTTTGATACTTTATCCCTTTATTTCAGGACATCCAGGACATCTTCTGAATTGGAGATCCAGGACATTCTCCTCTATTACTACAGTATCATTAACATTCTCAAGAGTTTAATATTTATCCAGTACTACCATCTAATACAGTCCAATTTCTAAATTTTCCTAGTTGTCCCCAAGTGACCTTTATAGCATTTTCCTCAACCAAGGATTTGCTCAAAGCTCACACTCTGCTTTCCTGATTGTCATGTCTCTGTAGCCTCCTTTAATCTAGAATAGCCCTCCTAGCACCTGTTCATTTTATCTAGTTTAACACAGTTACAGATCCAATGTTCTATGATTGTCCTGTGAACTGAATTACAGTGTCAAATTACTCTTTTATAAATAGCTGTAAAATGTTTAATCCATCTGAGGGATATAATGGTGGGATAAGGAATGGCTTTAAAATTTTATAGACTTAAAATCCTCAAGTCTTTTCATCTCAGTATTGTCTCTGAGACCACAGGCACATAGTCCAAAAGCCGCCTCTGCAAAACTTCTCTCCAGACATTACACACCCAATTCTGACTGTCAAACCTACTGCCACTACAACTCTAAGATATTAAGTCATTATATCCAAAAGAATATTTTGTTTTTAAGACTGGGAAAGGGTTACCAGTATTTGAGTCAGAGGTAACACAAAATTAATCAAATAATTACCACATTATCTCGTTTAGTCATTGTGTCAGACTCTTTCACAAGCCCATGGACTGTAGCCTGTTAAACTCCTCTGTCCATGGGATTTCTCAGACAAGAATACTGGAGTGGGTTGCCATTTCCTTCTCCAGGTGATCTTCCCAACCCAAGGACTGAACCCGAGTCTTCCTCATCAGCAGGTGGGTTCTTTACCACCTGGCCACCAGGGAAGCCCACTACTGACCAGGGGATTTTTGCAGAATCTAACACCTATGGCGTTAATATATCTCTAGTTAATAACGTGTTAATTTGTTTCCCACATTTAAATCAGAATCTCAAGCATGGCGGTGCACCAGAAAATTTACACTAAGAATTGAAAGGAATATGACTTATTCCACTAATAACTGAGTCCTCACAGCCAATGTGGATAATTTTTCAGAACACATACAAAATAATAATGTTAATATAAATGAATATTTACTGTGCCTTACAGAAAACTTAGTTCTTCAAGAAAGAAGCACAGTCCTAGTCAAGGAGGACGGTCTGGAGACCCTTAGAAATACTGGAAAGTTTGCAATGGCCTTTGTCCAAAACCGATAAAGTTCTGACCTGAAAACTGGCTTTATTGCCATGAACAGCCACAGTGGTAGGAAGGAAGAAGGCATTGGGATTATTTTTTTCCAAATAAGCTTGACTGTGGATTTCCACACAGAATTGCAACTAACAATTCCAGGTTATGGAAAACATTATTTGCAGGAAGCAAATCTAATTTAATTTTTTCATTGCTAACATAATACCTGTCATACAAAAGGGGCTTGTTTGGTCCATTTACACATTCATCTAACAAATGCTGATTTACTGCACTCACTGTAGCCAGGAAACATACTCTGTGCTGAGGATGTTAACAGTGAATAACATCCTAAAGGTCCTGCTATCACTGAATTGCAACCTTCAATAAGAAATAAAAAGCCCTAAAGTAAATGCATTTTCAAAGAGAATCATTTCAGATGGTTGTAAGTAATATTAAGGAATTCAAAGGGAAAATCACATAATGAAAAAGAAGCAAAGGGGCAAACAAGGACAGGTGATCCAAGAAGATGACACTGAAGAGTTAAGGTCTGAACTGAGATCTAAGGGGGAAGATAAAAGCCACCACGTGAGAATACGAGGCAGAGAAACCTGGGCCATGTGAACAGGCTAAGGAACTACAGATGGCTGATGACAGACTCAAGGTCTAGTGGGATAGAGGCAATGAAAGTGGGCAGGGGTCACTCATGACTTCAGAAGTCATGACCAAGTGTTGAGATTGTATTCTGACTGAAATGACGAGTCCTAGAGGATTCTGGACAGGACAATGCTGAACTGTAACGGATGTTTCTAAAAGGTTTATCATATTGGCCAACATGTGCAGAACGATAAAACCATCACCACAACGAAAATCAGTGAATCATATGCCTCAACCCCCTTGTTTACGCCTTTAATTATATTTCCAGGACTAATAAGAGGCAGAAGTACACAATCACAGCCTTGTGTAGGCAGTGTAAGAAACGAAGGAAACAGCTACTAGATCTGGTCTTCACCTCTATTCAAGGACACAGACAAGACTGAACAAGAGGGAAACAGCACACTGCACATGCTCCGAATGTATCTGGGGGAGTCACATCAGCAAAATAGTGGAGTAAGAGATACTAGCCTTGGTCACCCTACACCTCCCCCCACCCAAATTACACAGCTATTCATGAACAAAAGTAGTCTTTAGAGAGCCCAAGAATCCAATTAGGAACACAGAGGAGCAAAAAACAAAGAGAAACTGCACAGAAAGGATAGCTGGGGAGATGCGCTTGGCTGAGATATCAAGAGACAGCTGGGAACAAAAAAGAAAAGCGAGAGCCATGAGTATCACGCACACAAAGGTGTCACCATGGTCCCCAGTGGCCAGCTCTGCAAAAATCACTGGCAGCCTTTAATGCTGAAGACTTCAACAGCCTCCACCACAGCAGGAGATCCCCAGAGAGGGAGGCAACGCTGTTCACCTCCCAGAAGGAGCTGCGGTTACACTTCCCCAGGCTCACGTGAAGGTGCCTCCACTACTACCACACACGCCTCCAACGGTAGAGTTTCAGGGGCTTCGCATGGAACCACACTTCAAACCCAAGCTCCACAGCCAGGCCACGTGTATCCACATCTCGGGCACCAGAGCCACCACCGCTCTGTGCTAGCAGTTCCCCAGACCCTGTAGGTGCAATGGTTCAGAAAATGTATGTGTTGCAGAAGCTGGCACCATGGCTTCTTCATTAGAAACTAGCACCAGGTCTGCCACAGAAGCACCTGCAAGCTGAACCTGGCACAGAGAGGGCTGGTATGCCCTGGAAGAAAGAGAGAGGAGAGGAGCTCCTCAGGACACTCCACCACTGAACACCCCAAAAGAACTCACTGATACCACAGGTACCCACAGCCTTGGCCAATGAAGACCACTAATGTCTTCCCCAATGCTTGCCTCAGCTGACAGAGCTTCAAAAGAATTACACCACTGGGCTTTCCCCAGAGTCAGAACCACCACACATCCCCACTCAGCAAGTGCCCAAACATACTCTCACAGGTGAAGACACTTCCCTACCAAACCAATCCATAAGAACTGGAAGAGGCAATTGCACCATCAAATGTACAAAGATCAACAACACACTTTTGCTTGCTTCAAACACAAAACATACACACATACACACACAAAACAAAATCAAGGAAACATAACTACCAAACGAACACCATAATATCCCAGTAAGTGACATCCCTGAAATGGAGATTGTGAATTTGCAGAGAAGAATTAAAAAATAATTATTTTAAGGAAGCGCAATGATTTAAGGTAATACAGATAGACACCTAAATGAAATCGGGGGGGGGGGGGTGGAACATGGAAAAAATGAGAAGTTCAACAGAAATACAGAAATTAAAAAAAAAAAAAAAAAAGAGCCAAAATGGACTTCTGGAGCTGAAAAATTCGATGAAGGAAATGAAAACCACAATAGAGAGTATCAAAAGCAGACCTGATCAACAGAAAAATCTGAACTCAAAGACAAGTCATTTCAAACTGCCCAGAGGAGAAAAGGGAGTGAAAAAGAGTAAAGAAATCCTAAAAGGGTCATGGGATACCCCAAAATGAACACTATTCTCATTATGGCAGTCCCCAAAGGAACAGACAGATAGGGAAAGGGGTAGAAAGTTTATTTAAAGAAATCATGGCTGAAAACTTCCCAAATCTTTTGAGAGACACAGGCACCCAGGGGAAGAATAAATGGGTAAAAATTCTGTATGCAATCAAAGTTGCCACCAGCTTTAAACAGACTGTCATGTGGGCTTCCCAAGTGGTGACAGTGGTAAAGAATCCTAATCCTACGCCTACCAATGCAGGTAGATGTAAGAGGCCCGGGATCGATCCCTGGGTAAGGAAGATCGGTTGGAGGAGGGTATGGCAACCTACTCCAATATTCTTGCCTGGAGAATCCCATGGATAGAGGAGCCTGACAGGCTGCAGTTCACAGGGTTGCACAAAGTTGGACACAACTGAGGCGACCTAGCATGTATGCATGGTAACCCCAAAGCAAAAACCTAAAGGAGATACACAAAAGACAAAAAAAAAGGAATCAAAGCATACCACTATAGAAAACTATGAAATGACAAAGGAAAACAGTAAGAGAAGAAACAATGGAACTACCAAACTGTCAGAAAACAATTAACAAGATGGTAAGAGCAAATCTTTACCTTATAATTACTTTAAAACTAAAACTGTTTAAATTTCCCAATCAAAACCACATAAGCAGATGAGTAAATAAAAAACAAGGCACGACTACATGCTGCCAGGAAGAAACTCACTTTGGTTTTAAGAACACACATAAGCTAAAAGTAAGGGTATAAGAAAAGATAACCCATGCAAATGGCAACAAAAAGAAAGCAGCCAGCCATAGCTATACTTAACATCAGACGAAATAGACTTTAAATGTAAAACTGTGACAAGATTAAGAAGGATTAACCAGTCCCTTCTGAAGGAGATCAGCCCTGGGATTTCTTTGGAAGGAATGATGCTAAAGCTGAAACTCCAGTACTTTGGCCACCTCATGCAAAGAGCTGACTCATTGGAAAAGACTCTGATGCTGGGAGGGATTGGGGGCAGGAGGAGAAGGGGACGACAGAGGATGAGATGGCTGGATGGCATCACCGACTCGATGGACATGAGTCTGAGTGAACTCCGGGAGCTGGTGATGGACAGGGAGGCATGGCGTGCTGCAATTCACGGGGTCGCAAAGAGTCGGACACAACTGAGTGACTGGACTGAACTGAACTGAACTGAAGAAGGTTATTATATAATGATATAGGGTAAAATTTATCAGAAAGACATAACTCTTGTAAATATATATGCACCCAACATGGGAATAAATAAATATATTAAACAAATATTAACAGATCTGAAGGCAGTAAAAATACAACAACATAATAGTGGGAGAGTTAAATGTCCTACTTTTAATAAGAGAAAATTTATCCTAAAAGAAAATATGGAAATATTGGACTTTAGACCAAAGGAGCCTACCAGACATATATAAAACATTCCATCCAACAGCACAGAATACACATTCCATGAGCACATGGAACTTTCTAAAGAACAAATTTTATTATAGGGAACAACACTGGTCTTAACAAGATTATGAAGATTAAAATCGTATCAAGTATCCTTGCTGACCATAATAGAAAATAGGAAAAAATTGACATTAGAAACCTGGAGAATTCACACACACGTGGAAATAAGCAACATACTACTCACAAGCAATGGCTCAAGGAAGAAATATTTTCCAACCCTAAAAAAGGAGAAAATCCTGTCATTTGCAACAAAATGGATGAATGTGAAGGGCATTATGCTATGTGAAATAAGCTAGAGAAAGACAAACATTGCATGCTATCATGTACATGTGAAATTTTTTTAAAAGTCAAATTTGAAGAAAAAGAAAGTACAATGGTGGCTGCCAAGGGCTGGGGGCTGGAGAAAATGTTGGTCAAAGGGTTCAATCTTTGTTATATGATAAGGAAGTTTTGAGGATCTAATGTACAGCAGAGTGACTGCAGTTCGCAGCACTACTGTACATATGAAATTTGCTAAGAGTGGATATTAAGCATATCAAGCTTCCCATCTCTCATACACACACACATAATTGTGTGAGGAGATTGCGAACATATATCAAATCATCACACTGTACACTTTTAAGTATATATGATTTTACTTATCAATGATACCTCAGTAAAGCTGAAAAAAAATGTACTTGGGAACCTGCTCAATGGCTTCAGACATATGGCTGAATGAGAAATAGCTTAACTTTTAGTATGTCATTAGTTTTTCCTCTTAAGAAAAATGCCAGTAAAATCTTTCCCAAAATTTGATGTCACTACCTAGGGTCCATAATCACCTTCAGATTTTGGTGCAGTAATGATCTCACAATGCTGACATGTGACACAGGCAGCCCAGCCCCTCCCAACCACGGCTCCCAGATCATTCATCTGCCAAGGCCTACAGACAACTATAGGCTGAGCACTGAAGAACTGATGCTTTCAAATTATGGTGCTGGAGAAGACACCTGAAAGTCCCTTGGTCTGCAAGATCAAACCAGTCAATCCTAAAGGAAATGAGTCCTGAATATTCATTCAGAGGACTGTTGATTAAGTTGAAGCCCCAATACTTTGGCCACCTGATGCAAAAAACTGACTCACTGGAAAAGACCCTGATGCTGGTAAAGACTGAAGGCAAAAGGGAAAGGGGTGGCAGAGGATGACATGGTTAGACAGCATCACCGACTCAATGGACATGAATTTGAGCAAACTCCAGGAGACAGAGGAGGAGAGAAAACTGGTATGCCATGGTCCATGGGGTTGCAGAGAGTCGGACATGACCGAGTGATTGAACAATAAGAACAGGAGAAAATCAGAAAGAGTGTTAGAGCAGTGGGGTGGCTGGGTTTCGAGAAAGTGTTGTTCGGTCTGAAGAAGAATGGAAAGGGGTCAACTACTACTTAACGGCAATTTCAGAAAAACTACCCCAGGAAGGGGAAAAGACTTCCACAGATCACCTGCAAGGCACCAGGGTAAAGGGTCTATCTTAATTTGTATAAAAAGATCAACAAGGTGAAACATTTTTTTTAAAATAACATAACTGAAAAGGAAAAAAAAAAAACTCCACACATGTTCATGATCCTAAAAACTCCACTATCAGGAAATCTTTTGCTAGAGTGAAACACTGAAGAAGCTATCAAAGTTTCCATAAACACTTTAGAACTTGAATTAATAAACATAAAGCTTCCCTTTTTGAAAAACACTTCTTTGAAAAGAAAAAAATCTGATTAACACAATATGAATCAACATTAGGTCAAAATCCTTAGATTTTTAACCATATAATTGTTTTCAAAAGTTCCCACATGATAAAAAGCATGATAGTTCAAATCAGAGTCAACACATAAACTCCATAATGAAAGTACACTGCTTGATGCATCACAGTATTTTATAGTTACATACATCTGTTCTTTGTTGTATTCCCAGAACCCTGGAGGAAGAAACACTGTCTTTGAATATACATTTCATACAGACAGAAACCTTTGGTGCATATATTTCTTCAATAATTCCTTTAAACAATGTATAAATGTATCACCTATATGTATAATTTTGTTACTTCCTCCCAAACTATATATTTATTTCCATAACATATTGGCTTTGCCAAATATTAATAAAGCTAACAAGCTCAGTTTAGTTCAGTTCGGTTGTTCAGTCAAGTCCGACTCTTTGCGACCCCATGAATTGCACCACGCCAGGCCTTCCTGTCCATCACCAACTTCCGGAGTTCACTCAAACTCATGGGCATCGAGTCGGTGATACCATCCAGCCATCTCATCCTCTGTCATCCCCTTCTCCTTCTGCCCCCAATCCCTCCCAGCATCAGGGTCTTTTCCAATGAGTCAATTCTTCGCATGAGGTGGCCAAAGTACTGGAGTTTCAGCTTCAGCATCAGTTCTTCCAAGGAACACCCAGGACTGATCTCCTTTAGGATGGACTGGTTGGATCTCCTTGCAGTCCAAGGGACTCTCAAGAGTCTTCTCCAACACCACAGTTCCAAAGCATCAATTCTTCGGTGCTCAGCTTTCTTCACAGTCCAACTCTCACATCCGTACATGACCACTGGAAAAACCATAGCCTTGACTAGACAGACCTTTGTTGGCAAAGTAATGTCTCTGCTTTTTAAGATGCTATCTAGGTTGGTTGTAACTTTTCTTCCAAAGAGTAAGTGTCTTTTAATTTCATGGCTGCAGTCATGAAATTTCACCATCTGCAGTGATTCTGGAGCCCAAAAAATAAAGTCTGACACTGTTTCCACTGTTTCCCCATCTATTTCCCATGAAGTGATGGGACCAGATGCCATGATCTTCGTTTTCTGAATGTTGAGCTTTAAGCCAACGTTTTCACTCTCCTCTTTCACTTTCATCAAGAGGCTCTTCAGTTCCTCTTCACTTTCTGCCATAAGGGTGGTGTCGTCTGCATATCTGAGCTTATTGATATTTCTCCCGGCAATCTTGATTCCAGCTTGTGCTTCTTCCAGCCCAGCGTTTCTCATGATGTACTCTGCATATAAGTTAAATAAGCAGGGTGACAATATACAGCCTTGATATACTCCTTTTCCTATTTGGAACCAGTCTGTTGTTCCATGTCCAGTTCTAACTATTGCTTCCTGACCTGCATATAGGTTTCTCAAGAGGCAGGTCAGGTGGTCTGGTATTCCCATCTCTTTCAGAATTTTCCACAGTTTATTGTGATCCACACAGTCAAAGGCTTTGGCATAGTCAATAAAGCAGAAATAGATGTTTTTCTGGAACTCTCTTGCTTTTTTGATGATCCAGCAGATGTTGGCAATACTCATGTAAATGCTTTTATCTTCCTTAATAGAAGTGGCCATTTGACAGAAAACACAAAATGCTACAATAAGACTCATTAGCTCTTTGACATACAAAGTGAAGGCTTTTTTTTTTTCATGCACATTTATACAATCTTTGCACACATGCAGTGCAGGGCACACTCCTTCAGATTCTAGAGGGCTATAGCATGCTTCCTATCACTGTAATGAAGTCACTCTCAGGAACTTCAACAATTTGAAAATGAGAATGTAAAGCTACATCCACCACATAATTTTCTATGGATTTTTCCTTCATGCCAAAAAAAACTGACTCCATGTAAGTTCTCAACAAGGGAATAAATTGGCAAGTTATAATGAAAACCCAAAGGAACTGTGACAAATACTACATAGAAACATCAGAAAGAATGAGATGTGGATAAGTGCAAAAAGGACAATATAAAAGCATGTAGAAATAATTACAGAAGTAAATAAGGGCACACAGGGAAAGGCACAAGCAAAAACTAAAACTTATGCCAATGTTAGGATTATAATGGCTTTTTCCTAACAAAAGGAAAGGAAAGTTAGTAATGAATGAAAGAAAAGGTTCAAGGCCAGTTACACCATTGGTTTCTAACTACAGTCTACACTTCCGGCCACTAAGCAGGATTCCAGGCTTACTGCTCTTCTGCAGACTGCAGGGTTTGGACTACATTGCTTTGCAGCTCCAAAATTCAAACAGTCTTTCCTTGTCACTAAACGGTAAAGTCTTCCCTTGTTTCTTGTTGGATGACAGTCACTATATGATAAAGTCCTTGAACATTATACCAAGAAAGAATCTGAGTATGTCCCCAAATTATACCCCATCTAATTCTCTCTGAAGGCTTTCATCTTGTCAAGGACAGGGCAAAACTGAGTCTTCCACTGGTTAAGTAAATGGCCAGGCTGCTGGGTTATCACATGCCAAGACCCATGCTTTCCCTCTGACAGCTTGTTTGGTTCCCTGAGTGGTAAAAGAGGCTGAAGAGAAACAAACAAATTCATGTAATTTTTCTTCATTTTACCTGTGGGTGATGACTCCCACTGGTAAGCATGGCCTTGCTTCTGTCTTTTATTCTTCTCTCAGGCTCACACATAAATAACATGCACACTCCAGAGGCCCAAAGAAAATACTCCATGTTTTTATGGATGCCCTGGAGCAAAAGAGGGAAAAGAAAGGAAAAGAAAAGGAAAAAAAAAACACCCAAAAACATAGCACACAAAGCCTTCCTTGTTCTTGTAATCTTTCTTAGACAAATTCTACGCTAGAGAAAGCCACAGCTGAGTATTTCATGGTGGTGTTAAACACTACTTAAGTCCCATGAGAGGGGAGCCATGCACTCCCTTTAGTATTCACTGTGCTAAGCTTACTCAGCTTTCCTGAAAGATAATCTAACAGAGCAGTCAGAAGGAAAAAGCACAGACCAAGGTTACTTGCTCTTAGCTGCTTATACACCATTTATTTCCTGCCCAGGAAAGAAAGCAAATAAAAATGTTCTTGGGACCAGTTCTCATGAAGTCTGGTATTCTTCCCTGCACAGAGATAGGCCAAACATTCATAGACCAATTCAATAAATTAAATTCAGGCAATATATTCCTAAAACTTTGTTCTATGCCACAGACACATATACTCCAGGAAGACTAGATTTCTTGTCCTCAAGGAACACCCGATCTCAGAACAAAACAACACAGATACATACCAGATTAATGTGAACAAATAGCTAAGCAAAAATAGAAACTCAGGATTAGCTTTATAAATCAAAGAAAAAGACGGTAAGTGCAAATGCTATTACCATAAACAATGCAGAATAAACAACTCACTATGTGCACATTTCAAATGCGAAGAACAGGAGGACGCGTATCGTGATGGCTCTGACTAATCTCACACAGCCTATCAGGGGCCCACTCATGCTCTAATGACTCCCAGTGTATCTTGTTAGAAGGAGATGCCATTTATTAATGCTTGCATTTTACTCTTTAAGTTTTTCCACGATTTATACACAAATTTGAAGTATTTCAAGACTTGTGACACTCAAAGACCAGACTGACTTCACAACTCTCAAGCATTGATGATGGGTAATAAAGACCATGATGAGTATCATTTAGATGGCTGTAATGGAATATAAAAACCACAGGCAATAAACAGTACTCACTCATGAGATAAAAGCGATTATATTGATCATATCTATGTGCATTAAGTACTAACATCGGATATTAATTAACCCAAAGTCTTGAGTAAAAAATTAAATACGAAATAAGGAAGAAAATCCATACTTACTTACAGAATAAAAATGAAATATATATCACCTGATTTTAGGTGAATATTAATTGACCTAATATCAGGCCAACCATATATCTTTTATCTTTTATTAAAAATCTTTTAAGTGACTTCTATTCAATTGACAAGCCAAATCAACTGATGGTCCTTATTTCCTTTGTGAAACATATTGAATGATTCATAGCCAATGAATGCTGCTTTAGAAGGCACCAATACATTATACACTAAGAGTAAACAGTTTGTTTCCATACCTGTTTCCAATAGTTATAGCCAGTATTTAACTAACAGTATGTAACTACATATCATGTAAAACAGTGAGGGTAAAAGGAAAGTGAGATATTACTTCCATAAAAACTAAGCTGGGGACTTCCCTGGTTGCCCAGTGGTAAAGATTCCGCCTGCCAGTGCAGGAGACATGGGTTCAATCCCTGGTCCAGGAGGATCTCACAGGCTGCACAGCAGCCAAGCCCATGCACCACAACTGTTGAGCCTGTGCTCTAGAGCCAGGGAACCACAACCACCGAGGCCATGCCCTGCAACTACTGAAACCCATGTGCCTAGAGCCTGTGCTCCATGACTAGAGAAGCCATTGCAATGAGAAGCCTGTGTACCACAACTAGTGAGTAGTCCCCACTCGCTGCAACTAGAGAAAAGCTTGCACAGTGACGAAGACCCAGCACAGCCGAAAGTAAATAAATATTAATAAATAACTAAATATTTTAAAAATTAAGCTGAACACAGTAAAGGGGGGACTCCTTAAAAAAAGAAAAGAAAAAAAAAAAACTGTTCTGGAATTAAATGTGAGACAATCCTAAAGACTAGGAGGAGGAACCAAAAAGGAGTTTGCACTCAAGATTACTCACATATGTCTAAGTTATTTCAACAATTTTAGGAAACCCTCATAGACAATTGTGGTCAATGCATTATGGATGTGGTTTATTCAAGAAAGAAGAATTGGAACGTGAATCAGTGGAACCATTCTCAAACAGCTCTCACTGAACATTTTAAACTCCTGAGGATCTTTTTAAAAACTCACTGCCAAGGCTGTACTTCAGATCAATTTAATTAGAATCTCTAGGGTTGATACCTGGACTTCAATGTTTTTTTTTTCAAAGCTCCCCCAGTGGTTCCAATGTGCAGCCAATGCAAACAAGGATCTACATAAAAAGATTGGTTAGAGGAAGTATTGTCTTACCATAAAATAATGTGTTAAAGTATACACTTTTTTTCTTTTAATGGTTTCAAGCTTTAGCAGTTTCTGTTTTGTAACTGCACTATGGGACTGATGATCTCAGGAATAGGTATTCTACCAAAGAACAAAATGTGTAAGCTGATTTACTTTGGCCTAACAAGTAAAATGAATGGGATTTAAATACCCTTCCTCACAAAGATTCATGGGTAAGATCCATCAGTTTCAGAGGTTGAAACATCACCTTCATAATTTCAGGGAAGCTCTTCAGTCCTCCCTATGTAAAACTGATCTATCCTACACTTTCTATATTATGACATCCTTCAACTACTCCAAGTATATATAATCACATTCTAGAAAAGCAGAGGAGTCAGTAAATTTAAAAAATTGGGGTGGGGGGGTTACCTTGGGGAAGAAGGAGCTGGAGAGAAACTTAGTTTCATTGTGTGTAGCAAAACCCTCTGATTTAGGAAGCCAAATTCATAAATTCACTTTCATTTATTCACGCAAAAAGCATACAGTAAACAACCACTCTATACATATGGCTACTCCAAATACTCTAAAACAATGCAAAAACAAAACAAAAATATCATCTGAAAAATAAAGCCAATATGAGTCCATATCCTTCTTCAATCCGTCTTCTGATACAACAGTAAAGCACAAAGTCTGTCAACAGGGAGCTGTCGGCGCCTGCTGAAGAGGAAGCTTACTTGCACTAGGTGCCACTCAAGGGCAAAACTGCCTAATGAAAGTCACACTTGATGTACCACCTACACTTCAATTCCAAGTGGCTCAACTGCTAGCTATAGTCCTCCTCCTACTCATCAAATAATCTGGAATGAGGCTTTTGATTTAGATTAGCTGCATCTTTTATTTCCAAAGCATACCAGAAATAACATAGTCTTCAAATTTAACATTTGAAATGGGTTCTACTTACCTCCTTATACTTATTCAAAGAAAACAACTATAATTGAAATCCTTCCACTGGAAAGGAAGCCCTTGGAAGTTCTGAGCAGTTGCTCATCCATAAGCATCTATGAATAGTCTTTCCATTAAACTCAGTCCATTCTAACGATGGAAAAAAATTTACAGTGTAACCTGGTGTAAACATCAAGTTCTTCTCATGTCAAACAACAGGTTTTCCTCTAGCAAACAACAAACAAGGGCAGAGGAGACAGGTTCTGTCTGGTTCAAATTCTAAGGTCTTTCAAGTGAGAATACTCCATAGCCTATGTGTCTTCTCAAGTTTCCAAATGGTTTTGTGACACAAATTCATTGCTTCACTCTAACAAAAGTTTACTGAGATAAAAGTCTATAAAATATTAATAAGGTACAGTCATCATGATTACATAAATTTCCAAACATACTGTGTAAATAAATTTCAAATTAACTGAAGTTAAAGACTGAGAGTACATACTTTAAGCTTATTAGACAGATATTGTATAAGGTTATGAGCAAGGCTGGCAAATATGGTCAAACAATACTTATTGTTCAGAGCGGCTGTTAAGAGGAACGCTTCTCACTAAAGAAAAAAAAAATATCTCATTCTCTCCTCCTAATTCAATACCTCAATTGTAACTGAATATTTCAAGAAGAAAATCTATTGTTTCCTACATTATGGTGTTTCTGGCTAAAGTACTTAACTATTTTTCACTGAAGCCAATATTAATAATTCTAATCTTGTTACCAAAATGCACTGTCAAAACTTCATGGCAAAAGAAAAATATTGTAAAGACAGTGTTTTTTATGGATCTAGATCTTGAGAGAATAGCAATGAAGGTGGGGGGTGGAATTTCAGGTTTGTAAGATAAGAAACAACAATGTGAATATACTCAACACTACTGAACTGCACACTTACACAATGGTGAAGATGGTAAATTTCATATAATATGCTTTTTACCATCATAAAATATTTTTTATTAAAAAACCCCAAAAACTTTGATGGATGAGCTCAATATCAGGTATAGGTAAGACAGGAAAGAATTAGAGAATCTCAAGATTAAAAAAATTGAAATTACTAAGTCTAAACAAAAGAGAAAATATAGACTAAAGGGGAAAAAAGAAAAAAACAAACAAACACAGAGTATCAGGGAGCTGTGGGATTGAAACAAAAGTTCTAAGAAATCAGTTCACAGCATCCGAGGATGGAAGGAGAAAGGGCTAAAAAAATAAAAAGTACATGGTAAAACTTGCACAGTTTGGCAAAAGACACAAAACTACAGATTCAAGTAGCAGAATAAGCCCGAAGCTATACCACACCAAGACCCATCACAATAAAAGGTTTGAAAACTAAAGACACAGAAAAATTCTGGAAATAGCCAGAAACAACACATGACTTACAGGGGAAAGAAGGACAGTGAATTTCTCATAAGAAACTCTATAGGCCAGGAAAAGGATTCAAGATACATTTGATGGCTGAAAAGAATGTCAAGCCAGAACTGGATAGCAAGTAATAATATTCCTGAGGAAGAACTGCATACTAAAGACATTCTCAAATTAAAGAAAACTAAGAAAATGTGTTGCTGTACCTATCTTTAGGTATAAAGGAAGTTCTCTTCTTAAAAAAAAAAAACAAAAAAACAGGAAATGATAAAATAATTTTAACTACCAGAAAGGGGAAAAAGAACAACGGAAAGAGCAAAAGAAATATACTTTTTCCTCTTGAGTTTCCCAAATCATGACTGATGGTTAAAGCAAATATTACAACTGTCTTGAGATGGTTCTAAATGCATGTTAGAGGAACTATTTAAGATAATTATAATATAAATGGGAGAGTATATTGTCAACAGTTTCAACAGAACTGTATATTTTGACAGTTCACTCAAGCTGACAAAAACCTGACCACAGTGGACTGTGATGTATACATGCTGCAGTATCTAGAACCACCACTAAAAGCAACCACTAAAAAGCTGTACAAAGATAAATATTTAACAACATTATAGATAAATCAAAATGAAATCTGAGAAAATTCCAGGATGTAATTGACAGAAAAAGGAAGGGAAAAAAATAAGAACATTATACAAAAAATTGGCACACTTATGCCTTATACATTAATAATTACAAGGAAACGAAACTTGAAATATCCCAATTAAATGACAGATTAGTAGAGTGCATTAAAAAACATGATCCAACTATATGCTATCTAGAGTTTCTTTAAATATCAAACTTAAGTATATACAACACAGAAAGTAAAAATATGAAAGGATCTATCATAAAAACATTTGCCAAAAAGGAAACAATAGTGATATATTAATATCAGATAAAATAGATGTTAAAGCACATAGAATTGCCAAGGACAGAGACGGAAGCCACATGATGTGGCTCAGACGGTAAAGCATCTGCCTGCAATGCGGGAGACCTGGGTTTGATTCCTGCGTCAGGAAGATCCCCTGGAGAAGGGAATGGCAATCCACTCCAGCACTCTTGCCTGGAAAATCCCATGGACGGAGGAGCCTGATAGGCTACAGTCCATGGGGTCGCAAAGAGTCGGACATAACTGAGCGAGTTCACTTTCACTTTTCATACTGAGAAAACATAATAATCCTAAGTAGACCTGAAAATATATGAAGCAAAAACTGACAGAACTGAAAGGAAGAAGTCGAACCACAATTATAATCAAAGCCCTCAACCACCCCTTTCTCAACAACTGATAGAACAACTAAACAGAAAATCACATACAGAGATGAACTCAACATTAATCACAAGGTCTACCTGACACGGCAGAACATTCTACTCAAAACAGAATACACATTCTTTTCAAGTGCCCAAGTAAACAATACTGAAACAGATCCACACCATGGGTCAGTAAACAAACCTCAGTAAATGTACAAGAATTCAAACCCTACAAAGTGTGTTCTCAGATCACACTGGAATCAAACTAGGAAAGGATAACAAAGGCCAACAGAAAAATGTCCAGACATTTGGAAACGAAACCACACACCACTAAACAATTCATGTATCAAATAAGAAGTCTCAAGGTGGGGAAAATACATTAAACTGAATTAAAATGAAAATAATACAACATATCAAAAAGCAAAAAAAATTCTTAGATTTAACACAAAGAGGAAGCCATACAATGAGAAAAAAAAAAAATCCATAAATTGGACTGTACCAAAATTAAAATTTTTTTGTTCTGTAGAAGACTTTAAGAATTAGAAAAAAAGATTTTAAACCTCATATCCAATAATAGATTAGCATCTAGAATACATTAAGAACTTTAAAAACTCAGCAGTAAAACTCAGAAATCTAGTTAAAAAATAGGCAAAAGATATTTAATGAGAAAGATATATTTAACAAAAGAAGATACTCAGATGACCAAGAAGTAAACAAAAGGACATTTGACATGATTAATTATTAGGAAAATGAAAATTAAAACCACAGTGAGAGATAATTACACACCAATAGGATGGTTAAAATAAAAGCCAGTAAACCACCAAATGCTGTTGAAGATGCAGAGAAAACAGGCAACTCACACTACTGCACTGAAGAGAATGTATAATGATAGAGAAACAGTGAAAGCCAGTTCTGGTAGCCTCTTAAAAATTAAACATACTACTCAAGAATTGCATTTCTTAGCATTTATCCTACAGAAAACTGATGTCTACACACCAAAACATACACAGAAGTTATGTAGACAAATGTTCACAGCCGTTCTATTTGTATTAGAAAAAAACCTGGGAGCAGCGCAGACATCCCTCAATAGGAAAATGATTAAATGAGCAGTGGTGTGTCCATTCCTTGGAGTACTACTACTCAGAAACAGAAGGAACAACACAGAACAACTTGAAGGAATATCCAGAGAATCACGTCGAGTGAAAAAAGATAATCCCCCAAACGTTACATAGTATATGATTCCATTTATATAATATTCATGAAATATCAAAACTTAAAAATTGGAGAAAAAAATATTGGTTGCTAGGAGTTAATGACTAGGGGTATGGGGGCAGGCCAAGTGCTGTGCCTATGAAAAGACCAAGAGGGACAATCCTCTTGGTGATGGAATTGTTCAATACCTTGAGTATATTATCATTAATATTCTGGTTGTGACATTGTACAACAGTTTCATAAAGTGTTATCATTGGAGAAACTACTTAAAAGGCAGATGGTATCACTCTGTATTATTTTCTACAACTACATATGAATCTAGTATTATCTCAAAAAGTTTACTTTTTAAAAAGTATATTAGGTGATACTTCTCCCAATTGAATAGATGAAAAAATACTTTTATCAAGTTTCTATATGTTGCCCAAGATCATATACTACTGGTAAATGGTAGATGCAGAAATCAAACTCATGTTTGCTAGACTCCCCAGAAAAGTCACAGCTTTTCTTAATACATTTAGGGAATAAATGAGCGCCTGTTATGTGTTGGAATTAACAGATACAAAGAAATTGACAACATAGTTCAGTACTCTAGGGTCTTATGGTATAGAGGACATAGACTCTGGAGTAAATTACTACAATAAAATATATTATGTATATACAGGCCAATGCTAGCATTGCTGAAGGACATCAAGTGAGGATTCTTCAATGGGAGAGGACAGTCATTAACAAGAAAGGGGTTAAGGGACACAGACTGACCTTTTAACAAGATCACTCTAGACATGTTTTAGTGCACTAGAAGGCATCATGAGCATCTTGGAGATAAACTAGGAGACTCCTCTAATAAGCCAGCTGGGAGATCTAAAACAGATCTAAGATGGGCCCTTGAACACAGATGACCAGCAAGATATGGTAGTAAATGGGAAGAAGATAACGTTTGGTTGTGGAAGTGGAAATTAACTGCATTTTCGCATTTTAGAGATGCTTCATCTGAGGTTTCTGTTGAACTTGAAGGCAGATGTCTAACTGGTCAATGAAATATATGCCTCTGAAGAAAGAGATTAGACTAGTAAAATAGGTTTTGGAATAATCATTTATTAAACATAGCAAAATATATGAAAATAGGAAATATTCTAAGAGAATGTATAGAAGGAGAAAGAGGCAAGGAGTATGATGAACTTATTTCAAGCAAGCAATATTTCAGAAGGAATGATAGCCCAGTATTGACCAAATTTAAGAAACAGATTACTCAAAAATAATTTAGACAAACAGTAGCATCGATGTATATATACTTTCATGTAAATAATAGATAGCTGGTGAGAAGCTGCTTATATAACACAGGGGAACCAAGCCTGCTGCTCTGTGATGACCTAGAAGGGTGGGACAGGAGAAGGGAGGGAGGCTCAAGAGGGAGGGGATATATGTATAATTATGACTGATTTGCATTGTTGTACAGCAGAAACCAACACAACACTGGAAAGCAATTTTTCTCCAATTAAAAAAATAATAATTTAAATGGAAAAACAGAAGTGGGCATGTGCACGCAGTGGTAGCTAAAAAGATGTTTGTGTTTACTACACATGTATGTTTAATTATGAAAAGGGGGTTTGTGTTACTATACATGTATGTTTAATTTTGAAAAGGGGTCAAAATCCTAATTATCATAAAGAAATGTTTTTCTGTGCCCATGTTTTTGGTGATACATACTGGAATTTCTTAGTTTTTCTTGCTCACTACTTAAGACTGATTCAATAATTTTCCTAAATATAAAACAATGAAATGGCTGGCCATCAAAAATACTCTGTAATGTTTTTTATCTATCCAATAATTAAAAGTTTATATCAGTTCATGTGGTCAGTATTTGAAAATGAATTTTTTCTTTTTTTGCCTTTTTAAAATACTGGAGGAAATTCAAAATTAATAACCCTTTAAAAGAATGGCTTTTAGGAAGAATACAAAAAAGAATCGTAATTTGGTTTTAAGCATCTCTGTCCCTGGGTTTACACTAAAGTCTTTCATCTCTCCAAATGAAACTAAACTCATTTTGAATTCTGGAAAAAAACATGTGAGTTTAAAAAATAAATCATTGTGAAGGAACAAAAGAACAGAATTTCTGTTGAGAATCACAGAAATCTAGAGCATCAATAAGCAGGCTGCACAAGACTGAGATTTTTCTTTTTCTCTTATTCCCCCTATTGTAATATAAACAGGATATCCTCCAGTTAGATATGGAGTCTTAGACTATTTAGCTTTACATTACACGCATGCCGTGGCATATGAATGCACTCCCTCCTGGTTTTGTTGCTACAGGAATAGTAAGGTAGTTATTCAAATAAAGCAACTAATGTAATGTCCTCCTTTTCTTTTATATGAAGATCATTTCTTGAAATATTTTCCAGCTTTTAACGTTAGTTTTCTTTCACTCCTTACCTCTGAGCTTCAGGTTTCTATGGCAGGACATTTAAGGTCAAAGGAAAGGTTATGGAGGTAGAGTACACTTTTAATTAACCAAAATTCATAACAACAAACAATAGGTAATGGGCTGCTCAAAGGAAAGTAATCTAGTGAGGAAAAAACTAACCCCCACATCACAATGACACACCGTCCTGACCCTGTGCACAAAGGTAATATTTCAGTCATAACAGCTTTAATAGTTAACAATGCAAATATGTCTAAAATGGGAAATGAATTTCTTAAATAAAAATCCTATACTTTGACTATGGGTAAAGAACAAGTAATTTCATTGTCACAAAAACACAGCAGAAACAAACCTACACAGAAAATAACAATGTGGAGAAACATAGCCCAAACTGTACTAATGTCAATTAAACTACAAAAATGGAAGAATTTTTCAATATGCTTATATAAATGCAATCATAAATATTATGACAAAAACCATCATAATTTTCCATCTTGCCATATAATGATTCCATTCTCTAGGGTCTCAGCTTAATTCTACAGTCAGTGTTTTCAACAAACAAAGCAAAGAAAGAAGGATTACAAAAGGGAGGCATTTTAGGATGCCCCTGGAAACCTCGTTACTAACTCAATAAATTCCCAACAGAAGTGATATGTACAGATGTAGAACCAAAATGATGGCCAACAGCTTCAGGCAAGTTTAGATGTGTTAGGAAGTACATACTTCTTTCCTCAAAGTCTAGTCATGATGTATTAAAACAGTGTACTGTAATACTGAAATTTCAGATGCAGCCAAAGTTCACTGCCTCCCTAAAATATAACCCCCCAAAATAGAGTAAAAAGATAATCTCATCAACAGCCAAAATGATGGGGATGCTTTCTCTGAGCAAAGTCACTTAACTGAAAGAAAAAATACAAATAAAAACTTCTGACTAAGCAAACATTCAGGTAACAGGAAGGGTCTGTCAATTTCTTTCAGAGGCAAAAATGCATCAAGTTTCATAGCAAATATTCCTCTTGAAAATTCTCTATTCAATCTAAAGAAGTATAGCCTGTCTTTCCTGTTACTACAGTTTCATCATTTTTCTTCTTTTAACAGTAAATAATGCCTCTGGAAGGGAATGTGAAGACTCCTTCCTTTTGGTCAGTGGCAAGGTCAGACAGCAAGTATAGAGCCTGCATTTCATCCAGGAATCATTAAAGCAGAGGACACGCGTTCACAAATAAAGCTTCTGGGTTCATCTGCTTCCCTGAATAGCCAGAGGAGCTCAACAACATGAGAAGCCTGGAGGGAGGTGGCAGGTTTCCCTTGGGAAGAGAAAACATATTGACTTACCTTCTCTGCATACTTGAACTTAACATAGAACCAGCTTGACTTGATCATTGTCTCACCTCCTGCTCTCAGAGGAAAAGGAGATGGGAAAAAAGTAAAAATAAAAAGAGGAACAGAAACAACAAAAACAGAGTGCTGAAGAAAAAGCTGCTTTTCAGCAAAGGCTTCTTCCAGATGCTGAGTTTTCCAAAGGACGACATGTATTCAAAGGAGGGGCTGAAGGCAAAGGCACAGGAAAATGCACTATTAATCTGGCCTCCTTCCGCCTAATGTTCCTATACACCTTCCCTTGGCGCCTACAGCGCAGTGCAAGCTCTCTCCGGAAACTGCACTCCAGGACTGCCTTGCTGAGCTGTCTGCCTCTCCCTCCTCTCTCTCTCCCTCTGGGTTGCTCTCTTGGCTGGCTGACAGGAGAACTCCTCAAATGGGCTTCAGTTGCCTTCATCACAAATGGCACATGTCAGTAAAGACAGGAGGCAGGTCCTAGCCCCAGTCCCCTCCCAGAAGGGCAACTCCTCTTCCTACCCCTACCCACAGGGATGAATAACGAATTCCAGAACTTCCCCTCGGGACACAGATTAACACCTGGCCAAACATTATTCTGAC
This sequence comes from Bos indicus x Bos taurus, assembly GCF_003369695.1. Classification (NCBI taxonomy): domain Eukaryota; kingdom Metazoa; phylum Chordata; class Mammalia; order Artiodactyla; family Bovidae; genus Bos; species Bos indicus x Bos taurus. Next base: position 11,911,762 of record NC_040100.1, on the reverse strand, counting down.
AAGAGCCAGAGTTTAGAGAAAGGACCCTGCCACAGCTTTAACCTCATGATCTCCTTAACAAGATCAGGTGGTGACCCTTCTCCATGCCTACAGAAGATTACAACACTAAAAACAGCCCAGTCTCTTTTAGCAAAAAGTGAGTAAGAACCGGTTTTAAATTCTCCAGCTGAAACAACATCTTTCAATCCTGTGTAGTCAGAAAAAGAGAAACTGGAATAGCTTTCTCTTGCCATTCCCTCTTACTTCTAATATACTAGCAGCCAAAACAGCTCCTGGTATTCAGCCTTAAGAACTAACAGCTTGGTAAAATGATTGGCACTTATACATACATTCCTTTCCCTCACAGAAATAAATGTAAAGACAGTGTTTTTTATTTTTGTTTCACTACTATTAACTAGTTAAACTTTTCAAGATTTCAAGAAAAGCTGTGAAATAGAATGATGGCGCTGACTTTACAAGATGCCAGAGATGGAATGGAGAAAGAGAAGTGAAACGCAGGCACATGGCTTTAGCATATGTGAAGGGGAGACACCTGTGCATCACTGTAGTAAGACAATCAGGCACATGGAAAAGAGTGATTCTCAAAATATTAATAATATGGTGTGGCCCTTGTCCCTATTCTCCATACCCCTACTGGGATCTCTACCCCAAGTGATAACAATTGATAATATTTATTAAATACAAAATAATTAAGATTAATCTGGATTTTAAAATAAACTCTACAGGATTCTCTAAACTACAAAAGACTATCTGCACTTCATCCCTACAGACCCTTCTTTTGAGGCTTGTCAAGATCTACCACAGTCAAGGTTTCTGAGAGTATAATGTTGGCTGAGAGCTAAATATCATTTACTACATATCTTCTGAGCACCAAAGAAATGATGCTTTTGAACTATAGTGCTGGAGAAGATTCCTGAGAGTTCCTTGGACTGCAAGATGATGAAACCAGTCAATCCTAAAGGAAATCAACCCAGAATATTCATTGAAAGGACTGATGCTGAAGCTCCAATACTTTGGCTGCCTGATGCAAAGAGCCACCTCACTAGAGAAGACCCTAATGCCGGGAAAGATTGAGGGCAGGAGAAAGGGGTGACAAAGGATGAGATGGTTGGATGGCATCACCAACTCAATGGGCGTGAGTCTGAGCAAACTCTGGGAGATAGTGAAGCACAGGGAGGCCTGACGCACTGCAGTCCATGGGGTCACAAAAAATCAGACGCAACTTAGCGACTAAACAACAACATATCTTTATGGAAAGGGGATAAGCTTTCATTTTTTAACCTGCTATTATACACCACTGGGCTAAGCAGTAGCTTCTTTTTAGTTTTCAAAATAATAGGAGTTATTACCACTGGAGAAGCGAATGACTACCTACTCCACTATTCCTGCTTGGAAAATTCTATGGACAGAGGAGCCTGGCAGCATATAGTCTATGGGGTCACAAAGAGTCAGACAAAATGTGCGATTAAGACTTTCACACCACTGAAAAGCCCTTCCGAAACACTCTATAGTTACATCACAATAATTATAAATCTTCCCATATTTTGGAAGAAGTTTTTTCTAGTACACACACTCTAACATTCTAATACTATTTCAGCAGAGCAGCTGCGTAAGTCCAGAATAAAACTTGATGTTAAAATTGACATCAAGTGTGTCAAAACTTATCCTCTAAGATTCATGTACAATAAAGGATCTCTGTGGATTCTAATTTGAATTATTAAGTAAGGGTATAAACCACTTAGGAGGTGCGAAATGACGTAAATGAAGTTCGTACCTGAAGGCTTCTATTTCCTCCAAGGAAAAAAGGACTCTATTCTTACTGGCCTCTCTCAAATTCCTGAATCTTTCTAGTATTCAGTAGCTCTTCTTTCTAGAACACTCCTTATGTCTTTGGTGGCTCAGATGGTAAAGAATCCGCTTGCAATGCTGGAGACCTGGGTTTGATCCCTGGGCTGGAAAGATCCCCTGGAGGAGGGCATGGCAACCCACTCCAGTATTCCTGCATGGAGAATCCCCATGGACAGAGAATCCTGGCGGAGAGTCAATGGTATTGCGAAAAAGTTGGACATGACTGAGCAACTAAGCACATACAGTCACATCACCTACATCAAATTCTCTCATCCTTCAGACTGGTACTTAAGCTGTCACTTCCTCCAGCTTTCCTTGTCCTCAGCCTGAGTTTGCCTTGGGCACATCTATAATATACTGAACTTACTGCCTCTTGGCATTTATCATACAATATTCTTCTTGCATACTTACTCTTCTGCATCTCCTTCTAAACTGAAGGTCTCCTGAGAGCAAGTGACAGCCTGTGGCTTGGCATAGAGAATCGGCAGAGCTGATGCTAAGTCAGTACTGTCGGATAGGATGGAGGAAGGAGAACTTAGAACTTGGGTCACATGGCAAGAGTGGAGACGAAACAATGCATGGAAAGTCCTCAGTATATTCTCTCTAAAATAGTAAGCTCTTGATAAATGTTTGATATCCTTCAGCTTTGAGTGGGGAGAGTTTGGAACTTCCACCAAGGGGAGAAAGAAAGTGAACTCAGTAAATGTATTGATGGGCAATACTGAAGAAGCCAACAGCTGCTGAGGCCCACTGATCTATATAACAACACCCAAACAGAGTTTTAATTCTCTCAAGTGGAACACAGACTCTCAAGAGGCCAGACAGCTGACATGCTCCTGAGTGGAAATGGGCAGAAGGATAAGACCTTCAAGGAACTGAGGGTGCTGGTGAGAGGGGTGGTGAGGGGATTACATATGTAATGCAGGCTGAGAAAGGAAAGAAGTGAGCCCAGAGGGGCTTGTAGACTCACAGAAGAGTGAGCAGCATCACAGAAGGATGGAATGGGAAGGGGAAAGATGGCAGGGCGGCCACTGACCAACTTTACTTACAGACATGGTGGCAAAATATTCTGTTTTGGGGACAGATGGTGGAAGACTGGGAATTTTTTTGAAGGTTAATTTGTTTCCTTGTGATTTTTCCCCCTTTACTGTAAATCCAAGCACTCAAAGGAACAGGGAAAAAGTAACATAATGAAGGATTCCAAAAAGTTATTTGCATAATCAAGTCATAAGACTCCTGGCCTTAGTGAATATTCATTCTTTTTGGCAAAGGACTTTAAAAGTTCATAAAAACAAATACTGTCTAACTTTGAGCATAAGGGTCTCTTTTTATATAAAAAGAAATAATAAACTCCCCATTTGATCATGTTTTAATTGTTAGCAGGCATTCATTGATTGAAGAAAAACAAAATGTAAGAATTTAATAATATGGAGATTCCCTGGTGGTCCAATGGTTAACAATCTATCTGCCAATTCAGGGAACACAGGTTCTATCCCTGGTCCGGGAAGACTCCACATGTCAAGGGGCAGCTGAGCCCGTGTGCCACCAACTACCGAAGTGCACGCACCCTAGAGCCGATGCTCCATGACAGGAGAAGCCCCTGCGGTGAGAAGCCCATGCACAGCAATGAAGAGCAGCCTCTGCTCACCACAACCAGAGAAAGCCCCATTCACAGCAATGAGGACCTAGTAGAGCCAAACATTGACTCTTTTTTTTTTTTAAGAAAGAATTACCAGTTGAACAATGCATAGGGCTTCCCAGGTGACACTAAAAGAACCCGCCTGCCAATGTAGGAGACATAAAGAGACGTGGGTTTGATACCTGGACTGGGAAGATCCCCTAGAGGAGGGTACAGCAACACACTCCAGTATTCTTGCCTGGAGAATCCCCTGGACAGAGTAGCCTGGTGGGCTATAGTCCACAGAGTCACAAAGAATTGAACACAACTGAAGTGACTTAGCACAACGAGCACACACACACAATGTTTTTTACTGAATTTCTATTAACCATCCCTTTCAGAAACACCAAAAAATCATGTGCACACAGGAGTGCAGCACCTGTATCCTGACAGACATTGCATCTCCCAAGCTGAGAAACTACCTGAAGTAAACACTACACAGATGAAATCAATGAAACTCAGAAAGGTAAAGTGACGTCACCAAGGTCTCACACCTGGCTGTAGTCGAGCTGGATCTATGAGGTGCCCTGGCTCCTCCCTGGCATCATCCTACTGCATGCAGGGCCACCCCTGAGAAAACCGGGAAGACTGTTACATAGCTCAGATAACACAATGCAACCATGCGACAGAATTAGTAACTATAAATTCTCTAAGAATCAAGGGATGATAAAATAAAACTATTTCATTTATCCACCAAATACCTAACATTTGCAGTAATACAGGTTACTGCTTAATGGAAGGTGAGGTGGTTGTGGTTTACTTGCTAAGTCATGTCCAACTGTTGCAATCTCATGGACTGTAGCCGGCCAGGCTCCTCTGTCCATGGGATTTCCCAGGCAAGAACACTGGAGTGGGTAACGATTTCTTTCGCGAGGGGATCTTTCCAACCCAAGGATCAAATCTGCATCTTCTGCATGGCAGGTGGATTCTTTACTGCAGAGCCACCAGGGAAGCCCAAGGAAGGAGATGAAGCTCAATTCAAGGGGTAGACTTTTGCCTGTGTTTTTCTAAAGTCTCTTAAAAGAGGGGAAGGCCTAACACTGATGGAGGGAGGGAGCAAAACCGACTTTATGGGAGAAAGTACAATGTGGAAGGCAGTGGATACAGGCAAGAGCTTTGGAGACAAAAGGATTTCAGTTCCAGTCCTGGACGTGCTAAGTGCTGGGTATAACTGCAAACTAGTCACTTATCTCTCTCAACCTCAAGTTCTTCATCTGTAAACTGAAGGTAACCAAACCTAACTTCAAATGATGATTCCTATGAAAATTAAAATAGCCTCATAGTTTTACAAAGCAGTTAACACAACTCCAGACTCACCACTGAGCTTGATAAAAGTTAGTGTCACCTTCAATTATATCACAACCTCCTAACCTTTGTTTAGTAGCTAGCTATAGTCAGCTGGAGTCGGAGAAGGCAATGGCACCCCACTCCAGCACTCTTGCCTGGAAAATCCCATGGATGGAGGACCCTGGTGGGCCGCAGTCCATGGGGTCACTAAGAGTCAGACAAGACTGAGTGACTTCACTTTCACTTTTCACTTTCATACATTGGAGAAGGAAATGGCAACCCACTCCAGTGTTCTTGCCTGGAGAATCCCAGGGATGGCAGAGCCTGGTGGGCTGCCGTCTATGGGGTTGCAGAGTCGGACACAACTGAAGCGACTTAGCAGTATAGTCAGCTGGAAACATCACTTCTTAGCCTTCAATTCAGAAACTCCACCTGCTGTAACAGAGACTCAATCATCCTCTGCTTACATTCGAAACCTGATGTTCCATCAGGAAGGGAGGAAGAAGACAAGAGAAGGCACCACATCCGCCCAGCTCCACAGTGAACGTAAGCAGGGAAAGGTGCCACAGCTTGTGAGCTTCCAGGCAGTCATCACTGACAATAAGAGCACATTCTCTAATAAAACATGACTGCTATTTTATCCTCAGTGTTTTCTGGAGAATTAAAAGTCCACAAAAACATACACAGAGATATAAGAAACCAGCAATTGAGCCCTTTTAACTCTGAAACCACAACTAAGACAGGCTTCTGCAGAAACTCATTTTCATTTCCTGGCATAAACTCCTTCTCCTTCCAACTCCCACCCGCCTTTTTTGTTTTGTTTTAAACAGACAGTGTACTGTTAAAATCGGACGATCTTTGTGGAGGAATTGCTTCAGCTGCACTGAAAGAACCCTTTTCCACTGCAGCTGCACTTGGAACACACCATTTCCTCTGGCAGAGCATCTGAATGCTTGTTCAGAGAGGCTGAAGAGGTTCGATGGGCGCTCAAGGACTTTCTCTTTTCTCAGCGAACAGGGCTGGTCACAGCTCTTATAAAGCCTTCAGAAGGATTCATTTATCTGTCAAAAATGGCAAGACTCTTCCAGCTTTTGTACATGGTGTTTCCTCTGCTGGGGATGAAATTTCCTCTCTTCTTCAACCCTGCTAGTCCAGAAAATGCATTCTGGAAAATGCATTCATACACATGCTTTACACACACACACACACACACACACACACACACACACACACCCTACTTCTGCTTAGCTCACAGTTCTCATCCCAGACTTCAACTCTTTACAAAAGCTTCCTTGATCCTTCAAAGGAAGAGTTTGCAAATGAAACTCTTAAGAAGTTCAGCTTAACAACAGAGCTTAAAATGACTTGAACACCAACGACAAAGAGATACAGCTGAACTACAACAGAACAATTTTTATCCTGCAATACGTTCTGCTCTTCAGCAGAAAAGAAGGCTGCGTGTTCTTTCCTACTCACGACCCTCCATGATAAATGTGTTCTTCCTTAAGCCCTCAGGGGAGGTGGACGTGCACATCAGCTGAGCATTTCGGGAGGCAGAAATCAGGCCTGTGTTATCTGCGTCTGACCTCCTCTCTGCTCCTAAGAGGCACCGAGCCCAGTTGGAAAATGAGCCAAGGCCCACTGCCAAGAACAGACTCCATCCAACGGCACCACTCCAAGCTAAGTAGTTTCCAGAGTCCTTGAGGGAACCAAGCCAAAAGGCCCATCCAGGATTCTCAAGGTAGGAGAAAGGTCTCGAAGGACACCAAGCCATCCTGTAGGGAGGCTGGAGGATGAGACTAACCTCCAAAAGGGTCAGCTTCAGGGCTCCACATTCCTCTGAAGAGTCTGTCTATTCTGGGTAATGTTCCTCCCTTGTCGTCATCATCATCTGGGCAAGCAAACCCAAGCTATCACAGAGTGAACTATACGAACACTGTCCTACCCCTGAAGTATAGCAAACTGTGCTTAATTTCTGAGCCAATTAGCTTCATAGAGGTGATCTTTGATACCTAGTATTCCTTGAGGTTCTATGAGGCTTTTTTTTTTTTTTTCCTCCGAATTTTCCAAAAAGCCCTCACGAAGGTCAAACCATTTAAGATTACCTTAAAGGCACGAAACTGATAACACTCTTTTGGGAAGAAGAGCTACACAGCTTTACACTATGGGTTCTATATTCTTGGGCTTCCCTTGTGGTTCAGATGGTAAAGAATCCACCTGCAATGCGGGAGACCTGGGTTCCATCCCTGGGCTGGGAAGATCCCCTGGAGAAGGGGACGGCTACCCACTCCAGTATGCTGGCCTGGAGAATTCCATGGACTGTATAGTCCATGGGATCGCAGAGTCAGACACGACTGAGTGACTCTCACTCACTCACTCACTCAGTCTACACAAGCAATGTGTGAAGGGATAATCTAGTTACTCACTTTTCTTGTATGAAAATGTGTCCAATTTGATAAAAATAGCTAATAAATGAACTCTGTCTGACATTAAGGGCCATGGGAATTTGAGCTAAGAAAGCATATCAGAAACCGCCCATGTTTCCATCACTATAAAAGGAAAAAGTGACAGGTGCCCAGACACTGAAAGGAATAGGAAAGGAAAGGAAATTACCAAAACATAGTGAGTACAACTAAAAACAGAATCAACTGCGGGGGGTGGGGGGGCTGTTTCTAAAAGACTGATAAGAAGAGACACATAATGATCTTCTTACAAATATATAAATATCTAAACTCTGACCCTATCACCTTGTCTGTGTCTAAACTGTATGTATCAAAAACATCCAATACCAGGAGATGAAAGCAGCATCTTTCCCTCTGACTTCAGATTGACAGAGATGGAGGGGTTATATACTTCACATAAGCCATACTCCACATTCCTGAGTAAGTGTTCCATCAAAAACTGCACACCAGCAAGATCTAATTCTTTCCACTTAGAGTACTTTTTAGAGACACTGGGAAGCAAGCACAAAACTTAAAGATTAAAAAAAAAATCATGTAGCATTTGAAGTACAAAAAGATAACCAACAGTACCTACTGAGGAGTCAGCACCTGCATGGGAAACATTACCCATGCTCCATGAGGAAGACAAGAAGGAACTACACACATACACACACCAGAGCATTAATCATGCTCCATGAGGAAGACAAGAAGGACCTACACATACAAAACAGCATTAACCATGCTCTATGAGCAAACTGACTTCCATGAGGAAGACAAGAAGGATCTACACGCACACTTACAAAACAGAGCATTAACCATGCACCATAAGGAAGACAAGAAGGAACTACACACACACACACACACACACACACACACACACATACACACACCAACAGAAACATTCCTTCCTGAAATGACATGGCTGTCTGGTCGAGGAGACTGGTGATGCACAGAAGAAATGACTTATGACTTCCTATTACAAAACAACAAATCCCCAAAGTACAGATCAATACACCACACACAGAAGTTGGTGAGTATGCAGAAGTCAGTGAGAGAGGGATGAGAGGTGGATGAGGAAGGCTTGTTATGGAAAAAGGAGGTTTGAAGAAAATACAGAATCCGATTTGGGATTTGGTCAATGAAAAAAAGACAAAAAAAAGACATTCCAGGTAAATATGAAACATGTATCAATACAAAAACAAAAGTAAGAAAACTAAAATTATGAAAAGTAGAATTATTAACTCTTTTCCATAAATATAAACATGACTGATTAACTTTGCTTGTGTTCCCCTCATGTCTGCATCTAATGTCTTTGAAAAATGACTTACTCTGAAGTTTGGCCCTGTGTCTTTATATAAAAATATGTTTGTGCACATACATATTACTGTACAACTCTACTTGCATACCTACTTCCTTTACACATAGAATTACATAGATAAATGGCAGCCAAGTTATTTTAACTGGTTTTGCAGTATGAATTCAGAATGATTATAATTACAGTTTCTCTGTTAAAATGAGGTTTTGTTCTTTAATATTCATTGACTACTAGCTTGCTTCCCACACACAACACATTATTTACCCTACATTGGCTTGGTGCATCAATTATGGTAATAGTTTGTGAATAACATTCGCATTATGGAAAAATGAGCCTGGTTACTTAGCTCTCCCTCTGGAAAATTGTCACAAACATATGTATCATCTGTCTCTACTTAGAGTGCAGCAATTAGTAATTATAGCTGTATATACTTTTTTAAAGCAAAGGGGGAAAATAGACCTGAAATGTCATCTTCAAAAATGTTCTTAGGATGTTGTCTAAAATTATTTTGTTGAAAGTCTAGTTGTAAAAGAGAAAATTCATTTTGACAAAATAAAAAGTCATTGTTAATAGCATACTGAATATGGAAAAGTAGACAAAGCACCTTTCAAATGACATCACTTACTGAACAATCCCTTCTTCACCCAGATCAGGCTAGAAATAAATAGACCATAGGCTGAGGGAGGGCAGAATACAGTACTGAGAGGCAGGACAGGCCTGGACTCAAACCCTTGTCTTCTTACCATTCTCTGGCTCAATTAAACAGTTATTTGTAGAGTGCCTACTACATATCAGACACAGTACTCAGTTTTATAGAAACTTAAATGAATAAAACAAGATAATCTGTCTTTAGGTTATCTTGTAATAAGGGAACAAGAAACATAAATCAGTACAATAAAAAGTCTTCAGACTTTACAAAAAGAAAAGGTTTTACAGATATGTGAACAGTTCAGAGAATTATTTATTACAGCAGAGAAAGGAAGTAAGAGGTAGCTTTACCAACCAAGGCACAAACTGTGGAGCTGTGGTGACAGGATAACACTGGAACTAAGGATTTCCAAGGAAGAGTAATCGCAGGTGACAACAAGGTTCCAGGTCCGAACATGAGAGTGAAGAATGAGGAGGAATGTGGAGGTGAAGGTCAGAAGGGTCTGGGAAGCTTGGGTTTTCATGGTCTACAGGCTCCTACCCTTTGTTCTCCTCGCTGCACTGCACATCGATGCGGATCCAATGCCCAGCAATGGATGTGCTGTGGCCCCATGCTTTAACTCTTCCCTCTGCCCTAATCCACCCTAACATGGCTCTGGTGTTTTCTGCCAAGCAGGGCACATAAAAGAGAAGGCCAACATCCCCCGGCTCAGTTGCCATGTAGCCCAGAAGCAAGTACCGATTCATCTTCTAGAACAGAGGCCACAACCTTTTGCAGCAAAAAGCCAGACAGTAAACACTCAGGCTTCCCATGTCATGCTATCTCTGTTGCAACTATTCAACTCTGCCACTATAGCTCAGAACCTGCCACAGAAATTACATAAAAATGTTAACAAAAACAAAAAAAATAAAACCACTTTATTTACAAACACAGACCCCAGGTAAAGTCTGGCTGCCAGGCCTACTTGCCAACTCCTGCTGGAGAAGATGGCTGGCACAGAATGGGTGTTCCATGAATACGAGCTGGATGAGTCAATAAATAAGAGTGTGGACTATCCTGCTGCTCACTACATTCATCAATGTCTCCTGTCCATCACTCTTCCTTTCCCCTTTAGTGCCTCATTCTAAGGGTTGTTATACACTTACTTGTGCAGGCTACACATCCAGGATGAACAGTTGTTGTTCAGTTACTAAGTTATGTCCAACTCTGCGACCCCATGGACTGCAGTGCATCAAGCTTTCCTGTCCTTCACCAGCTCCTGGAGTTTGCTTAAGCTCAAGTCCATTGAGTCACTGATGCCATCCAACCGTCTCATCCTCTGTCAGTCCTCCTCCTCCTGCCTTCAGTCTTTCCCAGCATCAGACTCTTTCCCAATGAGTTGGCTCTTCAAATCAGATGTCCAAAGTACTGGCACTTCAACTTCAGCATCAGTCCTTCCAGTGAATATTCAGGGTTGATTTCCTTTAGGATTGACCAGTTTGATCTCCTTGCAGCCCAAGGGACTCTCAAGTTTTCTCCAACACCACAGTTTGAAAGCATCAATTCTTTGACTCTCAGCCTTATTTATGGCCCAATTGTCACATCTGTACATGACTACTGGAAAAACCATAGCTTTGGCTAGACAAACCTTTGTTGGTAAAGTGATGTCTCTGCTTTTTAATACACTGTAGAGGTATGTCATAACTTTCATTCCAAGGAGCAAGAGTCTTTTAATCTCATGGCTGCAGTTACCGTTTGCAGTGATTTTGCAGTCCAAGAAAATAAAGTCTGTCACTGTTTCCACTGTTTCCCCATCTATTTGCCATGATAATGGGACCGGATGCCATGATCTTAGCTTTTTGAATACTGAGTTTTAAGCCAGCTTTTGACCCACACTCTCATGTTAAATCATGTGCCCTAAAACGGGGCTGCTTCACCAGGAGAAGGGGGAGGCACTATGATGTGCACAAGCTGCTGCCTGACTCTCAGCCTTCTTTATGCCCAACTATCACACCTGCACATGACTAATGGAAAAACCAGAGCTTTGACTAGACAAACCTCAACAAGAGCCATGCACCCTTGGAACTGAATCTTCCCCCAAGGAGGGTTGTTCTCCAATCTGTACACACACATCCTCTGTCTCTTCTTCATCTTTTCACACTTCTCTTCATCTAGACCCAGATATCTATTAACAGTTCTACTGATAGTTCTTCAGATCATGAATGGTATCTACATAATTTTTATTACATACCCTTATCAGTACCCTAAAATAAGCATATTCCCCCAATATGGATACAGATATTTATATGGCACTGACAGTTTTTAATATTTTTAAAATATACATATAAATATAAGAAGGTAAGTAAAGATAAAATGAACACACTTTTTAATGTTTTAACCAACATACTGGCATTAGCCATTAAGTTGTCTCAACATGCAACTTTCATTGAGGGCAAGGTCAGTTATTAATGATTATGACTATAAACCTAAGTCCCCAACTGTTTTTTAATAATTTCTACTTTTGGCCAACTTCTAAGATATGATTATACAGTTGCTGTTTGTACCGAGCAACATAGTTGATAAGGAGCTCACAAAAACAACACCAGTATCAGGTCTGCCATTTACCTGCTGTTCCCCTGTACTTATGTTATCTCATTCCATAGAATCTTTGAAGGGACTTTTTTTTAATTGCTGGTCTTTCTTGTGTTAGTTTGCTGCTGCTGCTGCTGCTGCTGCTAAGTCACTTCAGTCGTGTCCGACTCTGTGTGACCCCATAGACAGCAGCCCACCAGGCTCCCCGGTCCCTGGGATTCTCCAGGCAAGAACACTGGAGTGGGTTGCCATTTCCTTCTCCAATGCATGAAAGTAAAGAGTGAAAGTGAAGTCGCTCAGTCATGTCTGACTCTTAGCGACCCCATGGACTGCAGTCTACCAGGCTCCTCCGCCCATGGGATTTTCCAGGCAAGAGTACTGGAGTGGGTCGCCACAAAGTAAATAACATAAGCTGGTAACACACTTTATGAGCCACACAATGGAACATGGTGAGCAAGATGCTGAGGGAGCCTCCACGCTGTCCACTCTCCCTTCAGGACAGCATCCAACAGTCCGACAAACTGACAGTGCTCTGTCAGCTCACATACTAAACATCAACAACGTTCAATCTGTCTTGCTTAAGGACCACAATAAATTTAAACATAACTTCCAACAACCTAGAGGGGTGGGAGAGAGTTGGAAGGTAGGAGGGAGGTTCAAAAGGGAGGGGACATTTGTATACCTAGGGCTGATTAATGTTGATGTATGGCAGAAACCAACATAATATTGTAATTATCCTCCAATTAAAAATAAGCATTTTTTTTTAAAAAGGAAAAGAAAAAGAAGAAAAAAGACTGACAGAAACCTTAAGGATTCAACTGAGGTTGTCTAAGTCAGTACAGGTAAGATTTTATCCAGTCGTGCTTGACTACTCAGGGAGAAATAAAAACAAACATACTATGTAAAAAGTAAATAAATACACATAACTTCTACTATTATGCTCTGTACTCCAAAGGATAATTCTCAAAATCCTGTGATGAACACAGCATTTTAAGTCAACTACACTCCATTAAAATTTTATTTTAAAATAGTTTACATGAGGAAAGATAGTGAGATGTGATAAAAGTAGCGAGCATGGAGATCTGAGAGATGTGTAATCAGGTTTATGGTTTACTTTAAAAAGATTTCAAGCTTGAAATTATGATGTTAGAGAAATCATAGGAAGGTTACTTTTGAAGAACTGTTCAGAAGTTAAGTATCCTCTATACTACTTATCACAAATTTCTGGGAGTTACCCTTGAATCTGATAATGAATAAATAATAAAAATAATCATTTTGAAAAAGTAAAAAAAAAAAACCATGGGGAAGGGGAAACCACACACTCCACCTTAGATTTAGAGAGCTCCATTCCGTGTAAGCATATGTCAACTACACATGTCCTTAGTCATAAGATCAAGTTAGCGGGTAATCACCACAGTACATGGGATGTGTGTGACTGTGTATGTGTGTGTGTTAACACAGAGAACAGGAAAGTAAGTATCATAGTATACTTCACATAGTAAGTTATTAGTTAATGAACTTCTCGATTTCATAGTGGTATATGTAAGTACAAGTGTGTATGTGCACTTGTACATACCTGAGTATGTATACCTGATCATGATATAAATGGCATTCCTAACCGTGTAGAGGACAAAAGACTTTTCAAAGTCATGCTCTAGACAAAAGAACCTGGAAACTCCGTGGGGTGAAATGCCAGCAGAATGTGCATGTTCACAGTGAGAGGTGAAAGGAGAGAGAGAGGGCACAGCAGCAACTGTGCAGCTCTGGGAAGGACACTAGGCTTAGATTAGATCTGCGTCTGAATGCCAGGCCTACAGTTTCTAGGTCTACGGTGAAAAGTTGTACACAACCTCAGGCCACTGCTTCCTTCCTTCCTTCAATACCTATCCTAGGAGGTTCTCAGAACTACTGAAAACCATGGAGGCACCTAGAGAGTGCCTGGCACATGATACATATTAACGGCAGAGAATGACTTCCCCTTAAATTAGAAAAACACAGAACCTTGTAAAGAAAGCTAATTTAAACATGAAACAAAACACACAGCAAACAGAATGATAACAGCAATGAAGAAACCAAGGTCACAGACACAGAGACGGGGGGTGAGGGTGGGGGACAAAATGGGTGAAAACAGCCAAAGGGTACAAATTTCCAGTTATAAACAAACCACCATGGTGGTGACTATAGTTAATAATACTGTATCACATATTTGAAAGGTACCAACACAGCAGAGCTTAAAAGTTTTCTTCACAAGAAAAATAATTCTGTAACTATGTATGGTGATGGATATTAACTAGACTTATTATGGTTAGCACTTCATAATACAATATAAATATAGAATCATTAAGTTGTACACTTAAAACTAATAAAAAGCTGTATGTCAATTATACATTAGTTAAAATAATATATACAAACATACATACTATACTGAGGGAAAAATAGCAAAGATCAGCATAGGACAAAGCATTGTCCAAAGTGTATTGTATTTCTAACCAGCAAGCCTTCTTTGGTAGTAGAAGAAATGATGTTCTAATAATATAAAAGATACACTGATGTGGAAAAATCTATGATAGCACCCTTCTCCAATCACCCTCTAACATATATACATACCGTTGAGGCTATAGAAAATAAAAGCAAAAGAAACAAAGGAACAGAAAGAAAAGAAACAGAAACAAACTGTTCTTGCTTTTAAAAAAGAAAGACCAGTTCCTCATAATCTTTAGCCTCCAGCACAGGTTTCACTGTTCATGAAGACAGCCTAAGCAGTATGTGCAACGTATTTACTTGGAAATTCAACGTGGTGTTACAGAGCAATCGCACAGCCATCTGTCTGGGAGCTCCTCTTAAAGAGCTGTTCCAGCCATGACAATGGGTTCCCACAGACAAACCTTCAAAATTTGTTTATCCAAAAGTGAGATTAGCTTTAATAATCCTAAAATACTGAAGTCCAAACATGAAACCTTTGATGGGTGCAGACTTGGGACCACAAGAGCCACTTGTTAGGGGAGAACGATATCTTCTCAGACAGCTCAAGAGGAATAGGTTCTAGACCTGGCTGGGCCACTGAGCAGCTGTGTGACCTTGACTGAAGCAAAATTCCTCTTGGCTTTTCTTTATCCACCTATAAAATAATAAAGTTTTTTTTTTTTTTTTTTAAGCAATTAAACTGACAGTCCTGCTTTATTTGGCCAGCATACTACATTTTTAAAAATGGTTTTGAGTGCCGTTAAGAAAAAACAAGCACTCTGCAGTTTGCCACAAGCCCCACTCTCTCTATGACCGGCCTGAAAAAACAGCCACCTAATTAAATTATCTGCTCAGTGCCTGAAGGCACTGCAGGGACTCCTGACCTAGCTCTAAAATTGTAACTCTGGTGGGAAAAGTGAAGGTGAAAGAAAGGGGAAGGGTGCAGTAGAACAGGTCGAACTTTCAAAACTTTGATTTGATGAAGAATATTGTCAAATTTTGCTTTCAAGGATCCACCAGCAAGTCAAGAGGTGTTCTGGATTTCCTCAGACACACTCTCTGAAATAACCAAGGGAAGGAAGAAGAAACAAATGTGTAACAAAAGTTGAACCAGTCTTGCATTTTTGAAATGCATGGGTTCTAACAGCCTAAATCCCCAAGGATCAAAGCCTGAGGGCCACATGCAGACAGAAGTCTAGGGCCAGACCAGCTCTTCACTCCAAAGTTGGAATTCACTAAGAGTCCAGACAATTTCTGTTTCGGGGGGCAAGACTTCAGGAGGTACCTATTCTGGCCTCTCTATAGCAACTGACCTAAAGTTAAGTGCTCAGAAAAGCTAGTGGAAGAATAAAAGACAGGTTGGCATTGCTATGAAGAAATTCCTACCAAACAGAAATTCTAGTAACTATTCACACAAAGAATTCTAATATCTGCTTGCAGTTTTCACCTCAGGCAGGCTACCCTTTCAACAAATGGAAAATGAACAGAAGGCTGGGTCTCCCCAGATGTTGAAGAGCATTCCAGCTGCTGAACACAACCTGTTTGCAATTTTCTACTCAACCACCAGAATGAAAACACAAACCTTCAGGAAAAAAAAGGCCCTTAAACTTCCTCCTGATTGCTGTTAGTGGTTTCTTTAATCTTTTAAGCTCCTGGGCTTAATACAGCAGCTGCCATCAAGAGTATTTATATTGTTGCTGAAGATAGGAGGAAAGGGCCGTGGCGGGGGCGGGGGGAACCACTAAATTCAGAAGCATGGATTCCCATTTGCTCAGAATCAGGCAAAATGGAATGGCAGGGGAGGAGCACATTTACAATGGGTCTCAGAAATAGAGAATCACCTTTGAGGGGCAGAGAGGCTTGAAAGGAACATCTGATGAGACTAGTGTGCTTATAGAATTGCTCTTAATCTCTCACCCACCAGCCCTCAGTTTCAACACTAAGCACCCTCCATTCAGGACAAGATCTCTAAGCAGAGTTCTTATCAAACAACATCGAGAGGTTTCATGAAAATAAAATACACGAACCCTGCTTCAGAAAAATGCCACTGATTTATGACAGGGAGGAGAAGAATTCAAAGTGTAAATGCATTCAATGGTTTCATAACTTCAGAAGAAGAAACTGTCATCTAATGCACTGATACTAAAATTTTTCCAACAAAGCACCCTTAACGATAGAAAAGAGTGAATATAAAACAAGAGGATGGACATCGCTGGTGGTCCAATGGTTAAGAATCTGCCTGCCAATACAGGGGATACGGATTTGATCCTTGGTCTAGGAAGATTCCACATACCTCAGGGCAACTAAACCCAGGATCCACAACCACTGAAGCCCACGCATCTGCTCTGCAACAGAAGCCACTGCAATGAGAAGCTTGCACAATGAAACTAGAGAGTAGCCCTTGCTAGTCACAACTAGAGAAAGTCCGTGTGCAGCAATAAAGACCCAGCACAGTCAAAAATAAATGAAAATTAAAAAAAAAAACAAGAGGACTCTTTCTGTGGCCTGCTGTTAGCATAATTCTTCTTTCAGTTTGGGTGTTACATACATAATTCTGTCAATTTTGGTGTTACATACATACATTCATGTATGTATATGTATGAATACATTCATACTCCTTTTAGTCATCAATATGTTTGTTTTAATATAAAATTAAGGTTTTGCCAAAAACCTTGTAAAGTAGATCTGGAAGACAGGTAATAAGACACACGCTTACTGTATTTATGCTGTGACTTTATAAGGCTGCTAGGGTGCTACCACACTTCCCAAGAAAACACATAAAAGGGAACCACGATCTAGTCCAAAGCTACAATTCTGATGGAGAAACTGACACAGAAAGGCAACAACTCATGCCCAGGGTCACACACGTTAGACAGCATTATGATTCAAAGTTAAACGCAACATATTTTCATTTAATTTACCATGCTTCTCTGTACTTACATTTTAAATAACAGAGAAAAATGAGAAAAAAAAACAAAAACAAAAAAAACAACCGTCACTACTCAAGAATTAATATCCTCCCCCTAAATTGTCCCAACCTCACTGATGTTTGAAGGGGAAGACCTCGTACACCTGCCACTGCCCACCAACTAATTCCATGTGAAATTACAACATCTTAATAGTTTAGTGAGTGTTCAGGATTTATTGCTTTCATTTGATTAGTATCCTTTTGCTATTTTTATACCAGAAAGTCTGTGTAGGACAAAATATTTAAAAGATAAACATCACAGGTATAAATTTACATTTTTACACTTTCTTTAATAGTTTTAGGAAGAAGAGATACATAAATGTTATCCCTTGCAGGGAGAAGTACATTAAAAAGCTTCGATCCTTAGAAATAAGAAACTGCCATAAAAGTGCAAGAAAAACCAATTTGCAAATAAGGTACATAGAAATTAAAATTTGAATACTTTGGATAAATATAGCAGAAACACAAGACTTAAAGCTACTAAAATAATCCACTTTTCCTTCTTTCTAAATAAAATAGAATGACTTTAAAATCAATTTTCCAGATTGGGATGGGGGAAGAATTCTTCAAATTCACCTAGCATATAAATAGCTAATAGCATTTTCCTCTCTAAAATAACTAAAGTGCCCTTTTTTCTTATAGTTCATTGGCTAATGGATACCCCTAATGAATTCCTATTTAAGGGGAATATCAGCTAAAAGCATATTTCTCAACACAAGTCCCAGAAGAGCAATGAAAATCCAGCTGCCATTTTGGAATCACCATGATCAGACTACCCACAGTCATTTTAAAAAGCATAAAAGTGTTCATTATTGCACTGGCTGTTACTCAAACAGCCTTAGTTAATTCACTGTGTGGATATACTGAATCCTCAAAGGAACCAAGTGCAAAATGGATGGCGACCGTCCATTCTCTATAGTATCAGAGAGACTCATTGTTCCATTTCAGTCCTCAAAGGTTTTAAATGCTTCTTCAGGTAGTATCAGTGTGTCTCTGGCTCTGCAACTTCAGAGCACAAGTAAACAAAACTGCAATCCATAAGGCCAAGAATTCAGAAACTTCAACCCTTCTATTTTCTGAACACTGAAAAATTACAATGTTACTTTACAAAAAAAGAAGGGGCGGGCCTTAAGACACAAAGCAATCATGGAATATTCTCACTATTATCAGCCTAATCAAGAAACATGTGAAGTTAATACTATCAGGGCTCTCAAAATCAAAATGTTCTAGGATAAGCCCCTAATTCACATCAGATATGAAGAAGCTCTTGGAAGACTGGTTCCATGATAGCAGCTCAAAGAACCTAAAAACAAACCGAAGACCAAGATCTGGGTAATTCAAAAGGGTAGATCAGAGGATGGAGGACATGAAGATAAGCAGACCTTATCATTAGCTGCAACTGCTGGTTAGCAGACTTAGGAGGTCATTTTAAGAGAGTCCCTTGGTAATTGTGTAAAACTGTTTTGCTGAGGAACTAAAATTGCCACAATATTGAAGTCTGCACTTAGATATGTATCTAAAGCAATTACTACTGGAACTGAGAAAAAGTCTTTCTTGTAAATTTACTACAGTACTCACTGCTATGATCTTCTCCAAATCTGCCCTTTCTCATCTGGGATTTGCCCTAAGTATGTCCATACGGTACTTACTGCCGAGACATACCTTTACCATCTGTGGATGACTTTATTCAAACTCCTTCAAAATAGTCACGTTGCAGGGCTTGATTACAAGGTGATCTGAGAGGTGATTCTCAGTATGCTTATACCATTTTTTAAAATGAAATTAGAATGAAAATTTATTCAACTGAAGTGAAAATATACTAAAATATTATCATTGAACTCATAGATTTCTTTTCAAGAAGTAATAACATACTTCCTAACACATTTCAGGCAAATAGCTGCCAATGTGTAACTTTCCCATTAAAAAAAAAAAAAAAAATTACATTGAATGAAATTTTTTGCTCTAAATCAGAAGCTAGGAAGTAGCCGAACCAAAATTTGATTCAGTACTTAATTCTAAAACCCATGTTCTTTCCATTTGCTCAAGCTACATACAATAGGATATAAAGTAGATTTTTGAAAATCTGATTTTCTGAACCCAGGGATGCATACAGCTGCACATAAGGTATGCTACAGAAACCTGTGGCACATAAAAAGTTTTTATATTTTGGTAAGTGTGGCAGTATCATTAACACTCTTCTAGAGAGAAAAATAATACCATGTGTTCTGAACAATTTAGAAAAAAATCAGCCCCAATCATGCATTTGATCTCTTGTAGGAAGTCACCAATTCCCAGCCTGAAAAATTGAGGGTCTCAATAGGCACCAATGGCTGCAATGACCTTCCTGAAGTGCCTGAAGTGTGCACCAGAAAGTTAATACCATAATTAAATTCAAACATTTATCAAACAACCAATTCAATTCCATAAACATCTATTAACCATCCACTGTGCATGAAGAACCAACTTGGTGAGAGCAATATAAATAAAGGCCAATAAATGAACCAGACACTGCTTCTAAAGAAGCCCAAAGCATTGGCAGGGAAGTCCTAAAGGCTAGGCTACACACAGAAGATTAGCATCAGGGAAGGTTCATAGAGAACATGACATCCAACTAAGGTCATTCAACTTAGCTTTTCAAAAATTAATACAAACTTTCCTGATAACATTAGGAGCCATTAAATATATTTAAACAGAATCAAATCTGGATTTAGAATGTATATCTGCTAGTGGCTTGAACAGAAAGGTAGAAAAACTAAACCTTTCTATGGCGATTAGTGGACAAGGAAAATTGCACAGTGGTTAAAAGCAATGGCTTTGCTAATTTCTAGCTTTATGACCACAGGCAAGTGGTTTTAACTTGCCACTCTCAGCTGCCTTATCTATAAAAATGTGGATAAAAATAGCACCCACCTGACAGTATGGTTGTGGGAGAATTAGATAAAATGAAACATGAAAAACTTCTGACAAAGTAACTGAATTCAATATATTTTATTACTAATAAGACATGAGACACTGGGGAATCAATCTTTCAAGGCATTTTTCTTTCATCTTCACATATCTTGTTTTATATACATTACATACATACACTAGGTAATAAACACTCTTTTTTATCACTTATGATGTTTTAATGATTTGTTGTTCTTTAGTCTCTAAATTGTGTCCAACTCTTTTGCAATCCCATGGGCTGCAGTCCACCAGGCTTCTCCATTCATGGGATTTTCCAGGCAAGAATACTGGAATGGGTTTCCATTTCCTCCTCCAGGGGATCTTCCTGACCCAGGGATAGAACCTGAATCTCCTGCATTGGCAGGTGGATTCTTTACCACTGTGCCACCTGGGAAGCCCATTCTAGTGGTGAAAGTGAAGTTGCTCAGTTGTGTTCGACTCTTTGGGACCCCATGGACTGTAGCCTACCAGGCTCCTCTGCCCATGGGGCTTTCCAGGCAAGAATACTGGAATGGGTTGCTATTTCCTTCTCCAGGAGATCTTCCCAACTCAGGGATTGAACCCAAGTCTTAAGCATTGTAGGCAGATGCTTTACCATCTGGGCCACCAGGGATCCAAATTACAATAAGGCTAGGCCAACAACCCACTCCAGTACTCTTGCCTGGAGAATCCCCTAGACAGAGGAGACTGGGGGGCTACAGTCCATAGGGTTGCAAAGAGCCAGACATGACTGAAGCAACTTAGCATGCACGCACATCTCTTAGTCTAACAACTCTTTAATGTTGCTGTTCTTTTATTTCCATGTAAAAACAAGGAAATTGAGGACAAACAAGGAATTTTCCATTTAAAAACAAGGAAATAAGGCTAGGGCTTCCCTGGTGCATCAGACGTTAAAGCGTCTGCCTGCAATGTGGGCGACCTGGGTTCAATCCCTGAGTCGGGAAGATCCCCTGGAGAAGAAAATGGCAACCCACTCCAGTATTCTTGCCTGGAGAATACCATGGACGGAGGAGCCTGGTGGGCTACAGTCCACGGTGTGGCAAAAAGTCGGACACAACTGAGCGACTTCACTTCACTAGGCCAACAAAAAGATAATATCTACAAACAATAGTTTTTGATTTTGCCTTTTCAAATGGTATCATCGCAACTTACTCTAGTGATACAAGGTATTTCATCTGAGTCTCAATTTCCTTGTTTTTAAATGGAAATGAACAGCAACATTAAAGGGATGTTAGACTAAGATGTGCGTGCATGCTAAGTTGCTTCAGTCATGTCTGACTCTTTGCAACCCTATGGACTGTAGCCCACCAGGCTCCTCTGTCCAGGGGATTTTCCAGGCAAGAACACTGGAGTAGGTTGTCATACTCTTCACCAGGGGATCTTCCCAGCCCAGGGATCACTCCCACATCTTCTATGCTTCTTGCATTGCAGGCAGAATCTTTACCACTAAGCCATTAGACACAGTATAGGTTAAAAGGATTAGCCCTTCAAGAGAGATGAAAAAGAATATTTTTGTTTTGTTCCTATCCTGTTTGCCAAAAATATATGATTGAAGAGTTTTCTTAGGGAAACTTTTAAAAGCATAAATAATATTACAGCTGGGCTGTTTTTAAACTTGCTTACATTCTGGAGGTATATTTCCTATTTGCTTAATTCCAACTGGCAGCAAAGTTCCTAGTATTTGAGATCTATCTTTGATCCACAGGCCACAGGCATAAGATCTCTTGGGAATGCTTGCCAGCAGGCTAAGTACAAGAATAAAAGAATATCTTTTGAACAATGCTCTCTGGTGAAGTGGGACTGAGTGAACTGCAATTCACTCTGAGAAGTTCTTTGGAATTATTCTGGTAGAGGCTTGCTTGAGTGGCAGCCACTCCACTTGCTTATCTATTTCTTATCTCCTTGACTACTACACGGATAAAGATAAGAAGCTGAGCAGCTGCTGGTTACTAGTAAAAGATTCCATTCACAGGGTATAGAGAAAAAGGAACTCTCTTACACTGTTGGTGAGAATGTAAATGGATATACTACTATGGAGAACAGTATGGAAGTTCTTTAAAAAAATAAAAAAAGAATAACCATATGACCCAGCATATGGGGAGATAAGAAAGCCTTTCTCAGTGATCAATGCCAAGAAATGGAGGAAAACAACAGAAAGAGAAAGACTAGATATCTCTTCAAGAAAATTAGAGATACCAAGGGAACATTTCATGCAAAGATGGGCACAATAAAGGACAGAAATTGCATGGACCTAACAGAAGCAGAAGATACTAAGAACATGTGGCAAAAATACACAGAAAATGAAAGTGAAAGTCACTCAGTCATGTCCAACTCTTTCTGACCCCATGGACTCTATCAGTTCAGTTCAGTCGCTCAGTCATGTCCGACTCTTTGTGACCCCATGAATCACACCACGCCAGGCCTCCCTGCCCATCACCATCTCCCGTAGTGAACTCAGACTCATGTCCATCAAGTCAGTGATGTCATCCAGCCATCTCATCCTCTGGCATCCCATTTTCCTGGCACCAATCCCTCCAAGAATCAGTCTTTTCCAATGAGTCAACTCTTTGCATGAGGTGGCCAAAGTACTGGAGTTTCAGCTGTAGCATCATTCCTTCGAAAGAAATCCCAGGGCTGATCTGTTTCAGAATACACTGGTTGGATGGACCTCCTTGCAGTCCAAGGGACTCTCAAGAGTCTTCTCCAACACCACAGTTCAAAAGCATCAGTTCTTCAGTGCTCAGCTTTCTTCACAGTCCAACTCTCACATCCATACATGACCAATGGAAAAACCATAGCCTTGACTAGATGGACCTTTGTTGGCAAAGTAATGTCTCTGCTTTTGAACATGCTATCTAGGTTGGTCATAACTTTCCTTCCAAGGAGTAAGCGTCTTTTAATTTCATGGCTGTACTCACCATCTGCAGTGATTTTGGAGCCCCCAAAAATAAAGTCTGACACTGTTTGCACTGAAGTGATGGGAGCAGATGCCATGATCTTCGTTTTCTGAATGCTGAGCTTTAAGCCAACTTTTTCACTCTCCACTTTCACTTTCATCAAGAGGCTTTTGAGTTCCTCTTCACTTTCTGCCATAAGGGTGGTGTCGTCTGCATATCTAAGCTTATTGATATTTCTCCCAGCAATCCTGATTCCAGCTTGTGCTTCTTCCAGCCCAGCGTTTCTCATGATGTACTCTGCATAGAAGTTAAATAAGCAGGGTGACAATATACAGCCTTTACATATTACTTTTCCTATTTGGAACCAGTCTGTTGTTCCATGTCCAGTTCTAACTGTTGCTTCCTGACCTGCATATAGGTTTCTCAAGAGGCAGGTCAGGTGGTCTGCTATTCCCATCTCTTGAAGAATTTTCCACAGTTTATTGTGATCCACACAGTCAAAGGCTTTGGTATGGTCAATAAACAAGAAATAGATGTTTTTCTGGAACTCTCTTGCTTTTTTGATGATCCAGCAGATGTTGGCAATTTGATCTCTGGTTCCTTTGCCTCTTCTAAAACCAGCTTGAACATCTGAGAGTTCACGGTTCACGTATTGCTGAAGCCTGGCTTGGAGAATTTTGAGCATTACTTTACTAGCATGTGAGATGAGTGCAATTGTGCGATAGTTTGAGGATTCTTTGGCATTGCCTTTCTTTGGGATTGGAATGCAAACTGACCTTCTCCAGTCCTGTGGCCACTGTTGACTTTTCCAAATTTGCTGGCATATTGAGTGCAGCATTTTCACAGCATCACCTTTCAGGATTTGAACTGGAATTCCATCACCTCCACTAGCTTTGTTCGTATGATGCTTTCTAAGGCCCACTGGACTTCACATTCCAGGATGTCTGGCTCTAGGTCAGTGATCACACCATCATGATTATCTGGGTCATGAAGATCTTTTTTGTACAGTTCTTCTGTGTATTCTTGCCATCTCTTCTTAATATCTTCTGTTTCTGTTAGGTCCATACCATTTCTGTCCTTTATCAAGCCCATCTCTGTATGAAATGTTCCCTTGGTATCTCTGATTTTCTTGAAGAGATCTCTAGTCTTTCCCATTCTGTTGTTTTCCTCTATTTCTTTGCACTGATCGCTGAGAAAGACTTGCTTATCTCTTCTTGCTATTCTTTGGAACTCTGCATTCAGGTGTTTATATCTTTCATTCATTCCACGTTCAAGGTCAGGAGGGGTGGCAGTGAGGAGATACCCCTTGTCCAAGGTAAGGAGCAGCGGCTGCACTTGGCTGGAGCAGCTGTGAAGAGATACCCCACGTCCAAGATAAGAGAAACCCAAGTAAGACGGTAGGTGTTGCAAGAGGGCATCAGAGGGCAAACACACTGAAACCATACTCACAGAAAACTAGTCAATCTAATCACACTAGGACCACAGCCTTGTCTAACTCAATGAAACTAAGCCATGGCTATGGGGCAACCCAAGACGGGCGGGTCATGGTGGAGAGATTTGACAGAATGTGGTACACTGAAGAAGGGAATGGCAAACCACTTCAGTATTCTTGCCTCGAGAACCCCATGAACAGCATGAAAAGGCAAAATGATAGGGTACTGAAAGAGAAACTCCCCAGGTCAGTAGGTGCCCAGTATGCTACTGGAGATCAGTGGAGAAATAACTCCAGAAAGAATGAAGGGATGGAGCCAAAGCAAAAACAATACCCAGCTGTGGATGTGCCTGGTGATAGAAGCAAGGTCCGATGCTGTAAAGAGCAATATTGCATAGGAACCTGGAATGTCAGGTCCATGAATCAAGGCAAATTGGAAGTGGTCCAACAGGAGATGGCAAGAGTGAACGTCGACATTCTAGGAATCAGCGAACTAAAATGGACAGGAATGGGAGAATTTAACTCAGATGACCATTATATCTACTACTGCGGGCAGGAATCCCTCAGAAGAAATGGAGTGGCCATCATGGTCAACAAAAGAGTCCGAAATGCAGTACTTGGATGCAATCTCAAAAACGACAGAATGATCTCTGTTCGTTTCCAAGGCAAACCATTCAATATCACAGTAATCCAAGTCTATGCCCAAACCAGTAACGCTGAAGAAGCTGAAGTTGAATGATTCTATGAAGACCTACAAGACCTTTTAGAACTAACACCCAAAAAAGATGTCCTTTTCATTACAGGGGACTGGAATGCAAAAGTAGGAAGTCAAGAAACACCTGGAGTAACAGGCAAATTTGGCCTTGGAATATGGAATGAAGCAGGGCAAAGTCTAATAGAGTTTTGCCAAGAAAATGCACTGGTCATAACAAACACCCTCTTCCAACAACACAAGAGAAGACTCTACACATGGACATCACCAGATGGTCAACAGCGAAATCAGACTGATTATATTCTTTGCAGCCAAAGATGGAGAAGCTCTATACAGTCAACCAAAACAAGACCAGGAGTTGACTGTAGCTCAGATCATGAACTCCTTATTGCCAAATTCAGACTTAAATTGAAGGAAGTAGGGAAAACCACTAGACCATTCAGGTATGACCTAAATCAAATCCCTTATGATTATACAGTGGAAGTGAGAAATAGATTTAAGGGACTAGATCTGATAGATTGAGTGCCTGATGAACTATGGAATGAGGTTCGTGACACTGTACAGGAGACAGGGATCAAGACCATCCCCGTGGAAAAGAAATGCAAAAAAGCAAAATGGTTGTCTGGGGAGGCCTTACAAATAGCTGTGTAAAGAAGAGACACGAAAAGCAAAGGAGAAAAGGAAAGATATAAGCATCTGAATGGACTGTATACTCCATGGAATTCTCCAGGCCAGAATATTGGAGTGGGTAGCCCTTCCCTTCTACAGGGGATCTTCCCAACCCAGGGATTGTACCCAGGTCTCCCACATTACAGGTGGATTCTTTACCAGATAAGCCATAAGGGAAGCCCAAGAATACTAGAGTGGGTAGCCTATCTCTTCTCCAGCAGATCATCCCAACTCAGGAATCACAGAAAAACTATACAAAAAAGATCTTCTGACTGAGATAACCACGATGGTATGATCACTCACCTAGAGCCAGACATCCTGGAAAGCAAAGTCCATCACTATGAACAAAGCTAGTGGAGGTGATGGAATTCCTCTACAATTGGGTCTTGTTTAGAACTTTATTTTTATATTATAGTATCTTAAGCAGAAATTCGGAAGCGTTGTTTTTGATAATTGAGTTCCATAGCATTTCGACAACTGACAGAATAGAAATCAAAGCTTTTAGATTTCTCCTTGGTCTTAAGAACAATCTACTTCACTAGAATTTTGTCCTTTCGTATTTTATAATCCCAAATCCTTGAACTGACGTAGTCAGTGGCTTTTCTTGGCAAGATGCCCGTGTGTGTAATGGGAACTTTCTGTCTAATATTGCATAAGCCCTCAGCAGTTTTCTGTGCTCTGTGAAGTCAGCAAGCGTGGAACTGCCAAAGCCCTGTTTCCCTGCAATTCCTGCGAATGATGTAACTACCCCACAGCCTAACACTGGTGTCAATGCTCAGGTTCAGAATGAGGATCTGCACTAAATTAGCTGACATCTGTGTAAGCTACAATGCATCCTGCTTTCAATCTCTTTAAATCTAGCATTTACGCTTATGTACAGAGCATCTGTAATGACAATGAGCACGGCTGGTAACGTGTGAACACTTCTGACTGCTGAGAAACAGTGTGAATTCTAGTATCAAATGAGTGCCCACCCAGGGTCCTCAGTGAACCAAGAACCAACATGAGAGATCTGGCAGAGAAATAGTCTGTTCACTAAGATCGCTTTTCTTGCCTCATAAGACAAAAGGAGCTGCTGACAATTTACACGAAGAGCCTGTCCAAATCAGACGAAGAGAAACAATAGAAATATACAGTGGACCCCTGACCAATACATTTGAACTGCCAGGGTCCACTGATATGTTCATTTCTTTCTTTCTGTCCTACACTATTACAGGCCATGGATGAATTCAGAGATAGGGAAATGTAGATATGGAAGGCCGACTGTAAAATGACACAGGGACTTTCAACCGTGCAGAAGGCTGGCACTCAAACCTCTGTGTTATTCAAAGGTCAACATACCGCTTATATGTGCAAGACATCATCGAGCACCTTACTTATTTTCTCTCTTACTCAATTTTCACAGAACATCACTGCATCCGTCAACTGATAAATGGATAAATAAGGTGGCATATCTATACAATGGAGTGTAATTTGGTAGTAAAAACATGGATGAAACCCTGAAGATAATATGCTAAGTGAAAGAAGATAGTCACAAAGCACAACATAGTGTATGATTCCATTTACATAAAATGTGGAGGATAGGCAAATCCACCAAGACAGAATGTAGATTAACAGTTGCCTAGAGCTGGGGAACTAAGGGAGGAATTGGGAACTGACTCCTATCGGTTTCTTTGGTGGTGATAAAGTGTTCTAAAAGTGATCGTGGTGCCAGCTGCAATATACTAAGATTACTGTACACTTTAAATTGGTGTATTTTATGGTATGTTAAATATATATCCATGAAAGTGTTTTTAAAAACTGTGAAACAGGCATCATTACCTCTATTTTGCAGACCTCAGAGACACACCTTTCAGAGCAGAGATTTAGAAAACCAGGTCAGCTGAGACCAAATACCAAGTTTTTAAATTGCTTCTCAGAATACTCAGGATGCTAAGAAAGGGTGCACATCTAAATATTCATCAGACTCTATCATCAAAATCATTGATTTGTGGTCCTCAAACTTCTCTATTACTACCAATGTCTATTATTTTCAGTATTTATTTCTACTTAAATATCATGAAGTATGATCTGTAAGGGTTAAAACAAAATATATGACAAAGGTAAGTATTGCCCCGAGTCCAAGGTCAGGGGCGGCGGCCGGGAGGAGCTACCCAACACCCCCACGCCCGAGGCCAGGGGCGGCGGCCGGGAGGAGCAACCCACGCCTGAGGCCAGGGGCAGCCACGAGAGGAGTTACCCGGAGCCATGGCTGCGCGGGCGCAGGAGGACCTAGAGGAGCTATCCCACATTGAAGGTCAGGAAGGGCAGCGGAGAGGAGATACCCCTCATCCAAGGTAAGGAGCAATGGCTGTGCTTTGCTGGAGCAACCGTGAAGAGATACCCCACACCCAAGGTTAAGAGAAACCCAAGTAAGACGGTAGGTGTTCCAAGAGGGCATCAGAGGGCAAACACACTGAAACCATACTCACAGAAAACTAGTCAATCTAATCACACTAGGACCACAGCCTTGTCTAACTCAATGAAACTAAGCCATGGCTATGGGGCAACCCAAGACGGGCGGATCATGGTGGAGAGATTTGACAGAATGTGGTACACTGAAGAAGGGAATGGCAAACCACTTCAGTATTCTTGCCTCGAGAACCCCATGAACAGCATGAAAAGGCAAAATGATAGGATACAGAAAGAGGAATTCCCCAGGTCAGTAGGTGCCCAGTATGCTACTGGAGATCAGTGGAGAAATAACTCCAGAAAGAATGAAGGGATGGAGCCAAAGCAAAAATAATACCCAGCTGTGGATGTGACTGGTGATAGAAGCAAGGTCCGATGCTGTAAAGAGCAATATTGCATAGGAACCTGGAGTGTCAGGTCCATGAATCAAGGCAAATTGGAAGTGGTCCAACAGGAGATGGCAAGAGTGAACGTCGACATTCTAGGAATCAGCGAACTAAAATGGACAGGAATGGGAGAATTTAACTCAGATGACCATTATATCTACTACTGCGGGCAGGAATCCCTCAGAAGAAATGGAGTGGCCATCATGGTCATCAAAAGAGTCCGAAATGCAGTACTTGGATGCAATCTCAAAAACGACAGAATGATCTCTGTTCGTTTCCAAGGCAAACCATTCAATATCACAGTAATCCAAGTCTATGCCCAAACCAGTAATGCTGAAGAAGCTGAAGTTGAACGGTTCTACGAAGACCTACAAGACCTTTTAGAACTAACACCCAAAAAAGATGTCCTTTTCATTACAGGGGACTGGAATGCAAAAGTAGGAAGTCAAGAAACACCTGGAGTAACAGGCAAATTTGGCCTTGGAATATGGAATGAAGCAGGGCAAAGTCTAATAGAGTTTTGCCAAGAAAATGCACTGGTCATAACAAACACCCTCTTCCAACAACACAAGAGAAGACTCTACACATGGACATCACCAGATGGTCAACAGCGAAATCAGACTGATTATATTCTTTGCAGCCAAAGATGGAGAAGCTCTATACAGTCAGCAAAAACAAGACCAGGAGCTGACTGTAGCTCAGATCATGAACTCCTTATTGCCAAATTCAGACTTAAATTGAAGAAAGTAGGGAAAACCACTAGACCATTCAGGTATAACCTAAATCAAATCCCTTATGATTATACAGTGGAAGTGAGAAATAGATTTAAGGGCCTAGATCTGATAGAGTGCCTGATGAACTATGGAATGAGGTTCATGACATTGTACAGGAGACAGGGATCAAGACCATCCCCATGGAAAAGAAATGCAAAAAAGCAAAATGGCTGTCTGGGGAGGGCTTACAAATAGCTGTGAAAAGAAGAGAAGCGAAAAGCAAAGGAGAAAAGGAAAGATATAAACATCTGAATGCAGAGTTCCAAAGAATAGCAAGAAAAGATAAGAAAGCCTTCTTCAGCGATCAATGCAAAGAAATAGAGGAAAATAGAGGAAATCAATGCAACAGAATGGGAAAGACTAGAGATGTCTTCAAGAAAATCAGAGATACCAAAGGAACATTTCATGCAAAGATGGGCTCGATAAAGGACAGAAACAGTGTGGACCTATCAGAAGCAGAAGATATTAAGAAGAGATGGCAAGAATACACAGAAGAACTGTACAAAAAAGATCTCACGACCCAGATAATCACGATGGTGTGATCACTGACCTAGAGCCAGACATCCTGGAATGTGAAGTCCAGTGGGCCTTAGAAAGTATCACTACGAACAAAGCTAGTGGAGGTGATGGAATTCCAGTTGAGCTATTTCAAATCCTGAAAGATGATGCTGTGAAAGTGCTGCACTCAATATGCCAGCAAATTTGGAAAACTCAGCAGTGGCCACAGGACTGGAAAAGGTCAGTTTTCATTCCAATCCCAAAGAAAGGCAATGCCAAAGAATGCTCAAACGACCGCACAATTGCACTCGTCTCACATGCTAGTAAAGTAATGCTCAAAATTCTCCAAGCCAGGCTTCAGCAATATGTGAACCGTGAACTTCCTGATGTTCAAGCTGGTTTTAGAAAAGGCAGAGGAACCAGAGATCAAATTGCCAACATCCGCTGGATCATAGAAAAAGCAAGAGAACTCCAGCAAAACATCTATTTCTGCTTTATTGACTATGCCAAAGCCTTTGACTGTGTGGATCACAATAAACTGTGGAAAATTCTTCAAGAGATGGGAATACCAGACCACCTGACCTGCCTCTTGAGAAATTTGTATGCAGGTCAGGAAGCAACAGTTAGAACTGGACATGGAACAACAGACTGGTTCCAAATAGGAAAAGGAGTTCATCAAAGCTGTATATTGTCACCCTGCTTATTTAACTTCTATGCAGAGTACATCATGAGAAACGCTGGGCTGGAAGAAGCACACGCTGGAATCAAGATTGCTGGGAGAAATATCAATAACCTCAGATATGCAGATGACACCACCCTTATGGCAGAAAGTGAAGAGGAACTCAAAAGCCTCTTGATGAAAGTGAAAGTGGAGAGTGAAAAAGTTGGCTTAAAGCTCAGCATTCAGAAAACGAAGATCATGGCATCCGGTCCCATCACTTCATGGGAAATAGATGGGGAAACAGTGGAAACAGTGTCAAGACTTTATTTTTCTGGGCTCCAAAATCACTTCAGATGGTGACTGTAGCCATGAAATTAAAAGACGCTTACTTCTTGGAAGGAAAGTTATGACCAACCTGGATAGCATATTCAAAAGCAGAGACATTACTTTGCCAACAAAGGTTCGTCTAGTCAAGGCTATGGTTTTTCCAGTGGTCATGTATGGATGTGAGAGTTGGACTGGGAAGAAGGCTGAGTGCCGAAGAATTGATGCTTTTGAACTGTGGTGCTGGAGAAGAATCTTGAGAGTCCCTTGGACTGCAAGGAGATCCAACCAGTTCATTCTGAAGGAGATAAGCCCTGGAATTTCTTTGGAAGGAATGATGCTACAGCTGAAACTCCAGTACTTTGGCCACCTCATGCGAAGAGTTGATTCATTGGAAAAGACTCTGATGCTGGGAGGGATTGGGGGCAGGAGGAGAAGGGGACGACAGAGGATGAGATGGCTGGATGGCATCACTGACTCGATGGACGTGAGTCTCAGTGAACTCCAGGAGTTGGTGATGGACAGGGAGGCCTGGCGTGCTGCGATTCATGGGGTCGCAAAGAGTCGGACACGACTAGCGACTGATCTGATCTGATGGTTTTTCCAGTGGTCATGTACGGATTTGAGAGTTAAACCATAAAGAAGAACTGATGGTTTCAAATTGTGGTGTTGGAGAAGACTCTTCAGAGTCCCTTGCACTGCAATGAGATCAAACCAGTCAATCCTAAACGAAATCAACCCTGAATATTCACGGGAAGAACTGTTGCTGAAGCTGAATACTTTGACCATCTGATGCGAAGAACTGACTCACTGGAAAAGACCCTGATGCTGGGAAAGACTGAGGACAGGAAGAAAAGGGGGTGACAGAGGATAAGATGGTTGGACGGCATCATCAACTTAATGGACATGAATTTGAGCTAATTCCAGGAGGTGAGGACAGAAGATCCAAGTAGGCTACAGTCCATGGGGTTGCCAAGAGTTGGATGTGACTTAGCAACTGAACAATACTTACGTAAGTATAATTAAATGCCTTCATCCAATAAAACACTGCCTTTCCAAATCTCCAAATCAAAGTCTAAAAAGCTACCAAAACATTACCTTTCCCCCAAATGATTCAAAAGAAAAAAAGATGCAACATGAATAAAGTAGGTGACCATCCAGTCCAGCAGCCCCAATGTCCCCTTTCTGTAACTCAGGTACTATCCTCAAACTCAATGCTCCTTACCCATATAGTTTTTAAAAGTCAATATAATGCCCTAAATATTAATGCCTTCTATAGTCTTCTACAGAGATAAAATAGTTTTCTAAACAATGCATGCGAGTCCAATCATAAAAACAGCCATGCTCAAAGAGGCCCTGAATACACTCCTGTGGTTTGGATCTAAGAACAGGCCACTTTCCTGAACATGCCCAAAAAAACCCTACCCGAAGCAGATATGTAAAGCTGAGTGTCTTCACTTATAAAACAAGAAAAGCATTTTATTCAGAATATTCTATAGACTAACACTTTGAGCTTGGGGGCTGGAATTATTCTCAGAGAGCTGAGGTCAACATTTCACATCCATTTGTTCCACTCCATGCTATCACTGTTAAAGAACTGTTATTGGTAGGGGGAGCATTCCTTCCCCCCATGTCAGAGTCTGGTTTTGGTACACATGCTTGCGCTAACTCTGTAATCTTCACCTGGCCTTCATTTTTAATCTATAAAATGACATGAGCTGTAGAATCCCCAGCACTTTTTGTTCAGGATGAGCTACTTACCTATTCCAACAAAAATCCAATTATTCAGAACAACTTAATCAGCACTTTCACATCACCAGTTCATATACTCATTTTGATTAATGATCCATACTTTTCCCCCCGTGAGTACCATCCTTACTTACTGTAATCTTTCTTAAAATAGTATGTGCCCCTGTCATTTTCTTTCCAGGTGTGAGTGTGTATACTGACATATTAACTTCCCTATGTTTCCAAACTCTTCTAGGTTCTTTTGTATTGTTTTCTCTCCACCTGGTGACCTAAATGCAATCTTAGTCCATTCATGCTGCTATAAAAAAATACCACAGACTGCATAGCTTATAAACAATAAGCATGTTGTTCTCAGTTCTAAAGGCTGGAAAGTCCAGGATCAAGGTGCCAGCACAGCTGTATTTGGGTGAGGGCCTTCTTCTAGGTTACAGACTTTTTGTTGGATTCCCACGTAATGAAAGGGATTAGGTATCTCTCTGGAGCTTCTTTTAAAAAGCATTTATAAAATACACATGAGAGTTCTATCCTCATGACTTACATGCCTTGCGAAGACCCCCACCAACTAATACCATCACCTTTAGGGTTAGGATTTCAACATATGAATTTTGGAGAGACACACACATGAAGACCATGGAAGATATCTCACCTATTTTTTCTTAATAAACAGACAGTTTGTTCTCTTCCAAACTTGTAATTGAAATTTTCCAATGAAGTTGACAATAAAAATGACACACTCACTGAAAACTCTGATGGACATCAGGGAATAATGGTCACTGAGAAAGAGAAATGTTTTATTGTAACAGAAATCAGTATTACTAAGGTATCTAATAAATGGCTATGAATTTAAAATATTGGGCTGGCCAAAACTTTCATTTGGATTTTTTACAAAAAAAAACCCCAAACATTTTGGTTAACCCAATACATACACTAATAGATCCCAGATGTATAAAAACTGGTTTTAGAAGAACAGTAAATATGTCAACGGACCTCCCAATTACACAATAATTTTGAGACTTCACCACTCTGCCTTTGAAGCTAAACTGTTACAGGAAGAAGTGACAGAGAGACCAGTAGTCTTTTGCTTAGGCTGACAGATGAAGATATACTTGAAAATAAAGAAAGCTGGTATTTATAAAAGACCTACTACATGCTAGGCACTGTTCTAAGGACTATATACACAATAACCAATTTAATCCTTACTAGGAGCCTGGAATGTAGATAATTGTATTATTCTCAGTTAAAAGGGAACCTCCCTGACATCCTTACATTTCAAAGTTCATGCATATGCATGAAGCACATGTGCTCTGCGTGGGCACATACGAATGTAACACAAACACTCATCAGTGTAACTGTATGCTGTGTGTGTACATATACACATGTGTGGATAAATGTGCAAATAGATTTGGCTAGGGAAAGAAAACACACATATGGTCCCAACTTAAAGATTGGGATTTTAAAGATTTTTCAATCAGTGCACTTGATAGCCATATCTTTCTTCTAGTCAATAAATACAGAAAAATAATTCTAGTGTTGGTTTTTCATTGGCAAGTATATTAGAAGATTAAATTGTTGACATATGCAAACTGATTTTCACAGCTCCAGTTGACTGATAACTTTAGACACAAGTCATGAAATGTTTTTGTTGTGACTACTGTCATATAGAAAGTCATACAAATCATGCAGAAATCACCAAAATATGTTATACTTGCCACTGCCAAAATTACTTGCTACCACAGCTTACTTACTGCTGGGACTGCAGCCTGGGGCAGGACAGTAGAATGAAGTGGGGAAGGGGGAAAGGACAAAGCCCTTTCTCCTGGCAGGGCCCCAGGATCTCAGCCAAGCCCTTGCAGGTGCCAGAGTGTCTGCCTCAGATGTGGGAATAATCATTTATGGTGGCTTTTTATTATAAAACAAAAAAGTTACCACTGATGCAGGACAAGTATATAAGTGCCCTTACAGTTTCAACCTAATTATGGCAGTATCCCCTCTTTTTAAAAATAAAAGTAGCCCATCAACTTCTCCCTGGATAACCAACTACTATAAAACCTGGGTGAAAACCTGGTCACAAAGCAAAAGCAAATGTACATAAATGGTAGCACACCAAATTTTATATAGTCATTACTGATATTTGGAAGATAAATTTTTTCATTCATTTTACTCGACTAAAATTTTTTGAATGCTTGCTCTGTGTCAGCTGTGTTGGATGTTGCTCTAGGTGCTGGGGAGACAGCAAAGAAGAAGGATCTGTTCTCACGCCCCAGTGTTCCAGCATGAGAGGCAGACCAGAACCAGGTACAGAAAACAACTGCAGACGCTGATCTGAAGAAACCAGAATAACATATTGTAGTTAGAGGAGCATCCTGAAAAGTACGAAGCAAAGTATGACCATAAAGTGTAAATGTTCTACATGTTCTCATAACCATCAGTTTCTCAGGAATCCCTAATGTAAGCTGGTTCATGTTTCTCTCTCTTTTTTTAATGTCTTTCCCTAAAAGCCATACACGATGGTGTATAGAGCAAAGTTTGGCACATTAAATAGGACACTTTAACAATAAAAATAAAGTAAGCAACCACAAATAACAACCCTGAGTCAGGACTAAGACAAAGTATTTAATCCATCGAGTTCATCCAAGTCTGGCCCAACTCTCTTTCCTTCACAAACGCTAGTGTTGTGGGAGACTGTCATTTCTCAGTTTTTCAAATACCATATTTAACTCCTCCCAAAATAATCCCCCTTATAACTGAGGTTAACCCAAGACCACTGGCAATTACACACTTTCATGCATGATCACTAAAATGGCTGCTATAAGCAGAGGTTTGAAAAGCTTGATAAAACGTCAAAAACAAATTCCTCAGGCATCTGCCCTGCGGCACACAAATTTCCTGGAAGGTCTATACAGTGGAGTGGAGCTGCTGGTATTATACAGACTTCAAAAACTTCCCATTTGCTTGGAATTTATCTCACCCTACCCAGTTCCAAATGTTCAGCAGAAAACACCTCATCAGAAATAGTGACGATCAGAATGAAACTTTCAGAGATGTTCTAGACAAAGACAGGAAGATCTTCTGAGGTGGACAGGATCAGCTCAAGGGAGAGAGAAAACTGGAACTGACATCCATGTGGATAATTACTACTTTTCCTCTTGAATCCAGCTGGCTGTTTTGTATAGATGTGGCATTCATGTGTCTATCCCACGTCGTCAGATACTTTCAGATCACTCTGTGCTTTGACTCAAAGAGGAAATAGTGATGGTGGAACTTACTGATAACACAACACTCAGAGGACAGCAGGCACCAATTCGGTCCTGAAATTACCTTAACTTGGGAGATCTAACCTCCACAACAACAAATTGGATATGTGTAAGTATATACAGATATAGATATATAAAAACACAAGCATGCACGCACGTGTGTGTGTGTGTGTCTCCATTCCCTTCACAAGAGTCATTCCCTAATTGGGCCATGACACAAGTCATCCATTTCCTCTTGCACAATCCTTCTCTTGACCAAATAAGGTCCGCTGTACATAGTTTCCCCAAGGTCCTGACTGGTCAGTTTGCAAGTTTCTCCTCACTCTTAACTCGAGCACTGTTATTGATTCCTCCATCAAAGATATCTACCCTCAGCTTCCTAGGAAGCTCTTGAGCTTCTCTCCATCCTCACTGCTCCTGTGCTGATCCAGGCCACCATCATCTCTCAGCTGGACCAGAGCAACCACCACCTCCTGACTGCACTCTACATGTACTCTCGTCTTCTGTGATTCATCAGAAACGTCTTTTCAAAACTCTCATCTTACCACATCAGTCTCATGGTTCTAATCACTTTAATGCTTGCCTTGCCCTTAATTCTTAACATTTAATGTTCTCTCCAATATGTATTTTTTTTTTCTGCACTATCAAGTAGTTAGCTCAATTCTGAACTACTTACCTGGAGATAATGTCAGATTCCCACAAGTTAAGAGCTCAGTCCCGCAAAACTGGCTCCTCCCCCATCAGATGCCAGTTTCAAGTGCAGGCTGTTACCTGTGCTTCTGACCAGCTGGCTATAGATTGGAGGTTCTCATTATTTCTCCTTGGGTTCAATTAACTTGCTACGGTGACTCACAGAATACAAAGAAACAGTTACTTACCTGCATCTATTTTAAAGGATATTATAAAAGATACAGATGAACAGATAAACAGGGCAAGGTCTGTGGGAATGGGCTGGGAGCTCCCATGTTCTTTCTGGGCACATGCTCCTCCCCACATCTCCACATGCTCACCTATCCAGAAGCTCTTTGAAACTCCACCTTTTGAGTTTTTATGGCTGGAGGCTTCACTGCATAGGTACAATTGAGTAAATTACTGGTCTAGGTAGATGAACTCAATCCCCAGCCCCTCTCTCCTCCCAAGGTCCTAGAACAAGACTATAGTTTGGAAATCTCTAATCATATGGTTCACTGCCCTGGCAAGGAGCCCCATCCTTTGGTTACCTATGGACTTTCCAAAATTAGCATAAACAAGATACTTTTATCACTCTCATCACTGAGAAAATTCCAAGGGTTTAAGGAGCTCTGTGGCCAGGAATGGAACACAGACCAAATACATCTCTCTTACAAATCACAAAGCCCCATGTCCTTGAAGTTGGACCTGCAGAGCCCTCCTTACCCAGTCTCTGCCAGCCTTACTCTATATGACACTCTCTTTCACTCTCTCCATCCCATCTAACAGCTGTTCCTCAAAACAGCCATATTCTCTACAGCCTGGTGGCCACTGCACATGCTGGAATATTCTTGTCCATGTACACCACCTAGAGAGCACCTATGCACCTATGTTTATGTTTCACCCA
This sequence comes from Bos indicus x Bos taurus, assembly GCF_003369695.1. Lineage (NCBI taxonomy): Eukaryota > Metazoa > Chordata > Mammalia > Artiodactyla > Bovidae > Bos > Bos indicus x Bos taurus. The sequence continues at coordinate 11,874,214 of NC_040100.1, read as the reverse complement.
GAAGGATATTTCCTCAGCAAAGCCTTCCCCTTGTCCAGGCTAATTTACCCTTTTCCAGGCTCCCATAGAATTCATCCTACTTCAAAAGACTTATCAACTGTCTGCCTGTCTCACCAGGACGGGAACAGAGGTTAGACATCTGAGGTAGGCTTTCTCATGTCTGAATCATGATTCTACTATTTATAAACTGAAAGATCTTGAGCAAGGAATGCAACCTCTCTGTGCCTCAGTTTTCATTTTCTCTAAAAGAGATAATAGTAATACCAACCTCATAAGTTTGTTATAGTTGAATGGCATCATCGACTCAATGGACATGAGTTTGAGCAAACTCCAGGAGACAATGAAAGACAGGGAAGACTGGTGTGCAGCAGTCCATGGGGTCCCAAAGGGTCGGACACAACTTAGTGACTGAACAACAACAAGTTTGTTATGAAAATTAAAGTGGATTAAAAGGGTTTAGAATATAACTTTGCATACAGTAAAGTGTTTATAGAATATAACTTTGCATACAGTAAGTAAAGAAATATCCACTGGTGGTATTATTATTTCTGTTATTGTTTGTGACAGTAACAGCCTTGTTCAACATCTGAACCCCGATACCTGATATACAGATAACAACTGATCCCAATTCCATTTCAGCATTTTCCTTCCATATGGTTACAAGAGGGTATAGAGATTTACGCTATAAAGCTAGAAGAAAATGAACAAACATCAATTAATATTCCCTTAATTCCCAAGCTCTACCTTATGCAAATAAGGAAGCCATAACTGTGTAAGTTTTGCCTGTCTCTCCATTGATTGAAAGGGTTAAACAGGTGTGTGACTTTAAATTATATAAACTTCATCCAATATTTATCTGCTTAGAGGTGTTCCTTAATATTTCCTTAGCTTTGGCAGGGAAGACTATGGACCAAAGAGCTCACTTCACACAGATAGTATTTCATGAAAGCGTATCAAGTTTATACCTTCTAGGATGTGAGTGGGCTAAACCTGCCCCAGCAGCTGCAGTGAGGCTGGGGAGACAGGCAAAGATGGAAGGATGTGTGTTCATCCCGGGGACCCAACTAGCTAGTGTAAATTGCTGAAGCAAGGTTTTACTTTTTTTTTTTCCCCCTTGGAAACAAGAATAATGTTTTGGGTTGTTGTTTTTTTTTAATAGTTTAAGTTAAAAGAGAGCTTGCCACTTAATGAAGCTTCTTTTTAAGTATTTCTTTGAAGCAAAGATACCTATCTTTCAAACCGAATGGGAAGAAAGAGGGTTGAACTTAGTCCTTGAATTGTCCAGCAGATTCATTCTTCATCAGAGAAGGCGATAGCACCCCACTCCAGTACTCTTGCCTGGAAAATCCCAGGGACGGGGGAGCCTGGTGGCCTGCTGTCTATGGGGTCGCACAGAGTCGGACACAACTGAAGCGACTTAACAGCAGCAGCAGCAGCAGGATGAACCTTCAACAAACTAAGCCTAGAGGGTCGGTAGGTGTCACCTGCATTTATAGCTAAGAAAATTGACATAGATGTTAAAGATAAAACGAGGTGATGGTTGTACAAGTTGGTTCCTTTTGCTAGGCAAATACAGTATATTACTATAAAACCCAAAATCTATAAATTGGATTTACGTAAATCACACTTTTCATGGGGTTGCAAAGAGTCGGACACGACTGAGCGACTGAACTGAACTGACTGAAATCACGCTTACCCATAATAGTCTGTTCCAGCTGAAAACATGATCTGCTGTTCCCACAACCCTTGCACTCATCTGTCAGCAAGCCCCATCGTTTCTTTCTTTGAAGAACTTCCCAAGGTACCATTCCCCATCCTCTCCACTGTGACCACAGCAGGCTTACCTCAGCAGTCTCCTTTGGCTGGTCTTGAACTCTCCCTTCTAACCATCCCACACATTTCTGTCTTATTCAACTACTCGACTACCTATAACCGATCCCCATTTCTTAGCCTAAAACCTTCTCCCTGACCTGTGTATCTTATCCAACATGCTTTCACCCCATCCATCTCATGCCCCATCTACTTACTCCTTCACTCCAGTGGCCCTTCTATTTCCCTCACCACACGTACACACACACACACACACATCCATCACGCTCCATGCTCACTGCACTTCCCTGGGTTAGCTTGTACAGTTTTTCTCTCCATAGCACCACCTCCTTCCGATCACAGAGGTTACTCAGCTATCCCCAGTTTCTATCAAGTTTGGGTTCATTGCTACACTTGCAGACTCTTTCAGGACAAGGTCACGTCTTGAGATTTATTTATATTCCCACAATGCTAAGCACAATAATGCATCAAACATATGACTCACTAATCCATATTCTTCTGTAAAAGTAAAAAGGGTCAACGGTTTTTAAAAAATGATATTTTCCTCCTGTGACAGCAGAAGCAAAAATAAGAAGAGATCTATATGACCCATAAGAGTCAAGGAAGCTTCCTGGAGTGTGGTAAAGTGTAAGCATTGAATCTAGAGCTTCCCAGACAAACAGAAAAAGCAGTGAAGAGAGGCAGGTAGAAAGAAAGAAAGAGGTAGCAGCTAGGAAGAAGAATGTTGGAGAGAATGAGTCTTATATTTGATGAAACCAAAGGATCTTTCATGATTAGGCTAATCAGGACTAGAATTCTAAAATTTGCATCTGTAAGTAAAGAGTAGGGTATTATAGGTTCAAGAGTTCAAGGAAGGGCTTCAAGGAGATTAATCCCAAAGCAGTGAAAAATACATTGAGCAGGAGAATCCTGAAGGCACAGAATCCTTCAAAGAAATTTCTGAACTATTCAAGACATAGACTATGAATTTCTTACCCCAAAATATCTCATTTCCCCTTCCCAGCACATTATGGTAATAGGAATCCTCCAGTGCACACTGCCTCTCCTTGCCACATCCCATCTCAGTTTCTGAAGGTAGGAACAAAGACCCACGACCAGAGAGATGGAGGCTTTACCGTGACACATGGAAAGGGCACAGAAATAGCAGGTAGGAGAGGACCCTGAAGCGCTCTGCAAGCTGGCAGATGGCACCACAGCATTCTCTTCAGAGATGTAGAGCTATTTCCTGGCAGAAACACTGTTACCAAATGAAATAGTGATGATAATAAAAAGGAGCCTAAAACTGCATACAGGGACATGGAAAGTGATGATAAGCCTTCCTCTCTTCTCAGTGTGGAAGAGTCCACACTTCTGGGTCCCCCAGAGAAAGAACTTCCAAAAGTTTTCTACTTATGTCACTCAGGAATTTCTTCAGTGTCTGAGATTTCATCAACTATAAATGTTTGTACTTTAAAACGACTTTAAAAGCATCCAGATTTAACAGGTTTTTTTTTTTTTTTTCCCCTTTCTGTCCAGACAGACTCTCTCATGTCTCCCTGCAAACATCCTTGTCCAAACAGACTTGGAAGGCAGCTAAGCCACACTGTTCCATGAGTCAGCACAATGGAATCAACAAATGGTTAGTCCTCAGTAGCATGAAACAGCCTGGGAAAACAGCCTGGAACTGGGACCCAAGTTCCAGACCAAACTTCTTCCCAGGACACACGCATTTCTTCGTCTCTATCTGTAATAGGTTCATTTGTGGGCAAAGTAGTTTAACTAAGTTACTTCAATTTCCAACTTCCAGACTTTTGCCCAGTTTCGTAGCAAAGCAAGATGGGAAATAGCCTCTCCAAAGTCAGGAACAACCTGGAAGGAGACTGGCTTTTGAGAGTCTCCATATGGACATGAGTTTGAGTAAACTCCGGGAGGAGGTGAGAGGCAGGGAGGCCTGGCGTGCTGCGGTTCATGGGGTCGCAAAGAGTCGGACACGACTGAGCGACTGAACTGATCTGCCTGGTGCCTTCTCACAAAAAGCCATGTGGTTATTCTACATCACACAGCTCCTAAGGAAAGGAAGAAAGATGACTAGAATGCTCAGGTTTACGAATCTAATCTACACTTTCATATTTTAAGTAGAAGTTTGTTTCACCTAGTAGTTTCTCAATTGGCATTTTGGGCACTGATACCCATTCTATAGATAGTGGCTTCATTGCTGGATACAACTGTTGCAAATTGACCCAGATATCCCTGCTGCTGCTGCTAAGTCGCTTCAGTCATGTCCGACAAGGCTCCCCTGTCCCTGGGATTCTCCAGGCAAGAATACTGGAGTGGGTTGCCATTTCCTTCTCCAATGCATGAAGGTGAAAAGTGAAAGTGAAGTAGCTCAGTCCTGTCTGACTCTGAGCGACCCCATTGACTGCAGCCTACTGGGCTCCTCCGTCCACGGGATTTTCCAGGCAAGAGTACTGGAGTGGGGTGCCATTGCCTTCTAGGAAAATAAAAACCGCAAGTTTGAAAAGATACGTGTGGGTTCCAAAGGACAAAGGTCACAGATGGTGCAAGGCCAAAGGAAAAGGCAGACAGACTGACCAAGGTGGACCAGAGGCCTACAGAGAGGAACTGAAAGAAGAGAGACCCTTGTTCCTTCCTGCAGAAGTTACGCTGTCAGTTGGCTGAAAGTGCAGAAGAAGTACTACTAACTATTTCATCTACTGGGATGAAGAAAATCCAGGTGAAGCTCTCTCCAGAAAGGCTCAGGGAAGGACAAGTATTTCCACCCTGTGGTCTTGTGTAATTAGTTCCCAAATGGTGAATACACAGAACTCACTGTTATGTTATTTGGTGCTGCACAAATTCAAATGAGCTTCTTGTGACTGATTTTCTAGAAACAAGAGCTAAATAACAGTATGTCCCATTCCGAGCAGATGTTAGCTGGCCCTTAATGCTGGTCCCACTCTGCATCTGCACTATCATGGGATACAGATTTACTCAAGCTTGGATTAGAGGGTTTCATGGCCATAACGGCTACATCAGGTCAACATTTGTAATACTCAAAGCATCCAAGAAATCTCTGTGCCCAGTCCAGTTCTGTTCTGGATTCTAGATTCCAAATTTTACACTGAAATTTCCTTACTGATACTAAAAAGCAGAGACATCACTTTGTTGACAAATGGCCGTATACTCAAAGCTATGGCTTTTCCAGTAGCCATGCATGGATGTGAGAGTTGAACCACTAAGAAGGCTGAGCACTGAACAATTGATGCTTTCAAACTGTGGTGCTAGAGCAGACTCTTGAAAGTCCCTTGGACAGGAAGGAGATCAAGCTGTCGATCTTAAAGGAAAACAACCCGGAATGTTCACTGGAAGGACTGATGCTAAAGCTAAAGCTTCAATACTAGGGCCACCTGATGCAAAGAGCCATGTTACTGGAAAAGACCCTGATGCTGGGAAGGATTGAGGGCAGGAGGAAAAGGGGGTAACAGAGGATGGGATGGTTGGATGCCATCACTGACTCAATGGACATGAATTTGAGCAAACTCTGGGAGATGGTGAAGGACAGGGAAGCCTGGCATGCTGCAGTTCATAGGGTCACAAAGAGTCAGACATGACTTAGTGACTGAAAACGACAACTTTCTGATAAACACAGATTCCACAGGCACTTTAAACTCAGCATCCTCAAACTGAAGCATCATACTTCCTTCAAACCTGCTGTGCCCTCCCTATTTCCTCTGTAAAAGTATCAAGTTCTTCAGGAGTTTAAACCAAGAACCCCAGACCCTTGTTCCTTACTCTCTTCTTTTCTCACTAATTTAATATACAGTTGTTAGCCAAGTCCTGTCTTTAAGATTCCTAACTATCTCTAAGCCCCTTTCTGCCCTTAACTACTCCATCTGAATTCAGGACCTTATCTTTCTTTATAAGTCCAAAAGCTCTCCATGCCACAAATTTCCCAACATAACAACTTTGCATTCCCCCAACTTCTACCACTTTTTGTATAGTCCTAGTCTCCAGACTGCTGCCAGAATAATGCTTCTCAAAAATAACCATCTGGAAAGGTTACTCATCCACTTTAAAATTCTATGATGATTCCTCATGGCCTGCAGCCTCCAAAACCAGGGCCCAGACTAGGTCCATGAAGCTTGATTCAAGCCACATCCCCTCCTTGACCTTGGACCCCAGCAACACATAAGTCATACTTTCCAAGCATACTTAACCTCGTATCCCACCTGAGAGGACGCTCTGCCTGACACACGTCATCAGAGATCTCCCCTTCCTCTTGGTTCTCAGAGTCCTTTAGGCATACAGCTACTAAGGTCCTGATTATTTTCAGCACTGGCATATCTTTCTATTTACAGAAACAATGGGTTCCTAGAGGGGGACCTTTCTTGGGCATCTTTAGTGAGTGCTTAACAAACATGTTTGTTTTCTTGTTTTTTAAGGAGGAAGAGTTCAGGGTTCACACATATATCTGATCAAAGAAAATTAAAACTTCTCCTTCAGAAATGGCAGAAACTCAAAAGGGAATGCCCACCACAGCAGCAGATAACAGGTCCACCGGCTGTTCCCTTTCCACAGGTACACAAGCACATCAGTTTAGGTCACTGGCAAGCGCAGCTGGGCAAAAGCCAACTCCCGCAGAGTGGCTGCGTTTGTCTTGCTAAGGGGTGGCAACGACAGCATCTGTCAGGACTAGACAGAACAGAGGTGCTCAGAGCCAAGCAGAGCTGTAACAGGACGCACCCGTATCTGGCTGGAGAGCAAACAAGGTAGGCTTTCTTCCTCTAGCACACAGCAGGCACCACGCCACACACACACAGTGTTTGCTATTTTTGCAAGTCTAATAGGGTCTGCTGCGGGAGGGGTGAGAGATCACCAGTTCATAATGACTCTCATTATGTCTGGTACACTTTGAGCCAAGATTAGACACTAAACACTCCTCTGTCCAGTGTCAAGGGCTTTCAACTGCCCTTTCATCAGGATAATTCCACTTCAAACTAATTTAAGTTTCTTACAACCCAAGCTACCAAAACTGATACACTTGAGTGTTTTCAGGTCAGAAAAAGAGGTCAACGTCTGCTCCAAATAGAAATACAGTCCTCAGGTTCGGGGTCTGTGACTGCTACACAAGAGTTACGACAGAAACATGCCATCGTGGAACCCCACACCCTACAGAGCTCCACACAGACACGCCTCTGAGAACGCCCTGCCCTTCTCACTGTCATGTCTATGTCAACAGATTACAGTCCTTTCAACATAAAGCCAGAGAGTCAGTTTTAGAGACTTCTAGAGAAAAGTCTGAGTTTGCTCATGTCTGTCAAAATCAACAAGGCTACATGAATTTCACTCCAGGAAAAAACTAGGTTCTATTGCTAAGTGTTTTTCTCTTTAAATCTAAACAGCAAAAACAATAAACTCTAAACTAGACCTCTACACTAAAATTATGAAGCAGTACAAACCAGCACTGAAGTTTAACAATTACTCACTACATATTCAAGGAAGAATATCTGGCTTTACACTCCTAAGTGTATAAGAGATTTAGCAACAACATGGGGGCAACAATAAAGGTTTCAAGAAAAGACAAGTTGATATTTATGCAAGCACAGGAGATGAGAAGGCAAAATGAGGAGTAGGTAATAAAACTGTGCCTAACTTTTGGAGTCTAAAAATTTACAATACTTAATTTCAAACAGAACCAACATTACTTTGACCTTTCAAGAAAATTAACAAATGTTATTTGGTTTGATAAGAAACAGAGGTTAATGATTCATAGGGACCCTAAGTGGACAGGGAAATGGCAACCCACTCCAGTATACTTGCCTAGAGAATCCCATGGACGGACGAGCCTGGCAGGCTCGTCCATGAGGTCCATAGGGTCACAAGAGTCAGACACAACTTAGCGACCAAAGAGGGGGTGGACTGTAAGTGCTGGGAAGGATTATACAATGAAGGAAGAAACACTCACACACACACATGCACAAATAATGCTGGCATATTAAATAAGAAAGTCATGTTTCAAAGGATCAAAATTTACTTTATAAATATGAGAGAACTGTAAAATCATAAACATATAAGCATTCTAATTAACTTTTAAATAAAAGTCCTCTTACATATGTAGGTATGTACATATCTGCACTGACTCCCTCAAAGGAGACAAGAATCAATGCGGTCTGATTAAAACAGGGACTATTTCACAAAACAGGCATCTGTTCACTCACAGGTGCCATTAGTTGCATAAATAGTACTTTGATGTATGTCCTTGATGCTGCTAAGTCGCTTCAGTCGTGTCCGACTCTGTGTGACCCCATAGACAGCAGCCCACCAGGCTCCCCCATCCCTGGGATTCTCCAGGCAAGAACACTGGAGTGGGTTGCCATTTCCTTCTCCAATGCATGAAAGTGAAAAGTGAAAGTGAAGTCGCTCAGTCGTGTCCAACCCTCAGCGACCCCATGGACTACAGCCCACCAGGTTCCTCCGTCCATGGGATTTTCCAGGCAAGAGTACTGGAGTGGGGTGCCATCGCCTTCTCCCATGTATGTCCTTAAAAAGCATTTAATGTATGAGACACTTTAAATAAACTTTGTACTGATGTATACCATGCAAACAAAGTCCTGTAAGTGTAATGTTTACATGATGAACACATTTGTGTAACAGGCACCCAGATCAACATATAAAATATGCCAGTTTCCCAAAAGCCCCCTTGAATATACAGTTTTAATTCACTGGGGCAAAATTTATCTAGAAAGTCTGCCCTTACTTATCATGGAATGATTATAGATCAAGTTGGTTGATTGCTCTTACAGAACATCTATTCTTGAACCCAAGGATCATTCTGCTGAATTTAATAAGCAGCTCTGTATTTCTGGGGAGAACCAGCTTTTCAAGGATACTTTAAAAGTAAATAATTTAAAGCTAGGATGTTAAGCCCTAGTCAAAATCATTCTGAAAGTTCACCAACCAAGCCAACACTAGAAGCCAAATCATACTACTCATCAACGTGAGATGTGTATTAAGGTCTTAGGTATGCAATCCAATAAAATAAGCCTGGAAATTCTACAATAGCTCTAGGCTTCTACTGTGCAACACTCTGATTTCTTAATAAAGGTTTACAGTAAATATCTGTAAGTAAATTAACCTCCTACTTATCACATTAATTTTGCAATTGAACTTGACCTTTCTGCCTTTCCTCCCTTCTCTCCCCACCCTTCTCACCATTTTCTCACCATTGCAGCAATTCTGAAATGCAATTTCAGTCTTCAAAAAGCCTTGCCAAAAAAAAAAAAAAAGCATTCCTAAGTTTAAAATCTCAATCTGTACTTGCATACCAGCTGGGATGCTCTATTCAAAGAAAGAAGGCTGAGAGCTGGATTTTTCAGCAACAAAAGACAGCAAGGCACTTTTCCATTTGGAGCTGCAGAGGGAGCTAGAACCATGCAATGTGCACAAACTGTAATTCTTTCTAGAACTGGATGAATCCAGTGATACTGAAAAATATAAACACACATGTCACAGATACCACACACACAGGACACACACACACCATCCAGACCTTAGGTCTGGGGAAATTCTGAAAGAATATTTTGTGTACTCAAGAGAAGACACATTATATAATTTATTTTGTGAGCAGGAGATGAGCAATAAAAGGAAAATAAAGCTATTTTGTTCTATCAAGTGAAACAAAAATGAATTTTAAAGGGAGTTATCGATTCCAAGAGTCCCCAGCCAAGGTAAGCAGTCAACACTCAAATTGGCAGGCTGTCTGACAAAGGCGGGGCGGGGGAGAGTAGTCTTTAATCTTCAAGAGCTCTTGAGGCAATCGTTCTGGAATCTGGCTTAATAAAAGCTGGCCTCTATGTTCTTTTCCCTCTAAAGCACAGTACTGGGTCAGGGTGCAGATGAGGGGGAGAGGGGCGGCACAGAGAAGGTGGCACATGTTTGTAAAAAGAATGGCAGGACAAAAATAGAAGAAAGAAAATTCTACCCAGTAGATTCCTACCCAGTAAGTGATGTTGCCCCACAGTCACAAAGCGAGACCCAGCAAGCCTTGCCTCTCAAGACTATGTCCACTTAGAATAAAACACTACAATGAATACAGGAGAACGAAAAAGACATTCTCATCAACAGCAAAACAACAGTTAACTAGCAATTCCAAGTAATAATGAGCTCATTCTCTGACAGCTCTTTCACAACATACCAGAGACATACAAAAACAAGCTACAATGATATAGATGTGGTTTATACTGTAATATAGAGACAGTTAAGAATTTGTGTAATGTAGAAATTCTAGGAAAAGCCTTGGCAACATACTAAATGCCCACAACTCTAGCCTACTCAGCCCAAATCATCAAACATTATTTGAATACCACTATGCCAGGAACCGTAGATCCAAACCGTAGAGATCCAAAAATGACAAGTCTGGCTTAAAGTAGCATATCAGGGGTGGAGGAACAGGAAAGCAAAATACACATATATATAATTTTAAAGAAGGTAGTAGGACAGAGTTAGAACCACAATCCAATGTGTAGTAGGTGTATTAAGGCTGAGTGGGAAAATGTAACTTTCCCCAAAAGATACTATTTTCTTTAAAATATTTAAGCAAACATACTCATCATGAAGTAACTCTGCTCTATCAACATAGAAGATGTGAATTTTACAGTTAATGAAGATGTATTAACATGGCAGAGAACAAGGGCACCAGAATTTTAGACTGTTTGGATAATATTCCTGCTACTTCAATGATGTTTCTTACTTTTTGGTACAAGTTAATGATGATATTTCTCTGAAGATTGTTAGTATCAAGTATAAAAGAAATGTTGAAAATATTAAGAAGTAAGAAAGGACTTGTTTCCTTTCTTGAAAGACTCACTGAACCAAAAGAGAAGGCAAGAAAGAATGAATTATGATCTTGAACTAGGCTGGGGAAAAAACAAAGGATGGCGCCATCATTGAAAGAAAAAGGGAACTGGCCATTTCTGGTCAAGATGTTAAAAAGAGACCAGATATACCCTCTTGCCTGACACAACCAAAAGCATCTATCAAAATATGGAAAACAACAGATTTTAAGACACTGGCCACAAAGCAACTAAAAACAATGATCCCTGAGATGCAGGAAAGAATGAGGAGAGGCCTATGAATACCCCCTACTTACAGCCTGGAGCTTCCAGGGTGCAATGCAAGGAGTAAAAAAAAAATGACCCAAGCAGACTCCGTGAGTTAGGGACAGAGTTGAGAGCATGAGGAGAGCAAGGCAGTGGCAGCTCACGAAAGAGAGGACGCCGCAGAGTGAGAACCCCAGAGATCCACAGAGAGCTCCACTGAGTAGGCTGCTGCTGATTAAGAGGCCCATGCTTAAGAAGGAGAAAACTTTGAAATGCACACACACAGAAGGATTAGAGAGAACATTCCCGGCATTCACACAGACTATGATCAGTGCCTGCTCCTATCAGCAAGACAGAAAAATTCATACTTCAGGTATTAGACAGCATAGTCTGTCAATAGGCCTTTCAAGAATAATGGGGAATAACTAACACCAAACTAAGATCTTTTCCAGATCCCCCTTAACAAGTCACAACAGAAAAACCCAAAAGGATCAATCTATTTGCAAGCAACTTTACTGCACCCCAGAATAAAGCTCAGGAAAACTTAATAGAAATTCAGAAATATCTTGCTTCCAATAAGGTAAAATTCACAATTTCAGCATCCAGTGATGGTGGATGGCACACAAAAAGACAGAAAAACATAATCTAAAATGAGAAAAAGACTCAATATGTTGAACTGGAACTAGAACTGGCACAAACATTAACTGCAGATACGGATATTAAGACAGTTATTACACCTATATTCCATATGTTCAAATAGTTAACTACAGATACGGAAATACTCACACATCTGGAAATGAAGCCACAATGTCTGATATGAGAAACACACTACATGGAATTAATAACAGATTAGACACAGCAGAGGAAAAACAAGTAAACTTGAAGGCAAAGAATTAGCAACTATCCAAAATGAAAAACAGAAAGAAAAAAGAATGAAGAAAAATGAAAAGAGCACCAGCGAACTGGGGGCAGATTTCAAACTACCTAGTAGCTCAGTAACTGGTGTCCCCCCAAATGGAATAGGGGCAAGAACTTAGAGAAATAAAGGTTCAAACTTGATGAAAACTATGAATCCACAAAGAAACTCAGTAAGTCTAAAGCAAAAGAAATGTGAAGAAAACTAGGCCAAAGCATGGCAGAACCAAACACTCAAAATCAAGGAAGGAGAGATTTTGAGTGGGCCGTGCCACACAGCATGTGGGATTTTATTAGTAAGTTCCTCAACCAGAGATCAAACCCCTGCCCCCTGACTTGGAAGCATGAAGTTCTAACCACTGGACCACCAGGTAAGTCCTGAGAAAGTCTTAAAAGCACCTTAAAAACACAAAAAAGATGTGTTACATTAAGAGAAAATAAAAATGACATTAAATTTCTCATTGCAAACAATGAAAGACAGTAGAGCAACATCCTTAAGGTGCCTAAAGAAAAAACAAAAACAAAATAAAAACGTACAACTAAAATTCTATTGTGAACAAATCTTTAAAAAACAATGGCAAAATAAAGATATTTATAGGCATAGAGTAGCTGAAAGATTTCATTACCAGTAGACCACACTAGGCAAGAAATGTTAAAGTCTTTTAGGCAAAAGGAGAATATTCAAATATAAATCAGATCTATGCAAAGGAAAGAATACTAGAAATAGCAATCACATTGGGGAAAATGTATGATCTTTTCTTACTATTTAAATCTCTTTAAAAGATAACTCACTGTTGAAACAAAAATAACAGGAGCGTGTTTCAGCATTTTTAATATATTTAAAAGTAAAATTCATGTCACCAGCCACATAAAGGCTGGAAAGGAGGATATGGAAGTAAGCTGAACAGTAATTGTAACATCCTTATGTGCGTGTGCGCTAAGTTACTCCAGTCGTGTCCAACTCTTTGCGACTCCATGGACTATATATAGCCCTCCAGGCCCCTCTGTCCATGGGATTCTCCATGCAACAACGCTGGATGGGTTGCCATGCCCTCCTCCAGGGGATCTTCCCCACCAAGGGAGGAACCCGCGTCTCATGTCTCCTGCATTGGCAGGTGGGTTCTTTACCACTAGTGCCACCCAGGAAGCCCAACATTCTTACACTAAGCATGAAATATCACTTGAAGATAGACTGTGACAAAATGAAGATAAACAGCCACTTAAAAAAAAAAAAAAAGGAAGAGTTACAGCTAAAAAGCCAAAAAAGGAAATTAAATGTAACCTTAAAAAATATCTTATTAATCTAAGAGACAGAAGTAAAAAAAGGGAAAAGGAAACAAGACATGACAAATAGAAAACAAATGGTAACAATAACATGATAGACTCAAACCTGACCACAGAAGGAACCTTATTAAATGAAGTGGCAAACATCCCAGTGGAAAAGCAGAGATTATCATACTGGATTTAAAAAGCAAGCCCGTTTGACAAGTGGTCTTTAAGAAATGCACTTTGACTATAAAGATACAAATATGTTACATGAAATCAAACAACAACAACAACAAAAATCCCTAACACTACTCAAAAGCAAACTGGGGAGTCTGTGCATGTGTGTGTGTGTGTGTGTGTGTGTGTGTGTGTACTAATATTAGACAAAGGAGGATTCAGAGAAGAAACTACAATATAGTTTGATAAGAACTACAAGAAACAGGACTCAGAGATAGAAATGGTCATTTCATAAAAAATAAAGTGACTAATCAAGAAAATATAACATCCCTAAATGTTTATTCATGTATCTAACAATGGAGCTTTGAAAAAGTGATAGAATAAGGGGAAAGAGACCAAACCACAACAGTAGTAAGAGATCTCGACGTACCTATTTAGACAGAACAAGGAGGCAAACAATTAGCAAGGATACACTAAAACTGAAAAACACTAGAAACTGACTTGACCTGATTTAACATTTAGAACACTCCATCCAATCACAGAAAAAAAAATACGTGCTTCACAAGTGCACAGGGAACATCTAAAATATAGGCCATATTCTGGGCCATAAAACATGTGCCAAAAGGCTTTTGAAGTATTTAAGTCACACAAAGAAATTTTTTTAATCACAATGGAGTTAAATTGGTAATCAATACCAGAAAGATCTTTTGAAAATCCCTAAATATTTGGAAAGCAGATAACACATATACTTCTAAGTAAATCATGACTTGAAGAAGTCACAAAGGAAATCAGAAAGTATTTATACTAAATGAAAATGAAAACAATCAGAATTAATGGGATGCTGCTAAAGTGGATTTACAGGGAAATTTATAGCCTTAAAGGCCCATATATTAGAAAATGAGTACGATCTTAAATCAATGACTCGGTTTCAACTTCAAAAAACTAGTATAACATGCAAATTATGAAAAAAAGGAGGAAATTAGTGGAATATAATACAGAGCTGAAGTATAATACAGAAAAAAAAAAGAAAACATAAAGGTAACTAAAGATGATCAATAAATTGGTAAGCCCCTACTCATACCAATGTAAATGAGAGAGGCAGAGAGAGGTAGAGAGAGTCTACACCAATAAGGGATATAGAAGTACTGTAAATACGACAGATATTAGGATTATAAGGAAATATTATTAAACAAATTTATGCCAATAAATTCAACAACTTAAATGAAATGGAAAAATTCCTTGAAAAGATGTAAATTACCAAAACTGACTCAAGAATAACAAAAATAGTCCAATTTTTGAAAAAGAAATTGAATAGTTAATTTAAATCTTCCCATAAAAAGAAAATTTCAGGCTCAGATGGCTTCAATGGTCAGTTCTACCTAACATTTAAAGAAGAAATCGTAACAATATATATAAACTCTTTCAAGAACTTGAAAAGGGGGGAATATTTCCCTATCCATCATGAGGCCATCACCTTTGATATCAAAACCAGATAACACACACACACACAAAACTACAGGTCAGGTTTTTTGTTTTTTTCCCCCAAACATAGTTGCAAAGACTAATTTTTAAGATGTTATCAAATCAAACAACACACTAAAAAGTACTAGATCATGACCAAGTGATTTGGTTTACCCAGGTTTACCCAGGAATACAAGGTTTAACATTTAAAAACAGATCCGTGTGAACCATTATATTAGCAAACTGAAACAAGAATTTTCACATGATATGCTGAAAGGGAAAACCAACAAGGACCTACTATATAGCACTGGGAACCCTACTCAATATTATATAACAATGTAAATGGGAAAAGAATTTGAAAAAGAATAGATAGTGTATATTTATATAACTGAATCACTCTGATGTACACCTGAAACTAACACGACATAGTCAACCATCTATACTCCATAAAAAATAAAGTTTCTAAAAATAAAATAAATCCTAATGGAGAAATGGCATTTCATAAAAACCTAGCACACACTGCTGACAAAATGTCTTATAAATTAAGAATACAACAAAACATATTCAACCTAATAATGGACATCTATTAAAAAACCTATATCTAACATCGATTTCATGATGAAAGTACTTAACATCTTCCTCTCCTAAAATCAGGGACAAGGCAGGCATATCTGCTCTTACCAATTCTATTAAATATGATGTTAGAAGTTTTAGCCAGTGAACTTAGGAAAGAAAAAAAAAAAAAAACCAACCTAGACTAGAAGTTTTTCTTAAAAAAAAATACATCTATTCACTAAAAATATGACCATCTGTGTAGAAAAATCAGAATTTACAAAAACTACTAAAGTCATTTAGCAAGGCTGCAGGATACAAGATGAACAAAGTCAACATGTTTCTATATAGTTCTAGCAATAAACAAAACGAAATTAAAATTTTAAAACAGTACAATTTATTACACCAAAAATATGAAATACTTAGGAATAAACTGAACAAAAGATGTGAAAGATATGTATACTAAAAACTATAAAATACTGCTGAGAGAAATTAAGCAAGACCCAAATAAACAGAGGTAATATATATTATTCAGGAGTTAGTTAGAAACTCTACTACTTATAAACTGTTAATTCTTCCCAAATTATTGTGCAGCACCAACACAATCTCAACAGACATCCAAGCAGGATGCTATGTAGAAACTAACAAGCTGATTCATGTCAATGTATGGCAAAAACTATTACAATATTGTAAAGTAATTAGCCTCCAATTAAAATAAATTAAAAATAAATAAAATTCATATGCAAATACTAAGGACCTAGAAATGCTACAACTTTGAAAAAGAACAAAGTTGAAGGTCCATCACTCCTTGATTTCAGAACTTATAATAAAGTTACAGTACTGGCAAAAAGACAAATAGATCAGTGGCATACAACAGACAGCACAGAGACAAATCCACACAATATGGACAACAGATTTTTTTTTAAAAAAAGGAATAAAAGGCAATGCAGTGGAGAATGAATAGCTTTTTCAAAATGACTTGGGAAAAACTGCATGTCCATATACAAATGAAACTACTCTTGACCTATACTTCTCACCATAAATATAAATCAACTCAAAATGGAACATTAACCATCTAGTTCATGTTAATGGTGGCTCAGTTGTAAAGCATCTGCCTGCAAATGCAGGAGATAAGGGTTCAATCCCTGGGTTGGGACCATCCCCTGGAGGAGGAACTGGCAACCCACCAGTATTCTTGCCAGGAAAATCCAAAGGACAGAGGAGCCTGGCGGGCTACAGTTCATGGGGTTGTAAAGAGACAGGCTCGACTTTGCAACTGAGCGTGCAAAAAAAATAGGGAAGGCAGGAAGAGGAAGTGGCTTGGCTAACTATTCATAGGTTTGATTCAGCCAAATACTTAGTACAGGCCCAATGTCTACCCTCCTTTGGTAACCGAGAGTCTAACAACTGGCTGTTATTGGTTTGGTGGCTATGTTGTGTCTGACTCTCAACTGGTTCAGCTCAGTTCAGCTGCTCAGTCGTGTCCAACTCTTTGTGAACCCGTGGACTACATACAGCTCCCCATGTTTCCCTGTCCAACACCAACTCCCTGGTTAGGCACTTTCAAACATGTAAACTAAAAATTCATTTCTCTCATTTCTTTTTGCTTAATACATAAATCCTTATGGAAACAACATCAACATTGGTTTCCCTTTAATATAAGAATAAGAAACCATCTCAGGGAATGGAATATATAGGAAATATTAAAAACAGGGTACAGAATCAACTGAGAGATAATTCTGTCACCCGTGCCACCAACATCCTTTTCCATGAACCCAGGTTATCCTAATATAAGATATGGACTCTTTAGGTAAAAGGTCTTCACTGAAAATTGGTGAAATCTGTAAGGAGAGAAGTGTTTTTTCTGGCACGTAATATGACAATTTCAATTAAATCAGAAGCTTCTGAGCTGGCCACAGCCAAAAATCACTCTGAGAAGTGAAACACTTATGGGCCATGTTAGAGCACAAAATGTCATTTTCTTCCCACATTAATGCTTATTGTATGTGTCAATACTGCATATCAGAGCCTATACAGTCAACATGCTGAGAGAGGCAAAGTTTAAATCGGTCATTTCTAAAGTCTTAGAGAAATCTGAGTTAATAGGTCAATTTGTGCTACTTGTGTCACCAGATTGGGACTTCCCAGGTGCCTCGGTGGTAAAGAATCTGCCTGCCAACACAAGAGACGAAGGAGACAAGGGTTCGATCTCTGGTATGGGAAAATCCCCTCGAGGAGGAAATGGGCAAACCACTCTAGGACTCTTGCCTGGGAAATCCCAGGGACAAAGGAGCCTGGCAGTCTGGAGTCCATGGGGTTGAAAACAGTTGGACACAACTTAGCAACTGAGCATATGTGAATGTGACCAGATTAAAATACATTTTTTCTTAAGAACAGTGAAATAAAGGATTAGCTTACACAAGCTGAATAATAATACAAACAGATTTGAACTGCCCCCATCAAATCTCTCCAGGAGTACAGAAAGAGCTAGTTGTTAACAGATTTGTAATAAATTTAACACAAGTCTAGCTCAGTCACGGCAGAGGATGAGATGGTTGGAAAGCATCACTGACTCAACAGACATGAACTTGGGTGAACTCTGGGAGATGATAAGGGACAGAGAGGCCTGGTGTGCTGCAGTCCACGGAGTTGCAGAGTCAGATGCGATTTAGTGACTAAACAACAACAACTGGCTTAGCCAGAGGTCCAAGCTTTTCACAGACTAAGTGCAGAAGGTCCAAAAACCAAAGACGATGTACCCAAATTCTACTAGTACAGGGCAGCCTGCGAAGTGCCACTCAAAACTCCCTGGGGTCGTCAACATTTACTAATCATAACATCATCAGGAAGATCCAGGAAGATTTCCTTAATGTGTCCTAAACTTCCTCCTCCTATTTCCCACCACAATGGTTTTGTTTCATTACTGGCCAAAGTTATAACAATAACATTAAGAAAAAAAAAAAAAAAACCAAGTCTAACACTAAATTCAGAAGATACACATTTCTTCAGACAACCACAATGCATACTGGTTTGGAAATTTTGCCTTTAATCTCAGGAAGAAATTTTCACAATTGACACATTTCTTTTAATAAGTCAATTCAAAAAAGACAATGACAAGAAAAACACTTATGCATTTATTTTTATTAGGAAAAATTCTCGTGTATTAACAATAAGAAAACAAACCACACACAACCCTCCATCTCTGATGACAAAGCCAGAGGGAGACCTTAATGGTGGCAGCTCATAAATCCTAGCCCAAGATCACAAATACAGCTGTAAGAAAACTCTCCCAAGAAAAATATACAGCATTAGAAAAACCACCAGGGAGATTAGTGAGAAACTAAGAGCGTATCTATCATTCAACAACTTTTCAAAGAGAATTTTTCACAGTTTATTTGCTTTAAACTGTTTCAAAGTAATTAGGTAACCCAAGGATGAAGGCCTGGAAAATAGAGACCATCTCTTATATTCCTCTTACGGCTCTGTAATAACAACAGTGTTTGGGACATGTGGAATGCACATAAACCGTTTCCTGAAGGAAGATAGCTCATTTGGAAAAGGGCAGGAAAGGAAACCCAATACGATGACCACTTCAGCCAAATGACTGCTGAGCAGTCCCAATGAAGTGACATTGTTTCTTACAAACTGCATTCACTCTATAAAAATGAGGTACAGGGAAGAATTTTCTAAACCAGAAGAATCAATATACTTGCCCCCAAATTTACTTTCTATGAAACTAAAAAACTAAAATCTGGTATGTCCAAGAATATAGGTTGGTCGTTTAAAAAGTAACATTTAGAAATAATTTCACTGTATTTCTTCAAATGAATTATTCATAAGAAGCAGCTTTTCATGATTTCAATTTGAAAGATCTAAAATTACAATTCTCAGATAGCTGCCAACAGGTATGGCCTCTAAACAAAGATGTCATACCATTTCATATTAATTTCTTCTCAGCAAAAGGCTTTTATCATCTGCTAAAAACAGTATGCATGAGCCCAGTCCATTTAAGGTTTTTGAATCTAATGTCCCCACTGGGATCTACAGTGGTCTAATAACCATATGCACATCATAATTTTTTTACCAAAGTGAGTCACTAGTGCAAAGCAGAAACTCTGAGGTGTAGTTCTTTGTACTTGTGATATATTTAAGTGCAGGTTCATGTAAACTAAATAAATAATACCAAAGTACAGGTAATTCATTATTTTTAAAATCTTACACTTTTAAGGAAAAGAAAACTTTAAGTATTCTAACACAACTTCACACATACAACAAGCTCCCAGTGTTAGAAGTATACATCATTTTTATTACTTTTCAATCATAAAAATTGAGGGTCAAAGGGAATCAGTAAGTCAGGGAAGGACAGACAATGTGTCAACAGCAAGACAGAACCTGTAACCCAAGACTCCTGATTCCCAGGTATCTTCTCTGATAAAGTATTCATAAAGCCTGAACAGTATAATAGCAGACATATGACATCCTATTCTTCACTGAATATATTCACAACAAAACTGCCCTCTTTCCTTCTAATTAGCTGTAGTGCTTAAAATATATCTGTGAGTTGAAAGTCATGGCCATAAGACAATGTGAAGACAGCTTCTTCTTCTTCCAGCTGTCTACATGTAACATCTAGCAGGAAAATCTCATTGCCCTGAATGAAGATCCCTATAATTATTCAAAGAAAAACTTAAAGAGCATTTCTAGTATCAATAGCCACAATCTGTCCTCAATTACCTACATATCAACACAACGTTTCAGTGTCTAAACCAAAAAGTGTAGAAGGGACCTATCTAACATTTGTTGTCATTGTTTAAGCCGCTCAGTCACGTCTGACTCTTTAGCTACCCCACAGACTATAGCCCACCGGGGTTCTCTGTCCATGGGATTTCCCAGGCAACAATATAGGAGTGGGTTGCTAGTTCCTTCTCCAGGGGATTTTCCTGACCCAGGGATCAAACCTGTGTCTCCTATAATTCAGCTGGGTTCTGACCACCGAGCCACCAGATATGTCCCCTGTCTAATATAGAAGCATTCTAGTACACTTTTTTGGTTGTCTCCCACTCTTTGAATCACAGTCCAATCAATTTTACACCTTGGCTCTTATGTGGATGTCAAGGAAAGAAGATGAACGAGGTTGACGTGCTCAAGAACAGCTGAAGGACCTCACCTCAGGAGATGTAGAGAAAAACTATTCCTTATCTCATTCTTTTCATCAACAGTTGTATTTCTACCTCCAAGAATAGCCTTTTAAAAGTAAAGTGGAAATGGGTAGGAAAACAAAGCTTTTTAAAATGACTGCCTCATACTGCTAAAGCAGTTCACCTGTAACAAAAAAAAATATGTTAAAAACTATGCTGATTTGGAATATAGCAACTTTGGTAGAAATAATAAAGACCAGGTTGCCTTAAAAAAAAAAATTCTATCAAAGCTTTACAAAAAAGAAATGTGGCAGCTGAAGTGAAAAAGTCCAAAACTGAAATCATAGGATCCCAGTTCAATGTGCTGTTTTCAACTAATATTGGGATTATCCTTGCTTTGTGCCTTGACTCATTAAGACAAAAAATAAAATAATTACACCAGGGGAACTACAATACGGTGCTTACTTCAGATAAACCTTTTAGCATATTTGTGGTCACTTTCTCAGGAACTTTATTTTACAATAAGCCAATATAAACCACATTTTTAAATCCTCACCAAGTTTATACACCTGATTGGTAAACAGAAGTGTCCTTGTATCTCTAAAAGTTTTACATTTCAATATTAACGTAGAAGAATAAAAACATTCAGATCATGTGTCGTGTTTCTTGGTTTGAACCCCTAAAGAATTCACTCACACAGAAGCACAGGTGCCTCTTCTAGAGATGAAAAGCCTCCAAAGAACTCTCAGTACAGCCATTCCTTGACTTGGCAACCACCAACTTGAAAAACACTTCCATTAACAAAAGTCTTCAGTTACCCCCAACTGCCACCCCAATATAAGTGTCCTAGCAAAGACCACCATGAAAAAGAAAGTCTGTCTTTTTAATGCTTTGGGGCTATTCCCCCTAAAATGTGTTCCCATGGTCCTCTAAAATTTTTCATTTTACCTTTCCTGTACAACATGAAGTTCTACCTAATTGAAAATTTTCCTGATTCAAAATGTGTCCTTTCAAAATGTAAGTTATTTTAACAAGTGGAATCATCCATTTCTGATTTAGTAGGACTGTGCATCTCACATATAACTCAGATTAGACTCACTAAGATGAAGTGAACTCAGATTTGTCAGGGGAAAGTAGAGTAGAAAACATTTTAGGAAGTAGATAAGGCTGATGTGATAGAGGTACCTACAGGGGTCAGGAAGCACACTAAGAGGAAGATGATGGGAATTCCTAAAAGGCACAAAATGGGTACATTTCTATACTTCTACAAGGAGTTTTAGTTTAGCCTGTAAGTAAAGTTAAATC
The DNA here is from genome assembly GCF_003369695.1 of Bos indicus x Bos taurus. Lineage (NCBI taxonomy): Eukaryota > Metazoa > Chordata > Mammalia > Artiodactyla > Bovidae > Bos > Bos indicus x Bos taurus. The sequence goes on along the minus strand of NC_040100.1, from coordinate 11,852,493 downwards.
AGTGAAGACTCTTCAAGCAAGTAACATGATTTAATTTGCATGTTGTCAAGATTACTTGAGGAGGAATTTGGAAGATGGATTGAAGAATGATGAGATTAGAGGCTGAGAAGCCAGGAAGGAAGCTACTGACAGAGAAGGAAGACCTGAACCAATGCCCTGGAGAGCAGCGTGCAAAGTGGTAAATGAAGAGGGACGGATGAGAAACACATAGTGCATAAGTCTAGAGGGTGTGCGAATACGGGGAGTGAGGGGAAGAAAAAGAGGATGACTTCAGGTCTCCAGCATAAGCAGATTTATGGCTTGGACGTTTAGCAGATGCTGTGCATGTTAACTACGTGAGGAAAGTGAAGAGGAAGAGTGAATTTAGGACTATTGTAGAGTTCAACGTGAAACATGATGAATTTGAAACATTTACGAAGGATTCAGGTGGGGGGAAAAATGATTAGTACCTGAGTTTATGAAACTAGAGGCTGGAAAAAAGGTCTGGGTTGGACATTTAAATGGAATTTGCAGTTAAAAAGACTGAATCCATCAGAATATAACTTCCTCCAATGCAGACTTCTGTCTCTGTGATATGCACCTAAGGTGGCTCAGCTGGTAAAGAATCCGCCTGCAATGCAGGAGACCTGGGTTCGATCCCTGAGTTGGGAAGACCCCCTAGAGAAGGGAAAGGCTACCCACTCCAGTATTCTTGCCTGGAGAATTCCATGGACTGTATAGTCTACGGAGTCACAAAGAGTTGGACATGACTGAGCAACTTTCACTTTTACTTCCCTTTCATATGCACCTAAAATTACATCTGCCTATAGGGGTATATGGTCAATAAATATTTAACCAGTGGACACCAAGGGAAAGAAGGGAAAGTGAGTAGTTTGAGAGGCAGAGTGAACTTTATGGAATAGTTTTTTGTTTTTTGTTTTGTTTTTTTTTTTTTTGAGAAATTCCTCAAGAAACCACCATTTCTAACACTTTCCAAGAAAGCTAGTATTTTTTAAAAAGCGATTTAAAAATTATCTTCTAGAAGAAAAACAAACAACCTGCTAGTAAATTGGGAACTGCTTCTTCATCTGCTCCTGGGATCACTAATTGTACCAGTGACCATTAGTATTCTCAGTATAAATCGGAGGCCTAAATACCTACACAGATACTCCTTTTAAATATTTTAGAGTATTTGAAGTTCTACTTGCATAGAAAATTACTGTCTACCTCCAGTAAACAGAAACAACAAAAAGTGAGATATTTTCTGCTTTGTGCAGATTAGCAGAAAAAGCTCCGTCTTTAGACAAAAATATGATGTTTGCATACCAAGAGATTCAGTGCAAGAAGTCACAATCAGGTTAGTAACCACAGCAAAACCATTTCTAGAAAACATGCCTATTTGTGTGGTTATGTCAAAACCATGGCAGTTTCTGGAAACACAGTCCAAATTCATCAAGATTTTAATGAAATTATTGGGTCAAGTAATTCCCAGTAACTTGCACCGGAAGTCAAAGTGTGAGAATGCCAAAGGTTTTATTTGTAAAAGTAAGAACCCAAGAGAACAGATAACACAGCACTGTTTCTAACAGCTACTAATGCCTTCAGCAGGATAGAGCATTATTCTCAAGAGTTTCTTAAAAGGCTGAGGGAGATGGCGTGGTGGGTAAGAAACAACTGTAAAGAACTTCAGTAGGTAAGTCTGGAGTTATTCATTCTCTAGGAGATGCTCAACCATGTCTCCCTCTGAACTGCACTTAATGCACCAGTCTCAGCCTCACTTACACTGAGCACTCTCCACAAGGTCAGGATCGCTCTACCAAGCTGTGAACACATCAAGGGCAGAGGTATTATGGTTATACATCCTTTCTGCTATATCAGAGTCTGTTATGTAACGTTTGCATACAAAGCATGCTCAGTCAATGTTTGCTGAAAGAGCAACTATGGGGAGAATGAATTAATTAGGCCTAATAAAATAGAAATAACATCAAACTATTTTCTAAAGTCAAAATATTTTAGACAGAGAGCATGTGGGGCAACAATTTTACAGTGCAAAGGAATGCTATTCAAGCCTTGATACTAAAAATAATTTGTACTTTTATGGTTAAAGAGGAGAACCTCACACAAAATATTTGCATGTAAAAGAGGACTCAGTTAATTCCACCTTACTCCTATTCACCATCCCCTCCATCTCCTGCATGTCTAGCCTCTTTCAGATTATCTCTGAAAATTGGAAGGCAGCAGGTTCCCTGGGCCAGCTTTTCCTGGCTGCAGTAGCAATTTCACTACACTGATGGCCAGGACACTGGGATGACGAACTGCTGCTACATTCCACGGGAGAGCAGCAGACACCATCCACCAGAAGGGCAGTGATTTCTTGGATTAAATTTTGGTCTGGTGTGTATCTGCTGATCATCAGTATCTCATTTTGCATTCATATCCCCAGAGAGGGAAAACAAAGGTCATACTGCGTTGCTTTTTTTTTTTTTTTTTCCTGCTGTAAGCAATTAACATTGGAATGCAACAAGAGCACATATTAGCAATGCCATCAATTGGAAAAATAATTATTATTCTAACCTCTAATCATTCAAGTTTTAATTTATGACGCACCTTCTTCCATGTGCTAGGCAATGTGCTGCAAACACAATGGTGGAGAAAAAGGCTATGGTATTTTGCTTTAGGAGAGCTTGGAGTCCAGCAGAAGGAGCAGAAAGAAAACTACAGAATATAAAAATCTATCATTATAAACCATGCTAAGTGTTAGGAAACTAAAAAGGTGGGTGCAAAGGAGAATGGACTAAGGGCAGAGCCTGGAGTGAACATTATGTCAGAAAAGGCCTCTCCGAGAAGCTGACATTTCAGCTCAGGCTGAAAGGACTAGAAGGAGCCTGTCATGTGAAGAGCAGTAGGAAGGGCACTTCAGGCTGGAAGAACAGCTTGTGTAAGGTACCTGAGGTGGGAGAGAACTGGACATGTTGGTGGAAATGAGGGAAGGACAGAGGGGCAGGACCCAGGGGGCAAGACATGAAGCTGAAGACAGTGAGCTGGTGAGCCAGGCACGAGAGCCCACAGGAGTCTGAATTTTAATCTGAAGACACTGAGAGGCCACAGAGTGGATTCACATCCGGGAATAACATGATAAATGTAGACTTTTTAAAGTTCGCATTCGTTGTGGTATACAGAACAGATTCCAAGGGCTCAACACTAGAAATGGGAAGCAAGGAAAGCACCTTAGGTTTTCTAGGCAGGGATATCCTTGAAGCATGTTTCAAGGCTTCTACTTGCCTACGGGCCAAACAAGCCTGGGCCCCTTGTCATGACTCAGACTAATGTCCTCAGGTAGCCTGACTTTAGGTGGGGAGAAGGACATGTATTCAGCCAACTCTAAAACAAGGTACAAAATGGAAAAGATCAAAAGTGAATTAGAGTGAGCGTAAATCCTAGTTTTCCAGGAAGTCCTGATTTATGCTTATTATTACAGGGTAATTATTAATATTGATCCCTTTCACTCTCAGAAATGTCCTACATTACAGGTGATAAATTTTGGGGTCACCCTAGTTATAAACAAAGAAAAGATCATAAAAGCTTCAAGTAAGAAGCAGATTTGCAGTCATCACTGAAGACAAATAGGACTACTGAAGAAGGCCATTCCAAAGGAAGGGGACAGCATAAGCTGTCCTTAACAGAGGGGAGGAAACACAGGGTTCATGCAAACAACAGCAACTGTAGCAAGTCTAGAGTTTATGGAGGGCTGGGAAAGAGACAAGACAGGAAACGTATCTTAGATCAAACGAAGGACCCAGAAGGTCTACACTAAGGGGGCTTTGATTTTATTTCACTGGCTATGCAGGGTCACTGAAGCTTTTAAACAAGAGACTACAACAACCATGAGCAAAACAATGCTGAACTGTGCTAAGAACCCAGGCAGAGGATGAGGGATGTGGTCACTACAGTTGTGTCTGACTCTTGGCGACCCCATGAACTGGAGCCTGCCAGGCTCCTCTGTCCATGGGGTTTTCCAGGCAAGAACACTGGAGTGGGTTGCCATTTCCTCTTCCAGGGGATCTTCCTGACACAGGGATGGAATCTGGGTCTCTCATGTCTCTTGCATTGTCAGGCAGGTTCTTTACCACTAGCGCCACCTGGGAAGCCCCAGGAAAGGTAATCAGCATAAACGCTGAGGGGAAAGGACCATCATGATCAAGGGAGCAAGAATCCAAGTGGCAAAGGCATTCTGTAACTCTGAGAGCAAATCTAAGTGGTGTCCCATACAATCCTGACTGGGTTGAAAAACAAGCAAGAAACTTTGGAGGGAAGGAGACAGTGAGATGAAAGTCAAAAAGCTGAAAGTCTAGCCTGAAGGCAGACTCCAAGATAGAAAAGGAGGGAGCAAGACGGGCTGTCAGGTTTAAGAAAAGGCAGAGAAGAGCGGGGTCAGGATCATTACGGTAAAGTCTTTTTAAACTCCATATCCTTCTCTCTCGATATTCTGGTGTCAGTCTGTCTCCTCACTCCATCTAGAGAACCAATGGTAGATGGCTTAGATTCCCTACATGATCCCAGTCTATCCCCCTTCACACACACCTACACAACTGAAGCCCCAGCTGCCTCACCATAATCCTCCCCACTGCCACGTTCATTTGAGAAATACAGATTTTAGAGTTTTAATCCGAGGAGGCAGGAGGCAGGTGATGATAAATTATGCACATGGGCTGCTTGGGTTTCAGAAAGCACCATTCAATTCAGCCTTCTAGCAACGTGAGCTGGGCCCATGACCCAGCTTTATGTGTCACCCAAGAGGCAGGGGCTTTTCTCATCACCCTCATTATGTCTTAGGGAAATTTGATGACAGCACTTTCTTTTACATCAGAAAGTCCTTATTAATAGTCTTATTCATACAGTGTGATAATTTCATTAGCAACTGTTCAGGGGATCATTTTGCACTCATCTCTGGGGAAACAGCATTTGTAGTCTCATAGCAATGCATTAAAAATAAATGCTACCTACTGTTGACACACCTCAGGCAATTGTTAAATCCTAAGTATAGGTTTTGCTACTGAAACAAAATTTCTTCCGAGGGCTTTTGTTCTGTTTGGTTTTAGAAGGAAAATATTTTCTTTTGAATTTGTGGACCCCAAACCAAAAGTTCAAGTATAACATTTTATTACGTCGAGTCTTTCTTACTAATGAAGAAAATACTTAATGCTCTTTAGGCACAACTGATAGAGAGGCAGTATTTTCAGATTTCATTCCCATCTGCTCCTTCAATACCACCAACAAATACCACTGATTTTTATAATATGGAAGATTTTAAAACTAGTAAACCTTAAGAGCAAAATACCACTGTCGTGCTGAAAAAAGAAAGCAGTAAGTGGAACCTAAAAGGAACTTCCCTGGCGGTCCAGTAGTTAAGACTCCTTGTTTCCACTGAAAGGGGCACAGGTTTGATCCCTGGTCAGGGAACTAAGATCCTCCATGCTGTGAGGTACGGCCACAAAAAAAGAGAAGAAAAAGAGAAGGAGGAGGAAATTTAAAAAAGAGTAGTGAATAAACTCCAGTTACCAGATGTATAAAAAGCTGTGTTCTTTCAGGGAGCTGGTGGATTTAAGGCAAGAATACAACATAACTCTGCTACTGAGACTACATTCTAGTAAGCTATCAAAAGAAGGCATTTGAAAAACATTAACTTTTTGTCATGTAATGTCTATAGTATTTGGAATTAATATTTCTTTTTTCCAATAAAATTTTGAAAAGGAACTCAATTAGTAAATATGCAGAACAAGAATATGGTCCTAGTATGGATAAAATTATTTAGAACAGGATATGGTTTTAAAAACTTTAAGATCTGTTACAGGTTTTCCAAATAGCACAGTAATTTCTCTTTTATACAAATTTAAAAAAAGAACACGATTCAGTTTACTATACTGGGGTTGCTTGAGGAACTTGGTGCCATACTCTGATCCCCATCCCAAAGACTGGCGCCACCAGTCAGAGGTGATGACTAGAAATCTGCAGAAGCCCCAGGATTGTACTGGCAAAGGTGGTCCAAAGACCATCCTGTGAGCAACTGTATTCTGTATGTTCCCGTCCACAAAATGCAGCTACTTGCTTCTCAATCTAATTCTAGCCAATTTCAGCCTCACAGACCCATCACTGTCAATTAGGGCCATCCAGCCTTGCACCACGTGATTTCAAGATGTGTGACACGGGTGCGTCCTGAGCACTCACACGTGCACAATGGTCACAGAATGACAGGTGGCAACAGTGTCATGGTAGGCAGTGGCTCGGGAGAGGTGGAAACTTCTGCAGAGTTGAGATCACTGAATGTGGGTCAAGTGTTCCCACAGGTCCCATGGAAGAGCTCGTTGGGCTCCTGAAAGACACCAGGTGGGCCTGGACAGTACTTCCCTGAGTTTGTGAGTCACTGTGGCTCCACTCCCGTGTGTGTGTGTGTCTTCGTAATGACCAGCATGAGGACACACACTCCTAGGTGTGAAAACACCTTGAACTCCTGCAAGAATTCTGTCATATCTGCATGGTATAAAATCATCATCAAGAAGGAAAATGCTCCAGAGTTAATTTAGAATACCCAAATAGGTTCTTTTAAACATCATTAGGGTACAGCAGTAACTCAAGTGCATTTATTGGGTTCATGTGGCAAGCCAGGTCTAATGGGACTGAGGGTTAAATACAGCAAGGGGTGTGTCATCAAGGTCCCCTTAGCCCCTCAGGGATTCTCAGCCCTACTCAAATAAAGCATATAATTCAGATGGTTTTGTCTCACAGCATTCACTGAAATGTTCGGGGAAAGCTAAAAAGAATGCAGTAATGTTGTATCTATCTTCACATTTAATTAAAAAGAGAGCTAACAGCACTTCCAAGAGGGAGGTCATTCCTTGTTCAGCACAAGATTTCTCTGTGCAAAGCTATTTTGAGAATGGGCAATAAAACAATTCTTCACATAAACACTTACAAAAGCTACCATTTCAGAAATGCTACTGATGCTTTAGCTAATAACTCCAAAGATGAGGTACAAATGACAATCCCACAGCTGGAGGCAGCCATAAGAAAATCAACAATATCACCTACTGTCAAAGTCCAATCAATCCTCCATCTTCCTCTTCTCTCATTGTGCCTGGAGGCCTCAATTGCCTTCAACAGAATTGTATGATAGGAAATGGTTTATAGGAAGAAAAGTTGTATGCAATACCTGGAATAAAAGACCTCAAAGATCAAGAAATGAGATCATCATTTTCTTCTGCACAGTAACTATATGAACAGCAGAGAAAGAAAGAAGGAAGATATCCTACAAAAAACCAACAGTGATTACTACAAGATGTTAGCGGATTTAAAGTAAGAACCTTACACGGTTATACACATTTAAAGTGAACCATACGAAGGTGAGCCCTGGGCAGATGGCTTGGTTTCCAGCCCAGTGAGTGCATATTTGGCTCTCTGGGCAGGATGAGACATTCAGCTCTGCCTGTGTGTACATACTGAATCTTCAAATGCACCTTCAGCTTTTCCTTCTTGGAAAAACAATTACAAACTAGGCCTTAAAATATCCAACAGTTCTAACATTTACCACATTGCATTGCCTGGGCCTGCCTTAAAGCCCACCCACAATTTCATTTTCAATTAGCAGCTCCTCGAAAGGCAGTAATGAAAGCAGTTGCTAAAGAGCATTCAGATGTCACTGAAAGACTGCAAACCCAAACTGTAAATAGCACATTGTGAGTCGCCTGTCACCACCATCAACTCCCACGGGAATCTCGCAACACGTGGCTATCACCACCATCTGCTCAGCTCCCCACCGAAACCACTGCAAACCACGCAGCCACCCACCCACTCCCGCCTCCCACTCAATACCTGTCATGTACAGACTTGTGTGGAGATGGGACGGCTTTAAGTGGAGATTAGAATGCAGAACACGTGGAGGCTTATTTCACCTTTTGAAGCTAAGATCTGGCCACATGCAGACAACATTGTATCTTCAGAAGAGGGAAAAGTATACATTAACACAGAAAGGCAGTTTTACTATAAAGAAAGAAATGGAGGCTGTCTACCCTCATCAACTATCAGAAGGGTAGTGCCTAAGTCCTATAAAGAGAAAAACGTGCTGTGTCACCCTTCGATCACCAGTTTTGTAAGGATTTCCAACAGGTCCAATGGAGCACCATTTCTGTCAACACCCATGTTACTCTTCTAACAATATATAGAGTATTTACGGCCCTTAACAAAGTTCCACGCACACATACGTATAACAAATTCTTACTTTGGGATTAAAGAAGCCCACTGTTTTATGAAACAATTTCCATAGGTTTCAGGATCACTCAAGCTAAGTTACTTCCCATTCTTTCAACTGCAGTTCCTTTTCCAATTCAACCTATTTTCTTTCTATGGGTTTTATTTTATGAGGTTGGTAGTCAATGTGCTATGTCCTTTTTAGTTGATTTTTACTAAATTTTAATTAAGAGTTATATATGTCACTTAGGATAAAATTTATTACTGGCCACTTCACTTCAAACATCTGTCTCACTGAAGTCAAGTGATATTTATGCTCCCTCTTAGCAACATGCTAAGAGGACTTCCCTGATGGCTCAGACGGTAAAGAATCTGCCTGCAATGAAGAAGACCCAGGTTCGATCCCTAAGTTGGGAATAGTCCCTGAAGAAGTGAATGGCTACCCACTCCAGTATTCTTGCTTGGAGAATTTCATGGACAGAGGAGCCTGGTGAGCTACAGTCCGTGGGGTTGCAAAGAGTCAGACACGACTAAGTGACTAACACTTTACCAACATGCAGAGCTGATGAGACTATATCCCAGACAACAATAGGAGTCAAAAGACACAAAATAAAAATCCGAGAACTCACAGAATAAACTCACTGCTTCTAAATGCCCAAGAGAAAAAAAGAAAAAAAAAAAAAAAAACCTTCATAAAGTTTGTTGTTATAATAGTCCGACGTTCCTAAATACCAAACAAATACCTCCAATATAAAATACAACTAATTCTGAAAAGACAGCCTGAGTTGGAGACTCCCCAAAAACCAGATGTTAAAAACTGGCATCTTATCCTTATTTCAAGTCAATCAAGATTCCAAAAGCAATTACCAGCCAGTCTCCTCCCCACTCTTACTCTCAGTCTTTTCTTATATGTTTTTATTCTCATTTCTGTAGTTTGGACAAAGGGAAAACAGTTATGTGCAACTTAAATGCATTCAAGGTAAAAATGAATTTTCTTTAATATCTACTTTTGTAACCTTCGCATGACTATACTTTTTAAAAAGCAAATGAAATCCCACTTAACACGCTAAACTTGAAACTCCGAAGCATGAAGTAAAAATGATTTAACTGCAGCTCACATTTCTTGATACCAGCTCAATATACCTTCAGTCATTTAACTATTATAACAAATGTATTTATGAAAGCACACCTAGCAAAGGTCGTGTCTTTTCATTACTAAAGTATAATACCTAATTACATTAGTGTTTCAAATGCTCTGATTTCCAGAACCCTGTGGGCCCTAGAGTCAAGCTGGATAAATACCTGTGTGATTTCAGCTTGGAGTTCCACCCAGAACTAATCAGCAGGTCTTCAGCAATGTGACTTGAACTGGATCTGTTTAATCAAAGCTTTCCATTATAAATCCTCCTTTGCAAGTGAATTTCTGCTAGTAACAAATGTCATGTCACCAAGGAGTCTTCCGACAATCTGAGTTCACTGAGATAAAGGATCCACCTGTAGCAGTAAATGCTCTCAAAGGTGAACAGTGTGGGCAAGACCTATTGCTTCATCACGTGGGTACAAGCTCAGCTGGTGGCCTGAGTCTCCTGGGCCCTGGACCAACACAACCACTTACTCCAGACAAGGCGAACATGCAATGCCAATACACAAGGCAGACACAGCCACCACGTGAAGCTCCAATTCTAAAGACCTGGCACTGAGGTCAGTCCCTTCTCTTCCTAGAAATCAGTATACATCTACAGTGGTATCTGCAATGTCAGCTATTAAACCTCTACCAAGTTTGACTCCACCATAACAGATTTTCAAAGAAAGGAGAAAATTTTTGTTCCTTACAAGCCAAACCTACCCAGATCAACCTGTATAAAGATATATAAACCATGTAAGACATTCCCACACAAGTCATTCTCACCAGCAATGTTAGAGCCTAACTGCCGGGACTCCTGAAATATTCCCAAATCTCTTTCTTTTTTCTCCCAAAGTGTTCACCTACTGCTAGAAGCAATCTCAGTAGGTTGCTTCTCTCTGGGAAATTCTGTCCTTAGATGAATCACTTTTGGGAACTTAAAATTCAATTAGGAGGGAGACTCTGGGATTTATTTTGGTGATCCATCCTGGTATCTGTTTGTTAGGAAAGTTCATATAATCTAAAAATTCCTCCTAGTTGATTTAGGCCTATTTCCTCTGCTTCAGTTCATACTAGAGAGAGAGAGGACAGACTAATGGACTAAATGGAGATTTAGAAATATTCACTCAGAGCCAAATCTGAGAGTTCTCTGAACCCTTATCAACTTTTCCCTATCGCTTCTCTATTTTTAAAACCCCCTGGCTCTCAGTGTTTTCAACGACAAAGTATTAAAATTTTAAAGCATCCCCTGTGGTCTGGAAGTCAGACATACTGAAAGAAAACTAAACTCAGAGCCCTTAGAGGAGTTAAGTTTTCCCAAAGATTAATTAGCTTCTGCAGAACTTAGGGCTTGGGTGGAAAGTCTGGCAGCCCGAGCTTTCCTTGTGTTCTTTGGTAGTCTCCCAATTAACAGAGTAAAGATTCTTATGCAGAGGACCTAACAACCTCTGTTTTGATTTTCCCACTCCTAAGTCAAATTGGGGGAGGGGGGACCTACCATACCCTTATTAGTAAGAGCCAAAACTTTGCAATATAATGTCTGAGTACTCACATTGTAAGCAAATAATTCTGCATAGGATAAACATAAGCACAGGGAGATGAGAAAGACATGCACTCTTGTGTGTAATGGTTAACTTGTCCCTTCCTTCACTTTTTAAAACCCTTTTGTAAAGTTTTCAAATTTGCCATATAAAAAAGTGGAACCCTTTTATAAGACAGCTGCTAGTTCAGTATCTTCTAAGTCAGTATGTATTTATATTTAAAAACATAACCCAACAGGTAAGTTCCACGGGGGTAGCTAAGTGCTAGTTAAAAACACTTTCTTTTAACAGTTTGGAAAAGTTTCATGAGAAGTGAGGTTTTATAATCAGGCAAGAGAAGGAAAAGGGGTTTAATTTCAGAACTACACACCTCTCTTAAAAAAACTATGTACTTGCATTCTCACAGTAAAAAGATTAGTTGCCTTCAATGAAGTTTCAGGAAAAAAAAAAACACACACACACACACCTTCTATTTTCTCTGCACTGAGGAGTAACATCTTCCCACAGTTACGGAAAGCTGCACATTAAGTCCCTTGCTTGCTGCTGCTGCTAAGTCGCTTCAGTCGTGTCCGACTCTGTGTGACCCCATAGACGGCAAGCCACCAGGCTCCCCGTCCCTGGGATTCTCCAGGCAAGAACACTGGAGTGGTTGCCATTTCCTTCTCCAGTGCATGAAAGTGAAAAGTGAAAGCAAAGTCGCTCAGTCGTGTCTGACTCTACGCGACCCCATGGACTGCAGCCTACCAGGTTCCTCCGTCCATGGTATTTTCTAGGCAAGAGTACTGGAGTGGGGTGCCACTGCCTTCTCCGAAGTCCCTTGCTTAGGGAGTACCAATTCCTAGTTTCAAATCTAATCCACTGTCACCAAGTCAAAACTAAAGAATAAATTCTCACCTCCTGCTGCTCTCTTTTATCTGTGGCTCTTGCAATTTTATCACTCTCTCAATGAGAGGCACTGAATAACAATCCATTAATTTAGAAATTCTCCTCAAGGCCCACTTCCGTCTCAAGGTCCCCTCGTAGCTAAAACAGTTAAGATTCAGCTACTTTATCTGAAAAGAGGCAAAGACGGGGGTGGTGGAAGTAACTGTGATGTGTACAGACATCTGGCATGGTAGGAAAGCAGTCTCAGACATCCTTACCACAAGTTGTGGAACATCTACTGTAACCATTAAACACATCTGTGCGTCACCTTTTACCAAGGATCACACAACGGACAGCACTTACCTGGGGTGACATACCAGGAATGCATCTCATTCTCTCCCCTTAATGTTTTCACAGATCCAACCAGTTACAGACTTCAAAATTAAATTACTTTCAAGCCTACAATGATATTCCATTACAGATTTCAGCAACACTATATATTCAGTATCTCTGTGTTATTCAAAAACTTAGAAGAATCATGGGACCGAGAAAACTTCTAGTCTAAAACTCTCATTTTACAGATGGGCAGCAACAGACAGTGCTTTGCTCACGGCTTCATAATAGCACATCTGATGCTAGGAATATTATAAATAAAAGCATTACAGTTTTACCTCAATTATCAACTTTGGTCTCCCTTCCTACTTAAAAAAAAAATTTAAATTGGATAGTATACTTTGGCATCAACACTGAAGATAAGAAAACACCACTTGTTTTTAAAATTCTTTCACAGGCCCCAAATACAATTCATTCTTTTCTTCTCTGTGATTCATAAAAAGTGAGTCAGACTAATTGCTTTCCAAATATTTTCCCTGAAACAAGGATAGCTTTGATTTCAAACACCATTAGTACCAAAAGATTGATCATTAAGACCAAAAAGCTACTCGAATTTGAGACAGATGAGTCCTAGCCTTCTTGTAAGATCACAGACTCTTTCAACTAGAGGACAAAGTAGAAAGAAGAATTTTGAGAAAGGAGAACAGAAAAGTCAGATCAAGCTTGGGAGTAAGAGAGTCAAGGATAAGGAACCACAGCTCTGGGGAGGCTCAGAATTAAACTGATCTCTTGCCTGAAAGGCCTCCCACCCTGTGGGAGGGAGGCCCTCCCAGAGAGGCAGCGGTCACAGGGCAATCTCTGGACATTGGAAAACCCACTTTTTCCACATAGCTCACAGGGAGAGGCTTGGTCTGCGAGTCACAAATACCAGAGGCACATTATCTTTTACATAACCTAGACCTCACCCCACTTTCTGACCAAAAAAAATATATATATATGTATATATATATTAATCTTCATCCAAATTTTCTATGCTGTGTTTGGGAGTTTATTCTATTTTCTTCTTGAGCTTTCACAGGCCATTTCTATAACCACAATCCCTCTCTCTGACCAAACCAACCCATGAACTTTCTAAAAATACTTGTAGATTCCCTGCACCCCATGACCTGGAGTCCTTATATCAACTACAGGAAGCACAATATACAATAAAAACAGAGCAGGGCAGAGAAATCTAGGTCTAAACCCTGGCTCTGTCCCTCACAGCTAAGTGGCCTCAGACAAGTCACTTTATTTCTTTAAGCCCCAGTTTTCCCATCTGTAAAGTAACCATAATATCATATCATCTCCTCACCAGGGTTGTTGTGAAAATTATAGATCATACTACAGAAACTCCTTTACCGAGTGATAACTGTGCTATGTATTAGACAAATGTTAGTAATTACTTTTATAACTCCAATCTGGCAATTTATCTGACGACAAAGAAAAACTGCCAAATGTGTGAGAATCAGGGACACTTTCCTGAGATCCTCCTGAGTCCATGCTGAAATCCATCGCTCCATGTATTTTCTCAGAAGTTTACTCATCAAGTTCAACTCTGACACCAAACTGCTCACTAAATCTTTTAAAGATTTTCATTTTTCCAAACTTCTGACTAAAATTCATCACCAGAAAAATGTTCTTGATTCTTTATAAGAATGATTTTCAAACTGGCTTGACCATTATCAAATAGGAAATTTCTAGGACTACAAACTTCTGTGTCAAAGTGCATAGTGATTCTGATTCCTCGGGTTCTAGGGTGAAGCCAGGAAGATGTTTAATAAGGCTCATGATATGATTCTAATCATCTGTGAAGTTTTAGAACCCCTGATTTGTATGATCCTAGATCTTCTCACTCTGCAGAGAAACATCTGCAAACTAGAAATTACCTGTTCAGCTTCTAATTAGCAGCACCTGCTCTGTGAACCACATTCCCTTCCTCTGCTTCCTTCAAGAGACAGTCAGTCTCACCCGTTGGTCCCTCCAAAAACAAACAAAACACACCCAGGACACAGGTAACTTGGCAGGTGCTAAAGCCTCTGGATTTGTGCTGAAAAAGCTGCTATAAACAGCTTCGCTTCTCATTATTAATCTATCTCATGTGGGGATTTCCACAGGCAGAAGGGTTCCCCAAATGCCAAGAGCTGAATTTTCTTGTGGACCATTGAAACCTAATTATTAAACAGCCCAGGAAGCTCTACCACCAGGCTTTCATACAAGCGGCAGATCACAAAGGCAATTCTGAATTATGGGCTGTGGAGGAAACCTAAAAAACCTCATTTCTTCACCACTGCTCTCCCACATGCCACAGTATTTGAGCTTCGCTAGAAAATACAAATCTCAGGCAGGGTCCCCTGCCTGAATACAGACAACCGTGTTTAGCACATCAGGACCTTGATACACACAGTGCACAGGATCAGATCTGCCCGTTTCCTTTCCTCTACCCCAGACGATCTCTCCCTGCAAGCCAGTCTACCTGGACATCACCAAGACCTCCGTCGGTCTGCCTTCAATGCCAATAGCACGAGCATCAGTCTCCGCTACACAGAGCACATGTGACTGAAAGGGTACCGCGCTAAGTTTCAAAGTGCTTGGTTTTGGAATACTCTTTTAGAAGCAAACACACAGCTCTGCAGGGCAGCCCTCCAGCACCCACCAGGGATCTCCTCTCCACCTGTTAGGAAGAACCACAGACAAGTAGGCACCTGAGGAAGAGCAGCCACAGGACGGAACAAGCCCTAAGCGTTCTCACCTGTCTGAGCCCCTTCGGCATCTTCTTTCTCTTCCCGAGGTGCTGGCAGAGGTTGCGGTCATTTTCTCGGTCTGAGCTGTAGTGGTGCGGGTGGCTGAGTCGGCTCTTCTTGGAGTGAAAGGACAGGCCGTTGGTAAGTGCTTCTCGTTTCTTCTTGGTCAGAGGGGTCTGGCGTTTCTCCACGCGTTCCTGAGGCTTAAGTGCTACATCTTTCTGTAGGAAAAAAGAGAGAGAAGGAAAGGGAAGTGGTGGTTACATAGGTAGCTAGCGTCACACCCAAAATAGAGGCTAAATGGGGTTACTAGAAGGGAGCCCGGTAAAGGCAAGAAAGTGAGGTATGAGACTACCTGAAACTAAACCAAAATTTTCTGAATCCGTAATACCACAGATGTATCCTTTCTAATCTTGTTGGGGGGAATGCGGATGGGGAACTCAACAAAGCACAAAGTATCTGTCCAATAGAAGTGGTTTCACTGCTGCCTGGGACAGCAGCTTTCCATTTGATTCTGCTCTGGGTCCAGCACACACTATTCCTCTAGCAGGCTTAATACACTTGCTTCTCAAAATGGTACACCAACTATGTTTCAGAAAAGGAGTACTAAGTGCATGCACTGAACATACCAGGAGGGCCAGGTGGAGGTGAGCCAGAGTGAAAGAAACTCAATTCACAAGATTAAAATATTTCCTTAGTGCATTATATTTTTACCCCAAGTTCCTCTTACCCCGAGTTCCTTAATTCCCATCTCCTTTGCAAAATATGTAACAACCATATCACCAAGATCAACAGTAACTCGTCATTTCTTCCTGGCTGTGGCCGGGGGAGGGGAGAGGGTGGGAAAAGGGTAATGGATTTTCTAGACTAGGGGACAGCACCTATAGGAACTACAGACAAGTGTTCCAAGTCACAGGACACAGGTGAGCTCTGTGCCTGCAGGCAGGTCAGGGCATCCTGAGATGCTGAAGACCTGGGTTCTGACGCTGACATTATTCACTACAAAACTCAGAGTAAGTCCCTGCAACTCTGAGCCCATTTTCCTCATGGGCTGATTGACACCTGTCAAAGTCCTTCAGAACCCTGAGAAATATACACATTAAGCAATAAAATAAATGATTTGGTATTCAATCATTTGTTCATAAGTGAACATGTTCCTGGGGTTTCCCAGGTGGCTCAGCGGTAAAGAATTTGCCTGCCAATACAGGAGACACAGAAGACTTGGGTTCTATCCTTGGGTCAGGAAGATCCCCTGGAGGAGGAAATGGCAACCCACTCCAGTATTCTTGCCTAGGAAATTCCATGGACAGAGGACCTGGTGGGCCACAGTCCACGGGGTTGCAAAGAGTCAGACACAACTGAGTGACTAAGCACGCACAGACGGATGTGTTCCTCCTTACACTGAAAATGTTCCTTCCTGGAGCCTCATCTGCACACAACTTCTCGGATTCTATGATCCTGAACATACATTTAAAAATACAGTAAGACCAAAACAAAAATTCCCCTTCATCCCTTTCTCATTCTCAAAATACCACTCTCTCTTTTCTTCACAGCCAGCATTCTTGGGGGCAGTTATCTCTTCTACATCTTTCCAATATCTCCACACTCCCGAACTAACACACACAGTGCTCCTTGATGTCTTCCCCAGTTTAGCCATGGCCAAATTTGGGGACCTTGGACTTTTAATATCTGCTTTGCCTAAACCTCAAAAGCCCACTCTTCCATATTCCTCCCTTTTCTAGTTGAAGGACACCCCACCTCCCAATGTTGCCAGTTAAAGGAGAACATTTGATGATGCAAAGCAATGTTCTCAGGGTTCCACTCATTCAACAAATATTTTTTGTTCACCCTTTATATGCCAAGTACAAACTCGGCACTATCCTACAGGCGCTGAGAAAACAACTGTGTGGGGCAAAAAGACCCCAACTTCATGGAATTTAGAAATTAGGGAACAAATAATCAAATCACTAATAAAATCACACAAACAGGTAATTGCAAACTAAGCTGTTTTAAAAGAAAGACCACAGGTGCTACAATAGGGGGAAGTGGTCTGTCTGGAGGAGGGGTGCCATGGCTCAGGAGATGACTGGCACTTGACCTAGATTTGAAAGTCTGGGCACAGAGAACAGCTTGTGCAAAGGCCCTGAGGCAGCTGGTAGCATGATTCTCTGAAAGAATGAGGTCAGGTACTAAGCATCAGTAACCCCAGTGCTTCACTTACAGAACCTGGCAAATAACAGATGGTCAAATTAATGCTTGCTAAATAAGCAAGACCACTAGCTAATGTATCCAAATCTATAAAATACAACAGTGATTTAAATACTATCTTTATAAGCTGCCTCTGACACAGAGTGAGTGAAGCAAGGCAGGAATGCTGACAGGAACAGAAAACCAAGGAACCTGGATAAGCAGGCACTGGTGGCACACAAAAAGGATCACAGAAAACAGCAGGAAGTCCCAGAGATGGGGAAGGGCGTAATCTTTGGGGCAAGATGATATCTAACATTGGGACTTCCCTGGTGGCACGGTGGATAAGAATCCATCTGCCAATGCAGCAGACAGGTGTTCGATCCCTGGCTCAGGAAGATTCCACCTGCGGCAGAGCAACTAAGCCCATGGGCCAAAGCTACTAAAGCTCACAAACCAAGGGCCTGTGCTCTGCAACAAGGGAAGCCCTGCAACAAGAAGCCCGCACACTGGAAGGCTGAGTAAGCCCCTGCCTGCCGCCAACTAGAGAAAGCCAGTGCAAAGTGATGAAGACCCAGCATAGCCAAAAATAAACAAAATTTCTATAAAAATATCAAAGACAACAATCTTCTAAGGCAAATGAGTGGTTTCTGGTTTAACTTCCAGCTGCTACCACTGCAGATGGTTTACCCTCTACCATTGGAGAGGCAACTCTCCCAAGACAATAAGAATGTGGTGAGGAGGTGTTCAGGGGACAAGCTGAGATTGAAGTAAGTGCACGAAGCCATTGATCCCAGTCTCAGAGCTTTGCACACAACACATAACACATGGCAAATATTCAATAAATGTCCGCTATGCTGTCCAGGGTCTACTACCACAACCAGCTATGTCAGACATCTGCTCAGTATTTGGCCTCACATTTAGCCAATTTGGGGCTTTCCCAGGTGACGCTAATAGTAAGGAACCTGCCTGCCAATGCAGGAGACATTAGAGACACAGGTTTGATCCCTGAGTTGGGAAGATCCCCTGGAGAAGGAAATGGCAACCCACTCCAGTATTCCTGACTGGAGAATCCCATGGACAGAGGAGCCTGGCAGGCTAAACAGACCATGGGGTCGCAAAGAGTAGGACAGGACTGAAGCAACTTACCACTCATGTAACCAACTTAGTCAGCTCTCATGAAAAAATGCTCAGTTATAATGGCAACACTAGCAGAAGCAGGCAGGTGAGTCCCACTATGAACTGCTTCTACATAATATGATTAAATTGCACCACTTCTAAAGGTAATACATAAGCTCCCACAGGCTGAAAAAAAAAATGCCTTTCTCTGTCACACAGTCCACCTACTGCCCTACATCATATGGATGTGGAGTATCAGATTAATAAACAAATGATATTTAATAATGTATCAGCCGTGCTTTTTTTGAAAAAATTATGCCATTCTCTTTGGAAACGAAATCTTTCTTCATACTGAAGGTGCTCCAAAGTATACTGAAAATTATGTGCAATTCCATACAAATGTGAATTAATATTTATGAGAGTATAGTATAATTTTTTTCTAAATCCATTTTATTTTCATGCAGCATATTAATCAAGGCATTCTCACTGCACCATAGAATAGCTGCACAGAGCAAATGGACCCCATGCCGTGACATTAGCTTGTAAGAGACCTGCTGAAGTCTTAGCAGCAGCAGTACAATCATCTCAGCTCCAATTAATATTGAAATTTTAAACTATGCAGGCTGTGTGAGGGGGAGAGGGAAAGAAAGAGAGCTTCAAGATGTATACAGAGGTGGTAGCTTAAGAAGTAAAGAAAATATGAACCACTTTTTAACTTAATTTTTATTGGAGTAGTAGTTGCTGTACTGCAGAAGAAATGAAGTCTTTTAAAAAGTTTTTATTATATAAAAGGTTTTAAAAGGTTATCTTTAGAGAGCATCTTTAGTGTTTCAAAGATTAAGGTTTATTTATAAGTTACTACATAGACACTTTGGAACAGTTCCTGAAAAGAAACAGGCTGCTATTTATTTATTTCCTCTACAAACCTATCCTGACTCTTTGCTATGTATGAAGTAAAATAATCACTTAACATCTCAATGGCTATCTTGGGGGTGAAATGAAAACAAAAACTGTCCATTTTAAGCAATGAGACTCAAAGACAAATAGATTATAAACTACTCACCTTTTAACATTCTAAAGAGTTGAACACATGGTTACATACATGTGTATGTGTGCATACATCCTTCCACCAACAAATTATCAGCAACTAATTTAAGTATTCCCTTAAAGAAACTTGGGCAGCCTATAAAGCACTGCTTCAATATAAAAAGACAGATTGTCTGGTGTATAAAATAACTTTTTAGGATCAACGAATGGCAATTTTCAAAGGCCTGTTGAGCCATCAGTCTACCATGGTTCCCAAAGAAAATTAATGTCTATCAGAAATATCTACAGTGGCTTTTTAAAATAAGATGACTATGCCTCATACTCAGCAAGGGGAAGCATTCAGCAGATTAACAGAGGAGGAGGACAGAAGGAAAACGAAAAGATCTAGGGGAAATGCTTTAAGGCATTCATCCGATAATCTCAGAAGACAGAGAAGCCTGGCAGGTTACAAAGGGTCACAAAGACTCGGACACGATGGATGCAACCGAGTAAACACACACAAGAAGAAGCAAGAATGCCAGCCAGCCAACAGAAGGCTAGGCTGTGAGGTAGAAAGATTTACACACACTTGCTGGCAATAGAGGGGGTAAGTGCACAAGCTATGTACAACAGACAGGAAGAGGTTTCGTGAACAGTTGAAATTATGTGATTTTTAGGTCACTGGTGATGGAGGGCAGGGTCACAGCAGTGCATATGCTGAGAGGCAGGCTCAGAGACCGACTAATAGTGGCAATTTCCTTCAACACCCAGCCTTTCTTCTTGGTGATGGAAAGGTGATCTTGCTCTTGACTTTCCCTTCTCCCAAATTACAACCTTCCACCAAAGGCTTCCTCTGCCACTCTTGAATTTCAAAATGAGATGGTTTGGTGTTGTGCAAACTAAGGGAGAGCGAAAAATTGCAGACGGAACACTGTGCAGGCTGCAGGGCTCCATTTGCTGATTACAGATGAAGCCAGAGGAAACAGAAAATAATGGCACAATTTGCCTATCGTGCATGAAATAGATCTTAGAAAGAGAGCCTCTCTGATTTTCCCAACCTAAACTGAGGGCTGCCCATCACTTACAAATATGAGTGCTTGTATGTGCCCAAATGTACGTACACGTGTAAGAGGGGTGCAATCTGAGCAGAACCTCTTCAATTAGTTACTTGATCTTGGAGGCTTGCAAAGAAAATAACAGAGAAGCCAGGAGAAAAAGAAAACACACTTTCTCTGTCACCATCTTATTGGCTGGCTGTGTGCCGTCATTTTAGTCTGTTAAGTCCTTTGTTTATTATATTGCATTTGTACTTGCTTTTGAATGGCTTTACAAACACTGATTCCATCACTTAAGTGCAAAAAAAAAAAAAAAAGAGTTTGCAGTGAAAATTAAAGAAACAAGACATAACAGCCCTTTTAAAATTCATGTCTACATGGATATGTTCATACTGGGCCCCCACTTTGGACTTCCGAACAAATGGGACTTACAAACCTACTTTTAGGGCCTAAACTTCTGTAGTAAATAACCAAAGCAGACACTATAGGAATTTACAAAATAATCAATATGGCATTCAAAAAAATAACCTCTCATGTTCATCACTTTTTTTTTGTTTTTAATTAATTTATTTAAATTGGAGGCTAATTACTTTACAATATTGTAGTGGTTCTTGGCATATATTGACATGAAGCAGCCATGGGTGTACATGTGTCTCCCTATCCTGAATCCCTCTCCCACCTCCCTCCCCATCCCATTCTTCAGGCTTGTCCCAGTGCACTGACCCTGAGTGCTCTGTTTCATGCATCAAACCTGGACTGGTCATCTATTTCACATATGGTAATATACACGCTTCAAAGCTATTCTCTCAAATAATCCCACCCTCACCTTCTTGCACAGAGTCCAAAAGTCTGTTCTTTATATCTGTGTCTCTTTTGCTGTCTCTCATACAGAGTTATCGTTACCATCTTTCTAAATTTCATATATATGCACTAATATACTATATTGGTGCTTTTCTTTCTGACTTACATCACTCTGTATAATAGGCTTCAGTTTCATCTACCTCATTAGAACTGTTTCAAATGCATTCTTTTTAATAGCTGAGTAATATTTCATTGTGTGTATGTACCACAGCTTTCTTATCCATTCATCTGCTGATGGACATCTAGGTTGCGTCCATGTCCTAGCTATTGTAAACAGTGCGGCAACGAACAATGGGGTACACGTGTCTCTCTCAATTCTGGTTTCCTCGGTGTGTATGCTCAGCAGCAGGGCTGCTGGATTGTATGGCAGTTCTATTTCCAGTGCTTTAAGGAAATCTCCACACTGTTCTCCACAGTGGCTGTACTAGTTTGCCTTCCCACCAACAGTGTAAGAGGGTTCCTTTTTCTCCACACCCTCTCTAGCATTTATTGTTTATAGACTTTTTGATAGCAGCCATTCTGACTGGTGTAAGATGGTACCTCATTGTGGTTTGGACTTGCATCTCATCTTCTGTCCTCCACTTCTCTTCCCACCCCTAATCCCTCCCAGCATCTTTTCCAAGGAGTCAACTCTTTGCATGAGGTGGCCAAAGTATTGGAGTTTCAGCTTCAGCATCAGTCCTTCCAATGAACACCCAGGACTGATCTCCTTTAGGATGGAGTGGTTGGATCTCCTTGCAGTCCAAGGGACTCACAAAAGTCTTCTCCAACACCACAGTTCAAAAGCATCAATTCTTTGGCACTCAGCTTTCTTCATAGTCCAACTCTCGCATCTATACATGACCACTGGAAAAAACCATAGCCTTGACTAGACGGACTTTGGTTGGCAAAGTAATGTCTCTGCTTTTTAATATGCTATCTAGGCGGATTCATGTTGATTGATATATGGCAAAACCAATACAATATTGTAAAGTTAAAAAATAAAATAAAATAAAATAATATGCTATCTAGGTTGGTTGTAACTTTCCTTCCAAGGAGTAAGCATCTTTTAATTTCATGGCTGCAGTCACCATCTGAAGTGATTTTGGAGCCCATAAAAATAAAGTCTGACACTGTTTCCACTGTTTCCCCATCTATTTCCCATGAAGTGATGGGACCAGATACCATGATCTTCATTTTCTGAATGTTGAGCTTTAAGCCAACTTTTTCACTCTACACTTTCACTTTCATCAAGAGGCTTTTGAGTTCCTCTTCACTTTCTGCCATTAGGGTGGTGTCATCTGCATATCTGAGGTTATTGATATTTCTCCCGGCAATCTTGATTCCAGCTTGTGCTTCTTCCAGCCCAACGTTTCTCATGATGTACCCTGCATAGAAGTTAAATAAGCAGGGTGACAATAGACATACTCCTTTTCCTATTTGGAACCAGTCTGTTGTTCCATGTCCAGTTCTAACTGTTGCTTCCTGACCTGCATATAGGTTTCTCAAGAGGCAGGTCAGGCGGTCTGGTATTCCCATCTCTTTCACAATTTTCCACAGTTTATTGTGATCCACACAGTCAAAGGCTTTGGCATAATCAATAAAGCAGAAATAGATGTTTTTCTGGAACTCTCTTGCTTTTTCCATGATACAGCGAATGTTGGCAATTTGATCTCTGTGTTTAGCCATCTGTATATCTTCTTTGAAGAAATGTCTGCTTAATTTTGTGGCCCATTTTTTTGATTGGGCTGTTTATTTTTCTGGAATTGAGCTACATGAGCTGCTTGTGTATTTCTGAGATTAATTCTTTGTCACTTGCTTCATCTGCTCTTATTTTCTCTCATCCTGAAGGCTGTCTTTTCACCTTGCTTATAGTTTCTTTCATTGTGCAAAAGCTTTTAAGTTTAATTAGGTCCCATTTGTTTATTTTTGCTTTTATTTCCATTCCTTTTGGAGGGTGGGTCATAAAGGATCCTGCTGTGACTTATGTCAGAGTGTTCTGCCTATGTTTTCCTCTAGGAGTTTTATAGTTTCTGGTCTTACATTTAGATCTTTAATCCATTTTGAGTTTATTTTTGTGTATGGTGTTAGAAAGTCTTCTAGTTTCATTCTTCTAGAGGTGGTTGACCAGTTTCCCCAGCACCACTTGTTAAAGAAATTGTCTTTTCTCTATTGTATATTCTTGTCTCCTTTGTCAAAGATATGGTGTCCATCGGTGCATGGATTTATCTCTGGGCTTTCTATTTGTCCCATTGATCTATATTTCTGTCTTTGTGCCAGTACCATACTCTCTTGATAACTGTAGCTTTGTAGTATAGTCTGAAGTCAGGAAGGTTGATTCCTCCAGTTCCATTCTTCTTTCTCAAGATTGCTTTGGCTATTTGAGGTTTTTTGTAGTTCCACACAAATTGTTAAATTATTTGTTCTAGTTCTGTGAAAAATACCACTGGTAGCTTGATAGGGATTGCACTGAATCTATAGATTGCGTTGGGTAGTATACTCATTTTTACTGTATTGATTCTTTCAATCCATGAATATGATATATTTCTCCATCTATTTGTGTCATCTTTGATTTCTTTCATCAGTGTTTAATAGTTTTCTATACATAGATCTTTTGTTTCTTTAGGTAGATTTATTCCTAAGTATATGGATAAGGAGGCCTGGTGTGCTGCGATTCATGGGGTTGCAAAGAGTCAAACACAACTGAGCTACTGAACTGAAGTGAACTGATTCCTAAATATTTTTTCTTCATTGCAATGGTGAATGGAATTGTTTCCTTAATTTCTCTTTCTGTTTTCTCATTGTTAGTGTACAGGAATGTAAGGGATTTCTGTGTGTTAATTTTATATCCTGCAACTTTACTATATTCATTTATTAGCTCTAGTAATTTTGTGGTGGTGTCTTTAGGGTTTTCTATGTAGAGGATCATGTCATCTGCAAACAGTGAGAATTTTATGTCTTCTTTCCCAATCTAGACTCCTTTTATTTCTTTTTCTTCTCTCAATGCTGTGGCCAAAACTTCCAAAACTATGTTGAATAGTAGTGGTAAGAGTGGGCACCCTTGTTCCTGACTTCAGGGGTAATGCTTTCAGTTTTTCACCATTGAGGATAATGTTTGCTGTGGGTTTATCATATATGGCTTTTATTATTTTGAGGTATGTTCCTTCTATGCCTGCTTTCTGGAGGGTTTTTATCATAAATAGATGTTGAATTTTGTCAAAGGCTTTCTCTGCATCTACTGAGATAATTATACGGTTTTTATCTTTCAGTTTGTTTATGTGGTATATCACACTGCTTGATTTGCGAATACTGAAGAATCCTTGCATCCCTGGGATAAAGCTCACTTGGTCATGATGTTTGATTTTTTTAATATGTTGTTGGATTCTGTTTGCTATAATTTTGTTGATGATTTCTGCATCTAAGTTCATCAATGATACTGGCCTGTAGTTTTCTTTCTTGGTGGCATCTTTGTCTGGTTTTGGTATTAGGGTGATGGTGGCATCACAAAATGAGTTTGGCAGTTTACCTTCCTCTGCAATTTTTTGGAAGAGTTTGAGTAGGATAGGTGTTAGCTATTCTCTAAATTTTTGGTAGAATTCACCTGTGAAGCTGTCTGGTCCTGGGCTTTTGTTTGTTGGAAGATTTTTTATTACAGTTTCAATTTCCATGCTTGTGATGGGTCTCAAGATTTTCTATTTCTCCCTGGTTCAGTTTTGGAAGATTATACTTTTCTAAGAATTCATCCATTTCTTCCAAGTTGTCCATTTTATTGTCATATAGTTGCTGATAATAGTCTCTTAAGATCCTGTGTATTTCTGTGCTTTCTGTTGTGATTTCTCCATTTTCATTTCTAATTTTGTTGATTTGATTCTTCTCTCTTTTTTCTCGATGAGTCTGGCTAATGGTTTGTCTATTTATCTTCTCAAAGAACCAGCTTTTAGTTTCGTTGACTTTTGCTATAGTCTCCTTTGTTTCTTTTTCATTTATTTCTGCCCTAACCTTTATGATTTCTTTCCCTCTACTAACCCTGGGGTTCTTCATTTCTTCTTTTTCTAGTTGCTTTAGGTGTAAAGTTAGGTTATTGATTTTTCTCTTGTTTCTTGAGGTAAGCTTGTATTGCTCTGAACCTTCCCCTTAGCACTGCTTTTACTGAATCCCATAGGCTTTGGTTTGTCATGTTTTCATTTTCATTTGTTTCTCTTCATATTTTAATTTCTTTTTTGATTTCTTCTGTGATTTGTTGGTTATTCAGAAGTGTGTTGTTTAGCCTCCAAATGTTTGTATTTTTAAGTTTTTTTCCTGTAGTTTACATATAATCTTACCACATTGTGACCAGAAAAGATACTTGAAATGATTTAAATTTTTTTGATTTTACCAAGGCTAGATTTACGGCCCAGGATGTGATCTATCCTGGAGAATGTTCCGTGTGCACTTGAGAAAAAGATGAAATTCATTGTTTTGGGGTGAAATGTCCTATAGATTTCAATTAGGTCTAATTGGTCCACTGTATGATTTAAAGTTTGTGCTTCCTTGCTAATTTTCTGTTTGGTTAATCTATCTATAGGTGTGAGTGGGATATTAAAGTCTCCCACTATTACTGTGTTACTGTTAATTTCCCCTTTCATACTTGTTAGCATTTCTCTTACATACTGCAGTGCTATGTTGGGTGCATATATAATTGTTACATCTTCTTGGATTGATCCTTTGATCATTATGTAGTGTCCTTCTTTGTCTCTTTTCACAGCCTTTATTTCAAAGTCTATTTTATCTGATATGAGTATTGCTACTCCTGCTTTCTTTTGGTCTCATTTGCATGAAATATCTTTTTCCAGCCCTTCCCTTTCAGTCTGTATTGTTTTGAGGTGGGTCTCTTGTAGACAGCATATATATTGGGGTCTTGCTTTTGTATCCATTCAGCCAGTTTTTTGTCTTTTCATTGGGGTATTCAACTCATTTACATTTAAGGTAATTATTGATAAGTATGATCCCGTAAACCACATTTACTTTATTGTTTTGGGTTTGAGTTTATAAACCTTATCTGTGTTTCCTATCTAGAGAAGACCCTTTAACATGTCTTGAAGAGCTGGTTTGGTGGTGCTGAATTCTCTCAGCTTTTGCTTGTCTGTAAAGCTGTTGATTTCTCCTTCATATTTGAATGAGATCCTTGCTGGGTACAGAAATCTGGGTTGTAGCTTTTTCTCTTTCATCACTTTAAGTATGTCCTGCCATTCCCTTCTGGCCTGAAGAGTTTCCATTGAACGATCAGCTATTATACTTATGGGGATCCCCTTGGGTGTTATTTATTGCTTTTCCCTTGCTGCTATTAATATTTGCTCTTTCTGTTTGTTCTTCATTACTTTGATTAATATGTGTCTTGGGGTGTCTTGCCTTGGGTTTATCCTGTTTGGGACTCTCATGTTCATCTTTTAAAAAAAAATCAAAAACATCTACTGTATGCCAGACATTTTGCCACCTACTTGAAATATCTAAGAAAGGATCTCACAACTCATGTAAATCAATGAAGTATTACACTAAAGTGGGATAGGCATGAAGCAGGCAAAATGCTTCCTGTTGCTATTTTTCACATTGGATGAAAACTTTAGCCCTGCATTATCACCAAAATAGAAAAACAGATCAATACAATAGAATAGAGAGTCCAGAAACAGACCTACTGATATATGGACAGTGGGTTTTCAGCAAAAGTGCAAAAACAATTCTGTAGAGAAATAATCTTTTTAACAAATGTCAATGGAACAAGAAGATATCTACGTGCAAACTATATAGATAGATATACATATATCCATATCTCAATCTATTAGAAACATTAACTCAAAATATATCATAAACCTAGTTTAAAACCTAAAACTAAAAAACATCTACAAGAAAACTTGTGTAAACTTCAGTTAGGCAAAGATTTTTCAGATATGTTACCACAAACATAATCAAAAAAAAAAAAGAACGACCTGATAAATTATACCTCATTAAAAATGTAAACTTCTACTCTTCAAAAGACATTGTTAAGAAAATGAAGATACAAGCCACAAGAAAAAAATATTTGCAACATGTGTATCTGATATAAGTTTTGTATCTAGAATACATTCTTTTAAACTCTTGAAACTACATAAAAAGAAAGCAACTCAATTTGTTAAACGGACAAAAGATTTAGTACTTAACTAAAGAAGATACATGGGTGGCAAATAAACACATGAAAAGATGCTTAGCAGCAATAATCATTAGAGAAATGGAAAGTACATCTACTACCTACATATTAGAATGACTAAAATGAAAAAGAATGACCATACCAAGTATGGGCAAGGATGTAGAGGAGCTTTCATACACTACGGGTAGAAAGTGCAAATGGTACCGTCACTTTAAAAAACAGTTTGACTGTTTCTTTAGAAACTCAAAGTATACCTACCGTATGTATCAACTATTCTACTCCAAAGTATTTCCCCAAGGAAATGAAAACACATGCCCACATAGATTTGTACATGGGTGTTCATATCAGCTTTGTTACAGCCTAAAACTGGGAAAAACTTAAATATACATCAACAGATGAATGAACTGTGATATAACCATTCAATGCAATATTCAGTTCAGTTCAGTCACTCAGTCGTGTCCGACTCTTTGAGACCCCATGAATCGCAGCATGCCAGGCCTCCCTGTCCATCACCAACTCCCGGAGTTCACCCAATGCAATATTACTCAGCAATAAAAAGGAATAACCTATTTATGTATGCTACAACATGAATAAACCTCAAAACAATTACATTGAATAAAAAAAGAATACATTCTGTATGATTCCACTAACATGAAATTCTAAGAAATGTAAAATAATCAATAGTGACAGAAAACAGACTAGCAGTTTCCATGGAGACACAGGAAAAGATTATATGGGGACAAGAGGAAACTTCTGGGGTGATGGGCATTTTCCTTGTCTTGACCATGGTGATAGTTTCATGGGTGTATACACATGTCAAGAGTATAAAAATGTTACACTTTTAATTCAGGCAATTTACTAGTGTGTCAATTATACCTCAATAGAGCTCTTTTTTAAAATGTCACAACTGGCTATCATGCATAGCTGACATATCATTATTACTAGATATTATAATTACTAGATTATATTGAGTGTCCATCAGAAAGAATTCATCTTTCAGATTCTTGGAACAAAGGGATGGCCATACTTTGGAAGGACTGGCTTTAGACCATGCTGCTGCTGCTAAGTCACTTCAGTCGTGTCCAACTCTTCGGGACCCCATGGACTGCAGCCTACCAGGCTGCTCCGTCCATGGGATTTTCCAGGCAAGAGTACTGGAGTGGGTTGCCACTGCCTTCTCCCATGAAGGTTCCACTGAAAACAACTCAACTGTGAACCTTGTGAACATGAATGTCTCAGTCAGGCTCAGGAGCAGTGCCCGGTCTGTACATCACTGTCAGCGTCAAGGAGGAGTTCACATTGTGCCTTGTCTTCTTCACTTGTAACAGTCACATCTCAGCTGTTCAGAGGCTAACTTTTAGTAGAGTTTGTCCTATTTTTCTTTCAAATACCTTGGTTACTGTTTGGCCACATCCTCTCTCATGAACACATGAATCAAAGAGCAAAGAAAGAAAACATACATAACTTTTTACCATTTCTAAATGTAAAAACAAACAAGTACCTTATTAAAATACTATATACGATGCATATGACATAAAGGAATCCAAACGGAGATAAAAAAAGGTTTAAAAAGGGAGAGAGTGCAAGCACAGACAAAATCAGTATATGAAAACACCTGTCAAAGGCGCAGAGCCACTGTTAGAAGTGAGGGGGGGGGGGAGGACCTCAAAACCAGCCGCTGAGAAGCTTTCCTAAATTCAGTTATGGGATGAGATCACAACTATCAGCTTAAGCGAGATTTTTGCACACTCGGTGAATTGAAAACGTCCCAGCAGTCTCCCATCGCCATAGATAATTGAGAGTTGGCTGCTGTTAGACCTTAACATGCTCAAAGCGGCTGAGTCCCTGGCAACCAGATGCTACTGCTTAAAACAGTTTAGGCTCTTAGCCCTGAAGGATTCCTAAAATTGGATTACAGTCCCTCCAGATAATCTGAGAAATACAGCATGACGAAAAGGAAACCTTAAAAAAAAAAATTAACTCCTCCATAACAGCAGCATTCTGAAAGCTGAGCACAGCATGACTGAGGCAGAAAATCTCATCAGCGAGGGCTTAAGGGCAATGATGTACACAAAGCGCGAGTCCAGAAAGGGGAGGGGAACCCACACAACAGAGGGGAGCGTCAGGAAGCCTGAAGAGAAAGTAAGCACCACGCAATTCTCAGGCTTTTTGGAGGGCAAAGAGAGTCTGATGTGCTGCCTTGAGAGAGCGTTACAGAGCACACAAATTCCTACTGCTTTCTCATGCATTCAAATATAACCCAAGGAGGTCCCACTCACATCTGAGAGGATGTGTACTCCTAATGAGACCACTTTTAACTGGTCATTACTCATTTCTGACTAGGCATTCCATGCAAAACGTGGGGAAAGGGTTAGTTAATGTACTTGTTACAGTGCAGCAAGTGTGCTTAGTCACCTCAGTCATGGCCAGTGCTTTCTGACCCCCATGAACCACAGTTCACCAGGCTCCTCTGTCCATGGGATTCTCCAGGTAAGAATACTGGAGTGGGTTGCCATGCCCTCCTCCAGGGGGTCTTCCCCACCCAGGGATCGAACTCATGTCTCCTGCGTCTCCTGCACTGCAGGTGGATTCTTTACCACTGAGCACCGCGGAAGCCCATTGCAGCAAAATAATCAGTAACTGGTCCTTTGCTGTAACACTCAGGTTTAGCTCCACAGGGAGACTGGTTATAACTTCATCATCTCTGAATTCCTAGTGGAGGACACAGAATGACATGCACAGTGAGCTGTTTTTGAACAAAAGAATTAGACAGAGGAGGACACTGCTCCCCCACCCTATGAGTCATATCCCTCCTCCGCTCTCACATTTCCACCCAAGAACCTTCAAGCTTATTATTCCCCACCACATCGTTGGTAAAGTCACCATTATCCCCTTGTATATTAAGAGGGGGTAAACAGATCCTCAAGAGATATGGTAAGTTACCCCATTAAATACAAGAGAAAAAAAGGGCACTGACTGGGAAAATGACAGGTCTTGCCATCATCTTTGTGGCTTGATCTCACGGCCAGATTACCATTTTCTGGGTCTCAATACCTCTCTATTCACAGAAAAATCAGGAGTGGCTGATATTGTCATCGATATATTCAAGACAAGGACCCTGATGAGCCAGTGACAACCTCTTCATATACGGACATTTGAGCCAGATAAATAATAAGATAGATTTTTATTTTCTTCCCTTAAAATGTTTCCAATTTGTTCTCTTACCCAGGTGCCCACATACTACCACACCTTCATTTTAAATGACCAACGTCTGGTCCCTAAGTGAATCTTTAATTACTTAAGGAGAGAGAGTGAAATGAAATGAACCACAGGGGAAATAAAAAGCAAAATAAGGATTAGGATTCTGAGTTATGGAGGAGTCCTCCATTCTTTTCTGCCATGCTAAACCAGTTCTGATCCTCACTCTTTCCTTTAACCTTCCCCAGAAGAGAAAAAAGGAAAACAAAATCCTGATGTGATTCAGATCTTACAAAGTGGGGAAAAAAGAGAGGACCACTAATACGTCCTTCTAGCTCGGCTCTTAAGAAATTAAGCCTCTACTAACAGGCAGTTGAAAACACCTTGAGATTTAACTTTAGTTAGGGCTGGCTGTGCTTTCGTATAAACAGAGGTGGTGCATGGGTATGAGTAACCACTTTTTGGAGAGGCTCACTTAGGAGAACAAAATCTTTCTCTCTCTCTCTCTCTCTCTCTCTCTCTCTCTCTCTCTCTCTCTCACACACACACACACACACACACACACACACACACACACACACACACAAAAGGCCTAATTCTGTCTACTCAGCAAACAAGACACAATTTCACAAAAGGTAACTTAGTGTTTAGGATTATTCAGTAACAGGAAAAGCCACTTCTGGCAAAATTCACATTACATAGCCCGAATATAAATAGTTTATACAGCAATATTAGGTAGGGTATATGGATAAAAGACAATCCCTTTATGGCTCGAGTTTTTCAAGTAGTTTAAATAGGTTTTTAGAGAACAATGAAATAATTAATTCCTTCAGTACTAATTCTATAACTTTCTCCCAACTTCCCAGAAACTGTAGTCAACTTTCCAATGGAAACAAGCAGGCATCCATTCATTTACAGAACAGTGAAAACCAACATACCCATGTATATATATATTAATACCTCCCCACACTCCACAAACAATTGTTACATCCTTTCTCAAACTAATCTTAACTCGCTTGTCAATGGCACAGACCAATCTGTTTCAATGTCTGAAAACTTAGGGTCCTCCATGAGATAATCTCTTAGGTTGCATCAAACTCTTTGATGTTATTATTATCCTCAGAGGTTATTTAACACATATAAAACATTCAACCAATGTAGACTTAAGAGTTCACTGATTCAGTAGCACTTTTTCTTCCAGATCACGTTTTCCAGAATTAAATATCTCTATGATATTTCTCTGATATAAAAGCATGTTCTTTTGATTTGAGAACTAGGCATGGTTCTGATTTGATTTGAGAACTAGACATGATTTAATAAAAGGTTAAGACAAATTTATGAATATAAAGCAAGGACTAATTTATGACTTTTCACAACCACTAATATTTGTATAGCAACTGAGAGTTGCGAGTGTACAACAAGCTTACCTTTTAAAATCATCATTTCACTTGATTTCCTAATAACCCAAATGAAAATGATTTTCATTTTCATTTGGGTTATTTTCATTTTCTAAATGAGGAAACGGAGGTTTGGTATACAAATGACATCCCAAAGTCAGAGAGTCAGCTCTTGTCAACACACTTGGGGTCCCTTGGCTCTAATCCTAGTCTCATTCCCTAACACCAGGTCGTTAGAGCCTTATTTGTTAAGTGTCAGGATTATGACCTTTTGTTTGAAGAAAATTTTAAATTATAGTTTAGTACTGTCTCATTATAAAATCCTGCTTCTCACCTCCATTTCCCCTCCAAAGCTTAATTAGGGAAAGGCTATGACCCTTACGTCAAGCATTTGAACTCTCTCTGAAGGATTCAGATCAGCAATACAAATCCAGACAGAAATAAAAGTTTTGTTTTTTATCTAAAACTGACAATTTTCACCATTTCAAGGGTGAAAAGTGGCAAAGAATGACACCCTTCTGACCTTAAAAAAAATAAAAATAAGAAAGTATACAAATGCTCCAGACCTTGAACTCCACATGTTCTGCCTATGTGGCTCAATAAATAATAATGGATAATGGTAGTGGCTATAAATACCCACAGGCGCAAAAAAAAAAAAAAAAAAAACACAAGAAATTCTTGTTTGACATATATTGCAAATGCTCTATCACTAAATGAGACATAAACACAGGTTTCATGGCAAGACTTCCGAGTCTGGGAGCTTGTTTACATGGTTCCAGCCTCTGAATGCACTCTCCCTTCCACTGCCTTTCCCATCAATCCCCATCTTCTATTTCAGATTTTAACCAGAAGCATTTTTTTTCCTTTAGCATCATATGAGGGAAAATACAATGAACTACCCTGCAGGCTTTCACAGAACCCAGAAAAGTACTTAAGAGGTACCCATTGACCTGAGAGGCAGTGTCAGTTTGCACAAGAGACCTGGACGCTAAGTTTGAGGCAATTATGTCATGCAAAGATGCCCAAACTTTTACTCAGTTTGTTGAACAAGTCACAGCCTTGTCTCTATACCAAAGCTTCCTATAGATAGATTTAGTGATGTTTAGATACTTATTGGGTCTATCAGATTTGATAATGGAATCAATCTCTCCCTTTAGAAGCTCTGGGTTAATGGCAAAGTTTATTAAACTGCAGGCAGTCATTCAGAAAAGATCAATAGAGACATGATTACAGAGTAACCAGAGGATTAAACATGAGATTTATCACAAAATTAAACTGAATTAAATGTTCTCTGATAGCACTTGAAATGCTGTCGATATGTTTAACTCATAATCTATGCTTTCTGTGTTTACCTAATAGACACAGGGATGTCTGATTTGAGAAAATGATTGCTATATAAAAACATAAGCCACAGAGATTTGCTGAAAGACTCGAGAGTCCCTTCTGAAAATGTTCACCCATTTTTAAGAAGCAGCACTTTAATTTCTCCATAAGAGCCGTCCACAGTTTAACTCAGTAATTTTGAGTTACTCAGTACATAGCCCATTCTTCCCATCCCTAAAGCTCACGCCTATAGGTATCCCCCACTTTTCCAAAGTTCACTTTATGCCACTTCACTTTTACAAAAAACCCTACATTTGCATCTGTTTCCCCTAACCAAAAGAAATCTGAAGAGGATTTTTCACTTTTATGGAAAGAAGTGAAAAGCAAAAATAGTATTCAGTGTCTGTTCTGCAAAATGCTGTTAGAGAGGCAGCATTCACGGCAAACAGCAAGAGTGACCCCACCAAGCTCCTTCCCTGGAAACTACACTCTGCATCTCAGCATCTAGTTGCCATACCTTTGAACAGTATCTGTGAACATCTGTACTTTATATTGATTTATTTTGTGCATCTGTGTCCTAAAGTAGTTGCGTCTTGGCTCTATGCCATTTTGGTTTACGAAAGATTTCACAGGAACTTTCAGACAGTGGGGGAACCCTGTACACCCTCACAGGCACATATCTCAGAAACTGTGTCTGCAAGTCACATCCTTGAAACCATTTCCTCCTCTTTAAAAAATTTCCTTCCCTTCTCTCACACAGAAGCATGTGGTGTGACACTGGGCCTTGGTCCCCTGAGGAAAGGGGGCTGGAAAATGTCATCTAGATATAGGAAAATCAACCCTTCTATATCCTGGGAGAATTTATTGATAGCACCACAAGCTCAACAAATCACATTCATAAAAGTGAAATCCTGTTCACAGGCTATGAAAGGTAACCACTGGCTAAACAAACTGGCGTCAGCATACACGCTCGTAATCAGTGGAGGAGTCAGTCAACACCACAGTGAGAGAGCACGGCTCTGCAGGACCTGAGACGATAAAGGCCGACCCTGCTGTGTGAGCTTGGGAGGGTGTGCGTGCAAGCAGATGGGCTGGCAGGGAAATCAGTCATGGAGCAAACACTGAGCCTGTGGTTTAAACTACACCTTGGATGGCAACGAGTCTGAGGGAGAATTCCCCTTCCCCTGGCCTACTTGCTGTCACGTTGCTAGTACACTGCACCCACACACGGCTGTAATCCAATATGGCAGCTGTAATCCAATATGGCAGCTGTTTGGAAAGAGAGGGGAGAGGAGCTGGGGTAGAAACGAGATGCTGGGGCTGATACCACCCTGCAGTTCTATCGTCCCCTCGTCAGCACACTGATTTACACCAGAGCCACCGCTTTTCTTCTCAGCAGTTATCCAATGTTACAATACCATTTAGTGCTGTGGGTAGTCCACAAAATTTATAGATTCCTCAGGGACCAAGAATGCCATCCTGCCTGCTGAAGAAAGGAACTCTGCACCCCACCCTAGAAGCCGGGGCTGCTTTGAAGGACATAAAGCCAAAGCTGCTTACCTCAGACTCTGATAGAGATCCTATGACATCAGTTTCTTACATTATTTTCCACAGTAGAAACTTCCTGCTGAGAAAACTACTGCCCCTCACTGCTATCAATACACTGTGTCTTTGCTCAGTCTAGGACTGATACAAGCAGGTGCTCTGGCAGCACTTAGATCTGGGTTTGAGCCCTGGTGTTGCCACTTTGTGGCTTTGTGACCTTGTGCAAATCTCCAGCCTGTTTAGATCTCCATTTTTACTGCTCCAGGACAGGGACAGAGTTATGAGGCCTAATGAAATCTGTGGGAAGTGCCTCGGATATTTCCTAGCATAAAGTAGATAATAAATGCTAAGTGAGGAATTCCTCTTCCTAGGTAATACAATCATGTTCCTAGTCATTACAAAGGGAACTGTCAGTCATTATAAAATGCTGTCTTTGGCAATTGAGGATTGATGGTGGGACCTATTCTTTATATAGCCTTAAGAATGTGAGTATTGAGTGTCTTTTGGTGTACAGAGTGATATACCTCTTTTAATTACCATAATACCCTGTGCAGCTTCAGTTTTCTTATTTCCATCAAATGGGGGCTAAGTGTCTCAACGAATTTATAAAGCAGCTATTTGAATTAAATAAAGTAATACAGTTTCTGGAACAGACTAGAGTTAGTCATTCTATTACTATGAATTAACTTGACCAGGGTCACATGGCTTGAAGACAACACCAGGATTCAATGCAGAGCTGCGTGACTCTAGAGCTCACGCTACATGCATGGACCCGAATGTAGACACCTGGGATGTGGTTGGAGCACTGCCCAGGATTTACACTGTGATTCTGAACTCAGTCTTTGCATACTTCTCTATTCTTTTTTTTTTTTTAAATAAGCACATCACTTGGTCTACTTACCCTGTAAAATAAAAGAAAAAAAAAAAACAGTACAATTTGCTCTTTGGAATAATAACACCACATAAATGTTCATCTTTTTTTTCCCTAAAATCTGCGTTCCATAATTTATGAGAAGTGCAAAAGTTGCCAGGAAAAGAAAAAAAGAAAAATGGATTTCCCATCACCACATGAAATGGAAAGATGGAAACTTCACGAAGGTTTGGCATGGGAAGAGAGCAACCCTTTGTACTGATGATACATCCAAAATTGAAAAGACCACCATGTAAACTGCTCCTAGAGACGGGGAAAAGAAGGCATGAAAAAGTGTTTGATAACCGATTCCATCATAAATCTCTTTTCAACTGCTTTACCGCTGCTGGTTTTCCAAATGAGACATTTGTCCATTTTCAAAAAGAAAATAAATGCATCCAGGGTAGTTACTAGAGGCACTTCAACATAAAAAGATTATCTACAAGGCTTCCTGCTGGAGCCTAACCTTGAGAGAAATGGATTTCTTAGACGGTATTAGGGAATCCCTCAATGCGCCATCCAAAATCTTCCTGCGTTAAGACTTAATGGAACAGGGAGAGATGGAACAAAGGAGGGGGAAGCTCTCCTTCCCAGCTGAGCACTGACACACACAGTACCATTTGGGAGGCAACTTTATGTGCTCTTAGTAGTAGATTAATGAATGTAATTACCTAGCATTGTGGCTGTGAATGCTGCAAAAACTATAATTTATAGAGTGCTGTAAAGTTCTAATGTGTTTTTATGTCCATAAGCTGCTTAACCATAATCTAATGCATTTGTACAAGAACAGCCTAAGTGGCTCTCAGCTGAACAGTGAACACAAGTGTCTGAACCTCAGCAATTCTCCTCATACGTCTTTATAACCCAACCCCGTGTGGTAAGCATCTGAGGGAAACAGCTGCTGAATTATACAAATAATTCCAGAGACAGTGACAAGGCTCTCTGCCTCTCTCACCATGAGAAGAGTTGCTGGCTGACAAAGAGCTGCGGGCC
Organism: Bos indicus x Bos taurus; assembly: GCF_003369695.1. Classification (NCBI taxonomy): domain Eukaryota; kingdom Metazoa; phylum Chordata; class Mammalia; order Artiodactyla; family Bovidae; genus Bos; species Bos indicus x Bos taurus. The sequence continues at coordinate 11,815,879 of NC_040100.1, read as the reverse complement.
TTAATTAAATGCTGGAGTGTTCTGCATACATGTTTGGTGGTTACTTTTTCTTTTACCAACATTCTCAACACCCTCTCCTCCAGTTCCATCTACTCTCATACCTGCCCCCTAGAGCTGAGCAGGGGTAAAAAGGGGGAGGAGAGAAGAGAACAGGGAAAAAAATTACCTTTCTATATGAAAATACCCTACCTGGCTTCCAGCTTGGAAAAGGCTTACCATTTCCAATTTCTCAGCCACTGTATTTTCAAGGAAAAAAATAAAGGAGTACTCCCTTTACTTTCAAGGGAGTAAAGCTCAACAATTCTCTGACGACCAAAGGAAATTAATCCTTTGACACTGCCCTGGTTGGGGGTTTGAAGTATCTCATGTGAGTGGATGGATGACTATGATGATGAAGATAAGGGTGGTGATGATGGTGGGTGGTGGTGGCTGATGCTTTTTTAAAGTTTGCAATGTGTAGAATTACACGTCCTCCAAAGTCCAATAAGAAGGTACTACCGGTAAACCAATTTTCAGATGAAAACACCAAGAGTTGTGATTGGTTAAGTGACAAGGCAGGTATATCAGTTCAGCTTTTCACTCCACAACCTGTACTAGACTCACTAGACAACTTATTTACAACTTTTAACTTAATGTTTTCCTCATCTATAACATAGAGATTGGTACTGTTGTTCAGTCGTGAAGTCACGTCTGGCTCTTTGCCACCCCATGAACTGCAGCACACCAGGCTTCTTCATCGTCTCCTGCAGTCTGCCCAAATTTATGTTCATTGAGTCTGTGATGCTATCTAACCATCTCATCCTCTGTCATCCACTTTTCCTCCTGCCTTCAATCCTTCCTGGCATCAGGGTCTTTTTTAATAAGTGGGCTCTTCACATCATGTGGCCAAAATATTGGAGCTCCAGCTTCAGCATCAGTCCTTCCAATGAATATTCAGGATTCATTTCCTTTAGAATTGACTGGTTTGATTTCTTTGCAGTCCAAGGGACTCTAAAGAGTCTTCTCCAGCACCACAATTTGAAAGCATCAGTTCTTTGGCACAGCCTTCTTTATGGCCCAACTCTCACATGCATACATGAGTACTGGAAAAACATAGATTTGACTATGCAAACCTTTGCTGGCAAAGTGATGTCTTTGGCTTTTAATACGTTGTCTAGGTTGGTCATAGCTTTGCTTCTAAGGAGCAAGCGTCTTTTAATTTCATGGCTGTCGTTACCATCTGCAGTGGTTTTGGAGCCCAAGAAAATAAAATCTGTTACCGCTTCCACTTTTCCCCATCTGTTTGCTATGAAGTGATGGGACCGGATCCCATGATCTTAGTTTTTTGAATGTTGAGTTTCAAGCCAGCTTTTTCACTCTCTTTTTTCACCCTCATCAAGAGGCTCCTTAGTTCCTCTTTACTTTCTGCTACTACACTGGTTATCATCTCTGCCTATCTGAGGTTATTGGTATTTCTCCTGGCAATCTTTGATTCCAGCTTGGGATTCATCCAGCCTGGCATTTCACATGATGTACTCTGAATATAAGTTAAATAAACAGAGTGACAATATAAAGCCTTGTCATACTCCTTTCCCCATTCTGTACCAGCCTGCTTCTATCTGTTGCTTCTTGACCCGCATACAGGTTTCTTAGGAGACTGGTAAGGTGGTCTGATATTTCCACCTTTTTAAGAATTTTCGAGAGTTTGTTGTGATCTACACAGTCAAAGGCTTTTATGTAGTCAATGAAGCAGATGCTTTTCTGGAATCCCCTTGCTTTCTATGATCCAACAAATGTCGGCAATTTGATCTCTGGTTCCTCTGTCATTTCTTAATCCATTTTCTACATCTGGAAGTTCTCGATTTACATACTGCTGAAGTCCATTATGAAAGAGATCAGCCCTGGGATTTCTTTGGAAGGAATGATGCTAAAGCTGAAACTCCAGTACTTTGGCCACCTCATTCGAAGAGCTGACTCACTGGAAAAGACTCTGATGCTGGGAGGGATTGGGGGCAGGAGCAGAAGGGGACGACAGAGAATGAGATGGCTGGATGGCATCACTGACTCGATGGACGTGAGTCTCAGTGAACTCTGGGAGTTGGTGATGGACAGGGAGGCCTGGCATGCTGCGATTCATGGGGTCGCGAAGAGTTGGACACGACTGAGTGACTGAACTGAACTGAAGCCTAGCTTGAAGGATTTTTAGCATAACATTACTAGTATGTGAAATGAGTACAACTGTTTGGTAGTTTGAACATTGTTTGGCATTGCCTTTCTTTGGGATTGGAATGAAATCTGACCTTTCCCAGTCCTGGGGCCACTGCTGAGTTTTCCAAATTTGCTGATAATATTGAGTGCAACACTTTAACAGCATCATCTTTAAGGATTTTAAATAGCTCAGCTAGAAATCCACCACCTCCACCAGACTCATAGTAATGCCTCCTAAGGCCCACTTGACTTCACACTCCGGGATGTCTGGCTCTAGGTGAATGACCACACCATCATGGTTATCTGGACCTTTTCTGTACAGTTCTTCTGGTATTCTTGCCACCTCTTCTTAATCTCTTCTGCTTCTGTTACATAGGTCCTTACCACTTCTGTCCTTTATCGTGCCCATACTTGCATGAAATATTCCCTTGATATCTCCAACTTTCTTGAGATCTCTAGTCTTTCCCTTTCTATTGTTTCCCTCTTCTTCTTTGCATTGTTCATTTAAGAAGGCCTTCTTATCTCTCCTTGCTATTCTCAGGAACTCAGCATTGAGTTGGTTATATCTTTCCCTTTCTCCCTTGCTTTTTGCTTCTCTTCTTTTCTCAGCTATTTGTAAGGCCTCTTAAGACAACTACTTTGCCCTCTTGCATTTGTTATTCTTTGAGATGGTTTTTGTTACTGACTCATGTACAGTGTTACAAACTTCTGTCTACAGTTCTTCAGGCACTCTGTCTACCAGATCTAATCCCTTGAATCTATTCACCACTTCCACTGTATAATCATAAGGCATTTGATATAGGTCATACCTAAATGGCCTAATGGTTTCCCCTCGCATGAAAACGCAAAATACAGAGATAACAGTAGTATTTACCTCATAAGACTGTTATGGGAGTTAAATGAGTTAATACATATGAAGTTCTTAAAATAGTTTCTGGACCTAAGTGATGCTGAGTCCATGTTAGCTATCATCACAATTACACCTCTATGAACAGGCAGAATATGCATACAAAGCTGTCGTCTGAATAATACAGGATTTAGGGCCACCTCACTTCTCACCATAAAAAAAAACCACTTATAATTTACACTTGGCCCTCCGTATCAGCAGCTCTACATCTGCGGAGTCAACCAACCGAAGGGCAAGCTTCACTGCAGTACTTCCTTTTTATCTTTGAGGATTTTTTATGTGGACCATTTTTCAAGTCTTTATTGAGTCTGTTATTATATTGCTTCTGTTTTATGTTTTAGCTTTTTGGCCCTGAGGCATGTGGGATCTTCGCTCCTGAGCTGGGACTGAAACCCCACTCGCTGTATTAGAAGCTGAAGTCTCAACCAGTGGACCACCAGGGAAGTCCTGGGATTTACCACTGAAAAAATCCAAGCGCACTGGCATAGTTCAAATCTGTGCTGTTCAAGGGGCAACTAACCTGGCAAGGAGATGGGGCAGATGCTATGCATGCAAGTGTGTTTAGTCACTCAGTCATGCCTGACTCTTTGCAACCCTTTGGATTGTAGCCCACCAGGCTCATCTGTTGCAGGCAAGAATACTGGAGTGTGTTACCATTTTCCTTCAGGGGATCTTCCTGACCCAGGGATCAAACCTTCATCTTCTGTGTCTCCTGCCCTGTAGGCAGATTCTTAACCTGCTGAACCACGAAGGAAGCCCCGGTGTGTGTGTATTGGTGGGAATGCTATAAGGGACACCAAAACGTGCCTGCATCTTCCAAAGGCAGACGTTCCACGAATCAAACATCTCTAACTGTGAGATCCAGACATGTATCCTGGAGCCCAGCAGTACCAAATAATGGATAAAGTTGCAGTGTCAAAGTATAACTGGATAAGTCCCACTCCACTTCCCAAGGCCTGGTGTTGAGTGAAGGCTCCCCTAGAGAGGACCTCCCAAAAGGACCTCAGGTGTAAAAGCAAAAAAGAGCCATAGCAACAGGAATTCCCAGTTTCCTCTCCTCTTTTCAGCTGCAGTGCAATACGGTATTAGTGAGTAAATATTTTAGTACACATTAAAAAAAAAAATAGCAGCTTCAGGAAAACACAAGGCTAGAAAATCTTCAGAGCTCTTAGTTGAGTATGGGAGCACAATGGCATTACATCAGAGGCCACACGGGGATGAACAGCCAGCTCTAAGACACACACTCAGGGTAAATTAGTATCATGGCTAATAAATAATGGATGCTCTTCCTAGTTAAAAACGTACTGTTCTCCAGCATTCATGGGATGAGATGTGATTTGGATTCAATTAAAGCTCTATCCTGTCCAAGGGAAGAAAACTCTGCCTCTAAGAGAGCCATGTGGCTGCTGCTTTACTTTCTGTGCCAGATTGATCTCTGGAAGTCTCAGATCCATCACGTTCACAGGGGCTGCGGAGGCTGTAGCTACACATCTATCTCCTCCAAGAGAAAAGTGCAAGAGAAGAAAGCCTGAAAGGAGATAACACAACGGGGAAAGTATTTCCTGCCTCGTAATAACTCAGCTTTGACCCTAGCTGTGAAAACTGGTTCCTGTAATTTAACCTGAAAGAAGAGGACGAAGTAAACAAACCATTTCCTAAAAACACTGCTGCAGTCCTTAAAAAGCTGAAGTGGAACTGGGGACAGTAAGGGTCTGAACGTGGCCAGTTCTCTCCATAGGCCTCTCCTTAGTTTCCCCCGATACACATCTCTCTTCCTGTAGTCCTCAAGACTCACTTCCTCCTTAGCAGCCCTAAAATCATTAAAAGAAAATCGCTGGCCCCTCAGCAGTTCCCGAACACTGAGCCATTCCTCACCTTGACTGCCACCACCCTTCTACTTCCCTTTCTCACCTCAGTTTCTCTGTGGGAATGGGATCCTAGCTTGTCTCCTCACATTCTCGCCACTCACACCCTCCCCCATCATCGATCCTGTCCACTCACCTTCAGCAAGCCCACTTCTATACCTCAGGAGGGCTTCTCAGGTGGCACTAATGGTAAAGAACCCACCTGCCAATGCAAGAGACTTAGATTCGATCCCTGAGTCGGGAAGATCTCCTGAAGAAAGGCAGGGCAACCTGTTCCAGTATTCTTGCCTAGAAAAGTCCATTGGCAGAAGAGCCTGGTGGGCAGCAGTCCACGGGGCACAAAGGGTCAGACCTGACTAAGTGACTGAGCACTACCTATACCTCAGAACTCCCTGTAAGAAGTCCACGGCTCCCTACTGCTTGCACCAAGCCCTGTGTCTTCCTCCATGCCCTGCTATGACTCACTGGTTATGTCTCACCCAAAACTCCCTCTCCATCCATGTGCCATGCGCGTGTGTGTGTGCTAAGTTGCTTCAGTGGTGTCTGTCTCTTTGTGACCCTATGAACTGTAGCCCACCAGGGTCCTCCTGGGATTCCCCAGGCAAGAATACTGGAGAGGGTTGTTATGCCCTCTTCCAGGCCCAAGGATCGAACCCATTTCTTTTTTGCATCTCCTGCACTGGTAGCTGGGTTCTGTACAACTAGAGGCACCTGGGAAGCCCCAGTGTGCCATAGGAGAGGACATCTCCCTCCCAAGCACCCTTAGCACTTCCTGTCTACACCAGCGGTCTGAAAGACATCCATCAGGATAAACACTACATTAAAATGTCTATTAGTTAAAAAAAAAAAATGTCTATTAGTAAATGTCTTTCATCTCATTTTTTAATAATTACTAATTTTGTGTTTTATGATCTATAAAATACATTGTTCCAGTAGTATATAAAACTCTTCAATTAATGTATACGTATATGTGTATTCCCAGGTTGAGCAGTGATAAAAAAAAATCTGCCTGCCAGTACAGGAGACAGAATCAAGAGACAGGGGTTCTATCCCTGGGTTGGGAAGATCCCCTGGAGGAGCAAACAGCAACCTACTCCAGTATTCTTGCCTGGAAAACCCCATGGACAGAGGAGATGGGTGAGCCACATACAGTCCACAGGGTTGCAAAAAGCTGGACACAATTGGGCGGGCACACATACACAAAAACACACGCACATGTATATGTACTTAACAGAGGTGCTTATTCTAAATCTTTTTGCCAGTATGGGCACATATTCAAAAAAGTTTGGAGACTTCTGGTGGAGATTACACAGAAGGAAGCAAGCACCTTGATGGCACCCTTTCCTGTACTTCTTTAAACACTCAAAAATAGCACTATGTGATTTATTGATATGGTAACTAGGCACGGTAAATCACAGCTTTCAAACCTGTGTGGAACAGGATGCCCTAAGAAACTAAATCCCAAAGTTTGGCAAATAAATCACTAAGCTGCAAGAAATAACCACACTGAATGACGACAACAAGCCCTTAAATAACATGGGTCTGAACTGTGCAAGCACACTGATATGTGGACGTCTTCCACTAAAAACACACTAGAGTGCCACACAATCCACGGCCACTGGAATATGCGGGTGGAGGACTGGGATGTGGAGAGCTGGCCGTGAAGTTACAGGTGCGTGTCCCGCTGTGCGCACGATGGGTGCCCCTAGACCCTGCTGTTCAAGGGTTAACTGTATAGTCAATAATACCATATGCGTGGGGATTCCTTGGTGGCTTAGATAGTAAAGAATCTACTTGCAATGCAAGAGACCTGGGTTTCATTCCTGGGTGGGGAAGATCTCCAGGAGAAGAGAACGGCTACCAGTATTCTTGCCTGGAGAATCCCAAAGACAGAGGAGCCTAGGAGGCTACAGTCCATGGGGTCAATATTCAAAAGTTTCTTTAAAAAAAAAAAAAAAAGCAGATCTTAAAAGTTCTTATAACAATAAAAAAGTTTTGTAACTATGTATGGTGACAGGGGTTAACAGAATTATTATAGTGATCATTTCACAAGGTACACAAATACTACTGTACTCGTGAAGCTAATATAATGTCCTATGTCAATTATACCTCAATTTTGAAAAGAAAAGAAAAAAAAAGAAATAATCACATTTAAAACAAGTGTCAGGGGATCATCTTTTAGTATTAACAACGCAATGAAGACTTCAGAGGGGGTACAAGTCCCCCGCCTTGTTACCTCTAGGTAACAAGTCCCAAGCTAATTAGCCAGCAGCTATCAAACACACCAAGTATTATGTGATCTGGCCCACAGATTTCTTCTAACAAAACATCTGGGATTTGCCTCTTTGAATAGGATGCTGCATTGAAACAGAAAAGCAAGAGAAGATGTGATAATACTTGCTCACCAACACGTTTTCCCTGGGAGATGAGATAAATCCAACTTTATCCAGTCATGGAAACACCCAAAGTCAAACAGGTTGGTGTGACCTGCCATTTCAGCAGGGAAGCGTGAAGCTACAACAGTCTCATGGATACAGGGTAGACGTTGATTGGAAAGGGGATAAATTCTTATTTCAATGCTTGCAGTAAAAGTTTTATGTAATTCCAGATCAATCAGGTGACTTAAATAGTTATCACCACTGCTTGTTCTAGAATATTAATCTCCTGAGGGAGAGAACTCTTAAACATCACATCAAATCTCTCTCAATATCATACCTGGTCCTTGGTAGTTACTCAATAGAAATGTGTTGTAAAAATACTGAAAAATTAAGCTTAAAATTCAGTATTTTGGATCACAATTCTATTACTTCAGCACTGATCAAGCAACTACTTGACTGTATCAAAAAGGCAGAGGTCAGCCTATAAGTGAAGTGAAGTGAAGTTGCTCAGTCGTGTCTGACTCTTAGCAACCCCATGGACTACAGCCTACCAGGCTCCTCTGTCCATGGGATTTTCCAGGCAAGAGTACTGGAGTGGGGTGCCATTGCCTTCTCCAACTAATTCACTAGTTTATTCTGCAATAGCCTATATATACATCCAAAAAAAAAAAAAAACCCTGAAATCAGAAGTTATCAGTCACTGTGAACACCTAGTTGTGAATAACAGCTCATTGATGTACTCTTAGACGTTACTAAGAATGCTGAGAATGGGCACAGTGTTCCTCCCTTCCTATATATACAGTGGGGGCACAAAGCCTGTAATCACTGAAAAGAGGTCCAATTCCAGAGTTCTAGGGCCCTACAGTCTGTATTGCTGATGGACAGTCAAAATGCTTTCTCTGTAAGCTTCAACTGGGCAACCTGTTCTGTGCTTCCTTGTATGATGCTAAAATAAGTCTTAAGTCTCCAACATAGAGACCTCGCTGGTGGTCCAGTGGTTAAAACTCTGTCCGTCCACTGCAGCAGGGCACAAGTTTCATTCCTGGTCGAGGAGCTAAGATCCTGCAAGCCATGAGGCATGGCAAAAAAAAAGAAAAATTTTAAGTCTCCAACGTTTTCTACACAAAAACTGAGGCATCTATCAGGGTATTTGTGTGACACAGAGACCTGTAAGCCATTTCCACCCCACAAGCTCTACACAAAAACAGAACCAGAGCTGGCCATAATAAATATTTCCAGCCCCTTGGATTTTGTGTTTATAATCTGATGAGAGCAATCAAAGTCAATTTTTAGCACTAATAATAATCATCATATTAATGCTAGAAACCTTAGCACTCAGTTTACAATCTAACTGAGACAGGAGCAAGAAGCAAATAATTTCTATTCTGATCCACAGAACAAAAGTGACTGAAGTGGCTATTCTCTTCAGTAAAGTACCAAATGCATACCACTCAGATGTACAGGAGAGGAGTTAATTCTTTATACAGAACGATGCTTCAGACCGAGTGTCAAGATTCTCTCTAGTGCTTGAGAAAGGCTGACCAAGGCTTTCAAATGCATATATTTTCTTGAAATACTGCCAAATTCCTAGACATTCAGTGCAGTAATTTAGAACAGATAGAATAAAAACCTCATCCAGGAATGACTAGGGGAAAACATGATGGGGAAGTGGATGAATAAGCAAAGCATGATCACAATATATTCATAGAAGAATCTAGTAAAAGATGAAGATGAAAAACTGTTCAGGGCAGATTACAGTCAATATAGAGCCACTGAAGGTTTCTAAAGGGAAGCATCTTGCATTCAGAGTAGACAAGCCGAATGTCCATCCTAGACATCAGATAGACACAAGGCCTGGGCTGACGCCTATCAATCCCACCTTCTTAATCTCTCTGCCATCTGTCCACCTCCCTGTGACTCCATGTCACTACCTGAATTCAGAGATCCTCGTCTGGACTTTCATTACCAACATCCTAACTGGTACTCACATCTACAGTCTTTCACGCTGCTGCAGGACTGGCGGTGCTAACACTCAAGTGCAAGTCTACACACGTGCCTCCTTTGCACAAAACCTTCAGTTCATGATCAATTCTAATCTCACATGCCTGGGTCCACAAGGCTTTCAGTGATCCAGGCCCTCGCTTACAGCTTTAATCTCACTTCTTGTCACCATCTCCTAGACGCCCCCTCCCCAAGTGCACACTTAAAACCCCAGACACACTAAACTACTGGAAGTTCCCCAGCTGTGCCAAGAGTCTCTTAACTCAAGTCTCTTTAAAACTGTAATTTCCTCTGCTAGTGATATTACTTCCTCCAAGCTTACTCAACCCTCTCTGCTTGGTTATCTCCTACTTAGCTTTAAGGTCTCCATTATCCTTAACAAAACACTTATTCCTCTTGTATTATCATTTCCATTTTACTTTTCCATCCCTCTACCAGTCTATGCTAGGTCTGATGTGTGACCATATCCCTAGCATCTAATAAATCAAATTTTTCCTCAAAGAAATATTTACCCTAGGGATGACTCTACATAGGTAGGTGGTTCCAGCCATTCTCTGACACACTATCCCTGGGAGGCAGGAGGCAAGAAGTTGTGCATGATATTTGAATCTCATCAAGCCATTCTCTTAGGGCAGACACCATTTTTATTCCATGCAACATTTCTAACAAATCAGCACACATTTCAAGTTTAAGAAATATATGCCAATTTAGCTTTCAACCTCAACAAAGACTCAGTAAGGGTGGTAATAATAATACTAGCAACTCACATTTACTTCCTGAGCTTTTACCGTCTGAGCTTCACTGGTGGCTCAGACAGTAAAGCATTTGCCTACAATGCGGGAGAGCCATGTTCAATCCCTGGGTTGGGAAGATCTCCTGGAGAAGGAAATGGCACCCCACTCCAGTATTCTTGCCTGGAAAATCCCATGGATGGAGGAACCTGGTAGGCTACAGTCCATGGGGTTGCAAAGAGTCGGACACGACTGAGCGGCTTCACCTTCACCGTACCACTGAGCAGATGGTATGCTCATTTACTTAATCCTTACCACAACCCTACATATCAGGAAATCCACTTCTCCCATCATTGCTGTTGTTGTTTAGTCACTAAGTCATATCCAACGCTTTACAACCCCATGGACTGTAGCCTGAAAGGTTCCTCTGTCCATGATATTTTCCCGGCAAGAATACTGGAGTGGGGTGGCCATTTCCTTCTCCAGGGGATCTTCATCCAGGGATCAAACCCATATTAGCAGGCTGATTCTTTACCACTGAGCCACCAGGGAAGTCCTCTCCCACCATACAGATGAGGAAACTGAGGTTTAGAAATGTTAAAGCAAGTGATTCTCAACTCTAGCCATTTAGTGAATCTTCTTGGAAGCTTCAAAAATAAAATCCTGAACCTCACTCAAATGAAACCAAATCCCAACCTCTGGGGGCATTTTTACGTGTGCCTAAAATTTTCCAGTTTCTATGCTACAGACAACCTGAATTCAGTCTGATTTCAAAGCCAGACAGATCTGTTAAAGCACCACACTCTTTTAAGCCACTTCTCTGAACTTATAAGTCCTGGAACATTTATCCTTTCTCTTCCAAGTATGATCAGGTGATAGCCTCTTGATTAGTAAAAGGAGAGTCTCTTTAGAATATAGATCATATCAAGTGCCACCCTGAATGTGTAAGCCAACTTCATGATTCTCATCTGAGACAGCAAAGAGGGCTCTTTGCTAATTTAATAGCAGTTTTCCTAACAGCATCTTCTACAAAACCAGCCATTGTGTGGGGACTGAAATGGACCATAGGATGTTAATCTGTCACATATTAATTTTTTTAAAAAAATAACCTATTTTCTCAGGAGGCGCGAGAAGCCCAGAATTTTCACCAGGCTTGACAGGTCAAAAGAAGATAAATGAGTTATATCATTGGGGTGCAGGAGGCTAAAATTTTAAAAACCTATCTTAAAACAATATTTGAGATAATCCAATATCCCAAATGTGCTAAAAACTAAACATAAAAGCATCTTGTTTTCATTTTGGTACTTAGAATAGATTCGGGCTCACATTCAGATATAATATTTGACACTGATATATTAAGAACATACCCAACATGACAAGAAAGGAAGTAGATGGAAGAAAACATTTCAGCAAATTACAGATAAACAGTGAATGGTAGAATGGATTGATTTTCTAACCTTTCCTATTTCTGAAACCTGAGATTCAAACAAAGAAAGTAAGAGCTTATCCACTTTCCTTAATGTGAAAACAAGAAGAACATCAGAACGGGCATATATGCTTCTGCCAGGCTTTCTGATCTGTTTAGTTCAGGGCCAGCCTCCTGGGTGAGCGAAAGCCCAACCACCTAGTGCCCTGAACTCAGAAGGGCTTAGCACCTGGTTTAATGCGCTGTAGTTTTGTCTTTGAACTTGTGTTTGGTTAGTGAAGTTTGAAGGCAGTGGAGCATGTGCACAAGCAGAGGAAATTTATGTACAGGCATGCCTGCCACTCTTTGCTGCTGTTTGCACATAGCATTCACTATGCCCCAGGAACACAGAACGCAGTAAACGTGAGAGTTCAATAAAACTCAGAAAATGAGGTAAGCACGTTACATCTACAATGGAGGGAGAGGAGACACTAACAGCCTGGCAGGTCATAGTTTCCCTTGGAATCAGAATTTGGCTTAAAACATAAAAAGGAGGCAAGGGTGTTAGGAGAACTCTGACCTACAGAGTTCATACACCTTTTGGAGAAAAACATACACAAATGGGAAATCTTACAAGATAGAGGAAACAGTGTCTTACTCAAATCAGAACTAAAAATATATCCAAAAATGAGACAGCACTTAATAGTCCTTAGAGGGACTTCCCTGGTGGTCCAGTGGTTAAGAACCTGCCTGCAAATGCAGCGGACAGGGGTCCAATTCCTGGTCCAGGAACTAAGATCCAACATGCCATAGAGCAACTAAGCCCATGCCCCACAACTACTGAGCCTGAGCTCTAGAATCCATGCTCCAAACAAGAGAAGTCACGCAGCGAGAAGCCTTCACACCACAACTAGAGAGAGGCCACACATAGCAACAAAGACCCAGAGCAACCAAAATAAATAAAATTTTTTGAAAATGTTTAAGTGCTTAGTGGTGGAAGGAAGACTAGTAAAGATATCAAAGTGGAAAAGGTTCCTAAATAAGACTCAACAGAGCTTTCACCATCTGCATTATACAGTGCACACAGAAATGCATTGCTGGGGGTTAGCAAAAGCTGGGAGAACTCTCTTGCCAGTCTTCTATAATTTCATCTACAGCTGTTCAGAATGTCATTTTCCAGAGTCTTTTATGTAGATAATTCATAGGCAAATCCCTATGTTCCAATAACTCTTGTCCAAGCCTTAGGAGCACACCGCTTCAAACTCATACATGAGCAGGGGCTGATGTGCTTCATTCAGAAGGAGGGGTTGTCCAGAGGCGTGACTGTTACTCACAAGAAGGACCAAGATGTATTACAGGCATTCGCTGAACCAAAAGCAAATACCTCTTCCAGCACAGTGCACAGGTATAAGGACAGCTCTTCATTTTCCAGCCTAGCAGAGGGGAACATGGGTGCAATGACTCCTCAACTGCCTAATCCCCGTATCACTTATATTCAAAAGTCAGTACGGGTTGTGGAAAGTGCAATCAATGGCCCAGAGGCCTAAGATCAAATTTTAAGTCCTGCTTCATCTTATACAAGCCATTTCAAGTACTGGAAATTCAAATTTCGTCATTTATAAAATAGGAAGACAAACCATCACAGCTCCCTCGTAGGTTGTTGTGAGACTGAAATAAGAACGTGTGCACATCATGGTAAAAAGGAAAGCATGGAATGAATGTTGCAGGCTCATTATTAAACTCTGGAGAAGTCCTACGTGCTTTGAGGAAGACTTACCTTCAGAATTAGTTTGTACTGCTGCACATAAACTGGTTGGCAGAGGTAATCCAGCCTCGGATAGAAACTTCAATCAAGATCTGACTGCCAGTAGAGGGCCATTACGGAAAGGAGAGGGTGGGATGACTTGGGAGAACAGCACTGAAACATATACATTACCATATGTACAACACATAAAACTGTGCAGGTTTGATGTATGACTCAGGGCACCCAAAGCGGGGGCTCTGTGGAAACCTGGAGGGAAGGGGTGGGATAGGATGTGAGAGGGGTGCAGGATGGAGGGGATACATGCGTGCCTACGGCCGGTTCATACTGATGTGTGGCAAAAAAACCATCACACTGTTGTAAAGTAATTATCCTCCAATTAACATAAATCAATTTTTTAAAAAGGAACTTTAACATTCATTTGTGACACATGCATCATGTGCAACAAGTAGATACATCTGATGTATCTACAGCTTGGGTCAAATGTTATCTCAAAATTGAGCAGCATCTTCTTAGGAAGCAACAAGGTAAAGCCAAATCCTTGCATAAATGAAGGATTCCCAAAGGCAGCAGAAGCCTGTAGTTCAGGGTGTACAGTAGCTACCTGACTTACAAACTTTACACATAAACTGTTTCCTAATGTGTCCATAGCAAGGGAAACTCTAGGAGTGTTTAACCTACAAGAAACTTGAGTTTACTTCTTAATTTTCTTAAGGATGAAAGATTAACTCACCCAGGAACACGGTCTCAGATTACAATCTCCACTAAATCCTGACCCCTTGCCTGCCTGTCTCGGAGACTCCAGCTCAACAATCAGCCCAAGGAGTCAGGATTCTCCTTTAACAGGAGATAAACACTGCCTAACCCCCAGACAACCTCAGATGGCCCATAACAAAGCAAATGAAAGGATACTGTCAGTCAACACAGCTCCCACTGCTCCTTCATCCTCTTTTTCCTTTCTGGCTGTGTTGGGTCTTAGCTCCGGCAAGTGGGACGGGGTGGAGGCACACAGGCTCTCTAGTTGTGGCATGTGGGCTCAGTAGTCGCAACATGCCGGCTTAGTTACTCCATGGCCTGTGAGATCTTGGTTCCCCAACCACAGATCAAACCCATGTGTCCTGCAGTGAAAGGAGGATTCTTAACCTCTGGATCACCAGGGAAGCCCCTCCTTCATTCTCTTTTAAAGGCAGACCAGAATAGGTCCCAGATAACCTAGCAATACATGCTGAAGTCTAAACCTGGCTGAAGAACCCTGTTTCCGGGGCTTCGTTATCTTGCTCAAGTCTACTAGAGAACCACTGAGTGACCCATGGGCCCCTTTTCCAGGCTGACAGTAACTCTGCCACCTGAAGCATCCAGCACCTGGAAGAAAGGCCAATGCTCCTGACCCTGGACTGCTAACCCAGGATCTAAACACTCCTGAGATTAGATTAACGCACTGCTGAGCAAACCACAACCCTAGGCTATACCAGGAAACCTCTGGAAGGATGGAAACAAATCTGCCTATCTTAGTTCTCAATCATAGTTGAAGCCAGATCCTGTGCTCTTATCCCTTCTAACCAGCCTTGTCTTAGCACAAGCATATAACATATTATGACAGCAGGGCTGGAAAAGCCCTGTAAGATATATTTTTGTTGTTCAGTCGCTCAGTCCTGTCTGACTGCAACTCCATGGACTGCCACACACCAGGCTTCCCTGTCCTTCACTATCTCCCAGAGTTTGCTCAAATTTACATCCACTGAGTTGGTGGCACTACCTACCCATCTCATCCTCTGCTGCTCCATTTCTCCTTTCCCCTTCATTCTTCCCCAGCATCAAGGCTTTTCCAATGAGTTGGCTCTTGGCATCAGGTGCCAAGGTACTAGAGCTTCAGCTTCAGCATCAGTCCTTCCAATGAATATTCAGGATTGATTTCCTTACGGATTGACTGGTATGATCTCCTTGCAGTCCAAGGGACCCTCAAGAGTCTTCTCCAGGACCACAATTTGATACCAGAACCTCATCTCACCCAGGTGTCTCTAACTAAAGCTGCTCTAGCACTTGTTATGTGAAAGGACTTGCTCTACAATTTATTTTCCCAACAAGGATACTGAATTCAAAATTAACAGACTATTAAATGCAGAAAGAATATGATGACCCCTGCTATCCCAGCCATGTGACAAGATCCTTAAATAAACACCTGCAGTATGTGGCAGGTGGCCTAATAGACCGGTAGTGCCCATTTGCTCCCAGAGCAGGAAAGCACACTCCAGGGAAAACCATGGGAGGTTTCCTGGAAGAGGCATCTGAGCTGGGCTTTGGCAGGGTGTGATTGTGAAAGGCAGATAATAAGGAGAACAGAATGAGCACCTATGAGGGAAAGTCAGTAAAAGAGAAGGCTGGATTGTTAAGAGAAGGAAGGAGCTACTTAATCACCTAAGGAAATTTGGACTTCATACGTCAGGCCACAGGAAGCCACAGAAGGCTTTGAACAGCATGCTGAAGTAAGTAGATGAACAGACAACTATAGGAAGGTTTGGGGCAAAGAGAGACTAGAACCACAAGGCCAATTAAGAGGCAGCTGAAACTGTGCAGATGACGCATAATGAGGCCCTGAACAAAGCAGGTAGCAAAAGAGTGAAAAGGGAAAAGTGACAAGGAATAAAAGTACTCAGGAGAGGAGAGAAAAGGGGAGGGAAATAAAATACTGGTCAAAAATTTAACCAGACAGAAACAGAAAATATAGGGGGCATTACTAAAAATCAAGGATGAAAAAGAGCCAAAGATAGGATGTGTGCACTTTATCACAGATACACTGGGATTCTAGTGGAATTTTCAGAGAGAGACACAGAGATAGGGAGTTGGGAAGGAAAATTCTGACTGAAAATAAAAATTGGGAAGCTAATGACATTTTGATAATGGATGATGGGCATTGATGGGGCCGGGAGATGAGAATAATCAGCAAAACAGAACTCGGGGCACCGTGCACAGCCGGGGGTCTAGAAAAGGAAACGGGAGCAGAAGAGAAATGGCCTCGGCACGAGACACAGATAAAGAACAAGAAAAATGTGATGTCACGGAAGGCACTGAAAGGAAAACATCTCAAGGAGAGGACCATTAACCCCTGTCAAACATTACAGAGACTTTCCATAACAGAGAAGAGGAATGAGAACGGTCCCTGAGCGAGGAGATCAGAAAACCTCAAGTAGATTTCATCCACACTGACATTAATGACCAAGAATGGATGCCACCTGATATTGGGAGACCTCTGTGTTCAAAACACTTTTAAGAAATTCTGTGCAGCACCGAGATTATATAAAAAACCTAAGGGAGACTCAGGCACACTGGACACAGGTCTGGGCAGCAACCAAAATATGCTGGTAACCATGAGTGCCTAAGACCACTGCATGGCCCAGGTCTGAAGACCATACAAACCAAAGCTGGCTCCCCAGACCCTCCCTACTCCCTTGCTGGTTTCTCTTCCCTAGAAATCACAGCCATCAAGCAAAGCAGTGCAGAGTACCACAATCTAAGTATACAATTCCCTTGGGGGAAAAAAAAAGCCTACCATCCTGAGATATTCCACACATGAGACATAAATCTTTCTGTTCATTCATGTCTGACTGTGAGTAAAAAAATAGTTGAAGGCAGATATATGAACTTCCTATCCACCCTGCAGGATATTTGTAATACAGAGAGTGAGACTTACATAATGTGTGTACAGAAGAGCAGATGGATCTTCCAATAAGTGAAATACGATCCTACACAGTTTTCCCTCTCCTACCATACTTTTAATTCACTAGTCACCTTGTCTTTTTCTAAGAGTCTCTTTTTGTACTCAACTCCCATCTATTTGGATAGATCATTAGCATCATCACAAATCATGGCTTCAGTGCCAACCCAACCACATTATGCAATTTACTGCGTGGCACCTGGCATTAAGGCTCCTGTTATCTGATTTTAGGAGTCATTATTTCAAATATTTTAGATAAAGTGTGTTTTCCCTCTCCATGTACAGAATGATAAATGCTTTGCAAATAACTGTGCGCGTCTCCACTTAGTATGTCAGCGGGTAAATGATGCTCCTGCTGCCATGGCCCCTTTCATTATCTGAATCCTGAAGAAACTGTTCTGCAAACAGCATGGCTGCAAGATGACATCTGTGTGTTCATTAATGCATCATTTCCTCTGCACAGAAGCCCTACAACTGAAATTTAATTCTAATCTTTAATTGAACAAAATTGCTTTCAGATGACGAATTAAGGAGAGGGAGCCACACCCTAGCACAGGGCTGCAGCCAGGGAGAGCAGCAGTATTCCTCCTCGGGTAGGGAGGGAACGGCAACCCAAAACTGACTGTGCATCGATTTGCTCTCACTTGGCGCACTATGGAGGGGGCAGGGGGAAGAAGAGGAAACAATTTGCTTTATTACAGTCATTTCCTAAACAAAGTGAGTGTGGGAGTATTTGAATTTAAAATCTCACAGCAACTACCCTACACTGAAACAAAGTAGGGTTACTGGAGACATGGCACCCACTTGACATGCGCTCGACCCTGGTTTTGAAGGCAGGAAGACATATTTGGGTTTAAAAGCTTCATGTCTGGTGGGGCTGGTAACTTATTTTGCTTGGGACGAAGAAGACTCCTGTTCCCACACCACTTCCTGGCGTCAAGAACCACAGTCCAGGTCAGTGGTAGTCAGAGACACAGGCCAGCAGATTGCAAGTCCGAGATACCCACAGTACCAAACACAATGCAGAAGTCAGAAAGCTATATGGTCAGCCCCTCCTCCAGAGTATTACAGTGTTGGTATGATGGTACTTTTTATGCCTCTATGGCTTCAATTCAACGTACTCCTGATACCCTAGGCTTCTTAAGTGTGGAGAAGCACACACACACATTCCCAGCTCCGGGGCAAGGCCACCACACTACTCAATCTAGCTGTGGCTACCACAGCAGACTCCAGAACTAAGTAGAATCCTAATCCAGACTTTTCCTTTTCCTAATGTTTAAAAAATTTATTTAATTCAAGCACAGATGATTTACAATGTTGCACTAATTTCTACTGTACAGTAAAATGATTCTGATTTACACACAGAAATAAATAAATATACGTTGTTGTTGAAGTGTGTGCTCAGCCATGTCTAACTCTTTCTGACTCCATGGTCCATAGCCCGCCCTCCAGGCTCCTCTATCCATGGAATTCTCCAGTCAAGAACACTGCAGTGGGCTGCCATTTCCTAGTCCAGGGGGATCTTCCTGACCCAGGGATCAAACCCAGGTCTCCAGCATTGCAGGCAGATTCTTCGTCATGTGAGCTACCAGGGAAGCCCATTTCCTCAAACACAGCAAACCAGCTCAGTCACCAGGAGTCTGAGTAAGTTATCCTGCCATCTTCTGAGACAGGAAAAAGCCAGGAAGGAGAGCAGCCATACTGGCCTCTTATCCTACAGCTTGTCCTCAGAATGTGAGGAAGCCATACTTCAGTACTGGCAATTCTAGGAGACTCCAAGGAAAGCTTCAGAGGTATTAAGAAATAATCATTTATCTGAATTAACATTCCACTCCAGATGAGGTAATTAATTAGGCAAAAGAAAACAATCCTTAGTACTTTGCTCTGATAATTAACAAACGTTAAATCTGCCATTGGTAATTTACTACACTGAGAACAGAAAATTTCAATTGTTCAACCTCAACCTGCAAGCCTTTTATCTCCTTGCAAGCTTTTTTCAATAATCCTTTATCGGCTGACATTAAGGAAAGTACAAAAGCAGTGGGGCACTGCTCAAGATGCTTACTTAACCTTTATAACCGCAAGATGGTACAGTGTGTGCATTTTTCAAAGTGACAGGCTGCTTTACAGGGAACACCAGCAGACAAGAGAAAGGAGCACCGTGTCCGCCCAAAACAGAGAACAGCACCCTCCCTATTTTCCCAACCACCATGCAGAGCACTCCTGTAATTCTATGTTAATCCCTGCACTAGGAGACAGCCAAAATCCATTTATAGGTCCTTCAAGCATTGCTTTCAGAATATGGTAAAATCCTGAAGGGGAGCAAAGCGGTAGCACTACTCCTCGGCCTCCCCTACAAATCAAAGGAAAGGACACATTGAAACCTGATTTTTTAGTCATTTGAAGCCCTGCATAAAAATCTGCTTAACAGCTTCAGCCTGGGAACCAGCTTTGTTTTGTTTTGTTTTTTTTAAATGAAGCCGCACTGACTATGAGGTAGGTTTTGTTTCAGCTATATTATCAGTCAGTCACCAGAGTTTTGGGCACTAGGCTCAATGCAATGATATATGGGTCTTTGATTCAATAACATCATGAAATAAAAAAGCTTCTGAAGTTCTTTCAGAGAAAAGGTGGCCTCCAAATAATTAATATCATGGCAAATATCATGGGTCCTAAATATGCTGTTGAATAAAGGAGTTGACCATTGCGAGAAGCAGCACCCACAGAACCCTCTGAAAGGAGATATCCTGTTGGGTTTACCTGAGGCGGTGGGGGTGGGGTGGGGGGGAATATACAAGCAACATAACACCCTTATTTTTGCTGTATCTCTTTACAACTAAATCTAAAGCAGGAAATAGTGAGGAGGGAGCAGTGGAGGGAGAGAGCCAGAGACAGCTCTGTAAGTACAAGTGCCTTGGACTTACAGTAAAGTGATTATGGTGCATGGAGAGGGTGGAGGGGGTAAGGAGTAGGAAAAACCACAAGGAATTCCAAGGGTGATCTGAGGGGTAGGTACACAGCCGGGAAGGATACACACATAAAGATCTAGCAAGATCCATGCATTTCATTACATGTTAGTTATTCTTCTCTAAAAAAAATAATGGTTCAGAAAACATTTTTAATTATTAATTTAAATCACGGTGCTCCCACCTTACTATTTAGATATCACCCTGATGCACTGGAAAGACCATGAGACTGAGATTCAGAGCAACAGCAGGCTCTGGCCCTCACGAGCTGTCTGTCCTTCGCTAAGTGCCTTTTCCCATCTTTACTCAGGTCATTATACTGAAGGGGGAAAAAAGGAACCTAAAACATGGCTTCCCAGGTGGCTCACTGGTAACGAATCTGCCTGCCAGTGCAGGAGATGTTAAGAGACACAGGTTCGATCCTTAAGTTGGGAAGATCCCCTGGAGGAGGGCATGGCAACCCACTCCAGTATTCTTGCCTGTTAAATCCCATGGACAGAGGCGCCTGGAGGGCTATAGTCTATGCAGTTGTAAAGAGTCTGATACGACTTAGTGACTAAGCACAACCTGAAACATAGGATCCAGAGTCCCCCACATGGCAGCTGAACCAGCCCTCAGAACTGTTGGCCTGGCAGGAATAATGTTCTGTAAAATAATTTCTGATTCTTAACACTTCTGCAGCCTCTCATAGTCTCTGTTGCCTACACCTGTCCAATTCATTCACTTATGCAATTTGTCTAATCTCAGAAAACTGGTGAATTTTACAGCCCTTGTCTTAGACTCTCAGAGTCATTTCCAGCCCTAAAACTCTATGACTTAAAGTTTAGGTACTCCACTATGATTTTTTTTTCTTTATACTTGGGTCTTGACCGGGTTAACAGAATAGAGGAATCAAACAGAGTAACATTAGACCATGTAATTGATGTGAAACTATCCAGTAACAAGTATTCTGCACAACCTAGCTGGCTGGCTCCTGGAATCAACTGACTGGTGACAAATTCTTTAGCCGGCTAAGCAGGCACGTTCACATGTTCTTGTTCTTTTAAATCTACAAGGCAGGCATCCACACGAGATTAAGATTTAATGCTTCCATTTGGAAGGATGGAAGCATTAAAAGATAAGGATGGAGGTGACTAGAATCAACAGCGACAAACAGATGAATCTGAGCATAAGAACAAGGACTGGTTACTAACATAGCATCTCTCAATTTGTCAGCTTGTCTGACATTTCACCAAACTCTCAGGTCAGTTTTCAGGATGCATTAAAAGAAAATCATCCTGCAAAACAGGATACATGGCAGGTAAAAAATTTTTGTTTTACCTTAACAATGAACCTTAATATGACCATGACATAAAGCTCTTACATCACTGTCTTTTTACCTCTACTAACTTCTTTATTTCTACTTCTATTTAAAAAAATATTTAAATCTAAAGAGATTTCCCACTGAAATATTTCAAAACTCCCTTTGTTTCTTTTGAAAGCACAATATCCTCAATTTTTATCCAGGAGTTAATAGCTCTTGCTTTCATTCTGTAACTGTTGGTAATGGCTGTCTTGACAAGGCTCTCTGCTTCAATGAACACAATATTTGGAATGATGAAAATGCTACAAGCATGAACCCTTCCTATACAATATTTAATAGTCCGGTTCACTTGACAACTGCAGTGATTTCCAGAAGTTAAGCAAAGTAGAAATAATTAATACCTACTGGATGTCCAGTGCTATACAAAGCACTCTCAGAGCGGGCAGAATTAATCCAAGACTCTGGCCACACAAGGCATATAATAGGTATGAAGACCAAACTCTTCTGACCCCAAAGAGTAAGGGCAGACTCAGTAACTACGCTGTAAACTCCTTTTGATTCAGGGGCTCTTCTCCTGGTATTCACCAGGGGCTTTAATCTCATACCTTCACTTCTCTTCCTCCTTCCCTAGGCTACAGGGCCTTCTGGCCACCATCCCTTTATTCAGCACTCAGTCAGACCACCACAGGGGAAGGGAGGAGACAGAAAGTGCAACTCCATCCATTCTATAATCAGCACAAAGAAGCTCAGCGGGGGAGATATTTGAAACTAATGACTGAAACAAGAGTTAGGACTTACCTTGGAGTTAAATAGAAAGTCAGAAAAGACCCTGAAGGTCACTAAGACAACCTCTTCTACAATCAAGGCAAGTCCAGAGGAACTGACCATCTAAGTAGCCAGGATAGGGGAGTTTCAGCTCTGACTTAATTTGAAAAGCAGTGCAAGAACAACAAAGTCTTAGAATTTTTAAGCTCCACCCTCATATTTTTTTAATTTTACGAATATTGATAACTATACCCCAAAGAATTGATATCTAGGTGACTATCCTGACAGTGGCAGCAACAACCAAAGCATCTGCTACCCTGAAATACAAAGATGATATTCTTGACCAACCACATGCAGAACATGCCGCTCTGTGTTTTTTTGTTTGTTCCACAGAATAGGTATTAAATTTTCACATCTATCAACACCTGGGCTTCCCTGGTGGCTCAGTGATAAAGAATCTCCCCGCCAATGCAGGAGCCACAGGTTTGATCCCTGAGTCAAGAAGATCCTCTGAAGAAGGAAATGGCAACCCACTCCAGTACTCTTGCCTAGGAAATCCCATGGCAGAGAAGTCTGGTGGACTACAGTCCACGGGGTCACAAAAGAGTCGGACACAACTCAGTGACTAAACCAACATCAATACGCTATGTCTTTGTTTGGTTTCCTCGATGAGAAGGTGGTGGGGAGGAAACCATGGATGGAGAACAGGGCATGGCTCATCAGACCCCATGTTTCTATATAACACCTGTTCTCACGGCACCAAGAAAATGCCCAAACAGTCCACCAGGCCATGCTTAGCCCTGGGCTGGCCCAGAATTCACTCCTGAGCTTGCTGTAGCTGGCAGTTTGATTTCCCCTTAATCAGAGACAAAAAGAATAATTCCTCACTACACTGGTGCTATTTATCACCCAGGGGAAATGTCTTATGAAATGGCAGTCCAAAAGTAGAAATTAAATTCCAGCTACTGAGAAACATCCACTTATATTATTAGTGTAATATAGACCATTTCTATGGCTATCTTAAAAATCAAATCCATTTCAGCTACTACATCTTTCATCTGAGTCTGCTAGGTGAACTCTCATATAATAAACTAATGATGTGTAACTCCAAGACAATAAATAAGCAAAATTTCAAGCGTTCCTCAAGACCCTAGTTTTCACCCTTCTAAGTATTAAGGAAATCAATTACAACCTGCCCTACTATCAGCAAGAAGACCATGTTCTGTCATTTTATTGTCTCAAAGAAGGTCTGGCAGGTAGGCCTAACAACAGACCCATGAGGGAGAAGTTAGACAAAAAAGACAGCTCACTGAGATTCAGCTGCATCAGCAGAGCCCTCATTTGCACAGTATTGTCAAAACAAGCAAATAAAACCTAACATATAGTAATAGTACCTCTTAGGGCTCTTTCCAGAGCTGCCTGCTTTGTTTTAACTCAACATACAAGAGCATGGATTTCATTAGACATTCCAAAGGGGCTGCTCAGTTTGGGGGAGGATAGGAGGAGCCTTGTCAGCTGATGTCTGAACACACTGCTCAGGTATGACTCTCAACAAAGCCATGGCTCCAAGTGCCTAGGGTCGAAGGATCCAGGCAAAGAACTGAAGAACTATTACGTACATAGAGCCTCGATGAACTGATTTAATAGGGGAAAAAAAATAGCTCACGCATCCCTTCCTCTGACGCGGTCAAAGTCCTAGCTTTTTAAAGGGAAATGGCAATTCCCTGAAGAACAAAATATGTGAATATTCAAATGCTTGTTAGGCCATGTCCACTGTGTATAAATGTCCCAATATACCACCAAAAAAAGGCAACAACCACCAAGGGAATCTGTGGGAAAGTCCAGGGCTAGCACTTACACAGCTGACCCAGTTGTATGTTCTATAGAAACATGGGCATTGAAATAGTGAGAGGATATATTTAGAGGACACTTCATTGTTCACAAAGCGTTCTCATGCATGTTATTTCATTGATTTCTCACATGAAGAAGTGTGACACGACTCTATCCAATTGAGAAAACTGATTCTGGCACAAGTTAAACGACTTGTTCAAGGCCATGCAACTAGTTAGTGCACCTAACTCAAGTCTGTAATGAGATAAGGGAGCTGAAGATGAAGGATAATTAAAACTGAAAACCAAAGGCTCTAGAGATTCTTCCACATACTACAAAAAAAAAAAAAGAGAGAGAGAGTAACCAGAGCAGAAATTAAATCCAAGGAGAGGTACTGCAGGAACAAAGATGACCAGTGAAGGAATGAATACTGAATAATAAGGATATAAGAGATCAGCTAAGAAAACAAGGAAAGAGCACAGGCAATGTATTATTAAAGAGTGCTTCTCAAAGACCAGCTCCCGGTCCCAGACTTGGAGATCTCTTTCCACTGGTGGGGTCCAGGCTGAGATAAGAAGTCCCTAGACTGAGCCCTGGACAAGAGAGTCTGGCTTGCCCCCCTGTGACTTGGCGTATTCCAGAATCACCCTGTTAAAAGTATTGGGGCTCACTTTAAGGGGGACATCAAGAAAATGAAGCACACTGAATGGTGAATTATCTAAAAATATGAAGCAATAAAGAATGGCTCAAACAACCCAGGAACATTTAGGCAAGAAACACAGAAAACTGATGTATTCCACCACCGGAAGGATCACGGTGGAGGAGCTACATACGACCTAACTGTGTCTCAAACAAAGGAAGTAATCATTTTTAAATGAAAGCCATCCACAGTGAAATGAGCCACAAAGGGTCCTCTGGACACTCTATCCCCGAATACCTGAAGCAGAAATTGACTGGCAAAGTTTGTGAGAGTTAAGAAGCAGAGGGTGAGAGCCTGGGGGAGGTCCTCGCAGCAAGAGTCCATGATTCCAACCCCTCAGTTTCCTCTCAATGAAAAACGAAGTCAAAAATTATCTACCTACCTGAAGGTATTTAAGAATGTCTGTTATATAGACAATGACCAACATGTGCAGTCTAGAAAGCTAAGAAACAAAGCAATGTAGATTAATAAAGCAACTCTGATAGAGTTCAATAAGAACTATGGTAAGTGCCTTGACAATGGTCCTGAATTGAGAAAACTGAAATCCTCAACAGGAAAAGCATTAGGTATATACAGGGTTAGTATGAAATGATAAAATTTAGGAAAATCAACACTGTTATTTTTCATACCATCCATCAGATATCAATATAAAATATTATTTAATATGTGTTCCCGATGATACAATAAGAAGGGTACAGAACTTCAGGGCAGGAGGCCAAACTCTAGTCCTGCCTCTTTCACAAAAAGACAACAGAAATCACCTCCCTCTACAGTTTCATGTCGAAAATTAGTGGGTTGGGTAAATGTATAAGGACCTATCCAATAACAAAATTATACAATTCCATTTCAATAAAATATTAACTTCACAATACCAAGGTTAGTTTAGTATTAACACTTAGCCTACCCATGAACTTTAAGCAGCTTTATATTTGAAGTTATTTTCGTCTATTTTTGGAAGCTTTATTTTACATAGACTAGGTACATCAGACATGCCACGGGGACTACAAGTAATGTTCCAAACCAAAATTTTCCTTTTTCTCGGCATTCAACTTTAGGGGTAAAGTGATTTGTTCCTAGAGATCTTTTACATTCTCAAAAGAATCATGGACTTGAGAAGCAAAGCATTCATCTAAAAGCCTCTATATTCATAGAACAATAAACTGTAGATATTACCATACCTAATTGTAGGAGTATCAGTACCTTCCTAAAAATTAAACCAAACTCTTTCTCACACACAAATACACACACACACACACACACACACACACACACGTTTTCTAAAGGATTACCTTCTAGAAATTAAAAAAATAATAATAATAAAGTCTTACTGATCATTTATGAACTGAAAGACTATGAGGAATGATAAAGTCACATAACAATCTCAAGAACAAAGAAACACATCATTACTGAATACCCCCAGCACCAAGCACAGTGATGATCACACAGTAGTCGCTCAATAAATAATTGCTGAAGGCATCACTCAATCACTCTCCAACAGAGAAGTGAGAAAAATCACTATTAATCTTTCAGAAATGAAATTAAAGTGACACTAAAGATGAATCAACTGGGAGAATACAGTCCCTTGATCACATCTTAAATTTGCCAGAAACATTAAGAAACGCACAAACACACTTGCAGATAAAACCACCATGGCATTCTAAGAAATTAACATGGAATAAAATCTGGGTAGTATCCTTTATCTTTTATTGAAACAAACAAGAATAATAAGATGTTTTAAGAATTCTGACTAGGCTTTCATCAACAGAACAGAAAGCTCTATAAACAGTTGCATGACTAAGTATCAGAAAGAATACAGAAAAGAAGTGGAATGTAGAAAAGCATGAATTTTAGGCTCGAAGACCTGTGTTCAGATTCCAGCTCTATCAATCACTACCTAAATGATCTTAGCAAATTATTTGACCTCTCTAAGCCTCTATTTCCACAGCTACAGAATAAGATAATAGTGTTTAAAAGGATGAATTCAGAAAATCAATGGAAGGGACTAAGCACAGTCCCTGGTAGTTACAAAGTGCTTAACAAATACACAACACAGCTCAGAGACTAAACAGCCACATGACCAAACCACCGCAATTCTGGGCATTTACCACATAGAAACAAAAACCTATGTCCGTACAAAATTCGTAAATAACTGTTTTAGGCAGTCTGGAATAGCCCCAAAAGGAAAATAAAAATAACTAAAATGCCCTTCATAGTTCAGTCACTCAGTCGTGTCCCACTCTTCACAACCCCATGGACTGCAGCACACCAGGCTTCCCTGTCCATCACTAACTCTTGGAGCTTGCTCAAACTCATGTCCATCGAATTGGCGATATCATCCAACCACTTCATCCTCTGCTGTCCCCTTCTCCTCCTGCCTTCAATCTTACCCAGCATCAGGGTCTTTTCAAATGAGTCAGTTCTTCGCATCAGGTGGCCAAAGTACTGGAGTTTCAGCTTCAACATTAATTCTTCCAATGAATGCGTATTCAGGACTGATTTCGTTTAGGACTGACTGGTTGGATTTCCTTGCAATCCAAGGGACTCTCAAGAGTCTTCTCCAACGCTACAGTTCAAAAGCATCAATTCTTCGCCGCTCAGCTTTCTTTATAGTCCAACTCTCAAATCCATATGTGGCCACTGGAAAAACCAGAGCTTTGACTAGACGGATCTTTGTTGGTAATGTCTCTGCTTTTTAATATGCTGTCTAGGTTGGTCATAGCTTTTCTTCCAAGAAGCAAGCATCTTTTAATTTCATGGCTGCAGTCACCATCTGCAGTGATTTTGGAGCCCCCCAAAACTAATGTCTGTCACTGTTTCCATTGTTTCCCCATCTATTTGCCACAAAGTGATGGGGCCAGATGCCATTATCTTAGTTTTCTGAATGTTGAGTTTTAAGACAACTTTTTCACTCTCCTCTTTCACTTTCATCAAGAGCCTCTTTAGTTCTTCTTCACTTTCTGCCATAAGAGTGGTGTCATCTGCATATCTGAGGTTATTGATATTTCTCCCAGCAATCTTGATTCCAGCTTGTGCTTCTTCCAGTTCAGCGTTTCTCATGATGTACTCTGCATATAAGTTAAATAAGCAGGGTAACAATATACAGCCTTGACATACTCCTTTCCCAATTTGGAATCAGTCTGTTGTTCCAGGTCCAATTCTAACTGTTGCTTCCTGACCTGCATACAGATTTATCAAAAGGCAGGTCAGGTGGTCTGGTATTCCCATCTCTTTCAGAATTTTCCACAGTTTGTTGTGATCCACACAGTCAAAGGCTTTGGCGTAGTCAATAAAGTAGAAGTAGATGTTTTTCTGGAACTCTCTTGTTTTGATGATCCAGGGGATGTTGGCAATTTGATCTCTGGTTCCTCTGCCTTTTCTAAATCCAGCTTGAACACCTGGAAGTTCAGGGTTCACGTACTGTTGAAGCCTGGCTTGGAGAATTTGGAGCATTACTTTGCTGGCTTGTGAGATGACTGCAATTGTGCAGGAGTTTAAGCATTCTTTGGCATTGCTTTTCTTTGGGACTGGAATGAAAACTGATCTTTTCCAGTCCTGTGGCCACTGCTGATTTTTCCAAATTTGTTGGCATATTGAGTATGGGCATACTGGCTCTTCATAAGCAAATGATTAAACAAACCAAGGTGCAACCATACGATGGAATACTGCTTAGCAATAAAAAGGAGAGAACTACTGGGGATGGAGTTCAGGGCATTATGCTGAATGAAAAGAAAAACAATCTCAAAAGGTCATACCCTGTATTATTTCACTTAGATAACACAGATAGCATCTTTGAAATAATCAAATTATGGAGACTGAAAGATCAGTAGTTGCCAGGAGATACGGTGGGGGACGAGGGTCTCATTATGAAGGGGCACGACTAGGGACAGTGTGTGTGATGACAGAGTTCTGTATCTTGCTTGTTACACAAATCCACAAACATACAAGGACTGTAAACACACACTGTGCTAAGGGAAGGTTATGCTAGATCTCTTCTATACTGTCATTGCAATTTCCTTTAATCTGTAATTACTACAAAATTTAAACATGACAAAAAATAAAGAAACAGATTCAAACAACTTGTCAAAGATCACAAAATACATCACCAACAGCTCTTGAATCCTGGCTATCTGACTTCTGTTTTTTTATGTCTACCAAAAACACTGACTCTGATGCCTTCCCTCTCAAAATTACTTAATAAAGTCAATCCTGTTGGAAAGGTGGGGAGGGGAGTCCACTTCAAATACAAACATAAAAGTCAAATAAAATAAGCTAACTCAATTTTGCAGACAATTGAACATCAGTCATACTGGATATATGGTTTATCTAACGCTCCTTCCCTAGAGAGTCTTAAGAAAAAAAGAAGGGAGGGGAGAATGGACTTGTATTTCACAGAATCCTTTGAAGTGGAAGAAAAATCTAATCCAATAAATATTGCTTTGGAGATGCACATGGAGTAGCGACCGATAATGACAGGGTTTAGCCGGGGGCACTGTAATTCACATGGCTCTGCTTACAGGTGTTTCCCCAGGTACCCGGGGCTGTTACTGCCCGTGGGAGGGCACGGGCATCAGGCAGCATGCGGCATCCCCCCACTCCACCCCCTTGTTTAGTTACAAGCCCTTAAAAGAGAACAAACATTTAATTCCCTTGTAAAACAGATGAATGCTTTATAATTTACTAGCAGCTGCTGGCAGCAACACGCTCTGCTCTCATATTCCTATTAAGCAAGCTGTCGCTGATTTATTAAAAGCTCCGATACATCAAAACAAATGACTGAGACATCATTATAGTACTATTTACAACCCCTTAATGGGGTTACGGGTAGGGGCAATGCAGTACAGATTGCAATTGGCTTCTTTTCTATCAGAAGGAACTGCTTCCCTTGAACAGGAGCTACCACCCTCAGGTGAAAAGACCCAACCCTGTAAGGTAAGAAGGGGGCAGGAGCTCATGCCTGTGAGGGAATCAAGGCCAACTGTGGCTTACAGCAAACCACTGGACCCAAGACAAGACTCTAACAGTCCTTAAAGGCTTATAGTAGGACGTGGTACAGATGGCTGCTCTCTCAATCCGGTGCCTCATTTTCTCTCTCTACAGAATCAGAAGCTTCCCCCAACTCCTTCCCCATTTCTGTTCTCCAAAATAAATCTAGTAGGAGGAGGCAGTCCTTGGAGGAAACTGAGCAAAGAAATTGGGAAGAGGCTCACATGGTACTTGAGTGGGAAGAAGGCAGAAGAGAGCCGTTTTTCAGACACTAGAGATGAAGGGCTGGGTCAGGGCTTGGCAACGTCAGAGCCCTCTAGATTCCTTTCTCTGTCTTCATCCCTCACCTGTTGGTCACTCCTTGCTCTTGTGCTCAAGTGTCTTTTGCTCAGCTTTCTAACCTTGCCTCCCCTAGCAAAACAGGATCTGAGCAAAGGCCTGATTCTAATCTTTTACTCCCTTCTATCTAAGTTACTTCACAGGTGTCCCCAGTCCTAGTGGCACCAACCACTGAACAACAGCCAATCTGAAGAAGGGAAAAAACTGGGGCTCTAAAGTGTGACAGAAAGAGGAAGGCCAAGTACAGGTGCTTGAGGCACCAGACATGTCCTGGTGCTGAGGCTCAAAGATGTGCCCTGCTTTACTGGCAAAGCAAGAGCCAACTAGGTGCTATGCTCTGAACTCATCACGCTTACAATGAAATGCATCTTTCACCATGACCTGCAAGGAATGATGGAACTTGCTGGAGCCCAACTTTACCACCTGGCTGTGTCAACTCCTCAAAGGCAAGACACTAGGTCTCAATCCCCTCTAGAACCCCAATATTCAGTCTGATACCTCAGAAACTGTCAGTCAAGAATTAAAGAATGAATGAATACACAAACGAATGAACAAATAAACCCTTGACCTATGGGTCTGGTACTGTATGACATCTCTACACAGGACATTCTAGTAAGTCAATTTGAATGATATTTCAAAGCAACCATATAAGAAGGGAGTGAGTATGGGGATAATTAGGGGAAGAGCAAGAAACAAAAGTGACTTAAGTTTCATTGCAAAGTTAAGAACTTGAGCTTTCCACCCAGTCCTGCCTTGACCACCAGCTAACTATATAATGTTGCTCAAATTACTTAGCTTAATTCCATATTGCTCCCTCAACTGTAAAAGAAGAGTTAATAAAGTCTAAGTCAGAAAGCTGCTGTGGAGATTAAATGAAACAATACCTGTAAAGCACTTAGCATAGTACCTGGCACATGGTGAGAGCCCAAACTATGTTGATATAGTATTTATTATCAATATCATGGATTCTGGGCCCACTGCCAGGTACAAAATTAAGGGGAAAGAAATTGACAAAAGGAAGAAGGTGCAAAGAAAATCCAGTTCCCCAAGTCTCCACAAAGTCACCTTCTAAATTCTGTTTTTTAGAAGTTGCAGCTGACTACAAACCTAATAAAATTCACAGAGTAATGAGTTGCCAAAAAGGCTAATGTGATCATGGCTTCCATTAAGAGAGTTGCATGATTCCGAATAATCACAGAGAGATCAGCCATGTTTTCCCTCTGCACTCTCAGACCACACAGGACAATGGCACTTTGAGAGGAACAGTGTGCCTGTAAGCAAAACATCTGCAGAACATACTGACGAAAGTCACTGACCAAAAAAAAATTATGTCCAAACAAACTTGAAAGAAATCATAAAACAGTAGTGAGAAGGGAGGAAAGTGGTTATTTGTTCTAAGCAATCATTCTGTCATGAGGCAACAAACACTCGGAAGGGTGAAGCTGTGCGCTGTGAGCCTGTTACAAACAGGAATTGTATGTTATTTATTTTGATCTCAAGTGCCCATCCAGAACTGAACCGTCCACAGTTAGGGCCAGAACCACAACCAGACGCCCTGAACCCCAGCAGCTGTGTCATCTACACCAGCACTGTCTCTGATCATCTCGGTAGAAAGTGGAGGTCGCAGTACACAGGAGAACGAACACGGGAGATCTGGACCAACTCGGCTCACTGTCCAGGGTCAGCCCTGATCCATCTATGTGGTGCTAGTTCACCAACATGGTTAGAGAACTGGACCCTGCCTTCATCTGTGAACCCTCCTTCCTGCTGTGACATCTCTAGGAGAAGCTGAATGTTCACCTTCCTCTTCCAGACTACTTCTGAACCACGTCACTGTGCCACTTATAAACCAAGGAAAACACGCAAGGGAAACAGGCAGGTGTGTACCTGCCTTTCACTCCAAAACTCACGCAAGAGTACCAGTGTGACAGACAACACCCACTTCCCTTTCTTCTTTGCAGATAATAGAGCTCTGAGTTTATAAGGGAGGCAATGTGCCCAGGGAATCAAGCAGGAGTGCTCTAAAGCCAATCACGGTTATTTGTCATTCTCCTTACAAGTGTTCTCCTTAGTAGTGGGAGTGGGAGACTGATAACGTGACTGAAGTCCAGTCAACGAGATGTATGGGCAAGTCTTTGTGCAGGCTTTTGAGGAAAATTTCCTCCCTGTTAAGAGAGTAACATGAACCCAAAAGATTCTTTGGCTGGTGCATCCTTCCTCCTTTCTTTCCAATGTTGTGAAGACATTGCTCTTGGAACCATGGCAGCCCTCTTAGAACCAGGAGGTCACAAGGCTAAAGTGAAATCTAACACGCTGAATGGTAAAGGGAAATGAAGCATAACCAGAGCCTGGATCTTTGAGTCTTTGAATCAACCCTGGGACCTCCTGAATTCTCTTTGTCAAGACACTTCATTGCTTGAACATTTCCATTATTTACAACTGAAAGCATCCACTTTTTTGCCTATTCTCACAATCCCAATATATCTATTTCACAGGATGGGCAAAATGAGATTCTAGAGACTTACATAATTTTACAAGACCGAATGAGCCCACATGCGCAGAGTATGGTGTTGGGAAGTATGTAACACAATTCAGGGTCAAATGGAAGAGGAGTAGGGGAGCTAAGATTCCCACATGCTGGGGCTAAGATCTACCCACAAGACTAAAGCAATTCAAACATTCCAGCATGCTCTAACAAACATCAGATCTGGAGGGCTAAGGTCCCAGGGGTACAGCCTGTGTTCTTGAAAAACCCTGAGTGTTTCACTTAGTCAAATATTATGCTTCTGCTTTTTAAATATTTCCATTTAAATGTAGATTTTGACCTTCTCATCAATGAAATATTAATATGAGTATAAAATATATATTACTCATCACCTGAGACAGGGTCTCTTTCCAGTGTCTGTCACGTTTCCTCTCCACTGTCTCGGGATAAGTTTTGAAAACCATGACAGTTGTATCTGTAGAGCTCATCTCTCCCAAATGCCTCAATGAATGACCAAAACTTAGAAGATCACATCCTTCTCAGGTGAATTTTGGATTTGTTTGTGTGTGTCTGTGCCTGTTTAATTTCTTTCATTCAGTTATCAGTTAAGACTGGTTTCCTTATACCAATAGTCATTTAGGGCTGGGTGGGAAAAATGAAAACTTTCTCAAGCAATCCAATGCAAAGAAAAGGCTAATTTAATTTGAAATATCTCCTTTCCTAAATAAGTAGCTATATTAAGATGAACTGTGGTTTCTATTTCTTTCTAATAGCTGCAGTCTATTAAGCAGAATGGAAGGTTTTCTTTTAATCACAAATTGTTCTACCCATTCAGTTTTATCATCATCATTATTCAATCAACCAAATGATGACTAGCAAAACAAGCAGAGCAACAGAGATTAGCCAATATGTGAATTTTCCCCTATTTATTTCTTCATGCTCAATAACTAACCACTCTAATATGATACAGAGATAAAATTTAATAAACCACTAGCAAAGCAAAACTCTCTCTAGCATTGACTGATGGGAATAAAAAGGAAGATTGATGGAAGTATAAAAGGAAGATTGTGCTCAAGTGCTGAAAGACCTAGGTTGAGATCTTATACTTGCTTGGTTGTGGGCCTACTTGCAAATTACTCCAATTCTCTGAATCTGTTTCCCCTTGTATAAAATGGACACACATGTTCACTCTGCAGTTCTGCAATACTGATTATCATTTAAAGCAAGCCTCAGAAGGCTTCTTCACTGATAAAGGAAACATCTTAGAACTAGCCCTGTGGAAATCCAAAATACTAACATTCCACCTGTTACTTAAAAACTAGGTCAGCCAACAAACACCACAGTCTGCATCATCATTCACCTTCATTCTTTTATTCATCTACATGACACTGTCATTCAACCATTTACTGCACACCTACTAGGCACCACATCAAGTACTTAGCGTTAGACAATGCAGACATGTTTCCTGCACTCATGGGATTTATAGTTTCTCCAACAGACTCCTCAATTTTTATTTGTGCACACCTGTTAAGAACTCTGTCCTAGGAACAAGCCCCTAAGCAGCATCTCCCCAAATTCTCACTACTCTCCATTCCAGTATGAATGTCCTCCACTGAGTCCTGAGATCAGGGAAGCCCATTTCTTTTGTTGTTGTTGTTCAGTCATTAAGTCATGTCCAACTCTTTGTGACCCCATGGACTGCAGCACACCAGACTCTGTCCTCCTCTATCTCCCAAAGTTTGCTCAAATTCATGTCCATTGAGTTGGTGATGCTCTCTAACCATCTCATCCTATGCCACCCCCTTCTCCTTCTGCCTTCAGTCTTTCTCAGCATCAGGAGCTTTTCCAATGAGTTGGTTCTTATCTTTTGTTTGACCCTTAAAGACAGCAGAGGGCCAGTCATTTCCTGCCATTTATCTATTTTCAGTGATGCACTTTTGAGGCAAAACACCAGAATCCAGTCCATTGGACCACAAGCCCAAACACTTAACTTTAGGTTCACTGACTAAAAGTGTGGTCTCAGTGAAAGCATAGCAAACACACACAAATAGGTAAAATAAGAGCCCAAGTTCAGTCATTTCCGACTCCTTGAGACCCCATGGACTATAGTCCAGCAGGCTCCTCTGTCCATGGAATTCTCCAGGCAAGAATACTGGAGTGGGTTGCCATTTTCCTCCTCCAGGGGATCTTCCCAACCCAGGGACTGAACCTATGTCTCCTGCGTCTCCTGCATTGGCAGGTAGATTCTTTACCACTAGCACTACCTGGTAAGTCCACAATAAGGGCTACTCATTGGTATTACCAATGGTTTAGAGTTGGAGAGTTTGACCAAACTAAACTACTTTTGAAATTTTTCCTTTGAAATTTCCAACAGCATCATAAGACCACAAAAGGGGGCAAAAAACATCTCACCACCTCGTCACAGACTTCTGTGATCAAAAATGAATTATCTATTTAAATAACTCACTTTGTAACATCAGAATAAGCTATAGAAAACTTTGGATGTTTATAAAAACTAACTCAATCTGAGGTTCTGACGGAAATTCTTAAAAGAGGATGCTTTGAACAATAACATGCTCAATGGATGCACAGTGTTCTAAGGTATTTCTGAAGGCAACCAAACTAACTGGGACATGCTCATCTGATTGCATGCTGGTTACAAAACCACCACTTCATTCACTTCTTCACAAGCATATCTTTAAAGCCATTGAATTCTCTCCAAAGTAAAGCATAATACTGAGACAATATGAGATTTGTAGATAGGTATTCTTAAATATCATCTAGGTTTCTAGACAAGAAGAGCAGACTCATTAGAAAAGACTCTGATGCTGGCAAAGATTGAAGGCAGGAGGAGAAGGGGATGACAGGAGATGAGATGGCTGAATAACATCACTGACTCAATGGACATGAGTTTGAGCAAGCTCCAGGAGATGGTGAAGGACAGGGAAGCCTGGCACGCTGTGTAGTCCATGGGGTTGCAAAGAGTCGGACACGACTGAGTGACTGAACAACAACAGGTTTCTAGATAATAAATGCTAGATAATGCATTATAGATGAGCTATAAATTTTGGAAATGACATGTAAAATTTTTAGGGAATCCATAGCTTTCATGAGTCTAGTTATCATCCAAAAGCTTCTGTCTCACTGTTTCTATGCTGAATCAGTAATATTAAACTAAGGTATTTAATGCTTATAGTCACCAACATCATCAGAGAAACTAATATTTATTGAGTGTTTAGTTTGTATAAGGCACTGATATGCTACACACTACAGCAATGTGTTTCATATGCCAAATACATCACTGAATAACCTCAACAACACTTCATAGTATTATTACTACAGTAAATTTACAGATACGAACCCTGAACACAGTAAGAAATTTACTCCAGGCCATACCATTTTCAACTGACACAGTCAGTTGTCTGAATAAGGGCAGCCCATTTTTGTTGTCTGAGAAAATTTTCAAATGTACTGACAATATGAAATGAACACATATGCCTATTATTTCAATTCAAAGTTGCTAGTATTTTGTCAAATTTTCTTAATCTACACATTCACTTTAATTTCTCATGGAACCATATGAAAGCAATTTATAGATATAACAATTTCATACTGAAAAATTAAGCAGCTGCTAAGAATAAAGCTATTCTTCTAATACAATGAAAATACCATTATCACACCTAAGACAGTGACACTAAACTCTTAATATGATCTGATACCAGTCTATATTCAAATTTCCACAACTGCCCTTAAATATCTTTTATAGCAATTATTATTTTCAAGCCAGGTCCAATCAATGTTTATACACTGTATTTGGCTAACGTGTCCCTTAGTCTCCTCTAATATAGGATAATGCCCACAACGCAATATTTTCATGTGATTTTGTTAAAAATAAACCAGACAGACCAGTTATCTTAAGAATGTCCAACATTTTAAATGTGTCTTGATTGTTTCACCAAAATGTCAATTAATTTGATTCTCTATCCCCTGTGTTTTCTGGTAAACCTGATTAGATGAAGGTTAAATGTTTTTTGCAAAACTCTTCCTTGGCGATGCTGTGTACTTTCTGTTACATGATATCAGGAGGCTACCCTACCATGAATGATGCTGAGTTTGACCACAGAGTTCAGGTGATGACTACCACTATAGAGAGACACTTTCCCCTTTGTAAAGGATCTGTGAAGTATTCTTCAGGCTGTGAGACCATTCCGTTCCCCAATATCCTTTCCCTTAATGGTTTTTCCTTCCATTGATGACCTTTGCCTGAATCAACTATTTTACTATTGTAGGTGCTGATATTCTAATTTTATGTTTTCATCTACATTTTATTTCCTAGTATCCTTCTGTAACCTGGAGATGGAAATGGCAAGCCATTCCAGTATTCTTGCCTGGAGAATTCCATGGATGGAGGAGCCTGGTGGGCTTACATTCCATGGGGTCACAAGAGTCGGACACGACTGAGTGATTAAGCAGAGTAGATCCTTCTGTAAAGAACAACTTTTCCTTATCAATCATAGAAGAACCACGGTTTCTCACTACAAGCAAAGCAAATGCCTATTTTTTTCCTTTAATTTGTAATTTTCAGAATGAGGACTTTGCATAACAGTCATTTCTAATGATGTCAAGAGTTTCTTTCTCTCTGTCTCTCATTAGTATGAATTCATGGATTTTTATTTACATCCAACTGCAGTCATTCTTTTTGATGTCCAAAGTGTCTGAAATCTGACCAATGGGAAAACCTTTCAAACTGTGGAGTCCAGTGCTCTCAACCACCACACTCATTACAATGAGGAGAGCTCAACAAAACTACATTTATTTGCTTAATGTTAACATCCTGTGGGCTTCACAATGCTTCTCCTAGTAGAGCACTTAAGAAGTGTGCATTTTTATGAAGTACTTCCTCTACAGATATCAGACATTTTGCATTAGTACTAAACAAATGAAACAGCTATCAATAAGCTCAAGGCTTGACGAGAATCTTAATTTTGTTTCAGAGCTTAATCTGAACAAAAGCAACAGACACTAATAACACGTATAACTTAACTCTGGGAGATGTCTTTGGAACACAAGGGCATTTCTTTACTTCTGCTCAACAGTCCTCCTTTAGTATCAACCTTACTCACTGACACACACTCAAAGTATATTATAGTGATCAACTAAAACTAGCAACAATTGGGACTATTTAAATTGGGCAGAGGGGAAACAGTTACTTGAGCAGTGCTTTCAAAAACACCCAATACTGGACCAACCCAGAGGTTTCAACTCTGTATGTCTGGGGTGGAACCTGAGAACTCGCATTTCTAACAAGTACCTGACTGATGCTAAAGCTGTTGGTCCAAGGATCACACTCTGGGAACCACAGGTGTAGACTGATTCCTATTTCTTACTCCCATCTTTCTATCTCCCAATCTTCCCTCTATCTTCATCAAGCTCCTGAGCTCCATACACTTCACCCTCTTGTTACAACTTTCTTCACCAAAACACACACACACACACACAACAAATACAAGTTGGTGACTACTAGACCACTAGCAAGCCGATAAGAAATCGACCTGAGACCTTGAAGTGATTCTCCTGGCTTGAGGCCTACTTTTCCTGAGTACTCAATACTCTCATGCTACTTTTTGCCCACAAGTATCTTTACAAAGGAAGAAATTGTTTAATCTGGAAGAAAACAGGTAAAAAAAAAAAAAAAAAACTTTGGCTTTTCCATAACACTCAAAATGGGTATAAGCCTCAGATTGATGCCATTTTTTAAAAACAAAACTATACGGTTGGTCAAAAAGTTAAGTCAGATTTTTCATACCATCTTATGGAAAAACTTGAACCAACATTTCTTTTTAATTGGAGAATAATTACTTTACCATATTGTGGTGGTATCTGCCATACATCAACAGGCATCAGCCACAGGTACACATGTGCCCCCATCATGAACCCCCTCCACCTCCCTCCTCATCCCATCCCTCTGGGTTGTCCCAGAGCACTGGCTTTGAGTGCCGTGCTTCATGCACTGAACTTGCACTGGTCATCTATTTCACATATGGTAATATACATGTTTCAATGCTATTCTCTCATATCATCCCACCCTCACCTTCTCCCACATAGTCCAATAGTCTCTTCTTTACATCTGTGTCTCTTCTGCTGCCTTACTAGGTTTGTGGATCAAAAGAATTTTTTGACCAACCCATTGGAATCCCAACTAAACCAGCTTTCATTCCTTTATTCCACTTCTTGGAAACAGACAAAAAGAAAGTTGTGCTACAGAAGACATTCTGGGGTCTAGTCCTAGTAACCTATTTGATCTCTCATCTATGTCTGTAGTCTGAAACTAAGAAGTAATTAGAAAAATTCAACCATCATTTATTGCAACTACTGCTAAGCAGTGCTCAGCACTGCAGAGAGAGAGAAGACTAGGTCACAGTCTTTAGTGAGTGAGACACAGTCAGAATCAACCACATAACTGTAACACAAATCATGTTCAGAATGATGACCCTGGGGCACTATACAATGTCCAAGCAGAGATGGGCAGTAAAGATTAGCAACTCACTGACCATGGGATATGCACATCAGAATGCTGACTCCAACCCAAAGATTTTCAGCAGGTGAGAGGGTTATGTCCTCTTCAGAATCTCAGGAAGGCCTTTTTCCAACAATTCCTGATTCCGATTCCTCCCAGAGACCCTGCAAACCTGTAATAATGCAGCTACAAACATTTCAGCATTTGCTTCCAGTGGAGACATAAACAGAGATAATGGGACAGATCTGACCAGAGATATCTGTCCCATCCCTGTTATAATTTTAATTGTGGCTAAAAAAAAAATTTAATCTGAAGCTCATGTCCCTAACTAAAGCTAGGATTTTAAAAGTCTGCCCCATGTGGGTTTCTGAGACGCCACAGGAAGGGCTAAATAAATGGAACACACGGTTAATGCCTTCTCCAACCCCACTTTACCCACAACAGCTGGGTTTCTGCTTTTATATTTGGTTATGCTATCCAGTAATATCTTTATTTAAGGAAGGGGTCCACAGCTAAAAGAATTTTACAAATCACTGATATAGTTCAGTCATCAAAAGAGCAGGATTTAAAACTAAGATGATTTCTGAGTAGTTTCATGACTTGGGACAAGTCATATAAAGCTACTGTGTGAAGACTGAGATCAAAGGTTCTGACAGAGCCTTTTTATAGCCTGGGTAAAACTTTTAGCTTCATCACTTGCCAGCTGTGTGACTTGGACAAACGATTGAACCTCTCTGTGCCTCATCTGTAAAATGGAGATAATAAAAATGCCTATGTCATAAAATCATTTTAAGGACCAAATGAGGTAATGCATAAAGCATCTTGAAGAGTGTCTGGCTTAAAAACCGTTCCTGCTCTCACTGCTACTGCCGTATCACCACCACCATCACCCTTTTAGATCTGTTTCTTCATCTGTGAAATGAAGATCATTGGTACATGATCTCTTAAGAATCATCCCAAATTCTGAGCTACAAATTCCTCAAACATCACATCAACTCCAAGCAGTGGCCCCCACCCCAAGTTCTGTCAAATGCACAACATACCAAAGCTTGATCAGAATATGGGAGTACATATCTATGTTCTCCAGGTGTCACATACCCGTGCCCACTTCAACATTTATCCATATCAACATGCTTCATGAAACAAGGCAAAC
The DNA here is from genome assembly GCF_003369695.1 of Bos indicus x Bos taurus. NCBI lineage: Eukaryota > Metazoa > Chordata > Mammalia > Artiodactyla > Bovidae > Bos > Bos indicus x Bos taurus. The sequence goes on along the minus strand of NC_040100.1, from coordinate 11,775,890 downwards.
CTTGCCACCAAGAGAGGAAAGCAAAAGAGAAAATCTAGTCCAGGCCCTAGATGCAGAGATCCTCAGCATAACTAGCATAAGAGAAGCCACACATCCCATGGAGGTTGGTTTGCAAGTTTCTATTTTATGCCAGATTTAACCAGTCAAAGTTAAATGGAAAACATGTGTAGTATTAATAAAAGGCTCAATGTCTCTTAATTTCTTATGCTAAAGTACAATCAATGATGCCAGAGAGAGCTGAGAGCTTTTAAAATACACCATGTGGTCCCTTAACAAACTTGATGCCTCTTGAGGAACACTTCTCGGCTGGTGTCCCTAGTAAATAAGCAAGAACAGGCAGCAAATTGCTACATGCGATAAGCAAGCCCCCATTTCCCTCTCTGACACAAATGGCTCGGCAGTGACTCACGGCTCAACCAGGAGGCAGGGAGAGGAGAGGCAGGCAATTGCACACTCCTCTCAGTGGGGCACTTAGGGGGAAAATGAAGCAGGAAGCAGCTGGAATCATCTTGGGCCTCCAGAGTAGCATAAAGAGAACAAAAGGTAACTAGGAGAGAGGCATCTAGATTCAAAGCCTGGCCCTACCAAGTTCTAGCTGGATAACCTTGGGCAAATTAACCTCTCTGAGCATCTGCAAAGTAGAGAAAACTGCTCCTCTCTTCAAAGGGTTGCTACACAGAACAAAGGATGAATGACAGATAGAGACAGCCATCATCACCAATGGCTTCCCAGCTGTCAGGACGATCACACCATCCAAGTGCATTATTGTCATGGGATCCTCATAACAACTCTCTGAACCTGGATTATTATCATCCCCATTTTCAGATGAGAAAAAACTGAGCTCTGTAGGTTCTCTTAGCCATCATTCCAGGTCAGGTGCTGACCCCACACTGTTTCTTTTCATGATGCCTCCCTTAACAACCCCAAGCATGGTCAAGGTCTCTTGGGTGCATCTCAAGGGGTTCCATCAGAGCAACCATCACACTCCAAGAGCAGTGAGACCTAACATTCACTGTGCACCTCTCACTGGTTCTCTGGTCTGCTTCCCCCACTATACATGTCCAAAGCAGGAACTGTAGGGATCACCCTTAAAAATGTAGTCCACCTTCACCATCAGGCATGCCTGTCAATGCTACTTTCTCACTCTGACCCGCCTGCCCTTCCCCTGCTGCGTCTACCAGACCATTCTCTACACCTGCATCTCCATGTTTTCTCTGTAAATAGGTTCATCAGTACTATTTTTCTAGTCTCCATATATATGCATTAATATACTATATTTCTCTCTTTTGGACTTACTTCACTCTCAATACATCTTTGAAATAAGGAGTGAATACTAATGTAATTATCGTAAATTTTTAAAAAATTTTTTCTAGGAATACACACATTTAGATGAACTGACACAGAATTCATGTGTGCAGAGAGTGAATGCAAGTTTCCTGAGCACCTAGGGCAAAGCCCTTTGTCACGGCCCCAAAGGAGCTCAGTCTGATAATTTGCCCTCGATGGGTGTAAACTGCAGTGATTTAACCCCACAAGAATCCACCTCATCCACACAGATTAAATTAAGGGCTTTTAAATGGGGATACAAAAGAGGGAGAAAAAAAATCACCACAAAAGGATTATTCACAGATTACCTTTACAATAATTGTCCCTAAATCCAGTTTAGATAATTCAATTTACATAAATTCTTTGGAATGCAGTATCTTTATACTTTGTTCCATGTCCAGGTATCAATTTTCTGTTAACTGAGCCACATCTGATAGTTTCAGAGATGTGGTCAGCCATCCTCCCAGACACGCAAGGCACAGGGCAATGACAGAGATGCCACACTTGCCCCGGTCCATGAAACTGTAGCATTGTGCTTGCCTTCTCAGCCAGGGTGCATATCAATCTGCTTATTTACACACAAGAAAATGCTACTTTTGACCAAAACTTTCAAGTTAAAGAAGGGCAAGAGGTTGATACACAAAAATACACAGTCCTTTGAACACAAGTTTGTCCCTTTGACATTTCTTACACACACAACCAGGCTTCTCTGCTGGCTCAGATGGTAAAGAATCTGCCTGCAATGTGGGAGACCTGGGTTCTATCTCTGGGTTGGGAAGATCCCCTGGAGGAGGGCATGGCAACCCACTCCAGTATTCTTGCCTGGAGAATGCCCATGGGCAGAGGTGCCTGGCAGCCTACAGTACATGGGGTCGCAGAGAGTCAAACACAACTAAGCGGCTAAGCACAGCACACACAATTATTTAAGGCCTTCTGATAGTCAATGGAAAAAACAGGTAAGTGGTGGCTTGTGTTGAACCCTTCCATTAAGTAAGTCAATAAATCATGGCCAGAAGGCAATCTGTTCAAGGACAATGAACTGCTACTGCTCAAACGTGCCCAAACTCTGATACTGTCAAATCTCTTTACCTTCTTTCCAATAATCAGACTGTCACCTGTACGTCTTCACCTCTGGAGTGTTATATACAGCATTCAATACTTTTAAGTGCCCTACATGATTCTAGGAAAAGCATTTGTTCAACCACTAACCTCCCCAAAAAATCAGCAACCAGCACTGAAACTCTGGAACAAAAACATGCACTATTCACCTCAAATCAGTCTTCAGCTTTTCTTAAACTCACTGAAATTACTCCTCTTCTATCACAATCTCTAGCATTTTGCTCTCATCATGTGTATGGGTTAACAGTCATTAAAGAAAAGGGCTGCAATATCTATCATGGTTTGCAGGACTCTCAGTACAAATCTTCAACACTGAATAAAAACAGCTCTGAAGAGAGGGACTTACCTAGTGGTCCAGAGGTTAAGAATCTGTCTTGCAATGAATGAAAGGGACATGGGTTAGATCCCCTGGTTGGGGAACCATGCTGCAGGGCAACTAAGCCCATGCATTGCAACAAAGGACCCCACATGATGCAATGAAGACCCCACGTGTTGCCAAATTAATTAATTTTTGAAGGAGTTCTGAAAAGATGGGATTTAGCTCTCTAACATTTTCCTCTTGCCAAAAATTCCATCTAAACTTCCATTAACAAGAAAGAGAGGACTCATCTTGTCTAGTGGCCAATATGCCCTGAAGTACTGGGTTAATAAAAATCATATCAGAGTTCAGAGATCTATTTATGATATTTGCCATGAGCATGAAAAAGGAAAACAGTCACAGACATGCTATAAATTTTCCCATCCTTGCATTATCATATCCTACATCCTAAGCTCCAGATGGGTTAAGGGTATAATTTTAATTCTCTTGTCCTTGTTTCTGAACAATATTGATGACTTCTAAGGCACAGGTGTTCTCTGTAGCTTGCTCTCCTACCAACTGGCCCCAGAAATTAGTGAGATTGAAAATGGATATAGAGGAAATAATTCGTTAACCTTGGATAAATACCCCAATATTTGGCTAATTCTCAAATTATACAAGATTCCTGGTGCTCCAAAAGCAGGAACTATTGTGCAGAAGCTTTTAAGTTTAATTAGGTCCCATTTGTTTATTTTTGCTTTTATTTCCAATATTCTGGGAGGTGGGTCATAGAGGATCCTGCTGTGATGTATGTCGGAAAGTGTTTTGCCTATGTTCTCCTCTAGGAGTTTTATAGTTTCTGGTCTTATGTTTAGATCTTTAATCCATTTTGAGTCTATTAGCAAGGTGAAAAGACAGCCTTCAGAATGGGAGAAAATAATAGCTAATGAAGCAACTGACAAACAACTAATCTCAAAAATATACAAGCAACTCCTACAGCTCAACTCCAGAAAAATAAATGACCCAATCAAAAAATGGGCCAAAGAACTAAATAGACATTTCTCCAAAGACATACAGATGGCTAACAAACACATGAAAAGATGCTCAACATCACTCATTATCAGAGAAATGCAAATCAAAACCACAATGAGGTACCATTCACACCAGTCAGAATAGCTGCGATCCAAAAGTCTGCAAGCAATAAATGCTGGAGAGGGTGTGGAGAAAAGGGAACCCTCTTACACTGTTGGTGGGAATGCAAACTAGTACAGCCACTATGGAGAACAGCGTGGAGATTCCTTAAAAAACTGGAAATAGAACTGCCTTATGATCCAGCAATCCCACTGCTGGCCATACACACTGAGGAAACCAGAAGGGAAAGAGACATGTGTACCCCAATGTTCATCACAGCACTGTTTATAATAGCCAGGACATGGAAGCAACCTAGATGTCCATCAGCAGATGAATGGATAAGAAAGCTATGGTACATATACACAATGGAGTATTACTCAGCCACTAAAAAGAATATATTTGAATCAGTTCTAATGAGGTGGATGAAACTGGAGCCTATTATACAGAGTGAAGTAAGCTAGAAAGAAAAACACCAATACACTATACTAACGCATATATATGGAATTTAGAAAGATGGTAACAATAACCCTGTATACAAGACAGCAAAAGAGACACTGATGTATAGAACAGTCTTATGGACTCTGTGGGAGAGGGAGAGGGTGGGAATATCTGGGAGAATGACATTGAAACATGTATAATATCATGTATGAAACGAGTCGCCAGTCCAGGTTCGATGCACAATACTGGATGCTTGGGGCTGGTGCACTGGGACAACCCAGAGGGATGGTATGGGGAGGGAGGAGGGAGGAGGGTTCAGGATGGGGAACACATGTATACCTGTGGCGGATTCATTTCAATATTTGGCAAAACTAATACAATATTGTAAAGTTTAAAAATAAAATAAAATTTTTAAAAAAAAGGCAGGAACTAAGAGAACATGCACAACAAGTGAAAACGGAAAGGTAGGGGAAAGACGGACAGAGCAGAGAGAAAAACGGAGAAAAGATAGGGATGGAAAAAATAATAAACTGGAGAGAAAAGGGAAGTGAGAATATAATTTATGAGAACTGGGAAAAGGAAATATAAGGAAACCAAGAGTTAAACTGGTTTTGCTTTATTTGGTTGCAGCAGTTGCTTGCTTCAGGCCCAGGCTCAATAGGAAATTTTACAGGATTCTCCGGATCTGGCACTTCCTGGCTCCTTTTAGGAGCCCGGCAGCAGTAATGTTAAGTGCTTAGCATTATCACAGAGCTTTCTAAAGTAGCTTGTGTTTGAAGTCTGCATCAAGGCTGGGTTTGAGTTTTTGGCTTTGCATGCTAGCTGCTACACATAAGGCCGGGATTATGCTGGCGGGAGCAGAGGAACACACAGAGAATCCAACACGCCAGAGCAAGTAGAGTTTATCAGATTAAAGTCATAAAGCAGCAATTCCTCCTGTGTATTATTTCACAGAGCTGGGATCAAGTGATTCAACAACATTCATTCTGTTGACAGTGAGGGAGAGAGCCTGGCTCTTTCCTAAACCTCCCTCCTGCTTCGTGAAGCCTTGGCTCAGAAAGCTTTGCAGACATGGCCTGACTACTCCTTTATTCAGGTGAGGAAGGGAGACTAGGGAACTCTGCCTAACCAGGTTCTCAAACTGGAGTGTACAGAAGGAGTCTGGCTAGACCCCAAACAAAGCAACTTCATTTTTAAATAATTTAAACTCGAAGACTAAAGGCCCTTCATTTCATACACTTGGATGAAGAATCTATTGGGCTGTTTTCCTAAGTCCAGAGAAAATGACATACAATGGGATGAGCCTGATCAACTCAATAAGAAGCGTGAAGTAGGGGAATGATACAGTATAATGAGGGGAGAATTTGTTTAACAGTGAAAAGAAGGCAGAGCAGCAGGTAAAAGCAAGCATAAAGGATTCACTAGAGGGACTTCTCTGGTAGTCCAGTGGCTCAAGCCTCTGTGTTCCCAATGCAGGGGGCCTGGGTTTGATGCTTGGTCAAGGAATTAGATCCCACATGCTACAACTAAGACCCCAGCACAGCCAAATAATTTTTTTTTTTTTTTTTAATGGATTCACTGGAGCTCTCCTGCCCCTCTCCCCCCAGGGCCTAGAACAAGGCTTCTCAACCCAGCTGCCCATTAGAATCTCTTGAGAAACTTTCCAAACTATGTATTTCTTGGTGCTCACTCCCAGAGATTCAATAGATTTGAAAGGGGCCCAAAAGAACTTTTTTTTTTAATCTTTCAGATGATTCTGAGCATAGATATAATTTTCTGTGGAGCAATTTATTTCACATAAATACTATGCAGTGTAATACATATACCAGGAATATGGATTCTTCAAGACAGTCTAGGACAGATTTCAAGTTCAAGAAAGACATTTTCAGGATCAAGAATTCAGATAATAAGGGTTACAATATGAAGTTCAAATATGACTGACCTGTTAAAAGGTCAAAATCCAATTGCTATTATATGATAAACAGGTCAACAGTGAGGGTGAATGCTTTGGGGGGCCCCATTTTATACAATTTCATGCGAAATACCAGGCTGGATGAAGCACAAGCTGGACTCAAGATTGCCAGGAGAAACATCAATAACCTCAGATACGCAGATGACACCACCCTTATGCAGAAAGTGAAAAACTAAAGAGCCTCTTGATGAAAGCAAAAGGAGAGTGAAAAAGTTGGCTTAAAACTCAACATTCAGAAAACTAAGATCATGGCATCTGGTCCCTTCACTTCATGGCAGATAGATGGGAAAACAATAGAAACAGTGACAGAATTTATTTTCTTGGGCTCCAAAATCACTGCAGATGGTGACTGCAGCCATGAGACTAAAAGATGGCCACCTGATAGGAAGAGCTGACTCATCTGAAAAGACCCTGATACTGGGAAAGATTGAGGGCAGAAGAAGAAGGGGATAACAGAGGATGAGATGATTGGATGGCATCACCAACTCGATGGACACAAGTTTGAGCAAGCTCCAGGAGTTGGTGAAGGGCAGGGAAGCCTGGTGTGCTGCAGTCCACGGGGTTGCAAACAGTCAGATACAACTGAGTGACTAAGCAACTGAACTGAACTGAACTGAATTTTATACCTGCTGCATGCAAGTGCAGAGAAGGCAATGGCACCCCACTCCAGTACTCTTGCCTGGAAAATCCCATGGACAGAGGAGCCTGGTAGGCTGCAGTCCATGGGGTCACTAAGAGTCGGACACGACTGAGAGACTTCACTTTCAGTTTTCACTTTCATGCATTGGAGAAGGAAATGGCAACCCACTCCATTGTTCTTGCCTAGAGAATCCCAGGGATGGGGGAGCCTGGTGGGCTGCCGTCTATGGGGTCGCACAGAGTCAGACACGACTGAAGTGACTTAGCAGCAGCAGCAGCAGCATGCAAATGAGATGAGCAGAAAAGAGACAGGGAATCAGAGAGAACAGCAGCTCTCAATAGGTGGTTCCAAGACCGGCAGCCTAGGCATCACTTGACAACTTGTTAGTATTTCAGATTCTCAGGCCCTATCCCAGACCTACCAAACTGTGAGCAGCAGAATCCAGCCATCTATGTTGCAATAAGCCCTCCAGGTAATTCTGTTACAAGCTCAAGTTTGAGAAGGATTGAGGCACAGTAATAACTGATTACGAACTTTTCAATAAGGCATCCTTGGTGCTCCTTGTGGACATCCAGGAGGGAAATTACACACTCTCTGAATCTCAGCCACTTCCAGCCAACATCTCACAGTATCACCAACCAATGAGTATTTACTGTCACCAAGACAGTTTCCTCAAAACCACTTTCCATCTCTACTCCTTGCCCTCAGGAGGGTGGTTTACGCAATAGTTAATGACGTGTTCTTTGCTCAGAGGAGCCGGGGCGTGCTGTTTCTCTCCTGCAAAGCAAAATTTTTCAAGGATCTCTGAGTAAAACCAAGCACTAGATTTCCTAAGTAGCTCTTGCCATTATCCTTGTAGCTCACTGTAGATTTACTGAGTTACATCACTGAAAATTTATTAGCCTTCTGTGGCAGCAACATGAGAGGCAACCTGAGCAGGTGAAAAGGTCCTTGGCATTAAGGTCTCTCTACTATCCAACAGCAGGTGATCCAGCTGAGAGAGGGGCAGGGAATCCACAGCACACGGACTCTGGCTAGTGAGGGGTCAGTAGTGTTCTCTGAGGCCATCAGATGCTGAGGTCCTCAAGATCTTCCTTGTGACGGGGGATATACAGAAGCAACAGCAACTCCATTTTACAACTACCAACTGGTACACATATGGCTCCAGCCAACTCACTCCCATATTCAAAACCACCATTCAACTGTCAACTTACTTTCGTCTACACTTCTTAGTAGATGAACAGAGGAAGAAAACGCTGTTGCTATTTTAAACAGAAGAAACAAAAAATCTAAAACACTACAAAAGTTAAATTCAGATCCAGATCTCACAACCTCAACTGTATCACTTCCTCTGAAAACAGAAAGGCATGTATTTCAGGCACCTGGAGGTCCTTCTCAGAATTTAGCACAGTGGCTACCTTAGGGATTACCGTGGCTCAAACAGCCTTTTGAAAATGTCACACAAAACACTAATGCTGCTTAGGGCAACTTAACAAATGAGTTAAAACCCTGAAAATTAAGTCACTTACAAAGCATCACTTAAACCTATCGTTATTTAAACTATGTTGAGGGCCAAAGCCAAGTGCTTTTCAATTATGCAGCAAAGTGATGGAAGGATTTTTATTTTCTCACTCTCTCAGCACTCTAAGAGAAAGGTTTAGGGTACAACTGGAAGCCTCCTAAGATTTGTTTTTCATCATCAGTATGGAGGATTCTATCTTCTCTTGCCACTTAGGGCAAGTTCTCCCAAAGCTAAGCCATCTGGGATCCCAACTGATCCCAATTGACGCCCAAGACAAAGGCACAACACTTTCAAATAACTCAAAACAAACAACCAACAAATTCTGAGAGGTTAGTTGGGTACTGGCCTAGAGAAGGTAAGTCATGACTTCTTAAAAAGCTTACAGTGACACTCAAAAGACCAAAGTAACTTGGTTTTTCAGACTCTCTGACCCACTGAGAAGATGAAATTATCCAGCCCAGAGTGAGGACATGCTTCCCGACCAGGATTGGAAACAGTAATGAATGGGTTAGTCAATAAACTGTTCAAACTTTGTTGTTGCTTGGACTCCAGAGTCCTCAGGATGTAGTAACCCTAGAGTTCAGCATCTCACCTCCAGTATTGATACCCAACAGTTGTCTCAGGGCAGAAAACTCACAAAACATTGTCCCCTAGTTGTAATAATATAATTCACGGAGAATTATTTTTATTCCTTCTTGAATAAAAAGTCCTTTTTATTCAAAGTAGCAAATTGCAAAAGGATGAAAAAAGTAAGTTTCAACCCTTCTCCTTCTTTTTATGGTTGGGGAAAGTGAGATGAGAATCATAATATATAGGTAAACTATTTACTTGACCCTAGAGTTTTCCTCTTGAATAATGATTTCAGTGCCATGATGTCTAGGAAAGTCTTTTCCTGTCCTTTCACTATTATAAAGGTTTTCTGATTCTCAACCTCCAAAGGGATTACATTCAGTTCAGAGATGGGAAAAGGAGATGAAAATTATTGGCAGCCCTCAAATCAATACTTCTAAGTCAGCCTCAGAACTCTCCCCTGGACCAGCAATGAAAGATGACTTTCCCCTAACATGGTGCTCTGTTACCCACAATTCTGAGTTCCCGGTGCTTTCTTTATTTGTGCCCTATACCCAAACCAAAGAAAATATTCAACTGTCTGGCTGGCTTTCAGTAACAGCTCAAAAAATGTGTACTGAATGGATGAATGCACACAGATAAACATGCTTCATTACAGGGTGTTTGTACCTTGGAAATCAACCCTGAATATTCACTGGAAGGACTGATGCTGAAGCTGAGGCTCCAATACTATGGCCACCTGATGCAAAGAACTGACTCAGTGGAAAAAACCCTGATGCTCAGAAAGACTGAGGACAAAAGAAGAAGGGGGCAGCAGAGGATGATGAGATGGTTAGATAGTGTCAACAACTCAATGGACATGAATTTGAGCAAACTCCAGGAGATGGTGAAGGACAGGGGAGCCTGGCGTGATACAGTCCATGGGGTCACAGAGAGTCAGAGATGACTTAATGACTAAACAACAACAACAAGGTATTTGGAACCCTCATTTTAACACATCAGAAACATTTCCTCAGTAATAATGAAATCAAAGGCAGTTAGCTACTTCCAATAAGGATGTGATACAGATTTCCAACTTGTTACAATAATGAAAATAAATAAAACCAACTAGGCAAAGACTAGAAAAGAGACATTCTTGGAATTTAGGAGGAAGTACCACTAAGCAGTCAAGTTAGACTGGACCTTCTTAGGAAAATAAAACAAAGGGAAAATATATAGAGTTATTTTGTCACTTTCCAACAATAACAAACAAATTTATCAGGAATGTTTCACCTCATAATAAGTTTAGGAGTTAATTTGCCATGTCAATTGTTACAAAAAAAAGTTGCTGGAAAACCCCAAACACAACCTTTAAATGGCTGCTTTTCATCTTGATGACCTGTCCCCTTGCTATGAAGAAAAGTGCCATCAAAAATTAAATAGGGGCACAGCAGGGGAACAACAGGCAGAATGCAATGTAAAGCCGACGGTGTTTATGTCAGTCATTCGTGCAGTACACACGCAAAAGCATTTCCACCATTTTCTACCTCAAACCATTCTTGGGGATGGGTAAGAGACGTGTGTTTATCAGTTAGAATACAGTGGGCTGTAGGAAACAAAACCAAGCTAAAATAAAAATTTTTAATGAAAATTATTAAATAAAAATTTCTTCCTCATACCTAACAAGAAGTCCTGAGCGTAGAACGAATTTTAGGCTGCTCAATTCAGCAGTTCAACAATATGATCAAACACGCTGTCTTTCTATCTTTCTTTCAGCTCTGCTATTGGTCTGTCCTCCAAGTCAGCTCATGGGGCAAAAGCGGCTGCCGCCACAGTCAAGCTGCCACACGGACAACAACCAGAAACAGAGACCATGCATTTCTCCCCTTCTCACCCAGAAGGAAACTTCCCGCACCCATGTAACGTTTTCCATGCTGCCATATGGGCGAGACCTGGACCTCTGACTGGCTTGAGTGCAATCACTGATTTAGACTAGTGAGGTCCATATGAACAGTGAACGCCTAAATGAAGTCGGGATTCTGCTGGCAAGGATGGGGGTGAGCTGATAGATCCGGTTCAAGGTCACACAGAAAGATGTTAACCCTGCTTCCGAGTCCGCTGGTCAAGTTCCAGGAATACTTCTTTACAGCCTCTAGTATGTGACATGTTTTGAGGCATGAGAGTTTCTATGAAAGAATTACTACAGAATGCCTTTGTCTACAGAAGTGACAAAACAAAACAGAAACACTGACGAGGAAGGAACCAGGACGTGGGCTTCCTCGGTGGGAACAAACACACGCAAGGGCCCTGTGCTACAGACACGAGGAGTGACAACAGGAGACGCTCCGTGAAGGGTCTCAGTGGCGCAACTCAAGTGTGGCACATACATGACTGACCCCCCTTCTCTCCTCCCACATGAGACTTTAAGAGCCCCCTCTACTGCCAACCAAAAGATAAGCTTTGTTTATCCTCACAAAGGTGACAAGTCAAATACTCATTTCCCTTAAAAGGAAATGGGGGGCTTTTGTTCCTTTTCTAAGTCCTTATGCTCTAAACAAGAAGAGCTTCATGTGGTGTCCTCATATGCCCTTCATGTTTCAAATTTCCAATGAAGCATCCACTGCAGCCATTTTCAGAATCCTGGGGGTGGGGGGACAGGACAGGGGGCTTCTTTTTGTTTCCTGTTTAATGGTTATGATCCATTTCTGCAGAGTAAGTTTGTCCTGGATGGTGACAAATATGCGGTGCTAATACACAAGGGAAGTGGCTCTTGAGCACAAAAAGCACTTTTCTGCATTTGAGATCTTCAACCCTGATTGCATTTCTTACATTCAACCATAATTAACAATCTCTCTGGGATGATGCAGGAACCAGCAACACAAAGAGGCTTTGCTTATGAGAGGGTGGAAAGAGAGAACAGCAGGGTGGAATGACAGAGCACACCATCCAGGCGGCACTGGGTGTGGCTTTTTCCAAAACTCCCAGCGGCCACAACCACTTCTCCATGAGACACTGGTGGGGACCAATGAGGGCATTTCCCACCTCAGCCTATCAGGTAATGGGGGAAACTCTCAGAAATCAGGAAATCAGTAAAGCTCAGTAGCAGCTGGCCTGAGAAAGAGCTGAAGTGAAATGGGCATGGACTCTCTTCCCCTTCTGTCCTAGCCTTTCTTAACACGGGAGTAAAGGAACATACTGGGCTTCCCAGGTGACACCAGCAGTAAAGAACCTGCCAATCAATGCAGGAGATGTAAGAGACGCAAGTTCAAGCCTTGGGTCAGGGAGATCCCCTGGAGGAGGACATGGCAACCCGCTCCAGTATCCTTGCCTGGAGAATCCCATGGACAGAGGAGCTTGGAGGGCTACAGGGTCTCCACAGGGTCACAAGAGTCAGACACGGCTGAAGCAACTTAGCATGCACACACAAAGGCAAACAGCAGGCACTCAATAATCTGTCAGATGAATGAAAACAATCCACAAACCACCCAGAAAATTTTTCTCTTCTATAACTGCATATATTAAACTTTCAACATTATCATTTTAAGCAAATCGCACAGGCTGGGAAAAATACTTTGCCTAGAAACAAAATACTACACATGAATATTCACACTCACAGTAGATTAAAAGTGAAAGTAGGCCCCTCGGTGAGAAAAAAACCACAACTGTTAATAAAAGATGACACTCTCTTGACTATATCAAATGTCAAATGTGCATTACCAGTTATCACCTGCATTCCGCAGAGGCAAATGGCAGGACGCCTAATATTAACGGACGCACACACATACACAACCTTCCCCGATGGCGCTAGTGGTAAAGAATCCGCACGCCAGTGCAGGAGATGCAAGAGATGAAAATTCAATCCCTGGGTCGGAAAGATCCTCTGGTGGAGGAAATGGCAACCCACTCCAGTATTGCCTGGGAAATCCCAGGGTCAGAAGAGCCTGACAGGCTATAGTCCATAGGGTTGCAAAGAGTCGGACACAACTGAGCACACAGTGCACACGCACGCATGCACACACATAAACACACACACACACAAAGCAAGCAAGCATACACAAATACAAAGGATTCAAATTATGACAGCTGGGAAAAAAAGAACCTTGGGGGTTCCCTTAGTCACACTTATTACAGGTGTTGTAATTCAAGGGACAGCATTCCCCAAAGCTCAGTATATTGAAGGGATTTATGGTCAAAAGCATAAATTTAAGGCCAATATCACCACCTGAGGTAGATCACTTAAACTCACTGAGTCTTCAATTTTTTTATTCATAAGGTGGAGACAATAGTTACTTGCCCTGCTAATCCACAGCCTTGTAGGAGATTTTAAAACAACCTTGTACATAGGGAATTAACACTATCAACACTGTAGACAGGGAATTAACACACACGAAAAAGCACTACCTGATAACAAGGGGCTACTCTTACTCAATATATGCTTGGTACTACTCAATCTGAAAACCACACAATAACAGTTAACCAAACTCTAAGGCCATGGTCGCGTGTGCTCACAGAATTCTCCCTTTATGAATAATTACATCTTCCTGCCCTGATGCAATTTGGGCTATCTAAAAAGGAAAAAAAAAAAGAAAGAAGAATAAAAAGAAACTCTTGTGTCCCCTGAACAAAACAGTTATGCTGTATTTAAGAGCAAAGTAGGGCAACAGAGAACTTGTTTCCATTTGGTGTACAGAACCCACACTAGGAAGGACTAGGTGTTACAGAGGTAATAAATGGCACCACATGTACCACCTACGCCTGGCAATTTATGCTGTACACAGCAACATAAATTTGTTGACCTTAATCAAAGATCAGTGTTATGCCTAAAGCATTTCAAAACTGGGAGTCTTTCCCCCTCCTAGAACAACAAAAAATAATATATGCTTGTGGACCTACTCCCTCATGAACCACAGAAGGGGAAATGACCAGCTGGTACACTGGGCTCAATTCCATCATTTTAGTCATCGAAAGCAAGTAGGGAAGGAAGGCGGTACTGACATCTAGTATACGCCCAGCACTACGTTGGCTGCAGAGGATTCAGATACCAAAGGTGCAACTGATACCCTCTGAACTGTAATCCAAGCACAACGGCACCATGCCACTGTCGAAATGGGCACTGTGATGGGAGACAACAGAATTCCTGCTAAGAAAAACTAGAACTTCTCTCATTCCACTGGTTCTTCCATCAAAGAATTCCTTTCCTGTTAGCGCTTCTCAATCTAGTTACACACTGGACTCACCTAGGGAATTTTTTATTTTTACAACATCAATTTTCAGGCCCCATGTTAGAGCAACGATTTACCTGTAATTGTGGCCAAGGCACTGGAGTTTTTTCAAAAAGCACCCCCAAGTGATTCTTATGATCCTAGAGTTCATTGAAAAGTGAAAGTCGCTCAGTCATGTCTGACTCTTTGCCACCCCATTGACTATACAGTCCATGGAATTCTCCAGGCCTGTATACTGGAGTGGGTAGCCTTTCCCTTCTTCACGGGATCTTCCCAACCCAGGGATCGAACACAGGTCTCCTGCATTGCAGGCGGATTCTTTACGAGCTGAACCACAAGGGAAGCCCAAGAATACTGGAGCGGGTAGCCTATCCCTTCTCCAGTGGACCTTTCCAACATAGGAATCGAACTGGGGTCTCCTGCATTGCAGGCAGATTCTTTACCAATTGAGCTATCAGGGAATGGGAACCACTAATTCAGGTCCTTCTGTCTCAGGAAAGTTTCCTTTATAATGACAGATGGCAGTAATCCATTCAGCATTAGAGGTCTAAAACTGTTCAAGGACACTTGGCCTCATTCATATGGATAACAAAAATTAGTATTAAAAAAGATAACTGCCTAAAACCTAAAGAAAGCTCTATTTACTGGGTAAGAAATTTCTCCCTTGAGTATCCCAGGAAACTATGTGTCAGTAAACATATTTCCTGCAATTAAGTTACTATCCACACAAAATCATCAGTGAAAATGAGGCACCCAGAATGTAGCAAAAGTATTTTGTGCTTATTGCTTAACCTCACCAACCTTTTATTAAGTTAGTCATTAAAACTCTTATTTCACAATCTCCAAAATAGATGCAGCTTTCAACTGCCTTTCAAACTAGACCAAAAATACAGATACAGAAGCAGGTGCAAAGCTCAATTTCACCAGTAACTACCCCACACTTACAAACCAGAGTGAGAACTATGGCCACCGAATGTATCAATCCTTATCTGACTGTTCTCTTTTGTGGCCTCACCAAGACCAAAGGAAAGGTGAAGCTGTTCACAGAAGAAACAGAGACACTGAAATGGCTGGTCCAGCGAGGTGGGTTCTCAGAACTAAGGACTTATGGGACTAGTGGAAAGAGCAGAAACAGCAGCCCAACCAAGAAAAGGAGGAAATAAGCTGATCTCTGATCCTATAGAATTTATACTTCTGCCACAAACAGGACCAATTTCCACCAATGATAATAATGACAACTAATGATCTGTCATAATTATTAGTGACTGATGTATTGAGAATGTGTATTTAGGGATAAAGCTAAGCACTAAATCCTCACAGTATCTCTAAGGTATTAGCTCTCGTTTACAGCTGAAAAGAAAGAGGCAAAGGCAAGTAGATCTGGGTCAAAATCACACAGCCTGGATTTGAAGTCAGCACGATCTCTTCAGAATACTACTTCAGAATCATGTCTCAATTACTCTGAAAGTACCTAACAAAACCACCTCAATACCTATAACACCCATTTCTCTTTGGCAGTAATACATTTATCATCAGAGGTCTAAAGAACACTTGACCTCATTCATATGGATCACAAAAATTAGTATTAACGAAAGATAACTGTTCATACAAAACACTTAGAGTCTTCCCTGTACCAACGAGACTTTCCTGCCTTTGTCCCACCTAACGATCATAGACGTCTTCAATATCTAACAAGCACTTCATTTTACGTGCACATAAAACTGATGTCATGACATCATGTGGCATGAGCTGAAGTGATTCCCCAACGTAAGCAAAACCTGGATCACTTGGCCTAGCACTGCAGTGTTAGTTTGATGTGTTAGTTTCCTCTAATAAAAACAGCAGTCAACAGTTAAGCACACAAGTCAGTAAACTGCGAAGACTTGTATTAACAGCAGGGGTATTTTACTAATTTGCTGATGGACCAGGCTGATGGACTTTAGCTGCTGTGGGACATATGTTTAGGCGTCTTTTCATCGCTATTGCTGACGTACACTTCAACAAGCAGCCTCCTTTCAAGGGCTCCTTATCTAAACAAAATCCCCCCGTGTCTCCACAAGAACCTGCAGAGTGGAGTTCAAACTTAATGAGGCATGCAGCCTCATCCCACTGCTAAGCCAACTACCGTTCTGCACAATGGAATTTCCAGATGTAACCTGATACCCAAAAGGGTCTCCCCTCAGCTTCTACTCAGGAGTAGGGAGCAAGGCAGCTGGAGCAGCACACCCCACCTGAGAAGGTGTGAGAAAAGGCGGAGAGGAGAGTAAGTTGCTGAAAAAGAGATTCAGGTGTGGAGATAAAATGACTTACATGGTTTTATCTCCTAACAATGATAGTAAATACCAATATGCATACTAGGAGGTGGAGATAAAAACAAATCCCCTGAATTAAACAACTCAAGTTCCCTAGTTTATTTAGTTGTAATCTTTTCTCTCCTCTTCTCCCTAGCATTTCATTTTGGATTCATTTTTGTCCTTTGCAGAATATGAGGACCTTTGCCATAAGTAAGCCAAAGAAACAAGCAAGAAGAAACAAGCAAGACATTGAAAACCTCCATGTCCTAAAATTGCAACCTTCACAGCAAAGCACAAGAGTGGGAGCCATATGTACATTCTTCTGTTTTTGCTTTTTTTATATGTATGTCCTGATGGGACCAGGATTCAAAGAGCTGCCTAGGCCAATGTTGGGTCAAAGAACCCATTCTCAACTCTGATTTCTAGACCACTGGTCAACAAAGAAAACAAAACAGCCCTTGGGTCTACCTTTGGGTGGGGCAAGATGCTATCTGTCCCCTGCTGAAGCTTCCAAATACATTTTCATGGAAGAAACTTTAAAGTCCTATGCTGTTGTTTCCCTTTCTCTTAACATCTCCTCCCAGCAGATTTCTGTCAAGATAACCACTGCCCAATTCTAAACAACATGCATCATTCTATTTGCCAAAGTTCAGCACCTAGACCAGAAGGGTACAGGCTTTTCAGGCAAACAGATCTGAGTCATCTAGAATTTGCCACTTCTCAGCTACACAGCCTTCGGACCTTCTGCAAAAAAAATTGATTTGCATATCATTAAAGGGGTGATCACAGTTAAGATATACCAGTGACAGTTTGTAAGGAGTTTATTAAACTACCCATGGAAGACACTGGTGGCTAGTCCATTGTTTCTTTTCCATTTTCAACCACCGTGTGACCCCTTATTGCTGCTCACACCACTTTTCTAGAGCTGCACTAGTTCAAACCCTGGTCATCTCTCACTTTTATAGCTGGAAGAGCCTTCAAACCTATCTACTTCCCTCTAGTCACTGACAGCCCTCTAATTAGAATCATGAAATGTTTAGTAACTCTCATCTTGCCATAACTTTCAGTGGCTCCTTTTTGCCTTTAAAAACAGAAACTTACTAGACTTTAGTTTTTATTTTCTCACACCCCCACTTCTCTGGATCCACCTGCACCCCTACGTTAGATCTCAGCTCCCTCTTTCCAGTACACACAAAGCACTTTACCTATGCAGGCATCTCATCCCTTTAAAACACAGTTACCCCTATTTTTCACCAGTACCACAGGCCTCCCACTTTTAAAACAGTGGCTTTAGGTAAATCTGGGCTTTCCTGCTGGCTCAGACGGTAAAGAATCTGCCGGCACTGCAGGAGACCGGGTTCGATCCCTGGGTTGGGAAGATGCCCTGGAGAAGGGAATGGCTGCCCACTCCAGTATTCTTGCCTGGAGAATTCCACAGACAGAGGAGCCTGGTGGGCTACAGTCCATGGGGTCTCAAAGAGTCGGACAGGACTGAAAAACTAACAGAGGTAAATATCCTCTTCTTGAGATCCTCACTTTATGAAGCCTCTCCAGGTACAAGATTCCTGGTCCCAATTAATTGCACCCCTGCCAGAGGTGAGAAAAAGAGATGAACCCACATTAGAATTCAACCTGTGAGGAACATTTTTTTCTTCTTCACAAAACTAAGTTCTGTACTTGACATTTGTTTTTCTTGGCTCGAGTTTTGAGAGTCCACATTCTCCCTACAATGAACTGTGCTCTTTGAAGGAACAGAGCCCTCACCATCACATGTGCACTCATTCACGCTCCTCTCCTTCCCTCTCTTCTATTCATTCCTCAAAACTTGCCTCCACATCCCCCTCACCCAGGAAATACTGCCTTGATGATCCATAGCCCCCTTCCTTCTCTGACCCCTTTCACACCTAATGCACAGTTCAGGTTAGCATCCCATTCTAGAGTATCTTATTCTCTCCTTTTCTGAACTCTACAAGCAAGCAACCCTTAATTCCACGTGCCTTACTAACAAGTGCTCAACCCAATGCATAGGTTCTCGGACTTTAGCACAAATCTGAATCATCTGCAAGTGTTAATCTTTCAGTTGTGTCTGACATTTGAGATGTCAGACAGATGACATTGCAGATGACATTTTGCGATCCCAGGCACTGTAGCCCACCAGGCTCCTCTGTCCATGAAACTCTTCAGGCAAGAATACTGGAGTGTGTTGCCATTCCCTTCTCCAGGGGATCTTCCCAAGCCAGGGATCAAACTTGGGTCTCCCACATTGCAGGTAGATTTTTTACTGTCTGAGCCACCAGGGGAGCAACTGAATCATCTGCAAGGGTTTGTAAAAGAGATGGCTGGCTCCACCCTCCAGGGTCTCTAATTCTTCTGGTGATCACAGGGTGGTCACTGTGAATCTGCAGTTTCCAGAAGAGGATGCTGCTGCTGGTCTGGGGACCACACTTGTAGAAACACTGACCTAAATTCTTTCCAAGTGGACAAAATGCACCTTTGGAGCTGAGAACTCATACTTCTTTTATGTTTCACAAAGCTGGGCACAGAGTAGGTGAGTAATAAATATCTCAATCGACTGACTGACTGCCTTTGTATGTCATCTCTCCTGCCATGTGGTAAGGTTTCTCCTCCTTCCTCCCATACGATCCATTGCAGAGTGCTACTGCAGAAGCAGCTCTGTATCAATCCTGTGCTTATATTACTTTCCAAGCAGTACCATCTGATTGGAGCAGGGCAGAGGAAAGCACACCTCATAAAGTCCATGAAATGCAGCAGCAATTAGCCTCGTGGGACAAGAAACTAAGTCTTAGGGAGAACAGTCTCCTTTGAAAAATACAGGTCCTATACACCCCAAGATTGGCTCATACTTTAGTCACAATAAAGCTAGTTATAATAAAACTCTCTGAAGATGCCAATTTCTGGGAAACTTCCTCCTTACGCCTGCTGCCCACTGTGTGCACCATGAACCAGGCAACTAACAGCTTACACAAGCAGCCCAGCATATCTGTCAGTTCACAGGAATCCAGCTTTTTCCTTTAGGAACAATTAAGCCACAGCATCAGGGGGAAGATACAAATTGACAGAGTGCCTAGAATTTCCTGAAGAAACATTTAAAGAACCGCTGAAGATGGAAGGCAGTCTGCTGTGTCTCTGCAGCACGTAATCATGCCTTCTTATTACAGTCAGGGCAACTGAACTTGGAGAGCACTTCTCTGGCTCATCTCCCCACGTCAGCTGTGGAAAGGGGAGGAAAGGGTGAGAAGGCAGCAACAGCGCCAAGGAAAGTTTCCTTGATTTGGATCAAATTTTTTATTTCTACTTAAAAAGGAAAACCCATCATTATTACTTGGATTTATTTGATGTGGTGCCTTAGTCCTTTCCTTTCAAAAGTCATTTCTATTAAAAGTGCCCTTGCTGGGTCCCCCATACCATTTTTCCTTAGAATCAAGCTCTGGGCTTCTGTCCTTGGAAAGATCTGCCTCTGCTGGCAGATCTGTTGTCCCCCCCCAAAAAAAACAAAAAACCAAGAAGAGGGACACATTTCCCCTACTCAGCAAAATTCAGAATCTCCTTACTAAACACAATCAAATCTTACACGGCACTGAAGTGATAACCCCCAAGCAGAGAGCCCATGAGACGATAAATATCTTATAAACACAAAGGTCACAGGCCCGGGTGTTTACGAGCCCCGAAGATGTTTATGGCTATCCACTTGGTTAGAAATCTGCTTTCAACCTGACTCTCTCTTCTTTATTGCCAGCTACATTATTATTATTCTCCAATTATTTTTGGAAAATCCAAAGCAAAGAGGACTATAAAGAAGCTTTATGAGACTGTTGAGCCAAATCAGTATGCCAGAAACAAATCAATGCTTCGGAGAGTTCTGAATACAATTATAGGCAAACAATAGTCCAATGTGTCTGGTAATCTCCCTCCAAACCATTATTGCATAGATTAAAAGATTACAGATATCCCTCTTTGCTTCTCAATATTAATAGTGATATAAAGCACATTTAATAAACCCAAACTGCCACAGCCCTAAGTTGGATTATGGGTCTGGTTCTTCATAAACTGACATGTACATGCAGACTCAGTTTAATAATATACAATCTCGGGTCAATCAAAATCTACCCTCGCCAGCCTTCTATTTATTATCACTTTTGCCACAACCCGGACCCAATCAGATACTGTCCTAAAACTCTCTTGGCTGGCAGCTGCACAAAAATCTGCACAGCGTCAGCATAACAAGTGACAGGCCTCCCCATCAATTACAACTCTGAAGGAAAGACAGCTTCGGCGGGGACATAACCCCACAGTCACACACCACCTTCGCTTCTGACGGACCTTCAGATCAGAAAGGAAGCTGTCATCAATGGAGAAAAGGAACCCAGCTCCTCATTAGCCAGGGTTTTCTTTTTGTTTCTGTTCCCTTTTTTTTTTTTTTTTTTTTTTTCAACATACATCAAGGAATAATCATGGGCCAACTCAACTCTGACAGCTCCTTATGTAAATGGCATTTAAATGCAGGCAAACAGCTCACAAACAAAGAGGCTACAGCTAGGCTGGTGCTCACAGACCCACTCAGACTAGTGTCCATGCTGTGGGTCTCTCTGGGTTTTTATCTTCTGCCAAATGACCAGAAGCATCACCATGAACACAAAGATGTTATTATGGGGCTTTGCAGAGGGTGGAGACAGGCTGTGTGCATCCTGTTGGGGTCCAGAGGCAGGTTTTCCTACAGCAATGGAGTGGAACTACCTCTGGGACCACCCACATCCCAAGGCAGGACTCACCCCTTCCACTGAAGGCAGCCCGTGGCTTTAATAGCATAACACCACTTCTTACCAGGCTCTCCGTCCTTTAGCGGCACTTAATCCAAATTCTAAGTTCTCTCAGCTGTGATTCAAGGCCCACTTTCCCCCCAAAGTCCACCTCCCTCACCAACCCACAAGAACTTACTCACATCTGATTTCCTGTGGCGCTCACACGAACACTGCACACCAGAGTGCTGGAATAGGCTGTCCTCAACAGTCCTCCAATTGTTAAATACGGGTCTTGTTTCTCCAGATGACTGTTTAGCCAGATATATTCTATTTCTCCTTCTTCTCATGCAAAGTACCCATAAGACCTGGTACACTAAATACAGCCTTCAGTAAGAAATGAGTAAGACAGGGATGTTACCAATGGTGGGCGTGGGGGTGGAAGCTATAAGGATGAGCTGCTAGAGAGCTGGGTTCTTGGCAACAAAAGCGTAAACGTTCCTTCCTCTATGCTTCCCGAGCACTCTGCCCATATTTTAGTTATCAACTTACCATACAAGCTGGTTCTGTGTTTTTATATTTGCTTCTCACATCAGAACTAGTGACTCTCAGTAACACAGTTGCATCCTAGTCCGTCTCTCCAGTGACTGATCATAACGGGCCTCTGATGACAATGGTGATGGTGGTGGTGGTAGTGGTGGTGATGAAACAGCAAACATCTAGTGAGTACTTCCTATTTAGAAACACTTCATGAAAGCCTGTTTTAAGTACTTCAAAATAACCTTACCAGATAGAGTCTATCACTGTTACTCATCATTTTACTGATCAAGGAACTGAAGGTCCAAGGAGAAGTTCCCCGAGGTCACAAAGCTGTCTGGCTTCAAAGTCCGTGCGAACCAAACATGTCCTGCATCAATGAGTGAGTGAGTGACATACTCTGAGCAGGAAGCTAACTGCAGTATACAGAAGCAGTGGATTTGGCAACAGATAATCCAACTAGAATCTTGGCTCTGTCACTGGATAAGAGACCGGGGCTGATTTATAACTTCTCTGGCCCTCGACAAAACCTATCTTATAATTCTTATGGGAAGAGGATGTATTAGTGAAAGCTCTTGGTAAATTATAATGCACTCTACAGTTATCGGTCAACTGGCTCAAAAGTGAGCCCTTTATAATAATCCTCGACTACTGCCAGGAGACTTCTGATACCAGACAGGATGGAGCAAGAAGGCACAGTTGACAGCAGCTGGGAATGCCGTGGGCAGAAGGTAAGAGCACAGCAACAACGTGGAGAAAGTCACTTCTGTGAAGCCAGCCTTCATTTCTAGCACTCAACCAATGTCACTCCACATAAATTTCAGTTCCACCCTACCCCAGATTCTGATCTCAACCAGAATAAATGAGTTTAACACAAAAAGCAAAGTACAAAGCCCAAAGTGACTTAATCTGCTAATATTCTTCTAATCTGCCTCGGGAAGACAGAATGTGATTGGATATGTTCATTTCCAAGAGCTGATGAAATGACCTGAATTTCACTGAAAAGAATGGAAATTAAATAAACTAATGGATAGTAAAGTACCCAGCACCATGCCTGAGAAACATGGATCACCAAAAAGTGTTTCCTTCCTCCCTTTTAGAGATCACCAGGAAATAAACGCCTTCAGATGTCAGAAATCTTTCCTTCTATGTTAATTGCCTCCCAAGGAGAAAGCTTGTGCCCAGAGTCAAGTTTCTATCCTCAGAAACTGATGTCCCAAACCGAGACATCACTTCTATCCTCTGTAGTACTCGGATTTCAGAGGCAAAAGGCCTGATCTGTCTTCCCACGAGAAGACTGTGTGGCAGATAGCATGACCTCTCTTGACTAAACTCAGACTGACAGTCACCCAAGTCCAAACACAAATTACTGTCTCCAACACTAAGTCCTTGACTGATGGGGGCCTCATGGGGGCCTCTTAGAGTGTGAGAAATAGTCAGGGAAGGCTCTGTTGTCTCTCACCATCTATATGTAGAACATATGCACTGCTGAAATGTGCAGTTCATTATCCCAAGCCTCATTTAAGCATTAAAAGAAACAAACAAAAAAAGAAGATCAGAAAGCAGTCTGTAAAAGATGCAAACAGCAGAGCATTTAGTAGAGTACTAAAATCTACTTATCCTGATCTTGTTTACTTACAATAAAAAGATCTATCATCCCAAAGATGACTTTCAGATTGGTGCTTCAACTTGATCCTTTCAACATGACAACTCTGTCCCTCATCAAACTTCCTGATAAGGATGTACTGTCAAGTCCATAGGGGGAAAAAAAAAAAACTTCCCAATTTCAATAAAAAGAGGTAAGTCAGACTGCACGCAAGATGCACAGTAAGGGAAACAGACCCATTCCCTTTCAGAAAACATATCCATTTTCTAGTTGAAGGCAATCAGCTACACAGATGGGCTATGGAAGTCTTTGATGCCTTATCTCATTTTGGCATATTATCTGAAGATTCTACGAGATGGTAGCTTAAAACCATTATCAGAAGACTAGCTGTAAATGTTTTCATAGCAAAGCCAGGGTAATTTGCAACTGAGGTATCACCATTTAAAAAAATAAATTTTAACTGAAAAATAACGGGCTGCTCTCTCTGTCTCTAAAAGAGGGGCTAGCTCCATAAAAGAATGCCTATTATTCCTGAAGAAAGGAACCGCTGCTGCCATTCATTCAGATGCCATGAATGCTTTTCCTGTTGGCCACAACACTCTCAAGGGCAGCGCATTCTTGGCAAACCCTGCCTCATAAAGAGGGCGGCCCCTTCTCTGCAAGGACCGGCCCCCAGCCATCTCCAGAGTGTGTGCCCCACTCCCCCCACGCCGCTGGGCACACACTGCGCATACACAAGTTCCTGCGGACTCTTCCAAGTGCCAACTGTGCCCCCAAGTGCACATCCACTGTGCAGATGGGAAAGCAGGGCTGTAGGTGACAAAGGGAACACGGCTCCTATTCTTTGGAGTCCTATTCAGGAGGCTGGGCGCAAGAGGCTCCAGACTGTGAAGGGCTCTCTGCTTCAGAGGCCCTCCCCCGGGTGGCCTGGCTGGGAGCTGGCCACTGGTCCAGCAGGAGGGACCCACACAATGGATCCACGTCATGCAGACATCCTGCCAGGACACATGTCTCCTGCCAGGCGCAACCCGTCCACAGAAAGAAGCTCCCGTCTTTCCCTGGCTTTCTTTCTTCCCCACTCTCACTTTCTCACTCCAGACTGCCTGAGCAGAAACCCAGGGGAAGCAGTGGGTGGGGGCAGGAGCGTCACCATTTCCTACAAGGAACAGAGGAAAAACAAATGACGTGGTTCAGCTTTTCACAACATTTGTACAGTATTTACAAGGTAGACCAGTGGGGCTTAAAATTTATGGTGCCAAGAAAATGTTAAAGCAACAAAAAGTACGACTCCCTAAAACTGCAGAATCTTTAAACCAGAAATTTACAATGGGTTTTTCTTGGCAAGGAGAGCCTCAATGGAATAATGGTGAAATTGTACTTACCCTGAGGATGTAAATGGAAATACCACACTTGCTGGCACAGTCCAAGGTCTCAAGTGCCCTGGACCTAACTGCCATTTTCATAAATGCAGTCCCTACTGAACCACAAGCAGGACTGTGAACCTTCCCTCACCCAGTTGCTAACTTCTCCCTTTTTCTGTTGACCAAAATCCCCCAATGTGCCCACAGGGTCACCCCAGCTAATACCCTGAAGTCTAAGAAATGTCCAAATCTGATGATTAGGCAGGAATACTTGAAAATTACTGAAAACATTCAAACTATTTTCAAACATTACTCTTATCCTATACATAGGCAGCTTCCCAGGTGGCTCAGTTGATAAAAGAATCTGCCTGCAACATAGACAACCCAGGTTTTAATCCCAGGGTTGGAGAAATCCCCTGGAAAAGGAAATGGCAACCCACTCCAGTAATCTTGCCTGGAAAATCACATGAACAGAGGAGCCTGGCAGGCTATTAGCCATGGGGTCACAAGAGTCGGACATGACTTAGTGCTAAACCACCATCCACAACTAGGAAGCAGAGTGTATGAGAATTAATAGTCAGAAAGCATCTAATCTGTGCACCGGAGACAACACTAGGCACTTTGCTAACATTATCTGACATACTCTTCATAATGATCACATGCAGTAGGCAAAATCTCATTTACATAGAGAAACATAGGCTGAAAGAAGTTAAAGAATCTTCTCAAGGAGGAACATCTATCAGAGGGGAGAGGATGACAAATCCAGCCGTGAGGCTCTCACATCTAACTCCACAGTCAATGTTCCTCTCGGCCACACTCTCTCTCCAAGTTGGCTAGAATAGCTAGCCAACGCTTACTCACACTTCAAAGACTTCCTATATCCTTGCTATATGCCAGGCATTGTTTCAGCACTGGGGACACAGGTGAACAGGACCTCCCTGGCAAGGTGACACATAAGCAGAGCTGAATGAAGTAAGGGTGAGCCACACATACATCTGAGTACAGAATATTCCAGGCTAGAAGAACAATAGTGCAAAGACTCTGAGGTTGGGAAGGCATAGCTTGGTTTAAGAACAACAAGAACAACAAGCTCAAGGGTCAGAGAGGATCAATGAAGGGGACAGTGGAGATGAGGTGGGAGACAGCGGGTTCCAGAGCATGCAGTATTCTGGAGGCCACAGTAAGTACAATCTTTGAACTGCATTTCTCAGTGAAGTGGAAGACTAGCTGGAGGATTCTGAACTGAGGAGTGATGTGATCCAAAGTACGTTTTAAAAGAGCCACTCTCGCTGCTGAGTGAAGAACACTCTGCAGGGAGACAGAGGTTAAGAGCTGGGAGGCTACTGCAATGGGTGAAGGATGATGGCAATGGTGGTGATGAGAAGTGGCTGATGAGAAGTTCTGCTCAGTGTGGTTTTAGCCCTCGGTGCCTGACAAAATCATTCCTTCTCAATTCTCAAAAGAACCTGGATCCAGAGCCCAAGGGTTAAAAATGAGCCAGGCAGACAGTCAAGTAGTCATCAGTAAACAAAATCCAGTGCAAAGCTGCAGCCCACAACAAAGGATTTGCTGAGGGCGTGCTTGAGTCAACCGAGAACCAGCACTTGGAAGAATATGTCATGTTCAGGTGAAGTATGACAGAAATAAATTCCCTAGCATTCCTTTTTGGATGACACTTTCTGCCCTCCAGGTACTGCCTGGCATCTTGGAAATCCTTGTGCCCAAATTTATCATGCAATGCAATCAACACAGCATTAGGTCTGGCATAAGCTGGGAGGAACCAGAATATTTTTGCTGAATGGAAAATGTAACCCCCTACTCCCACCTTGACAATTGCGAGAAGTGTTTTTAAACATAATATCACTTGTTCTTTGCCTGTGTCTTTTTATTTTTCCTCCCAGAAACCCCTAATTATCATGCCAAAGAGTTGGGGAAAGATGGCTTTTATGTGGTTTTATCTCCCAAACACAGTATTGTCATGGGTTTATTTATTTGTGTTTTTACAGTAACGCAATGCTCTCCGGTAATTGAGACTACTATGAGGAGGGCTGGCATGTGTTTTCCACAAGATTAAAGGCAATTTCTGTTTTCAAAGCTAGTATTGCTTCTTGGAAAACTCACTTCCTATGCTGAACTAAATCCACTAAGCCAAAATTCTACATTCACCTGGTCTGTATTACAGCATTGCAAACAAGACTAGGAGAGACGATTCCAATTGTGCATTGATTCAAGCAGTATTTACTAAACCCCTATTACATCAGGCACTGAGGGGGGTGGGAAAAAGCAACACAAAATAAAACAACAGTCCTTGCCCTCCAGGGGCTCTGAATCCAGACCAGGAAACACACAAAAATGACTATGCTACACGGCAGACTGTGATAAGAGCTATACTAGAAGTAAAAAAACATGCATTGGAAGAACAGGGAAATTGAAGGCCTGATCCCACCTGGTGGGGAGGGGTGGTTCTGGGAAAAGGCATAATGTGAATAGGACCTTCAAGTTCCACAAGCCTGAGAGATGTATCCTAGTGGGAGCACAAGGCCAAAGGCACAGGAGAGGGGAAAGCCTGTGAGAAACTGAAAACTTATCTGAAGAGTTTTCAGTCTGGAGGATAATTACTTTGGGGGCTGGGAAGTAGAGGCAACTTAGAGGTGATAAGGTACAAATAAGATCTGAAGAGGGAACGTATGCAGCCTGTCTCTGGAGTCCACTTCTTAACTGAAGATTTTGGAGTGGGATATTCAGGGACAATGAGGAACCATTTCAGGCATCCAAGTAAGAAGAGAAAAGATTGTCATGTCTCAAATACCCAGACACACTCTAGCCATCCATGCATGCCTCTTAAACTTCACAATGATGAGACAGCATGGCCATTATCACCCCCAGATCACAGGTGGGAAAACTGAGTGTTGGGTCAAGTCTTATCTGGTCTAGGTTTCAATCAATCCTTCCCACTGCAAAAGTTGAGATCTTCGGAAAAGAGAGACACGCAAGGTATGAGGAGAAGCATGAGAAACACTCCCATGATGCATGACTCTAATCACCTGGCAACTTCCATCTCTAGAAAGTTGAGGAAATACATGCTTCAGTATTGATTATATGTAAATGTTGCTTTCAAGAACATTTTCTAAACACGCTGTGTAGGACTGGTGGCATAACACTGTCAGCTTATTTTAGAGTATGACCTGTACTCCTCAAAGAGCTTTTAAACGTAACAGCTGAGTTAATTATAATGGCAAATCCATTTTACAAATGATCTAACAAAGGCCAAAAACATAGTGACTGACCAAAGGCCAGGTTGTCAGTTTCTTCTGAATCCCAGCCCACTATCATCTTTCCCGGCCCTGCAAAGAATGTTATTAGTTATATTCTACTGGAGGAAAAATCACCTGGAAATACATAATCCTTTTCATATCTATTCCTCAAATCCTCCACCATTTTCCTCTCTGTCTCTTAAAAACCTGCACCTCGACCTTCACCATTGCCACTCCCATCTCTGTCAGACTCTGAATGCCAGTTAGGGCATCTCATGATCAAAGACAAGACTACAGCTGGGGAGGGAAAAGCCTCTCCTTTATTAAACAGCTACTATGTGCCAGGGGCCTTCCGTACACCGTGGGTAACGGCAGCTGCAATATTTATTCAGTCTTAATTACGGGGCAGGCACTGCACTGAGCATTTTAAATATTATCACAGTTAATCTTCACAAGAATCTTGTGAGGCTAGTAGTGTATTTCTGCAGAAGAAGAATGAATCTGAAGGCTCAGAAACATCTACTGTAATTTGTCCAAGATGACACAAGTTGAAAGTCACAAGAGCTGTGGCTAGAATCAAAGCCTACCGAGCTGAGCTCTAAGGCCACTGCCTTATCCACTCTTACACGGCACCACAGAGATGGGCACAGTGGGGTCATGTGGAATGGGGAGTATCTGGGGACTGGAGAAGCAGCAGTGGGGAAGCAGAGTCAGGCAGGATCCAGACTGCGACTCTCCTCTTAAGTCGTGCTAGGAAAAGTGGGCTTTATCTGGATTCTGATCATGCGCCACAGCACTTTAAATAGGTCAATGACCTGGTCAAGTTTGTATATTTTAGGAAAATCCACTCTGGTTTCAATGTACAGAATTGATTTAACTGGGGCAGGGGTAAGCCTTAAGCCAGGCATAGGGGTTAGGAGGTTCTGCATTGCTCTAACAAATAGCTGATGAGGGCTGTGTGAACCAGGGTGCTTCCTAGGTGTTCAATAAATATTTGTTAATTGCGGTATTGATTGGTTACAAGCGAACAATCTGTTGTACCTATTGGGGCATGTCAGCTCTATCATATGGCCGTTCCAGTGTGTGATCACAGACTCTGGGTGCAAATGGGCTCATGCTGAACAGGCCTCTCTTTACGGGCCGCATTGTGTTTATTTCCTCTCTGGGGTTCTTAATCCCCTAACTGTGAGTTCCTACCAATTGAGGAATTTCAGATAAAACGTGAGACTAGGGTTCTGAGCATCTGTATTTATCTGCCTTCTTTCATTAGGGGCAGGAGGGAAGGAGATGGGTGGTGGGTCTATAGATTTGAAGAGGAGTTATGTGGCACAAGTGGTAAACAATCCACCTGCCAATGCAGGAGATGCAAGAGACGTGGGTTAGATCCCTGGATCAGGAAGATCCCCTGGAGAAGGGAATGGCAACCTACTCCAGTATTCTTGCCTGGAAAATCCCACGGACAGAGGAGTCTGTGGAAGTCTCAAAGAGTCTGACACAAATGAGTGACTGAGCGTGCACCTGCGCACACACACACACACACATATTTCTATGACGTGCATCCTCCACTCTGAAATAACCAGCTGTGATCCTCATAGGTAAGGATTCAGAGGACGAAGACGTAATGCTGGTGGGAAGGTACGAAAATGATGGAGAAAGGGGCCTGGTTGCCCACTAAAAGCCTTTAACATCTGAGACGGAGTGAAGTGCAGTTAGAGGGGCTCTGGAACTCATCTGACTGTTCTCTCAACTTCCTGGATTTGTACCCTTCTCTCTCCTTAACAGGAAGTATGTAGCTGCAGAAGTCACGGAACCATTAAGGATCATCAGACATTTTGCTCAGCTGCCTGGATCCTGAAACAGAAACCCCAGGACACCCTTTTGCCTTGCCCTTCCCAGCCATATACTATTTCTTTATAACTGTGAGCTATGGTCCCTACTCCAGAGAAGGCAATGGCACCCCACTCCAGTACTCTTGCCTGGAAAATCCCATGGACGGAGGAGCTTGGTGGGCTGCAGTCCATGGGGTCGCTAAGAGTCAGACACGACTGAGCGACTTCACTTTCACTTTTCACTTTCATGCACTGGAGAAGGAAATGGCAACCCACTCCAGTGTTCTTGCCTGGAGAATCCCAGGGACGGGGGGGCCTGGTGGGCTGCCGTTTCTGGGGTTGCACAGAGTCGGACACGACTGAAGCGACTTAGCAGCAGCAGCATGGTCCCTACTCTGGTTGTGTGTATACACAGAAGGCAACTGCTCAGACACCACAGGCTAAATGAGAGGAGGGCTCATCTGTCTCACTGAGTGACAGAATGAAAGCTAAAGACCTATTCAGATAAAGTAAAATCCAAGGGAAAACGTTGTTAACTATATTATCCTAGTTAAGTACCAGACTTAGTGCCTAAGCATACACCTTAATTAGTTAGAATACTAAATTTAGAACACTAACGTGAAACACAAGTCTGGCTTCTTAAATAAGCCTGAATAGTGACACTAAGTGTATCCATTTACTTCGAGACTGAATCACCCAACAAATATTACTGTAATACTTACCTGGTGGTCCTTTAAGTGTGCACAGAAACCATTTGAGGGAGTCTGTTAAAAATGCAAATTATCATACACAGGGAGTCTGATTTAGTAGGCAGAGTCACACCCAGTGTGATGGCTAAAATATGTCCACAAATTCTTTAATACTCCTTCCTTCACAAGGCAAAGCCTAATTCCCTGGAGTGCAGGCTGTACTTGGTGACTCCCTTCTGACTAATACAATGTGGCAGAAGTGACAGTTATGACTTGCAAGATTAGGTCATTTGTCTCTGTCTTCAATCATTCACCCTGGGAAAATCAGCTGTCATGTCAAGAGGTCACTTTGAAGAAGTCCATGTGGTGAGAAACTGAGGGATCCTGCCAAAAGCCATGTGAGTGCACTCTCTGAAAGTGAGTCCTCCAGTCATTTAGGAGATGCCAGTCCCAGCCAACATCTACCACAATCTCATGAAAGTACCTGAGCAAGGACCACTCAGGAATTTGTGACCCACAGAAACTGTGAGATAGTAACTGTTTGTCGTTTTAAATAGGTAAGTTTTGAGGTAATCTGATACCAGCCATGCATAACTAACATACTTAGAAATTAGCATTTTAAATCTTGATCTTGGTGATTTATGATTAAAAAAATAATTAAATACCCATAGGGACATAATCCAGATATTTCCAACGTGGTATGATCTTTGTTAAAAGAAGGAAAACAACTTAAAAAAAAAAATTAAGACTCTGCTCATCTTATTTGAGCTCATTACACTTACATCATCTCATTTCCACGATACTCCTGTGCAACCACGATACCATTTAAGCTTTAGGGAGGCCACATGAGGTCCAGTGAACTGAATATCATAAGAGCAAGTAGGCCACCACTTGCTATAAATATTTTAAGTCTCCGCCTAAAATCTACACTCAGTGGTATGATAATAATACAAAACAAATATTTCCTGATTGCATGTTAAATGCAAAACACACACCCACATGAAGTCTAAGGGCAAAGACTTCCTGGGACCAAATATAATGAGGGCTCTAATAAACAAGCACTTTTACTATAGTAAAAAGCTAATCCATGACAATTCTTTACTTGGAATCATAAAGAGAAGCCCATGGATGAGTAAAAGGGAAGGGCTCTGAATGAATCTGCCTGGGCTTAAATCCCACATACGAAACTGTGGGATCCTAGGTGAACAAACCTCTGACTCTGTGCCTCGTTCTCCTCAACTAAAATGAAGATAACAGAACCTGGCTCACAACACCATGTCAGGAGTAATGGTCCAATACTTTTAAAGCCTTAGAATAATACTGCATAGATGGAAGCAACAAATACAAGCTACTGCCATATTCCATTCCAACATCACCTTCTACCAAGTCTTTAGATGAATACTCTAAGAAAAAGCACAATTTTAAATTTTATCTTCATACTCTTTTCTTTCTTCTGTGGTTGTAAAGCTAATGAAAAACACTGGTTAGAACCAGGAGAAAGAAAACTATCTTTGTCCCAGTTGCTGAAATACGATCATCCAATATTAACTTAGTGCTCACTGGGGATACCACATCTACATTTCCTAAGGGAAATTCAAGTTGGCTCTGATTCCTATACTTGTCTCAAAAGAAAAGAATTCATTGCTACTGCAATTTTTAGGATGATTCCCTACCTGATTCACTAGGTTGCTTGGTTCCATCTTTACAAAGATTTTCAAAAATCACCCAGAAGAATTTGTACTGTTTCTTTTTCATATTCTTTTCCCCCATGTATTTTCTTGTCTGCATGTGGTTGGGTATTTTCTTACGATTGCACTCTATTCCTCTTCCATCCTACCACAATCATTTGCCTCTCTCAAGATAGGAAGCAACTTTAAGTCCTTACTGGAAAGAAAGTGTGCTTTTTTGTAGTATTTGTCCCTTCCTTCTGACCATTCCCCATCATGGCAGTCTAAAGTAAACACAGCTCTCTCTGTCTAAAGTAAACATAATTCTCACAAGGAAATTTCTGGGCAGGGGACAGAGATGAAGGATGATTTCAAAAATGACAATACTGTGCAAAGCACTTGCCACAAACATAAAGTTGGTGTGTTTTGAAAGTCTTGCCATGTAACCTCACAACATCCTTGTAGATTTATCTACCTGTAACCAAGGGTGCTACTTAAATCCACAGGGCACCGGGCTGAGGCTGTAAACACTGCCATATGAGTTGTATTCACAACCCCTCCTCACATCAGAATTCTGCATCTGACAATCAGTTGCATCAAGAAAGAATTTAAAAGAAGACATAACTGTCTTCCCTCATATGAAAATTAAAATATCATCTGCCGCAAGCTCAAGAGACTACAAGAAAAGCAACTCCCACCTGTGTGTTGACTCTTAAACTTGAATGTGCATCAGAAACTTGGAAGGGCTTATTCAGACACAGATTGCTGGCTTCCTCCCACCCCCACTCTCACTCCCAGGAAATCAAGACGGGACCTTGCAAATCTGTGTTTCAGACAAGCTCCCAGGTGAAGCTGACGGAACCCAGAGATGCTACAACTCAAGACATGAGAAATGTGATGACAAAATCTCCACAGTTCTTAACAACAACCCAGGTCTGTCACCATCCATGTAACTGTGATCCCATGATCCTACATTTTGGCTCTCAACAAGGAATAAACCTAATAAATAGTTCAGGAGAATGATGATTTAAATACTCATTAAGGGCATTATAGTATTCATTATCATGGCAACACTTCACTGACCTTAGAAAAGTAAGGACCCAAGTGACACTTCAAATCCACCCTAAACTTTGCATTTCAGAGCCACACTAGGAACCAAGTTAGGCAATTTTCAGACAGGCTGCAGAAGTCAAAAATGAGTTCTAAGTCAACATCAAAGGTATGGGAAGTTTCACAGGATGAGGACTGAAAGCTCTGAATCCCCACAGAGGACATCTACAGCACACTATGGCTTACGAAAATCCACCTAGGAGTAAACTATAGGGTGTGTGTGTGTGTGCCCCGTGCACGCATTATGCTTGTCTCCTACATTCATCAGCAAAACTCCCATGCCTTTCCCAATCTCCCTGTTTAATATGTCACTGGAAAACAAAATTTAAACAGCTCTGAAAAAAAGGCAACAACCTCAAAGAGAAGAGTGTGTGCCACTGTGTTTGACCCTAGGAACACCTGTGAGATGTTGAGTTTAACTATCTTACAGCTGACACTGACTGTGCATGAGCAGACAGGGATTTATTTTTTGACTGCAAGCCTTCACGTTGTTATTTTCCATAACTATCAGTCGCTAGATAGATTTTTGTGTATGAACAGAAAAAACAGAGATGGATTGGGACACAGAAGATTTTCAGAAAAGCAGTCAAAAAAGTCATTATAAGGAAGCATATCCAGTGAGCGAAGACATACTGGCGGACATCAGAGGCTCCTGGATGACACCCTCAAAGTCACATGCACATTCTACTAGGGGACCAGGAACCACATGTAACAAGTGGCAGTATTTATTCAAGAGTTATCTCCAGTTGGTGCCATTCAGAGTGGACTGCCAATAGAAAACAGTGCACAGTACATCAGCAGTTTCAAGCTCCGTATTCCAAGCAAAGCAGCTAAGGAGAGCCGTGAAATGCAGCCATTTATAATTCTGCTGAGACACAGATCTGATTATTGCCCACGCAGGAGGAGCTAGAAACTGCCCAGACCAGCACCCGCAGCTGAACCTGGCTTTGTCATTCTCTTTTACTAGAAATTATAATAATTGTCTTAGAGTAAGCAACAATTTTTGAGGCAATAACCATCAAGAAAGAAAATGTGAATGAAATTTTAAGGAACAATTAATTTGTTGTGTCAGATGGAAGAATCTGTATGCAATGTAGGAAACTCAGGTTCGATCCTTGGGTCAGGAAGATCCACTAGAGAAGGAAATCGTTACCTATTCCAGTATTGTCTAGGGAATTCCATGGACAGAGAAGCCTGGTGGGCTACAGTCCAGGGGATTACAAAGAGTCAGACACGATTGAGAGACTAACACTTTCACTAATTTTTTTTTTTTAATAGTAATTGTCTTGGAGTGAGCAACTATTTTTGAGGAAATGACCACCAAGCAAGAAAGAAATTGCCAATAAAATTAAAAGAACAATTAACTTACTACATGTATGTCATGAACAGTCAGCAGAGGATTCTTGAAGAACTGTCAATCTGCAGAAAACTACTATTCTGTACAAAAACCCTTATACTGGAAGATTTACGGATAAAAATTCACAAAGGATTTGTCCCTTAATAACTATACTGTTCCCCTGGGCTCTCCAGTAGTGTACCCAGGCCAAGTCCTAAGTATTACTGAGCTCAAGACATAGACCGTAAACCAGAAAGATAAAACACTGGAAAAATAAGATGCTGGTTCACTCACCCAAAAGGGACAAGCACTATGACCAACAGCAACTAGTGATGCATACATAGCGTACCCACTACGAACCAGCACTCCAAAGTTCAGAAAGAAAATGCAAGTTTCCCTCTAGTTGGACCGATAAGACAGCTGCAAAAATAAGCAATAATAAAAGATAAAATTTCATTAACTAATGAAATGAGTTCACAGTCAGTGCTACAGGAGAACAGATAAGGAAGCCATCAAGGGGACAGAAGTAGACAGAAAAGCCCTTCCATTATCAGCCAAAATAAGTTATCAGGTCCCCACGTAGGGGACAGTGTGATAAGACTTGTGTAAACTAGTTAAACAAGAAATGTGCCCTGCCCTCAAGGAATACAAGATCTCAGAGAGGTGGTTCTGCCACAGACTAGAGCTCAAAGGGTAAGCACAGATAACAAAGCAGAATTCTGACCCACAAGAGGGAAAAGAAAGGCTCCTGTAGGGCCTTTCTAACAAACTTTTTAAGAACAAATAAATCCACTTATGCTCCAAATACATTTTCAGGCTAAGGATTTAGCTAGGGCAGCTGTCCAGAGAGGAAACACTTACAGATTCTGATAAACAGTCCACTTTGATCCCAACATGCTGGTTCTGGTTCATAAACATGAATAATGGTGAAAACATTCTATCTTACCCTGTGGTCTCCACACCATTCTGTCTCTCAGATACCTGCCCAGCTCACAGAAGTGAAAGTGTTAGTCACTCAGTCGTGCCCAACTCTTTGCGACCCCATGGACTGTAGCCCGCCAGACTGCTCTGTCCATGGGATTTCCCAGGCAAGAATACTGGAGTGGGTAGCCCTTCCCTTCTCCACGGGATCTTTCTGACCCAGGGATCAAACCTGGGTCTCCTGCTGTGCAGATGGATTCTTTACTGTCTGAGCCACCAGGGAAGCCCGCCTACATCACTACCTCGCCCCGTTTCAGATCATTACCCAAGGGCCGTCTTAGTGACTCTTTTCTTGGCCAGTGAATCTAAAATTGCATCCTCCACCACCACCACACACTATAATACTTCTTATGTCCTTTCCCCCTTTCCTTTTTACCATGGAACTTACCAGCTTCTAATAATTTATTTTCTTTATTGACTGTCTCCACCACTAGAACGTATGTTCCTTTGGGTCAGATATCGTATGTTTTGTTCACTGTTGGCTCCTAAGCATATAGAACAGTATCTGCACATTCACAAAGACTAAACCTACAGCCTGGATGAGAAGGGAGCTTAGAGGAGAATGGATACATGTATATGTATGACTAAGTACCTTTGCTGTCCACCTAAAACTATCACGATATTGTTAATCAGCTATTTGTTGTTTAGTTGCTAAGTCATATCCAACTCTTTTGTGACCCCATGGACTGTAGCCCACTAGGCTCCTCTGTCCAACCAATTTCCCAGGCAAGAATACTGGAGTAGGTTGCCATTTTCTTTTCCAAGGGATATTACCGAGCCAGTGATCAAACCCGTGTCTCCTGCTTGGCAGGTGGATCCTTTACCACTGAGCCACACGGGGATACAAAATTAAAAGTTTTTTTTAAAAAAGAATAAGCCTGCTAAGCGAATGAGTAAGTGCATGTTGGTATTGACACCTGAGTTTTTTTAATAGATTGTACATAGTAAACACCATATTGCAAAGTAATGTCTTTAATTTTTTTGTATTTTATACTATGTAAATTAAGTCCATCAAGGTATTTTTCTTTATTTGCAGGAAGTTTTGCCTAGTACCAGGCATCAAAAGACACATAAATGCTGTTGGTTGTAAGTTCCATTTCCCTTCTGCTTTCTTTCAATCATTCTTTCTCATAGAACCAAGCACTTAAAACCTAGCAGTGTTAATTACTGCCACTGAAGCTGACACGTATATCGTCACCAAGAACCCCATTAACTAACGTATACTGTTTTATTATGTACTTACTTTATTCAGTCAAGAAAGGTGATTGATAACCTACCATGCCCCACGCCTTATGCTTAGCAATGAGGAAACAAGGATGAGCAAGAAGACTAGAATCCTTGTCCTGGCAGAGCAGACTCTAGTCCGGGGAATAACAGTTAGTAAATAAGAATTGAAAACTATGATAAAAGTTGATTTAAAGGAAGTGAGGGGACCACAGAAGCACACAGCAGAGATACCTATCCTAGTTTAGGAAGACCAAAAAAAGTGTCAATTATAACTATTCATCTAAAAGATAAGTAGGAGTCAGCCAAGCAAAAAGATGAGGCGGGTGGAAGTACTGATCCTTCAGACAGAGGGAAAAGAAACAAATGGGAAAAAACTTCCCTGGAGGTCCAGTGCTTAAGAATCTGCCTTGCAATGCAGGGGACAGGAAGCAACTAAGCCCACATGCCACAACTGCTGAGCCTGCGTGCTTCAGAGCCCGTGTGCCACACCTGAAGAGTCCGTGCGCTGCAAGGAAATACCCCATGTGATGCATTCAAGGCCCCACATGCTGCAACTAAGGCTCGACAGAGCCAAATCAATAAATAAATACTTAAAAAGAAATGAGAAGGCTCCGAAACAAAACCAGAGCCCTTTCCAGGAAGACAGCAGAGAAGTGCCAGGAGAGCTACGAGTCTGTTTACGGCTGAGGAAGTGGGCAGAGACTCCACCATGTGGGGCCTTCTGAATCACTGATACCTGAGTCAGTTCACCTTAGGAGGCTCTATGCCCTGAGGCCTGTGCTAGCTGCTATCAGGGGAGCAGAGCTGAATCACACTGCCAGAACTCCTGACCTCTGGCACACTTACTGCTGGAGAGACTAAAAAGACTGAACCGAGGCTGGTGGAGAAGTGAGCATTTTTTAAAATACCAAACCAGAATATGTGGGCAGAGGTAGCTTCACAACCTCACCCCAGCAGTGTGGCTGACCAAATCTGGCCAAGGAGAACTGGCCAAATCCCAGGGTGGGAGGAGACTCCAAGAGGAAGGGCCACTTTGGAATTCTACACCAGGAATGTATCTGGTGACCCCGGATATAACTATGGCTTACCCACTCCCACCAGCTCAATTGCTACCCAGATTTCT
The DNA here is from genome assembly GCF_003369695.1 of Bos indicus x Bos taurus. Taxonomy (NCBI): domain Eukaryota; kingdom Metazoa; phylum Chordata; class Mammalia; order Artiodactyla; family Bovidae; genus Bos; species Bos indicus x Bos taurus. The sequence goes on along the minus strand of NC_040100.1, from coordinate 11,737,902 downwards.
ATTCATCCAGTCTAGTTGCTGAATCTTAATCATCACATTTTCTCAATGGCCTGCAGTCTTGCTACACAGAACTTTGTGGAGGAGCATTCCCAAAGCTGACACAGGAACAGATAACCCTGACACCCAAAGGCAGCTGGGAGCAGGCTGACCTGGAGCGAATAGTTAGAAACAAATTTCCTGTTACATGTTTATCTGACTCTGATGTTATTTGAATGTTTCTGAGTGTACGCGCTCAATAATCAGATACTGAAATGTCCTTTCAAACATAAGGTTATAGATGATGTGTTAGTCACTCAGTCATGTCCGACTCTTTGCTTAAATGTGTCTGTGAAGTGTGTAAATATATTAGCATCATATGATCAAATTCTTCTCACAAGGAATGCATAGTTTTTAAAACACTGGAGGCCACAGGAACACTTTTGCCCAAAACCAACTGAATACTCCAGTGTTGCAGGGGAAACAAAAGGAATATGGAATTGAAAGACAACACTCTGGTGAGGGGGCAACACAATGTTTTAAAAAACACTGAAGAGAAAGGCAAACCCTAAGGGGAAAAGGCCCCAAATGATGCCTCAAACTTATGTAAAGTGAGTAGGGGTCTCCATGCGGTCTCATGTGTAAAACGAACACAGGGTGAACCACCTGTTCTCGTAGGGTCCCCCCAGCACTAGCACACCACAACTCTACGAAACGTTAGTGAAAAGACACCATGAGTGCGGCAAAGATGGATGGTACGTGCCATACCTCACAAATTTGAAATAGGGCAACAAAATCTCAAAAAGTCTACGATGCAGGCATTGAGCCCATCACTAGAGTCGTAAGACATTATCACTGCAATAGCTTCAGGGCTCCCACATTTTAGAGAGAGAGAAAGTGGCTCAAAGTGGAGTCTGGTTCTGACTGAGGAGCCCCGGGCAGCTGGTGGCAAAGCCAAGTCTCCTGATCCCAGGAGCATAGCCCTTCCGCCTTACCAGTTTCCTTCCTTTCTAAAATAAATAGACTTTTTAAGATGCCCAGAGGCCCAGCTTTCTGAAGATAAAAAATAAGTTCCATTCATTGTTCTCAAATATGATTTATGTTTGTAACCTTTAGAAAGAGGAGAGGAAAATGTTCTGGGATTTGTTTTGCCTCCTTCTGTTTCTTTTTTTAAAATTTGAGGAGCTGGTGAAGACATAACCTTATACTGTTAGAAGAGAGAATTTAAGAGCATCTTAAATAAGGAAGCCCAGTAGCGATCAGACTGTGATTATCAGTGAGGCTGCCAAGAGCCCATTTGAGAGCTGAGGTCTTCTGGAACACCACAAATCCCCAGCTGCCTCCAAATGCAGGCACTTCCTTTATCTCCCTGAGACTATGGAGATAGGCAAGGTCAGTCTTCCTTCCTGCTTTGTTGCGTATCTAAAATTCTCTTTAGTGTGAATTTAAAAGGACAAAAAAAAGGGGGTGGGTGGGTGCAAGAGCTTCACGTCTCTGCTGAGGAAACCTCTGCCTTCTTACCAGCCCAGGAATGCTGAGTGGGCACTAGGGGAGCAGAGCAGGCCAGGTTTGGATTGCTCAGTCCCTCAGTCATGTCCAACTCTTTGCAACCCCATGGACTGCGGCAGCCCAGGCTTTTCCGTCCTTCACCATTTCCTGGAGTTTGCTCAAACTCATGTCCATCGAGTCAGTGATGCCATCCAACCATCTCATCCTTTATCATCCCCTTTTCCTCATGCCTTCAATCTTTCCCAGCATCAGGGTCTTTTCCAATGAGTCTACTCTTCCCATCAGGTAGTCAAAGTATTGAAGCTTCAGCGTCTGTCCTTGCAGTGAATATTCAGAGTTGATTTCCTATAGGTAAATCTCCTTGTTGTCCAAGGGACTCTCAAGGGTTTTTTTCCAACACCACGATTCAGAAGCATCAATTCTTCAGTGCTCAGCCTTCTTTACAGTCCAACTCTCACATCTGTACATGACTACTGGAAAAACTACAGCTTTGACTATAGGGATTTGTAAACCTAGTCTCTGCCAGAGAGCAACTCCTCAAGATCCATAGAGCCTGACCCCATCCCTTGGGGAGACAGAGGGGAGATGATCCTCAGGCACATGATAGTTTGAGAACCACTAAGTTCTACACAAGAAGGCAGCGACACCTGGGCTCTGGGCAATACTCCTCCCCACCTACCACTCAAAACCATCCCTAGGTCCCAGAACATCTCCCCTACAAGATTACTTTCTAGGGGGTGGAGGTGAGACAGCAGTATCCTACAACTTCAAACTTAACCATTCCCTCATTCAAAGTAGAAAATAAAGACTTCCCTGGTGGCACAGCAATAAGAATCCACCTGCCAATGCAGGGAACATGGAGTTCAACCCCTGGCCTGGGAAGATCCCACAGGCCACAGAGCTACTGAGTCCGCACTCCAGAGCCCAGGAGCTGCAACTATGGAACCCCTGCGCTGCAGCTATTGAAGCCTGCACACCTAGAGCCTCACAACATGAGAAGCCGTCTCAACGAGAGGCCCACACACCGCAACAAAAGAACGGAGGCCCCTGCTCACTGCAACTTGAGAAGGCCCTTGCAAAGCAACAAAGACCCAGTACAGCCAAAAATGAAAATAAAGTTAAAAGAAAAAAAAAACACAAAGTGCAAAGAGGGAGTAAATGAACTCGTATCTGTTGTACTGATTCTGTTGCATCTTCTCAATAAAAACCTTCCACATTCAGAAGTACCCTAGTTACTTCAAATTTTTAGAGCAATCTGGACTGAAGTTAGGCTGAGGGAAGTTTTATTGCTAATGTAAAGAGTCTTTTATGGGCAAATGAGAGCATAAAAGAGATCATACAGACCGTCAAAGAGAGGAAAATAATCAAAGATATTTAATATTAATAACTGATATTCCTAATTATACAGTAAGGCCAACCCCCCCGCCCCACACACACACACACAAAGCACTTAGGCAATAACTCATTGCCTTGCTCAGGTTACCAGTCTATAACTAAAAATAATAGAACTGCATTTCTTTCCAACTACCCCACAAATCTGTCTGCACCATCCCCACAATTGTTCAATTTAGTGAGGTCTGGCCATAAATGTTTTTCTTCTCCCAGATCACGCCACAAAAATGTTTGATTCTGGGACAGACTGCAGAACAGTGCAGTCTCTTCCCTATTTTCAACTTCTGGTCCACTCCGTCTATCTTCAGTTAGGTTACATCTTTTCACTTCACTGTCTATTGATTGTGGAAGGAGACAAGACATGAATAGGGACAGAAAACCGAAGGTGTCACACCCTGGAATCTGGAAAATATCCACCACAGCTGTTCTCAGACCAACCACAGCAGCCTTGAATGTTAACGTCTGAAAGGGCCCTCTCAAAGTAGTATATGAACTTTTACAGCTCCATTTACAAATGTATTGTTTAATCGAGATAACTTTGTGCATGAACCCAAGTTCCACACGGCAATTAGGTGGAAAGGAGAATAGGCAGGCTTGCTTCAAGAGCTATCTGGGCCCTGTTGATAACGAGCCATGTGAAAGTACAGAACAGAACAGCACTAGCCACTCTGCCTCCAATAACCAGCAATGAGACCTTCACAGCAATCTCCCGTCTCATCAAGGATGGTGAGGGAGAGCACCAATTCACCAAAACTGTGTCTCCAAATTAACTGCCCATCTCGCCTTCTCAAGCCAAGCAGAATCTAACCATAGAAAGAATCTTTAGTGTCCAAATGTAAGTATCAATTTCTGTTGTCACTACTTTCATTCATTTCCTTGTTTCACTGTACCTTGGACCATTAAAATCGCCCCCTAATTGTTCTGATTCTGCAAATGATTTATTGTGAACAAAGGTGCAAGAATAACTTTCTGATGGACATCTATTACCAAGATCAAAACCAGAAGGCTTTCTCACTATCTGCACACATGCTCGGACGCTCAGTCGTGTCCAACTCTTTGTGACCCCATGGACTATAGCCCTCCATACTCCTCTGTCTATGGAATTTTGGGGGCAAGAATACTGGAGTGGGCAGCCATTTCCATCTCCAGGGGATCTTCCCGACCCAGGAATCAAACCCGAGTATCCTGTGTTGCAGGCAGATTCTTTATCACTGTGCCACCTGGGAAGCCTAACCTGCAATAAAGGCCCTTCATGATCTAGCCAAAACTCCCTTTCCAAATTTTTTTTTCTATATATAAATTCTACAGTCACAAAACTGGAAGCCAATATACCAAATTTATCTGCTGATATATGTTATATGTAATGATTAATAGTAGCAAACATAATAACAGCACAGCAAACATACAACCTCCCTAGGTCCAGGTACTTTCTAAGCAATTTACATACATTAATCCCTTAATCATCACAAATCTGTGAGACTATTACTATTACTATGTCCATTTTAAAGAAGAAAGAGGGACTTCCCTGGTGGTCCAGTGGCTAAGGCTCTGTGCTCCCAATGCAGAGGCCTGTGTTCAATCCCTGGTCAGGGAATTAGATTCCACATGTTCCAACTAAGACCTGGCACAGCCAAATAAATAAATCAATAAAAGCAAATTTAATAAATAAAACTGAAAGAAAATGGAATTAAACAAGTAGAAAAGTCACCATTTCAAATCAAGCAGATTGGTTACAGAGTCTCGGTATTCTGAATGACTATATTGTACAACCTTCTCTAAATGGACAGGTGATAGTTGGGAGGAACAAGCGTGTCAACAGATGAATGGAAAGGTGGATATATGGATAGCATTATTTTATGAACTATTTTAGATTTTTGTTTTGTGAATGCTCAGCCTCCACACTATTAATGGAAGAAAACAAGTTCTCTCCTAAACGCTCCTGGTTTTTCTACATGTAACAAGAAACAAAACCTGGAACCGTGGACCTCCCCCTGGGCTTCACAAATGGACTTGCCCAAAGCACAGAAAGAGCCGGAGATAATTGAGTGGCTTTACCTGTAACATTACTATCGAAATAGTGACATAAAAAGTACAAGCACCGAACAGACAAATGCAAAGTGCCTAATAAAGAGGAGAGGCTTCAAGGGAGAAAGAATAAATGAAGTATATGAACCATGCATATTTATAGCACCTGCAAATTAACTTCCCGGAAACAGCAATAAGCAGATAAGTACCAGGCCTCCATGGAATCAGGCACAAAATGGATGCAGCTGCAAGAACATGGAAACATACATACTTTTCCTCGCAAACATCTGCCCCTAGTATGCCCTGCAATTCTCCCACATCATCCTCACAGGGGCCCAGTAAAAAAGAGGAAAACTACTGCTGTGTTCCTGCCTAACCTCAATACCTTCCTACCACACTGATCCCAAGTTACCTTCAGTTTGCTTTTATAAAAGAAAACTGGCAAAGAACAGATGCCAAGAGAAAACGCTAAAGGTGGCACAAGCTTGAGAAGGATGGTCTAAGGCAAAGAGCCTTGCAGTAGGAACTAACGAGCATGTGTCCTATCCCCCTCTCTGACCGGCCAGTACCTTGGGCAGCAACAAGCTTTCGAGGCTCATCTCCATGTTAATGTGAGGTGAGAGTGGGGTCCAAACAGCGCAAAAACACACCATCTCCCAATTCCTTGGCACAACACTTTAATCCAATCCCACCTAATTAGCATAATAATTTTCCCTCCTCACTCACTCCAGGAGTCCTGCACTCCAGTCACACCCCACTGAGCAGCATTCTCCAACTGGAGCTTTCACTCTGCTGCCTCTGGCTAGGTCTTTCTTCATCCTCAGAATACCTTTCCATCTCTGCCTATCCTTCATCCCAATCACAGCGTATCTGTCTTTCTGTATCAGTGGCTCTCAGTCTTGTGGCTGCCCAGGCAAATCACATAGGGAGCCTTAAAAAAAAAAAAAAACTGATGCCCGTGATCAAACTCCAGAAATTCTGATTTGACTGCTTGGGGTATGGCTTCAATATTAAGATTAAAAAAAAAAAAATTCCCCCAGGTGATTCTAAAATGCAGACAAGGTTGAGAAACACTGCTGCTGCTGCTGCTGCTGCTGCTGCTAAGTCGCTTCAGTCGTGTCTGACTCTGTGCAACCCCATAGACGGCAGCCCACCAGGCCCCGCCATCCCTGGGATTCTCCAGGCAAGAACACTGGAGTGGGTTGCCATTTCCTCCTCCAATGCATGAAAGTGAAAAGTGAAAGTGAAGTCGCTCCGTCATGTCCGACTCTTAGTGACCCCATGGACTGCAGCCCACCAGGCTCCTCTGTCCATGCACTACTGGGCTATTTCCCTCAAAGAAGCCTCTGCCTAGCTGGAATGAACTGTCTCCACCCTAACGTTCCCAGAGTGCTTTGTGGTGACTCTTCTCTTCAGAAGCCCCATCTTATGGTAGGTCACAGGTTATTTTGCCACAGTTCTGTGTCAGGACTGATGAGAGCATTAGAGCACAGTCCCTTGGATGAAGGCTGGCAACTGTTTAATTTATGTATGCCATTCCCCCTTGGAACAACACTTCAGCATCAGCAACTACTCAATAAACGTTTGCTCAATTTAATTGAAATGCTGTTTTTATATAGGGCTCACCCGATGGTTCAGTGAGTGAAGACTCTGCCTGCAATGCAAGAGACACAGGAGACTCAGGTTTGACCCCTGGGTTGGGAAGATCCTCTGGAGAAGAAATAGCAACCCACTCCAGTATTCTTGCCTGGAAAATCCTATGGACAAGAGCAGCCTGGCAGGTTACAAGTCCACGGGTCACAAAGAGTCGGACACTACTGAGCGAGTTTTTAAATACTCCATCAAAAATACAAATACTGCTAGAACATTCAGTGAGTTTCCAGCGGAAACAGAAACAACCGTAGGTCCTAGATAGTGACAAGTTTACTGCTGGAGATAGGCCCTCTTCCCTGGCAGGCCTTCCTCCTCTCTATTTGAAGTCTCTGGAGGTGGGTAAAGTTGCAGAGAAGCTCAGCCCTTCCAGAGCAAATGGAACCAATCAAACCAGGCCCTTCCACCGAACACAAGGAGCTTAAGCTGGAGACTAAGCAACAGGCCCACACACCACAGAGCAAATTTCAACTTAGCACATCCTTTGCAACAGCCCTGCTCCTGGGGGAGAGAGCCCTAAGGCAATGATTCTCAAGATTTATTGTAAATAAGAATCCCCAGGGTGGCTGTTCAAAATCCACATTCCTAGACCTCAAACCCTCTCCCCACAAACCAATTGACCCAGAATGTCTCTGGGTAGGGCATGTTGATGAAGCCTGGGAGGTACAGCAAGCTCCCCAAGTAATTTCAATGCTGGTGACGGGCAGACCACACTTGTACACTTGTCATCAACAAACACCGGCCCAAAGCAGTTTAGATCCTCCAGGTACATGGCCTTGTCGAATCGAAGAGAATCTGAAAGGAAAGGTTTGGGGAAGCAGAGATAATCTGCAGTGCCTGCATCAACAGAAATTATGTGGCAGTGGGAGGTATAATAGGGACAGGATGCCCTTATAGCAGTGTCTGCTGTAAAGTTTAAAGATGGTAACAAAAAGTGCATGGCTCATAGAAGATAATCAGCAGATGACTGACAATAATAATTATCCCTTTCACAACTTCCTTCTATGATCATTTTATATCTGCCGTTTCCTAGAAATCAAGGAGAAGGAGATATTAGTCTTAAATCTCCTTCCCCTCTAACTTCATATTAAGGAACAGCCCTGAGCCTAACTAACTCCCCATTCTTCACCACCCAGGAACGCCTGCCAGCCACCACCACTTACACCTTTCCCACCTCCCATCCCACCAGGGCTCAGTCAGACTAGTGCACCTGCGGGTGTAGGTAAGTTCCCCAGCAGTGAGCAGGCCAGGTACAGCCGGAGCCACACCTACCTACCTGTGAGGAACAAGCTGGAGGCTGTCTTTCATCCTTACCAGACACTCAGTCTCAGGAGAGGCGTTTATACCCCTGCAACTGCACTGCATTCTGGAAGCCCACAGAACTTCCCAGGCCAGTCTATGTCAGTTCTAAAGAGAATGCCTGTAGTCACATCTGAGAATCTGGGAATTAAACCATGAAAAGACCCAAACATACCTTTACCTTGGCAGCTGTTCTACAACCTCCCTTCTTGACTCTGGTCAATGAAGCAAACAAGCTCCTTCAAATTTAATGCCATTCTCGTCACCTTCCCATTAACAGAAACCAATTTCCACATTTTGGCCATAAATTAGAAGCCTTCCATTTTGCAGACGTATGAAACAACGTGACCGCACTCCACAAAGAGAGGCCAAATATCAAACACCTAACTAAACACAGGGAGATGATTTGTGATACTTAAATATAATTACTGTGCTAGACTCAGGTTTTTAATCTCGTGTTTTTCAATTTCATTATGAAATTACAGCCCCAAACCTCTGGACACAATAGCAGCATTGTCGCTATAATCATTACCCATGTTATCCCAGGGAACATACAGCCCTACTGCAGGTCACTCGCCAAGCGCGGCCAATGCAGGACCGCACAGAGGCATCTTGCTCCAGCTGATCCCATTCAATCCAGGGAACACAGAAAGATTGAGGAGTCTGGGCAGATGACAAAATGTCAGCAATTTAGGGCCATTATTTTTAAAAAGCACGCTCATGGCTGAGTTATATAAATTGAAAGATGGCATCAGAAACTATGAGGTCATCTGCCCACAGTATGGTAACCAGCCTCAAGCACATCTCTGCTTAACAGCATGGAAAAAACTGGGGTGGGTTCAGATTAGTGGAGCCGAGGAGTCAACTGCAAAGTAAGAACATAGGAATTAAGGCCAGAGAGGGAATACACTGCATTTCAGGTCCATGAGGACAGAACTAGGGGGTGTCTCAGGGGACAAGCATTTTCACATGAGACTCAGTAGCAGCACAGTGTAAGGAATTTAGGTTGGAAAGAAGAACTTTCTGACCAGGCAAAGGAAAGGTAATTTAGGAATGTTAAAGCATCTTCATTAACAGTCTTTATGGAATAATGCATCACGTGAATCTTACAGTTTTAAAATATTCTTAGTGGGACAAGTTGTTACTGTGCTCTAATAAACACCTAAATAGTAGTGGGAATGTGCTAAGCACCATCCTAAGTGCTTTATAAACTATTTCATTTAACCTTCAAAATAATCCTAAGAGGCAGGTATTACAATTTTTCAGGTGAGAAAACCGAGGAGCAGAGGTTCCTGCCTGACCAAGGCCAAAGGACCAAGCGGCTCTAACCAGAACACTGTTCCTGTGTGACTTCTACTATGTGCTTCGCTATGCTTCAGTTCCAGATAATTCTCATTCACATTCTCTTTCCTCATTCTCACTCCTTCTCTCTCTCACACACATACGCACACACACAAACCCCAATAAACAGACACGCTGTCCATTATCCCAAATTGGCACAGTTTGGATTGTGGTAAAATCCAGATTACATAAAAAAATAATTATTTCTCTGAGGTTTCAACCCCTTGAGATAGCTTCAGTTCCTCCAAGTTCAAAGTTAAAAGAATTGATTTTTTTAAAACAAATATCCACTGTCATATGATAGACACCTTTGTAAGCATCAGAGAGTTCAGAAATTAAACGTAACAATGGCAAGTATTTTTAACTTCCAGAGGAACTAGGGAATGCATGTCTCTCCTTGTCTCAGAGAGACAGTGGCACTCCTCCAACACAACAATCTATTCAGAATCAGAAATCATTGTGAGCTCCAAGAGTAATCTTAACACACATTTACACACATGACCTACTGCTGTGTGCAAGTTTACCCCTTACTTCATCTAAGGTCCTGTGTTCTCCAAGAACCACAATGAGGTAAGGCTGATTCGACATCACTTCTTGATGAACACTGTGGTTCTGGTTATAAAGAAGAAAGGTGTAGTGGCCCTTGGTCCCAGCAAGTTTCAATGTTCTAAAGAGAATGTTAATAGAAACTACACAGATATCCTTAAATCAGCAACATGGAATAATAGCATTTTAGGACTTAACTACTTGAGAAATTCATGTGAAGGAATTAACATTAAGTAAAGATCACAACGCACTGGTTCTCAAACTAGGCTCCTCTTTGGAATCAGTTTTACAAAATACTGATGCCTGGGACCCACTATCAGAGGTTCTGATTTAATTGGTCTGGGATGCAGCCTGGGCACATGTACTGTTTAAAGTGCCTCAAGGAATCCTAATGTGCATCAAAATTTGAAAACCACTGCTTTAATGGAAGCTACCCACCTTGCCTATTTTTTTCAGGCAAAAAAAAAAAAAAAAGGGCACCACAGGAAACTTAGAAATGCTGCGGCACTTAGCAAATGTGCCCTTAAACCCACACCCTTGATGAAAGTGAGAGAGGAGAGTGAAAAAGTTGGCTTAAAGCTCAACATTCAGAAAACTAAGATCATAGCATCTGGTCCCATCACTTCATGGGAAATAGATGGGGAAACAGTGGAAACAGTGTCAGACCTTATTTTTTGGGGCTCCAGAATCACTGCAGATGGTGATTGCAGCCATAAAATTAAAAGACGCTTACTCCTTGGAAGGAAAGTTATGACCAACCTAGATAGCATATTCAAAAGCAGAGACATTACTTTGCCAACAAAGGTCCGTCTAGTCAAGGCTATAGTTTTTCCAGTGGTCATGTATGGATGTGAGAGTTGGACTGTGAAGAAGGCTGAGCGCCAAAGAATTGATGCTTTTAAACTGTGGTGTTGGAGAAGACTCTTGAGAGTCCCTTGGACTGCAAGGAGATCCAACCAGTGCATTCTGAAGGAGATCAGCCCTGGGTGTTCTTTGGAAGGACTGATGCTAAAGCTGAAACTCCAGTACTTTGGCCACCTCATGCGAAGAGTTGACTCATTGGAAAAGACTCTGATGCTGGGAGGGATTGGGGGCAGGAAGAGAAGGGGACGACAGAAGATGAGATGGCTGGATGGCATCACCGACTCAATGGACAAGAGTTTGGGTGAACTCCAGGAGTTGGTGATGGACAGGGAGGCCTGGTGTGCTGCGATTCATGGGGTCACAAAGAGTCAGACACGACTGAGTGACTGAACTAAACTGATGTTTGTGGAGCAGACACCAAAAAAAAATCACCCATAAGAAGAATTCTGCATCTTCAAAGAGTTCAGCATCTACTTGGAGACCTTTGTTGCTGCATCATACATTCATTTGTTTAATGCCCTTTGTCTAAAGAGGTGCATAAACTTGTTTTATAATTTGGTTTCAGGAAGAGTTTGCATACCCTTAGAAACTTGATACGATTCTTGTTTTTGGAGTATAAAAATCAAGTGCCTATCTTGTTTCTTTTATGAACCTGAGTGCTAGAAGTATTAGAGCTCAGTTGAACAGATAACTGGAGTATTAACTCCCTACACTTATTCGATTCTCCTTCTGTCTATGCAACTTTGGACTATTCCTTCCTCTTTCTTCTTTTTTTTAAGGAGTAAGATACAGAATACCTTCTGTCAAACTTGATTCAAAGGCCACTGTGAAAATAGACAAAAGCAGAAGTTATGAATAATGGTCAAGTCCATGAAGTCTGACTTTCGGGAATCTCTTGGGTATCTCCCTGCTTCGTTCCTTGGACTTTTCACACTACCTGGATATTTCTATTCTTGAAGAGGAACACACACACACACACACACACACACACACAAGTATTCTATATTCAACAATATCAGAGGAACCCCAGTGTAAGGAATTTAGAATACAGTAACTGCTTCTTAGTTTGTCTTCCTCTATTTTGGATTTAATGCATGAAGTTTCTTCAGACTGTTCCGACCTCACAGACTCCAAGTCTAGTCTCCAATGTGGCAGGGCTGCTCTTCCCCTAAAGCCTGTGTTTTTGTTTCCCCCAACTTGCTACTCTTGGCAAAGTAACTTCCACCTTCTTCCTTTGCACCCTCTTCCATATGGCTGGAATTAATGAGCCTGCAAGCTGGGGGCAATGTCTCTCCACAGCTGTCTTTTCAAGCAATTATTTAGAGACAGAGAAGGAAGTCATTAACAATCCTGGGAGTCAGCCAGAGACAGCTCTGCCACACAAAACACTCAGATAGAGCCCTGGGCCAAAAGGTCACTTTTTATTGGGGGCTGGGGTGGGGTGGGGTAACAGAACAGTACGGAGAGAAAGATAAGGGAGTAGTAGGTAGCAGGTTTTCACTGTATTTTTCTGGCATCTGCAACAAGGTCAATTTCTTCTGTGCAAAAAAGAAAAGGTCTAGCTGAAGCAATCAGGAATTCATTCAAAAGTGACTAGAGGCAAGAGGGAAGAAATGCCAGGGAAAACAGTGCCTCTCTGAAAAGCCTGTCCTTTAAGGCCAAAATAGCTGCTTAAACATCGTGAAAGTTCCACCCCTTTCCCAGGAGGCCGGGAAAGTGGGTTGGACTGGTGCCAGATGTTATAACAGTAGTCACGAGAACAAATGTTAGTTAAGTCTATTCAAAAGTGCGCCTGATTAGTGAAAACCAAAACATTTCACACAAGGTGGCAGAGTCCTCCTGCTGTGTCTACCCACTCACCACATAGACACTGGTCTCACCAACATAAAGTTTTCTTGAATGCTGGAGAGACTACTGATTCCAGTTAGTTTCTCTTCTTAGCTAAAATGAAGCTGTCCTTCTCTGTGAGAGGAAAAGAGCTTCTAGACTTTTCTTGTCTGTTAATAAAGACAAATAACTAGATTCATCTTTCTTTTCTCTTCTACAGAAATAGACTGTATAGAGATATTTTGAGAAACCAGTCAAACTCGGAACCGGTAATTTTAAAACAATGTTCAGGGGCAAGTCAGTGTCTTTGTGAACTCTGAAATCTTAGAAAATCATCAGAGGTGTAAAGTCCTGTGACAAAACTGTCGTGTCCTAGATCAAATGTATAAAGAGTTGAAGTCAAGTTTTACTATGATTAATTTGCTTAACTTTATAGAGTCTCAGTTTCCTCATCTGTAAATGATACCAAACTTCATCTGACAAGCTTATGTTTTTCAAACTGTTTAAAGCACAACATAATAAAAATACATTATTGTCAGGATCTGATATACAGGCAAGCATACAGTGCATGCATACACACACACACACACACATCTGTATACACATACATCTGAAACAAAGGTTTTTTGAAACAGTACACACTCTTAGTGTGATACATTATACTCTGATGTCATCTGTCTGACTCCACTTTTTAGAAAAATGCTGATTGTCATTTTTCTTAATGGGTTAAGAAAGGATGTTTTAAAAAACTACTGTGATGGGGTGTCTTGTGGAATAGATGTAATCAGGTGTGATCCAACAGCAAAGAGCATAGCACACAGTAGGGCTATGACAAACAAGGGTTTTCTTTCCATACAATACAGTCCTTTCAGGGGAGCTAGCAGAAAATGTAAGTCCTGTTATTCAAGATAGTCCAGAGAATACACAACACCATTCCATCCCTCTGACAGTGAAAAGCCACTGCCCTGGGTTGTGCTGTCAGCCAGCCACCGAGTTACATCTACAGCTGTTGGCACTCTGCTCTGCAGAAGGGATTCTTTGTTTATGGACTGTTTATCATTCACTTCAGCTTCGTGGACGGGACTTTAATACTTCAGATTCCCAAAAGTTACTTATGATCATTTAAAACAAAACAACAAACCCTGATGAACATCCATTTGGAGTGAAAAGGAGGCTCTCAAGCACACAGAAAAAATTTATGCAAAGTAATACTCTTAAAATCCAAGACTGTCGTAACACAAGCTACACTAAAAGCAGCTAATGATGAACTCTAATCCAGCTAATGAAGGCTGAACATCCAGAGATAAAAAGGGAAGCCATGTCTTTAGAAAAACCCTCAAAACTTTTGAGGGGAAAAAAAATCAATTAAAATTGAAGTGTTTAAAATATTTAAGGTAATAAAAACTCTATTGTCTCCGATGATCATTTATTTATTTATTTCATGGTCATTTTTAAAGAGGCCTCCCCTGACCACACTTATTAAAACAGCTCCCTATCCCATTTTCTTCTATTTTTTCTTCTTTCATACTATTTCCTATACCATCATCACCATAAATGTGTTCTCACCACTATCCCTCACTACAATTTAACTATCACTGAGGACAAAGACCTTTCCTATTTGCTTATTTGCTACTGTATCCTTAGTACGTAGTGCCTAGCACATAGTAGGAACACAAGAAATATCTGTGAAATTAATGAATGAGTGAATTAAATGAGCAGAATGTTGACGTCTGCACTGGAATTAAACCCAAGAAGCCACATGTCTCTTCACTCTGCCTCCTCCATGGTTACCAGAGAATCACAGAAAGACAAGCCCCCAGTCTCTGAAGGCATCAGCTGTACGTCGTGCACTGCCTCCCGGTATCTGTTCCTTTCTTCCTCTACATTTACAAATAACAACTCTCCAGTTCCCCTTAGCATTGTTCTGGGTCAACCAGCTGTTCATGTCCTCTTAGCAGAACTAGACTGTGTGAAATCAGAACCCATCTCCTTGATGGCACTCCTTCAGAGCCTGCCAAGGGACAGAAGGCCCTCAGACCCCCAAAACAACAGCAAACCCAAAAGTGGGAAAAAGCAAAGGGGCAAAGCAAACCAAAAGCCTCTGGGCTGACGTGCTACAGCGTAGGTGAAGACAGCTTCATCCATCCCCTCTCCTCCCCTTCAAAGAGATAGCTGGACCTTGAGGAGGAGGGGCTGGGTTCTCCTCTGGCTGGGTACTCCACACTGTGAGAGAAAAGATCATTCCAGGATTTGAGATTTTTCCAGCTGGCAGTTAAGTACTGATTTCCCACTGGAACTTCATCCAACTGACTCTCTCCAAAATCAATGTTAAAGGTCCACATAATCTTTTCTGTAATCGCTTCATCAAGCAGGCAGGGAGATTTTGCTGGCATCTAGATTCTCCGTGTTTCCAATCTTGTGTGACTGGCACTTGATGTCATTTTGGGTAGCTCAATGCCTATTCACACTGCTCAACCTCCTCAACTGTCTGGGGGTGGTAGTTAAAGGTGGGTGGGGGGCTGTCACAGCAGCACAATAAAAGCAAATCACCTGGTAAAACAGGAGATGAATGCATAAATCCAGGAAGAGAATTTGAAGTAGAAACGCACTACCAACTAAAGAAATCATTTCAAATGACTTATACTACAAATTGGCTTTAAGAGACATCTCAGTCTGCACATGTATTCCCTGCTGAACGGTGATACCTATCCAAATGATCAAAAACAGTCCGTTCTTAAATTCAGGATAAATCTCAGACCTCAGAAACAGGCAAAGAAAAAGAAAAAAAGTTCAAAAGCACAAAGGCAGCAAATGTTACTCTCAGGACCAATCTCTCTGATATGCCTCAAGCTTGCTAACAGCATTTTATGCCACAGGCATGCTACTTTCCTTTGCCCTCATTTTTCACAGGAAGTCCTTCCCTAATAGCCATGGGATATCCAAAAAGAGAAAAGAAGGGGAGGGCAAAGCATTCTGTTAGCTCTCCTGCTTGGAAAAGACTCAAGAGCCTGGAAGGATGCCGCAAAAATCTGTGTGAGCACAACAAACAGCAGCAGCCAAGAAAACTGAATCCCAAAGAGAAATCTGCCAGCTGGGAGCCACTCTGCAATCGGAGGGGAAGCATCTACTTAAACAGCCACTGTCCAGCTCAGCGCAAGCCCCGTGGTTTACAAGGACCAGTGCGGTAACCCCTCCTAAAATCACCATGGGTCTAGCCCTCCTGAACTGACATCTTACCAGTTCCAGTTTAAAACCAACCCTCCCTCTAACATGAATGTTCTAATCTGCAAAGAATGGCATGTATCTCAAAGAGATCCTCAATGAGGCGAAGGAGAGAAGCCACCAGAGCAGCAGTATTTCAAGCCATGGCAGGTTCGGAGACGTCAAGTGAGACAAGTGAAGCAAAAAAAAAAATAACCCTTGAGAGGATCGAAGGGCTTACTCGGCATACAGGGCATGGCTGGGCAGGCCAAGGAACCACCACAACATGTGGACCATGCACTTGGGTATGGCTAAGAGGTAAGAGACCCAGGGCAGAGGAGATAACTTTAAGCCACTGCTAATACACAACAAACCATACAACCAGAATCTTATTACTAAGATTATTACTTATTACTAAGTACCTAAAGCCCCTTTAAATTAATCTTAGCAACTCAAAAAAGCCTTCCAGAAAAGGAAATACTCTTGCAAGGCACAGCAGTGACACTTAAAATATAGCTGCTGCTGCTGCTGCTGCTAAGTTGCTTCAGTCGTGTCCGACTCTGTGCAACCCCATAGATGGCAGCCCACCAGGCACCCCGTCCCTAGGATTCTCCAGGCGAGAATACTGGAGTGGGTTGCCATTTCCTTCTCCACTGCATGAAAGTGAAAAGTGAAAGTGAAGTCGCTCAGTCGTGTCTGACTCTTAGCGACCCCATGGACTGCAGCCTACCAGGCTCCTCCGTCCATGGGATTTTCCAGGCAAGAGTACTGGAGTGGGGTGCCATTGCCTTCTCCAAAATATAGCTAACCCGAATCAACTTCCCAATGACAAGGCAACATAACACACCGTTTCTTCCCAATAGAGGATGCTCTCCAAAAGCTACTTATACTTGGCTGTAACATAAGGTGTGATTTCTTTTTTTTTCTTAACAGCAGATTTCCTTCTCAGCTTTTCTTAAAATCAAGAAGAAAACTATCTTTCAGTCCCTGAGTGCATACCAAATAGGTAGCCTGGGAATATAACCTGGAGACCCACTGGGGAAAGGTCTCTGGGATGGAAAACAGTTACAAGACAAGTAATTGAGAACTGATTATGCTACAAATAAATTCCCTAAGGCCTGAAATCCATCTTCTTCTGGAGGAACCTGAAAAACCATGAGCACTGGAAGAGATCCTGGTCCTTCAGTATAATGCAAGGTTCTAAATCCTGGCCCCCTTCTCAGATATATTAACCTGACCCACAGATATAGCATCCATTCTGAAAGTTTAGAAACACTGAGCTGAATCTCCCCACCTCCGCTAACAGATGGGGAATTAATGAGTCTTTCTGATAGAAAGCCCACATTTAGGGTCCAACACAGAAAAAAGGCCTTCACGCCAGCGTACGGTAACTTGAGAACGACCGACCCAAAGGCACTTGCTCCAGCAGCCACATGGCTGGCCTGAGTGAGGCAGCCAATTCTCAGCCCACAGGCAGCTCCCTCTCCAGAGCTTAGTGTGTGGCCTTTGAAACAAGTGGGAAAGGAAGGAGAGAAAAACAAACAAACACAATCCAGCCACTGCAGTCTACACTGAGGTTAGATCCCAAGTCACACGGTGAAGTGCCTCCAAGAGACTGGAAATATGCTTAATAGAGACGCCTGTCAGTTTTGTGCAGAAAATTAGCTAGTAAAACTTTAAACAAACAATTATTCTAGGCCTCTGACAACAGGCCACTGAGGGTGGGGCAGAAGAAAGTTCTCCTGAGGAGAGCTGGTCTCCAGGGCTGATGCCAAGGCCGAACTGTGACTCACAGTGCCCACTGCCTCCAGGTGCTGTGCCGGGGCCTCCAGCCCCCTGGCAGAAGCTAACCCGCCCCTCGGGGGTCGAAGCTTCCTGCTTCTGCTAGCCCCAGCACCCACAAGGGGCCCTTCTCTCTCCAAGGAGGGACTACCATTCCTAAAAGCTGGTGGTGGTTGGCACATGTATTATCAACAGAAGGAATTTGAATACTGTTCTTCAGTTTAAGTAATGGAAATAACAAAACCATGTTTTCAACTAACTCTCAAAGTAATTCTGAGGAAATACCATAACAAAGGATAACCTTCATCTAGGCTATGAAGACAAAGTCTTTAAAGAAAGGGAAGTGTACTTTAGTTAGAGAACTAATATGATAGAGACAAAAAGAGCTAAACTGGAGAGATCTTGAGTTCCAGATTCCAGCCCCAGATTCACAACTGTGAAATTCAGCTGGTTATGAAACCCTGTTAGATCTCAATTTCTCCACTAAGAGCAGGGGAGTCAATCAAGTCCTTCTGCCTCTAGAAATATAATTCCAATTATTTAATTTATAGCTTTGTGGATAGCTCTTCAAATTGTGGCTGAAATCAGAATGAGTCAACCTGATTTAAAATCCTATCAACCCCAATTAAAAATAAGGGAGAGACTGACTATCCACAGTTATTTCAGTTTGGTGTGTGGCTTGTTTTCAGGAAAGGCAATGAGGTGCTAGTGGAAATCCTGACAGCCATTAATGATCCTATTTAACTCCAGCACTGACACCATCAGTGACCATTTGCCCCTGATTCCGTTCTGTGCTTTTACCACTGCACCCTGATCTGATGCAAGCCTTCCTCTCAGGTCCCTGGGTGTAGCTATATCCACTTAGAGCTCTATAAATAACAACAGTCCCAGCACACACTGACCAGCCACCTGTGAAATTAGCATCAAATGGTCCGATCAGGTTCCTTTACCAGCCCTCCTCCTCTTTGCCCTGGGCCAAAAAACACAGACGCTGCAGTTAGACCAGAGTTACATCATGCTTCCCAGGACCTGTGGATGGATAAGCGCCCTCTCACCAACATAGGACACTGTTTCACTGTACATCACTCCACTGGGCCTGAGTAGATGTCAAGATTATAAGACGTACCAAATCTCCAGTATTAATTTAATAACTTCTGACCATAGGAAATTCATTGAAATAGAGGCTCTAGTAGTTTCAAGAAATTTAACCACAGGCTTATTCTTACAGTCCAGGTTATTTTATAATCAATTAAACTGAATAAAGTTAAAAATAAAATTTAACAATAGGACCTAAAACTTGATGTAGCTAAATACCAATTGGAACTGAGATGGCAAGATTTCTTCAGGTATTCAGTAGCTATGACTAGGACTTATTAAGACAATGTATTTCCAGATTTACTTGCTGCATTTGCAACTCCTTTATTTTAACAGATTTTTTGCCCAAGGTGACAGCCTTTTCTGGTCAAGCTTTTTAAGATCAAGCTCTCCTTGTCCTTGTTAATACATAGGTATTTGATTTAAAGTATTTATGATTCATTCAACAAACATGAATTTAATGAGCAGACAGTATGTGCCAGGCACACTGCTAGATTCTGGAGGTCTCAAAATGAACAAACAATGTTCCTAAAATTTTACTACATTAAAAAAATTTTTTTTTACTACATAATAAAATTCCTAAAATTTTACATACATTGAATATTGACAACTGTGTGCAGTATTTTATTTACATATGAATAAACAGAGGCTTCTAGAGATGAAACTTATAACTGGCATTTTTCATTTTCTAAAGCTTCACTATCACTATTCCACAGCCTCCGTCCACACCTCAGTCTAAATACACAGACATGCAAGCTTGTTTGGATAAAAACAGATTTAGGTCTAAATCAGGAAGAAGAGAGGGTAGTTAGTGAATGCTTGTTACTGACGGTGACATCAAGCCCCTCAATCCTACTTGCTGAGCCCTTGCTGGATGGAAATCCATGCTATTCCTAAGAGCTCACAAGCTCATCAGTCTGTCTCAAGAAATTGATAGAAAACAGGCTGGACTTGTTCACAGCATTACCTTTGTAAGAACAGAAATCGTCCCTTTGTTTTCACTTACCACTTTTTAAGGTTAAGAATTATTATTTTAAACAATTCCAATCATCTGTCCACACTCCTACACCATGGTTACATCATCTGTCTTTGCATTCTAAAGTTATAAACTCCCAATGTGTGTTAGACCAGTGAGTCCCAAACTTGACTGCACTTTACAACTACCTGGGGGATTTAAAAAAAAAAAAAAGCCGGGGTCCCACTCCACAGACATTCTGATGTGATTAGTCTAGATTGACATGGATGTCTTAAACTCCCCAGGTGATTCTACTATACAGCCAAGGTTGAGGACCAATCCTTCACACCAGCCTTCTCCAAATGTGTTCTCTGGACCAACAGCATTAGTACCTTCTGGGAAGTGACCAGAACTGCAAGTTCTCAGGACCCCCCAGGAAAAATGAGTCAGAAAATCTGGGGGTGAGGCCTGGCAATCTGTATTTTAACAGGCCCTCCAGGTGATTCCAAGGCACACTAACATTTGAGAACTACCATATTAGACAATCTAAGGATCCTAAAGAATTCCTTTAAATTGTTAATCAATTTTTAATGTATATAGATATTACTTTTCCCACTAGATGATAAGATCCTCAATGGCAAAAATTACTATTTTCTATTTGTTTCTATGTGTCTCTGTAGCAAGTACTATGCCAGGTAGCTCAATAATAAAGAATCCGCCTGCCAATGCAGGAGACACAAGAGACGCAGGTTCAATCCCTGGGTGGGGAAGATCCCATGAAGGAGGAACTGGCAACCCACTCCAGTATTCTTGCCTGGAGAATCCCATGGACAGATGAGCCTGGGGGGCTACAGCCTGTGGGGTTGCAAAGACTCAGATAGCACTGAGAACGCATGCCTTACACAGCAGGTGCTTCATTAATATTTACTGGCTAAAACTAGAATATTGTAAATCAACCACCCTTCAATTTAAAAAGCTAACACATCATAAATCAGCTATACTTACAATCATATTTTCTTACTTTTTTATTTGCATATCATCCACTGAGCCTCCATATGGTACACAACCCACACCTGCTATGGAGACAGCAGAGAGTCTGTACCAACATGAATGATCTGTCCCCAGAAATCTAATCAAATGCAAACGCCCTCGCATCCCACATGGGTCAGCTTTCCCCCAAACCATCCAAAATCCTCTTTTATGGAGTGTTACAAGAAGGGGTTAGAAGCAATGAACCTGAAGAAGAAAGTTTTCTCCAAAGTATTCTTTTTAAAAGGAAGAAACAAAAATTATTTGAAAGCAATTTTATGTTCAACAAAATTCAACACTTATTGATCACCTACTAAACTCAAAGTACTCTGCTGAGAATCATTAAGAATACAAACATGTCTTAGGAATCAAGCCTTAAGGGCCTTGCGGTAGTGTCAGAGGGCACTAGCCTACAGTACCTACCCTGGGAAATGTTACTTTATGGTCTACATATAAGGGAAATGCTCACAGAGATTGCTCGAGAAATGTTAGTTGCTTCTCCCATAACCTGGGAGAAACATCTTCAATCAAACCAAAGTATCTCCACTGAGCTATCATCTGATGAGCATCTTTTAGAAAGACATATAATACAATTTAAAATAAACACAACTATTCCAATAAGTGACTATTAACACTACATACACACATACCAAAACACAACTGCAAAAGCTTCTGGGACTAGAAACCCCTGAAAGGCCAATTAGCAAACTGCAAGGGGCAAGAAGAAAATCCCCCATGCTGAAATGTTCATAAACTAACAACCTTCCCTGCTTCACTAGTGGCCACACTTGCTGGGGTCACCTAGAAATGCCCATGAGCTAAAGTGAGACACACCTCTCAAGTTCCCTTCAGAGACTGTGCCTTTATTATTCCTCCAAACACCCTGAGTTGCTTTTAACCACAGAAGGGCAAGTGAAGGCAAGGGGTGAGGGGAGAGGTTATGATTTTTCTTTGAACAACCACTTTATTTGAACAATCCCGTTTATTTTTGGCTTCAATAAGAGAGGCCTCATTTAGAATAGGAATGGGGGCCCACTCCCCAAGAAGCTGCCTGCCTCAATCCCAGGAAGGATTAACGGTCAATTATTTGGCTTTATTCCTTACGTCAAACAACAGGGACACTGGAAAAGGCCATGCACACAACACATGATAAAAACGGACCACAACTGAAGGGTCCTATAATGCAGGTCTCTCAAGGAAAGACAGGAAGAGAGACGTACACACAGTCTTTCCAGGGCTGCCTGAGGGAACGCTGAGACTTCTTGCTACTAGTACCCAGGTTTACTGTACAAGTAAGCAGGTTAGTTAGCCCTTTAGCCAGAAATGGTTCTACAGCTACATTCATGGCTTACTCAAAATAAACAGAGGATGAAATTAGAAAATACTTTTAGAAATTCCCCAATAGCTACACCTTCTCTACCAGACCCATGCTGCTGCTGCTGCTAAGTCGCTTCAGTCGTATTCGACTCTGTGCGACCCCAGAGACGGCAGCCCACTAGGCTCCCCCATCCCTGAGATTCTCCAGGCAAGAACACTGGAGTGGGTTGCCATTTCCTTTTCCAGTGCATGGAAGTGAAAAGTGAAAGTGAAGTTGCTCAGTCGTGTCCGACTCTCAGCGACCCGATACCTCCCTTGAATACCTTCAGTGACGTGACACTTACTATCTGTATTTTGGAAAGCCTTGTCAGAATGTTCTTCCTGAAACAGGGTCATAATACATTTCTCTACTCCTTCCTATTACTGGCCCTGGTTCTACATTAGGAAAGAAAAAACTAATTTCTCTTAGAAACCACAATCCACATAAATATTTGGAGACAGCTATCATGGGCACATTTTTCAAGTGTTATCCCCTCTAATGCACACTGAAGATTCTTAATGTGTATTTTTCCCCCCCACAAATAATTCCCTTACCAAAAGGTCAACATGATTAGAAGCTATAACTCTGTCTGACCTTCTCTGACATTAGTCATCTGATGACCGTAACTGTGACACACATAAAAACACACAACAGAAATGAAGACCAGCTACGTAAGCATGAGTACTTAGGAAGGCTAGAGACCGGGAGAATGACCCGTGGACCAGATTCAGCTCTGCTAAGAAAAAGAAGAACCCCAGAGTGAACTCAGAGAGAAAGTATCCTACCAACAGCCAATCTTAGGCATCTATTATTCAAAGGGGAGAAACCAGACCCAGGGTACTTCCAAGGGTACAGTATCAAAACAGAAAGCTATCAGGAATAAAACTCTGACACCCAGACACAGCTTACTTTAAATCTGTTAACAGATTTTTTTTTTAAAAAAAGACTCCTTCTAGCACCCAGAGAGGAGTGTTAGAAGCTCACTGGTTCAGACACAGGAGACACAGGCAGCTGACCCTCTGATGCAGCTGTGACTAGTTCTGCTCTGGACAAATGACCCCAGCTGCTTTGGCAGGAAAGCAACTCCAAGTACAACCCCCTCCCCCCTTCACATCCAGCCCTAGCCACTTTGCACTTTTCTAGATGTACCAGGAAGACTAAAGGGGGAGAAAGCCTGCTGCTTAAGTGGGGAAGAAAGCATAGGTTTCCTTGGCAGGATTAGAAAATCCAGCCTAGATGGCAACATGAGAGTCACTGGGTTACAGTGAGGCCAACGGGAGAGGCTTAAAAGCTGTAATGACTGGATTAGGAATCATTTCCTAGCCTCTGTTAAGAGCAGGATGTTGACAGAAAGCACCACCCCCAGGGAGGTACTGATGAAAACCACGACTGTCTGTCGAGGCGGCAGTAGCTCGCACAGGCAGATGTGGAATCCATCCTGTCATTAGCCAGCAAGGAGACAATGTTCTGAAAAGGAAAGGAGAGAAAGGTGTGGTCAAACAGGAGACAGCAAATAACACCACAGTGCAGGTTTTTATGACCCAGCAACAGAAGCAACAGCTTCTAAGGATAACCAAGTAATATTCTTTACAACATTACCCAACAAAAAACAAAAATTTATTTCCATGAGGGGATAATGCACTTAATGGTTTCTCATTATATATTGTTTACTCTGCAAGTACTTATCTGGTAATTCATAATTTACCATAACAAGTTTCTTTCTGCACTGATTGCTAACAGATTGATATTCTTAAGAATTCACAACTAGTCTAGATTACTCTGGAGAGATGAGGAGTTCACAAGAGCCACCAGCAGCCTCAGAATCACCTGAGGCATTAATTTTTTGTTGTTGCTGTTGTTGGACTTCATCTTAGATCTACTGAATAAATCTCCAAGGGTGAAGAGTGGCCCCATGCACTACTGTAAATCAACTTGGGTCACTTGCTCAGCCGTGTCTGACTCTTTGCAACCCTATGGAGTGTAGCCCACCAGGCTCCTCAGTCCATGGGATTCTCCAGGCAAGAATACTGGAGTGGGGTGCCATGTCCTCCTCCAGGGAAATCAACTTGACTGTAATATCATTTACTTAGAATAAATACACCCACTCCAGGTATACAGGTTAGCTATTCTCACAAAATGGGCTTCCGTGGTGGCTCAGACAGTGAAGAATCTGCCTGTAATGCAGGAGACATTGATTCCTGGTCTGGGAAGAATCCCTGAAAAAGGGAATGGTTACCCACTCCACTATTCTTGCCTGGAAAATTCCACGGACAGAGGAGCTTGATGGGCTATAGTCCACGGGGTCGCAAAGATTGGACACAACTGAGTGACTAACACTTTCACTTTCTTTCACTCTTAAAAAGGCATACATGACAATCAAGTTATGAAATATTTCCATCATTCCAAAAAATTCCATCATGCTGGGCCCATGAACTTTTTCTGAGATTTCCCATTTTTCCCATTTGTTTCAATAATAATAACAATTGCTTGTTGAAGCATTTTTGTGATGGCTGCTTTGAAGTTCTTTCAGAATTCCAACACCAGGTTCATCTCACTGTTGAGATCTGTTATTGGTTGTTCTTATTCATGTTGTGGTTTTCCTGGTTCTTATGATATTTTTTATTGTATCCTGGAGACCTTTACTTAGCAGCAGTTTCCTGCTGAAAGGCAGCATGAGAGCAAGGTGGGTATGTAGACTCTGCCTCCTTCTGGGCCCAGCAACACCAATACCCTGGCACTGAGTCACCTGCCTGTTGCAGGTGGAGGTGTAGAAATTCATTTTATTACTTGGTTCTGCTGGCATCTTCCAGGCAAAAATGGGCCACTGACTTATTCCATCAAGAGCGAGTGTGAGATCAGACTCTCCTAAGCCCCAGTGCAATCCCCTGGAGAGAAGCTGTTAATGCAGGGTGAGAGAGAGGAGAACCTCAGCTTGGAGCTGGACCCTGCTCTTACCTCCCTGGCACTGCCTCAGAGCGCTGTCTTGCTCCACACAGAGGAGGGTGGAAATTCAGCACCCTGCCCAGTTCTGTTGATTCCACCCCTCAGGGGAATGGAAGTGCACTGCCTGCTTCCACGCGGCAGCGGGGAAGGAAGATGGACTGAAACAGAGGGTGGGGGTGGTGTGGGAGTACAGAAAGCGGTTTCTTCCCGTGGCGCCTGGCTGCAGCAGGGAAGGTTTTGCCGAAAAGGTTTCTTTTCGTTGTTAACCTGCCTCTTTATTCCCAGGCCTTTGCCTAGGAGGGGAAACTGGCTTTTCTTAGAACGTTTTTGGCCTGTGCCTCCTCGTGATTCTGGGTGGGAAGTTTCTGCAGTACCCTGTCCAGGATTCATGAGCTCAATAAGCAAAGCCAAGGTACTCATCAGAGTGTGGTCCCTCAAGTCCCCAAGTTGTAAGCAGCCTGCTCTCCCACTTTTCAGAGACTGTATGGCTTCTTTGTTACATCCAGTGATTTTAGATCTAGGGGGAGGATCTAGGAGGAAAGGGCCTACCTAGTCCATCTTGATGAAACTGGAAATCTTTGGGCCTTGAATTCTACAATGCTCTCTGGATGATCCTGTCACATCAGCAAGGTGAGAAACTGTCACAATGTTCTAAGGAATCACAGAAGAATTAACCCAGCTGAGACACTCAGTCAGGCAACTCCCCAATTACAGCGAATATCCATAAAAGGCTTGCTAATTTATCAGGCACCTTACCATGCTATTTACATTAGCTCACTTCATTCTAGTAACAACTTCATATAGATACTATTTTCATCAATATTTTCCATATAGGGGATGAGGCACTGAGTGTGTAAGCAAATTGCCCAGGATTACACAGCTGGATGTAGGCTTCCAAATCAGTCTATCTGAGGACTTCCTTAGTGGTCCAAAGGTGAAGAATCTACCTGCCAATGCAGAGAACACAGGTTTAATCCCTGGTCCAGGAAGATTTCATACGCCATGAGGCAACTAAGCCCTTGCGCCCAACTACTGAGCCAGCACCCAAGAGCCCATGCTCTGTAACAAGAGAAGCCAAGGCCACAAGAAGCCTGCACATCACGACTAGAGAAAGCCCCGTGCGAGGCAACGAAGACCTGGTGCAGCGAAAATCTAAAAATTAATAAATAAAAGTCAATTTTAAAAGTAAATAAAATTGTTTTAAAAAAACAACAGACGGTTTGGCCCTCAGAGTCCCGAGTCTCATAGATTCTACTCTCTCACCCAATGCAAGGCCTACCTTTATTCGTGTATTTTTATGTATTCAAACACACTGAAGTCTTATCCCACAGAAGTAAATGAAGTCGAGGAATACAGGAATCAAAAAGAATTTGCCTTAGGCTACAAGTTCAGAAACTCATTGGCATCCTCTCTAGGTTGAAAGGTATAAATCCTTAAACCCTCACTCTTTACTCTGGCTTTTCATATTCTGAATCAGCCTATATTTTCAAAGTTAATTTCCACCTTAAGACTGAGACCCTTATAACTCTATCAGACGGTACAGTTGTTTATAACCAACTCAGGAAGCATTTATTGAACGAATGAGAAAAGGCATAAATCTAACAACACAGAAACCACAGAGTAACAACTTGGATGGAGGGCAGCGGAAATGGCACTGGACCAACACGAATGTTTGAGTTGAACTTCGATCCGACTTAACTAATCTGTGTGCACCTTGGGCTCTGTGAGGCTCAGTTACACAGAGGTTGGGCAAGATCACAATACTGGATGCAGTCCCGATGCCCAACAAAACGGAGGGAGACACGGGTGGGAGGCATTTCTCTTCTTTCTCAGCAAATGATTAGGTCACCTATCTAACACATATGAGGTGGGAGTAAAACAAAAAACCCAACTTCTGGAGTGCATTCCCAGCTCCCCCTCCTCTGGAGACACCACTGTTCTGCCCTGGCAATGTGTCTCGTCTGTCTGGTAAACTTCCTATCGTCCTCCAAACCCACCCTGACCATGGAGTCCCCCTAGATGCCTCCTCACCCCCTCCCCCACAGAATGAACGCTGTACCTCCTACGCTTCCAACACACCTTGGGGTCCTACTGCTGCTGTACTGAGACCATCCACTCGTGCACAGTCAAGCACACTGAACTGTGAGCTGAACTCCTTGAGAGCAGAAACAGTCCCCACTCACTTCTGTACGCCCAGGGCTGAACACGACGCCTGGGACCCAGCAGCACTCAGTGCCTGGTTCTGACTAAGTGTCTTGAACACAAGCAATTTTCTCTTTGGAACTGCAAATCCACATACTCACCACTTCCCATTTTAGGTACCTGCTAATGCTATGGGGAAAAAAATCTTAAAAAAAAAAAAGTCATAGGACAGAAAAGCAAATTATTAACAATAACGAAACCTATGGGTACATGTACAAAGATCTCTGGTGCTTGAGTAGATTTTAGGGTAATTTACACATTAATATTCAAGAGCCCACATGGCACTGTGGTAAAGAACCCGCCTGCCAATTCAGGAGACACAGGAGACCTGGGTTCAATCCCTGGGTCAGGAAGATCCCCTGGAGTAGGAAATGACAACCCACTGCAGTATTTCTTGCCTGGAAAATTCCATGGACAGAGGAGTCTGGTGGGCTACAGTCCATGGGGTCACAAAGAGTCAGACACGACTGCGTGAGCACACACACTCAAGAGCCAGGAGGACACTGTGGCCAGAGTAACTGCAGAACTAGCCGTCCTTGGTTCCTCCTTCCTTGGTGGTTCTCAGTCCTCTGCCACAATTCTCCAACACACAGCACTCATCTCCTTGGACAGACAGATCAGCAGGTGAAGCCACGTTTCCACTCGAAAACCCACTGGCCATCAGCTCCTTCAAGTAGCAACCTGTTCCTGCCATATGTGAAATTATATTTTTTAAAGTACAACTAATTGGTATTCATGAACAGATCAGCTTTACATTTATCCTCTAACTTTAAATGGTATCATTAAGTCCTTCTAAGTGCAGCTGAGAGAGAGAAAGGAGAAGAAAGTTATTATGCAAAGTAGTGAGAAAAACCAGAGCCAGGCAGTTGTTTGGAGGGGGAAACGTCCACCTTCAGTTGTTCTCTGGTAGGACTCTGGGAATCCTTGCTTTCTAAAGCGCTTTCTCTTTCTGAAACCCACAAAAGTCTTGTTTGCAGCACTCTGCAAAGCAGTGACTTAGGAGACACAGGGTAAGTGCCTCTAACTCCACGTAGCTCAGCCTAGACACATTACATGCTACACAGTTCAAGCCCCAAAGTCCAGCTAGCTCAAGCCAGAACTGCTGGCTCCAATGACATTGGAGCCAAGAGATTAGCACCTCAAAACCTGTCTCAGGGGAATTCCTGGAGGTTCAGTGGTTAGGACTCTGCACCTCAAATGCCAGGGGCCCAGGCTCAATCCTTGGTCAGGAAACTAAGATCCTGCAAATCATGCAACTTGGCCAAAAAAAAAAAAAACCACGTTCCTCAGGCAGCCAGGAATGAGCCCACTGCAGCTCCTCCACTTGTTTGTACAGAAATCCCTATGAACTGAGAGCTGGGGGTAGCATCACAGACGTAGCAAACTTTAAGCAAACACTTCATATAAAAATAGTCACACACTACACATTACAGGATTGTTAAACATCTGCTGAATGATTATAACATCCACACAAAGTTCTAAGGTCCGCATTCATGATGTGAAGGTGTAAAAGATGTTTTCCTTCATTAACTGAATCACCTGAAATGGACCAAACTGATATGTGAGAAACAAACTTCTAAAAAGGTGAAAAAGAAAACAATGGCCTCTCAATAAAAGATGACAATATACACTGTTTCTAACACGCTGAAGTGGTAATAGCCCCAAATGAGAACTAACACCTCCCGTCCTGTTAGGCTAACGCCAGCCAATGGAAAGAAGGCGTGTCATTCAAGCCCAGTGCTTTTTATAAAGTTCTTGAATTCCACATTTGTGGAATTCCACAAATGACCATACCCTTGAATTCCACCCTGAAGACACCCCACAAAAATCGACCATTTTTCTTATAACAACAAGAGCACTGGTAAGTACTGAAACCCGTGCTACATGGTAGCACTCTTCTGAAGGTTTAATGTGCGTCTTATTTTTCACAACAACTCTGTGAAAGAAGGACTAGAATTCTCTCCATTTCTCAGCTACAGCTCAGTTCCTTTGGACCCTCCTAACATAATCTCCTTATCATTTGTGTCTCGGTTTGTGCCCCTTGTTTATTTCAATAATCAGCTTTCTCTGTGGGTTGGGAAAGAGGAGCAATGAAGGACTGAGAGTTACACCATCCTGTTCACCCACAAGTTCTGGTTTGCATTCATTAGTTCCAGCCGATAAAGGCAACAGGCATCTCCCAGGAAAGGAGGGTAAGCAGACATGGAGGCGCAAACATATCATAACCTGAGGAAAAATCAGGTCTGCAAGGCTACAGAGCCGGCCATTTCCAGCTAAGTGCAGAATGGTGCATCTGCACCACCATTAACTTCAGGAAGACTGCAGCTAGTCTCGTTGAATTTATCAATGAAACCCACTCTGCGAACACTATGTAAGTCACCCCTCAACATCCCATTTCCTGGACAGCAGTCGATACTTGGAAAGCAGTCAACTTCTTTCTCCCCGTGGAGTGAGGACAGAAATTACAGTGACGCTGTGTACACACTGAGAAATATTCACTAAACTCGTCTGTTTGTGATTTTATCTCCCACCTAATTACAGCTGAAATAATATAATATGATTTACGCTCCTTGTTCAAGTGTGACATATTTAATAGATTATTCAATATTGGTTTATCCAGCTATGTCAGACTGACAGCAGCACTTAATGTTAATCAGGAGGATGTCTATGTATCAATTTTAAGCTTCATACAGTTCAATGAAATTATCAGAGTAGCAAGACACCATCAATATGTTTTGATCTATGTGTCGAGAGACTTGGGATGTTTGTTCATCTTTCCTTCATGTTCCGCTTGGCCGCACAGGATGGGGGAAGCAGCGTAAGTGAACACATGTGCCCAGACTCTGCCTCACATGCTTCAGGGTGGAGATACCCGAGGCCTAGTCCGCAGAGATGGGGACCTCCCTCCATCTGGAGCTTGGAGACGAGTTAACCCCCTCAGGCCACGCTTCCCTGTCCCCCTCTTTGCAGCCACCTCACCACCTCATCCTCCTCTTTCCTCCGCTGGGGCCACTCTCCCTCAGCTCTCCTCCTTCATAGTCAAGGCAACTATGTCTCTTGGGCCCCTATTCAGGGGCACACAACCTTCTCTATGGCCCAACTTCCACACTGATCACTCCCCTCAACTGTTATCACTAACTGAAACCTCCGTGCAAGGACTCAGCGTCCCCCGGGTGCTTGTGCTCGGCCTGCACCTCACAGGTGGCAGGTCCACAGCTGGTAGTACTGAGTGTGTCCCAAGGTCTGTGGCTAGTGAACTAACATTTACTAATGTCGTCTAAAATCGAATGTATATTCAGAGGCTGCACTACCTGGATTTGAACCTAGCAGAGAGCCACCGTTTTCGGTGTCTGTTTCATAACCTATAAAATGCAAAGGTACTCCACGAGGTCACTGAAGCAGTAACTGAGGAATCTGAGCAAAGTGCTTAGCAAAATGCCTAGCACATGCTAAGTGCTAAGTTGTTTTTTTTAAACCTTAGGCTTATTTTTTCTTTCAGTTTCTACAATCTGGGATGAGAGAGTGAGTGGTTCGGATGTGGCCAAACAGCTATGTGGGACAATGGTCATGATTAAACTAATAATGTACTCAATTCCACTGCATCTGTCACTTGTGGACAAATCAAATATTCACCAGACAATTGTCATAGACACAGCAATATATCAAATACAGCATAAGGTCCTGGGAGAGACAGACACTTGAACGGAGGAGGGTGAGTCTCTGGCACAGGTATCACAGGTAGTAACAACACTACCATGTCAGGCACAAAGATAACAGTAACCTCCGAGTGGAGCCGAGCACAGAAGAGGACGTCACTAGCTTGTCCTGACAGAGGCTCTGAAAAAGTTTCACAACCAAAGTGGCACTTCAACTGGTCTTGGACAATACGGAGAGAAAAAGGAACAGTAAGCAGCAGGCACAATGTGTGTTTCAAAGGAGGTAGAACCCCTAATAATCTGAAATGCAGACCTTCCTGGACAGCTTACTGGCTAACATCTATGAGGAAATGCACCTGCTGGAATCATCTAAGGATCGTGTCCATGGGCCACCGGAAAGATGGCAGCTTCCCTCATGTTGGTCCTTGATAGTGCTGCACGCCTGTGCGGCCTCAGCACAGAAGGGCCCACGTACCGTGGAGAGAACTCAGAACCACAGCCTAACTACATACTGCAGTCAGTGGGGTGTAGAAGTATCCAGAGATTCTCTCTTTCACTTTATCCCTCATTCCCTGCTGCCCACATACAGACACCCAACTGTTTAGCAGTAAGATCCACAGGCAACTCACTTTCTAATCTAGTCTCTAACTCTCCCTCAAGTACATATAAACAGTAGTGAGTAAGTGAGTAGATTAGTGCTTCACCCACTTCCAATGATGTGAGCCCAAAGGCAGAGGATAGGTTTAGGAAGAACACAACTGGGGCTGTACCATCCAACTTTCTAGGAGGCTATCATGTCATCCCAACTCTTATCTGAGGACAAGGGTGAGAAGCATGGCACCAGGTAAGCACCCAAGCTCAGGCTTTCTAAGATTCAACTTGCTTCTCCACTATTTAGCCAGGATCCTGAGAAGGTTGTCCTCTGGGTCTAATCTAATGAGAAGTACCAACCTACAAGGATCAAAGCGAGCCATGAACAGTGTGTCAAAGTTCACGTGTGCTAGAGCAGAAGACTAAGAAATACCCATTCAGGGACAACTCAAAGCACTTTGGACATCAAAGCCTGAGAAAGCTAATTTAAATGCAACTCTTAAAAAGAAAACAGCATGGCCATTCCTCAAAAAATTAAAAATTAAATTATATGATACAGCAATTCTACTTCTGGGTCTATATCCAAAAAAATTGAAAGAGGAATTTTTTTTTAATTATTATTTTATTTTTTTTACTTTACAATATTGTATTGGTTTTGCCATATATCAACATGCATCCACCATGGGTGTGCATGTGTTCCCCATCCTGAACCCCCCTCTCACCTCCCTCCCCGTACCATCCCTCCGGGTCATCCCAGTGTACCCCAAGCATCCTGTATCGAACCTGGACTGGCGATTCATTTCATATATGATATTATACATGTTTCAGTGCCATTCTCCCAAATCATCCCACCCTCTCCCTCTCCCACAGAGTCCAAAAGACTGTTCTATACATCTGTGTCTCTTTTGCTGTCTCGCATACAGGGTTGTCTTTACCATCTTTCTAAATTCCATATATATGTGTTAGTATACTGTACTGGTGTTTTTCTTTCCAGCTTACTTCACTCTGTATAATAGACTCCAGTTTCATCCACCTCATTAGAACTGATGCAAATGTCTTCTTTTTAGTGGCTGAGTAATACTCCATTGTGTATATGTACCACAGCTTTCTTATCCATTCATCTGCTGATGGGACATCTAGGTTGTTTCCATGTCCTGGCTATTATAAACAGTGCTGTGATGAACATAGGGGTACACGTGTCTCTTTCAATTCTAGTTTCCTCGGTGTGTATGCCCAGCAGTGGGATTGCTGGGTCATATGGCAGTTCTATTTCCAGGAATTTTGAAGAGATAGTTCACACCCATATGTATAGCAACATTATTTACAGTAGCTAAGAAGTGGTAGCAACCCAAGTGTCAACAGACGGATGAAAGAACAGGCCTAATGCAGTATATACACACAATGAAATGTTATTCAGCCTTAAAAAAAGGAAGGGAAATCCTGATATATACTAAACTTGGATGAATCTTGGGGACATCATGCTAAGCGAAATAAGCCAGTCTCAAAAAGACAAATACCAAAATTCCACTTATATGAAGTACCTCGAGTAGTGAAGTACATGGAGACATAAGGCAAAATGGTGTGCCAGGAGCCTGGCAGAGGGGAGAGTGGGAAGTTAGTGCTTAACGAGCAAAGACTTTTAGTTTTACAAGATGAAAGAAATTCTGGAGATTGGTTGCACAACAGGGTTAGTGTACTTCACACTACTGAACTATGCATTTAAAAACAGATGAGATGGGGCTTCCCTGGTGACTCAATGGTAATGAATCTGCCTGCCAGTGTGGGAGACACTGATTCGATCCCTGGTCCAGGAAGATCCCACATACCGTGAGACAACTAGGCCCATGTGCCACAACTATTGAGCCCATGCTCTAAAACCTGGGAGCTGCAACTACTGAGCTCCCTCGCCATAACTATGGAAGCCTGTGCACCCTAGAGCCAGTGCTGTTGACAAGAAGGCTTCACATCGCAACTAGAGAGTAACCCGCAAAGCAACGAAGATCCAGCATAGCCAAAAATAAATAAATATTTTTAAAAATAGGTAAGATGGTAGATTTTATCTTATGGGCATTTTTACCACAATTTTTGAAAAACCAAGTAACTGGCTGGACTTCACACATACAACTGAGAACTTTTTGAAACCCAGTTAAAGCATTTCCCATATGATGCAGCCTATGGGGAAGGTGTGGATCAAAGACAACATAACCAGCAAGGAGATTTTGGCCTAAGCAGAAACCAAAACAGTATGCAGTCAATCAAGAGATAAGAGCAACATTTCTAAACTATCAAGGAGGTCCTTCTATCCTCCCCAGATCCCTCTGAGGAATTCTTAAAATCTCTCAGAAGCAATATTAGTACAATTACATGAGCAGCCTGGAGAGAGGGACAGGAAGACCTTGTTGGGTCTGTGAAGGACAATGAATCCTCATCTATCCTTGTCTGGATCCCAGGCCCAGAGGGAAGTAAGCACCCTTGACAAAGCTGCAGTCTTAGGACCAGAGCTGCTTCATACTTGGCAAGTTTAAACTCAAGGAGCTATTTGTTCTTCCAGAGCCCAAAGTCAAAGAACTCATCAGCTTCTCAACACTGGCTTCCCACAACCACATACTTGTCAGGCCAACAACACTCTCCTAATGTGGTAGGGTTTGGCTGATAAGTGAAGTGCAATCTTTTGCATGACGAAGTCAGACAAGTTTTGCAGGAGTCAAAGCACTTACTTTGGGAAAGCAGATCTAACCTGGCTGGAAAGTTCTTCCCCACACACTCATCATAAGGTCTTCCCCACACACTCATCATTTGTATATTTTAATTACGTACTTTCAACCAAGGTGTGAGCCTGCCAGAATGCCCTAAATCGCAGTTGTCTCTAGAACTGCTGAGGAAAGATCCACAACCAGCTAGTTCAGTCCTGCACCTCTCCATTCATCACCATTCGGACTCCCTTGATGGTTTAAAGGGAGGGACGGGAGCTCTTGGGAATAAAAGCAGTTCCTCTGAAAGGCATTCATTATTCCAGAAGCACAGCTGGTCTTCCAGTGTTCATCCTAGCTAGCAAGGGCCCATGTTACCTAAATCACATTCCTGCCACTACATGGCACTTCAGGAAATTACTGGTCAGTATTAACCTGGCCTAAATTG
Source organism: Bos indicus x Bos taurus (assembly GCF_003369695.1). Lineage (NCBI taxonomy): Eukaryota > Metazoa > Chordata > Mammalia > Artiodactyla > Bovidae > Bos > Bos indicus x Bos taurus. The sequence goes on along the minus strand of NC_040100.1, from coordinate 11,703,524 downwards.
CTCAGAGAATTCTCAGAAGCCATCTCATTTATGCAAGTAATATCAGCAAAAAGAGAATGAGGTCCCTAAGCCTTGAGTGGCTAGCCTTCTTATCAGGCCACTCAGTGGGAGACCACGAGCATTTGGCCTTGGTGCTGCCGTCTCAGCAATTAAGAAATAAACAACATCAGTCCCCATTCACTTCTAAGGTTCTAATATTCAGAATGAGAATGCACTCTGTTTTGAACTCTTAACAAAATGTTCACCTCCCAGAATATTGGAAATAAAATCAAAAATAAACAAATGGGACCTAATTAACCTTAAAAGCTTCTGCACATCAAAGGAAACTATTAGCAAGGTGAAAAGACAGCCTTCAGAATGGGAGAAAATAATAGCTAATGAAGCAACTGACAAACAACTAATCTCAAAAATATACAAGCAACTCCTACAGCTCAACTCCAGAAAAATAAACCCAATCAAAAAATGGGCCAAAGAATTAAATAGACATTTCTCCAAAGAAGACATACAGATGGCTAACAAACACATGAAAAGATGCTCAACATCACTCATTATCAGAGAAATGCAAATCAAAACCACTATGAGGTACCATTTCACACCAGTCAGAATGGCTGCGATCCAAAAGTCTACAAATAATAAATGCTGGAGAGGGTGTGGAGAAAAGGGAACCCTCTCACACTGTTGGTGGGAATGCAAACTATGCAAACTAGTGCAGCCACTATGGAGAACAGTGTGGAGATTCCTTAAAAAACTGGAAATAGAACTTCCTTATGATCCAGCAATCCCACTGCTGGGCATACACACTGAGGAAACCAGAAGGGAAAGAGACACGTGTACCCCAATGTTCATCGCAGCACTGTTTATAATAGCCAGGACATGGAAGCAACCTAGATGTCCATCAGCAGATGAATGGATAAGAAAGCTATGGTACATATACACAATGGAGTATTACTCAGCCATTAAAAAGAATACATTTGAATCTAATGAGGTGGATGAAACTGGAGCCTATTATACACAGTGAAGTAAGCCAGAAGGAAAAACATAAATACAGTATACTAACGCATATATATGGAATTTAGAAAGATGGTAACAATAACCCTGTGTACGAGACAGCAAAAGAGACACTGATGTATAGAACAGTCTTATGGACTCTGTGGGAGAGGGAGAGGGTGGGAAGATTTGGGAGAATGACATTGAAACATGTAAAATATCATGTAAGAAACGAGTTGCCAGTCCAGGTTCGATGCACGATACTGGATGCTTGGGGCTGGTGCACTGGGACGACCCAGAGGGATGGTATGGGGAGGGAGGAGGGAGGAGGGTTCAGGATGGGGAACACATGTATACCTGTGGCGGATTCATTTCGATATTTGGCAAAACTAATACAATTATGTAAAGTTTAAAAATAAAATAAAATTAAAAAAAAAAAAAGAAAAGAAAAAAAAAAATGTTCCATGATATCATCCAGGGGGCTCACAGTATGTGAGCCAAAGTATTAGCATGTCCAAGGTACCAGGCTAGGTATTACAAGAAATTTCAGGCTGGAAGGAATCATGCACAATTTAAGGCAGAGAAGTTAAATACATTAGTGTAGCAAAGAAGAACGTGAACTATATACCAAGAGGGAAGTAAAATAATAATATTGATAAAACAGCAGCAGCACAATGCCAGACACTGTTTTAAGTGTATCACCTACACTAACTCATTTCATAATCACCATGATACTCAAAGGTAGATGCTTATATTATCTCCACTTTGCAGATGAGGAAATGAAGATACAGAAAGGCAAAGTAATCTGCCCAAGATCAAACCGCCTCTAAGTGGTCAACCTGGAATAAAAACACAAAGTGCCAGTCTAATCTGTCTGAAACATATTGGAGAGAGATGATGGCCAGCTGGGGGTGGTCAGGGAAAGATGTCACAGAGATGAAGGTATTTGAAATGGACCGAAAAGGACGAGGAGATATTGTTACAGAGGCAGACAGAACCAAGGATGTCTACGTGCCTGTTCTTACAACATCAGTAACTTATAAACAGATGTAAACCACACACTCCTGTCATGGCTTCTACCCCACAGCATGCGTTTGAGAGGAAAATGAGATCCCAAATCCTGAAAGGTCTCCACCAAATCATCTTCAATGTATCAGTGAGTGACAGAGCGTCTCAACCCCCCAGGCATCTGCCTCCAGGCTTCTGGGCACTGCGGAAGCATCACCTCAAAGGACTCCTAAATTGTGCTGAGGCAATTACACGCATCCTGATGAAGGTTCACCCTAAATATTTTTAAACTGCCTTATTAAAAGGTGTGATGCAAGAAAAAGGTTGCATTATTATTTTTAAGTTCATCCTTTGCAGTCACTCATTTAGAGGTGTGAAAAATAAGACTTGTGTTTCATTTCTCACTTCCCATACTTCCGCTTGATTAACAGGCCTCCATCCTTGAGCTTTATATTGGAGGTGTATGCTGGAATGGGTTCTGTCTTATGATTTCACACAAACAAAAAAGTTATTTCTTACCCAATGATGAGTGTTTCTCAGGCTCGTGTAAAAACAGGCAACTCTTCTCATTTGCAACCAACCAGTTCATAGGACACAAGGGAAACTCACACTTTATGTAAAAAGTACGCATATGCTCACAGAATAAATGAACAGTTCCTTATTGGTTTTTCCTTTTCTTTTTAAAAGCTGGGAAGTTACTCTGTTTTCAAGAGTTTTTAAAAATTCTATCCCATGGTATTCTTTTAACATTATTTCAAAACCCAGGCCCCCATCACTGTAGCTTCAGCAGCAAGTACAGTGCCAAGAAGAGCCTGTATGTGAAGACTTTAAAAAATAAATGTTATCTCTGACGTTCATTGTGATAAGAATGAAAATGTCCTGGAGTAATGCTTTAGAAAAATCTATAAATTCACTACACTTACCAAAAAATCCCATGACCATATGTAGAAATATCAACTCTCCAGAAACAATTATCTTCTTTCTTAGTCTAAAAAGTCTTTTTCAAATTAACACACGAAGACTGATCATCAGTTACAAGCCCAGCTCAGATAACGGGCTGAAATGAAATGTTCAGGGGAACCAGTATCATAAATTACAAAACTGGAAGAAGACTCTACAAATCATTCAGTATGATTTATTGATAATAAAAAAAAGAATATTCAATTTCCTTATTTTACAGGTGAGAAAACTGAGGCTCAGAGAAACTCAGCAAGTCAGGACAGTTCCTAGGACTTGAATCCAGTCTCTTCTCCCAACCCATGCCAGAGTGCCACCTCAGCTATGACTAAAACCTTGGTCCTCTCAAATAATGAACACTGTAATGAAACAGTCTACTAGAATATAAACTCTAAGACTTAAGATTTTGTTTCTTTTGTATACCAATATATCCCAAGACCAAGAACAGGCTCTGGGACATAACTGGTACTCAATCAATGTGTTGAAAGAAGGAAAAAAAAAAAGCTTCATAATAAAGATCTAAAACATAACCAAAATATGTATCAAGTCAGTCTTTACCGTATACAGTTTAAAAAGATCCAGAGAGGGGCAGCAGGACACGAGTAGAGGTAAGCCCCAAACACTGGCCTTTGCCAGGGAGAAATTTAACCCACAACTCCTGGTTCTGATTCCAACTATTAGCTCAAGCCAGCCAAACTCCCTACTGTGAGAGCAAAGAAAGGACTTTCTGAGGTTAACTAGGGGTTTAAAGAATGCCCTTGATATTCAGAGGAAGCCTACACTCCCCAGCCTCCTGTTTCATTTCAAATCCACACCCCTCCACCTTTTCTGTAAACAATTATCCCTTCCCCTCAGTCCTTGACCCTGTATACCCTGCCTAGATCAAGGAAATACACACAAGTCACACATGAAGACAATCTTACAAAATGGCCAACAGGGCCGAACTATCTAAAGCCAGCACCAAAGGAAAGGCATTCTAACTCACTAAATCAATGAGCAATGAAAAGCAACAGACATCCATGTTCTCCACAGCCAGTCACTGCCCTAATAACAAGCCATATGTTTTGATTCCAATCACAGCACAGCAGCTAGGCCAGACACATTATCAGACAAAGCTGGAGGATGTTACATTTATCAAGCAACACACCACTCTGGGATGGCACAGAGGATCCCAATGAATCTAGGCTAGAGACCAGATCTGGAACCTATTCCCTCTCAGGGCAGGATGACAAACTGCTGATCCAGGGCCATTTCTAGGCAGCAGAGGAGAGGCTTTTACCAGCCTTGCAAGCTACAGACTTTTTGGTCCATAGACTCCAGGATAGACCCAAGCTAGAGGGGGGAAACGGAAAGCAACTCTCAGCATTGTATTTATTTGGTTAAACAAGACTAAAAAAGAAGTCAGCAGACCACTGGGAAAATCTATCTGCCTTCAAGTCTATTTGCAACCACCTTATATAGCCAGAAACTTCTCATCTGAGTTTTCTGAATCTCAAAATCTACTTTTCTATTTGTATACGACTGTCCCTTGTAATTATTTTAAATGTATAGCAGTTCTTTGCATAAAGGAGTTAGATTTCTATGCCTTTCAGCTTCTATAGAAAGTAGTGATTTATAAGTGATCAATTTAAAATATATTACAGGAGCCTCTCTCTATGGTCTGGAATAACCATTCTCTGTTTTCACCATAAATACACCTTCATTTTAAAAATTCATCCCCAATGAAACTACTTTGCTAAGTTTTTATGTTAATCTGTGTTTTTTTTTTTTTTTTTTTTACAGGACATGACATTTATATTTGGGGCAGGGCTTTATTGCTTGAGTTTATATCATATGATGAAACAGTTAAGTTCATAGTGAAAGAAGTGGTTTTCATTTTCAATTTAACATTAAACATTTTTTCTTTCATTTATTAGACCAAAAGTCAAAATATAAAATGGGGGGGGGGGTGCTGCAAGCAAACATTAAAGCCTCTATTTGTATGGGATCCTCTCTTTGACAGAAAGGCAAAGTGAACCCTTCAAGGACAAAAAAAAATGGAAAACATGAAGACCTATGAGTCAGGTTCAACTTCCAAAAGGTTTCCAATATTTGAAATGGGTTCTTTATATTCAGAAGCGGGGAAGTTAAAAACATTAAAAACAGAGTTTTTAAAAGCCATAAGAAAATCACAAAAGCTATAAAACAGTCACACAAACAAGGGTCTCACTGAAAAGGTGTAACGCCTGTTGACAGACGCCGATGAAATCTGCCTCCCCAGTGCACAACTGTCAGGGTGACATGAGCCGTCTGAAGACTAGTCACACACTATCAAGGCATTTGGCTCAGTCATCTCAATAAGGAATACAGCGAAGCAATCAAGTGTGCAGGCGTCCAAGGCAGACAGCTGTGTGACTTTGGGCAAAATGTCCAACTTCTCTGTGACTCAGTTTACTTATGAACAAAATGGACTGTCATATGGATTAAATAAGCCAACACTTGCGAGGTGTTTATTACATACTCAAAATGATCCTACCATCATCCTCACTCATATCTCTATTTTCCCATATTTCTGCTAACATAAAGAGAAAACAGGCCCTTATTCCAAGCATTAATAATGATGAGGGTGAGCTGCAGGGCTGAAATGAACTAGCAAGCCCACTTCCTATACAGAATATAATGCTGAGCATCTCTTACCCGAGGACACAAAAATCAGAAAGGTCTACTCTCTCACCACCTGCCTCGCCCTTAAGAGACCTCAGATGGGGGTTAAAAGAAAAAGCTCCACAACTTTAACAACTGAAGGCAATTTTCAGGACAAGGAGGAGACTGGAAAATTCACTGGGCCTTTCAGCAAGTAATAAATAAGTCCATGAGCTTTTCTAAACTCTTAAAAGAAACACTTTGTTCTGGGACTTCCCCGATACATTTTCGCTGGATACCTCCCTGGCCATTCCGCAAGTTCTGAGTTGGTAACCAAACATGCTGACAACAGAGCTTGCTTCTTTTCTTACTGTTATTATTTACTTGGCTGCCTCAGGTCTTAGCTGCGGCACGTGGGATCTTTCCTGGCACGCTTGCTCTCTAGCTGTAGCATGGGCTCAGCTGCCCCGCAGCATGTGTGATCTTAGCTCCCACCAGGGATCAAACCTGTGTCCCCTGCATTGGCAGGCAGATTCTTAAGCACTGGACTACCAGGGAAGCCCCCTGAGATTTGTTTCTTATGTTTACTCCAGGTTATCTGAACAGGAGGAGGGCAGGAGAGGGTCAACGGCTAGTTCCTGGTTCATTTACTAACTATGCCTACGTCAGAAAGTTACCACACAATAAATACTACCCAAAATACTGGAATGCAGCACTGTGAAAACTGAAGGCCTGTCCATCTGAACTTATGGATGAACAAAAGCAGCAACGAAATGAAGTAGTAGTCCTGGTGTCAACCTTGTTTATATGCCAACTGCTTCAGAGATGAACAAACAAACAAAACCCAGGCTGCATGTATTTGCAAAGAGACCACCATCCCCAAGTCCAGTGCTTGGAGAGAAAGCCACCCTCAGGATCAACACCCCAATGATTACAGCAAGACGAATAAATTCAGCTCTCTCAGCTGGACCTGAAAGGCAAACACATCCTCACTCTTCAAGATCCAGATCAAAGATCACCTCCTCTGTGAAGCCTTCTGGGACAACCAGGCTGACCTACTTAGTTATGTCTTTTAAGCTCATTGCTATTTATTCAGAATTCTGTTGGCCTATTTACCCTCAAGAAGTCTCATTTATATTTCTGTATATCACTGCCACCTTGGACTGTGAAATTTGTAGAGAAGAAGCATATACTGTCCTTCCTTTGTACATTTGCTGAATGAATGGACTAACGAATGCCACAGTCTTGGGTTTTCATCAATCCATAGGGTTGATGCATGTACTTTGTGTTCCAACTCTTGAAACCCATGGGAGGCATTAAGAATATTAATTAGGTCATTTTAATAAACTGGAAAAATAGTATAAAAGGAAAAGAAGAAAAAACCCACCAATCTCTGAAAAATGAAATGTAAATAAAACACACTTCATAGCAAAATAGATGCTCAGCAGAAACATCCTGTGTATTACCCATTTCTCTCTCCAAATAAATCAAAGGGATCTAATCCAATTTCAAGAAAGGATATATAAATGATAACTGACAAAATCCTGCCCAGACACAATCTTACACATCAGGTAAAATGCTACATAGGGACTCGTAGATGGTTGTGTAAATAGAAAGAAGAGTGAAATCACAGCCTCCCTTGCCAACAAGTCTCTGACAAAAGAGCAATCATTAATACTACCACCCACACAGCTGCCAACCTCACTATCCGAAAGCCTTGTCACCAAAAAGAATTACATTTTTCTGGTCAATTATATCCCTTAATTCATTGAAACATTAACTGCATGGGAACAGGAACTTTATTTTGTTTATAACAATACCCTCAGCTCTAAAAACAATGCCTGTTTTGCAGCAGAGGTTGTCAAAGGCTCTTGAATGAAGAAATGAGTGAGAGGAAAGAAGTGAAGCTGTGAAAGAGGGAGAGAGGCAGCAAGGCAGGGACTGAGGAGCTAATTAAGAAGAACGTTAATTAAGAGAGAAGAACGTTCTTCTCTGAGAAAAGTTTTATATGTCTTTATACCCACTGCATCGGAGAAGGCGATGGCAGCCCACTCCAGTACTCTTGCCTGGAAAATCCCATGGATGGAGGAGCCTGGTGGGCTTCAGTCCACGGGGTCGCGAAGAGTCGGACACGACTGAGCAACTCCACTTTCACTTTTCACTTTCATGCATTGGAGAAGGAAATGGGAACCCACTCCAGTATTCTTGCCTGGAAAATCCCAGGGACGGGAGCCTGGTGGGCTGCCGTCTACGGGGTCGCACAGAGTCGGCCACGACTGAAGCAACTTAGCAGCAGCAGCAGCTAAGTATACCCACTGCATACTGCTCTGCTGTGGCAATACAAGCCAACAATTTTGGTGTTTATAATGAAAAACAAAACAAGGGTTTTGGTTTTTTTTTTAATTGCCCGAAAGCAAATATTGACTTTTAAAGCAAAGAAATCAGGTGCATCTCCTTTCACTCATTCAGCAGACACTCACTTTATGTGTCCACCACATTCTAGGCACTAACACTACACACAGGTGGACAGAAAATGAGAAGAGGAATACATATTAGGGCACAAAGTTCAATTTTGATGGGTATTATTTAACAGGAAGAAACAGAGAAAGGTGCAAAAGCATAGAAGAGATGAGAAAAGATACAATGAAGACAGGTAAGAAAAACAACTGGAGTTGTCTGGCCTAGAGAACAAGGCTGATTTCATTAGAGGCTTCAAATACACAAAAGGCTTTTATGAGATAATCCTGAGCATTTCCACGGCTCTCCTTTCTTTCTGCGTGAGGCCTGTGTTTAGGTATTTCCTTCTATTGACTTCAGACATGCCTTCCTCAAGTCAGAAGTGAATGCCAATATTTTGCTTGCTGATGTGTAAGCAAGGGCTTAGCGCTCCTAAAACACAAATACTAGTTTCCTCCTTCCTAGGCTTTAACAAGCTGTCTGTAGGCATTTCTCTCCCACCCTATAATTTCTTCTCCTCCTTTGTTAAAACTGTAAGCACATCTGCAAAAGACTAAATATGACACTGTAAATGACTGTCACGTCCTTCTCCCCATACTTGGCACCCAGTCTACAGAAACCACATCACTTCACCAGTATCTGACGCAAACAAGGTTTCACGGGGGCAGGTGGCCACCTCACTAGCTACAGCTCTACCAGCCACACACGCTCAGCCAATGTTTTATCTTTACTCTGCTTCTGGAGAGAAAGCAATAGAAGGCTGAGGATTGGCCAAAGTGTGGTCTCCGTTTGCAAGGCTCAGTTAAATCACGAAGGTACGCGGCATCCAGGGACAACCATTTACAAAATGTGAAATCATTCAGGTTTCTAGTCCAGCATCTTTCCAACCCCTAGCCTTGACTCCCTCTTCCCAATGTAATTCCCTCAACTCATATCACAAGATGATATCTAGTGATCTATTTCTTGATCCCCCATGCCCAAAGTATTCAGGAAAGTAAAAGGCAAAGCTCTAGACTCATCCTCAGGACCCACAGTACTCATTGCATTCATCTCTCAAAAATAGAAAATAATTTAGTAATAATGAGAGAGATTCCCTGGTGGCTCTGTGGTAAAGAATCCACCTGCCAATGCAGGAGACATGGGTTCTATCCCTGGTCCAGGAAGACCCCACATACCGCAGTGCAGAGAGCGGCAACTACTGAGCCCATGTGCAGCCGACTTCTGAGCTCACACGGCCGGGAACTAGGGCTCTGCAGCAAGAGAAGCCACTGCAATGGGAAGCCCACACACTGCAGCTAGAGAGCAGCCCCTGCTCACCGCAACTAGAGAGAAGCCCACGCAGCGTAATAAAAAATAAATAAATAAAAGTTTTAAAAATAACAGTAGTAATAAAGACAAAGAGACAAGGAATGGGGGCACGATATAATTAACAAGGGTTCCCCATGGCTCTTTGTGTCATAATGTTGCTCTCTGTGTCACTCTAAGTATCCCATGGCAACCAATAGTAATATCAAACATGTAAAATCAAACAGGAAGAAAAAGAAGCTGCGTTGTGAGAATCCTTCTAATTATTAAGCTCAGCAAAACAATTCTTATGGCAAACGAAAAAATGTTTTACTGAGATCTTTTTAAGAGACAAGTTTCTTCACCCTTACTCCAATTTCCACGCTTAATAAAGATGATTAGTTTGGGGGAGGTTGTTGTTTTAACTCAAGACTATGCAAAACGACAGAGTCTGACTATGAAGTAACCTCAGGACGCCACCACGCTTTGTGCCATCTCGTCCTCAGGGACTTGCCTTGCATACCATCTCCCCTATAGTTTTCCTAATCTATGCATTAAAAGAAAGATCAGATTTCTAAAACTGGGCTGACAAATTCTTGTTTTCTGTAAGACTATAGTCTCAACATGGTCTGCTTCAAACCTCACCCCTGCCTGCTCTCCCCAAAACCACTTGATAGATGACTGTGTCAAGTCCCTTAACCTCACCAATGGCTCTAATCCCTCAGCTGAACAATTAATTGTGTTCCCTCATCTCATGGGAATGTTTAAAAGAGATCACTATTAATAGACTAGTCCCTGCAAAGTTATTTGCTAATGCAAAACCACGACATGAGGGCTGTGTCTTGAGGGCCATGGTGTGGTGTAATGGGAAGAGAAAGGACTTTTGAATTTGATGGAATCAAGTTAAAATCCTTACTCTACAGCTTTCCAGCTGCAAGAAACCTCAGGCAAGCTACACAACCTATACACCTCAGTTTCTTTACTTGCAAAATGGCAAAACAAAACAAAACTACCTTTCTCTGTCTGCTATTGCAAGAATCAGATGAGCTATTGTAGGTAAACTTCTGAAAGTTCCTGGCCCAAAGCAGGCACTGAGATGTCAGAGTACCCTGTGCCAACAAAACCTCTCACAACTTCCTGACACCCACACTGACAACGCCCTACACAGGCAGCCCCCACAGGGCCTCCCACCTGAAATACTGCGAGTCTTCTGGGTTTCTATTTCCTGTCCCAGCACCTCCACCCTTCATCATCCATCTTGCCATAAGCAAGTGTGACCTCATACTGTCATCGCCTACTACTTAACATCCTCCAACAAATCCCTACATCCTACAGAGTCAAGTCAAAAGCCTCAGAGAGAGAGAAAAGACTGCTCACTAATTGGCACTAGCCGGCTTTACTCCCCGCGTCTGAACTGTCCTCTGCTGCGCCTCCCACCTTGCTCTGTGCGCGTCATGATCTCCTGGGGCCACCGTCTGTACTGGATGGCGTTTCCACCCGTCTGCCAGGCGAGAGCCTCTCCTAACACAGCGCCGGGGTCTGGGGCGGAGGAGGCATGGAGGGAGGTGCTTGGCAATCTTTCTGTGGCTTCTCCTTCCAGTTTAGTCACCTGTGAAGTCATCAGAAAAGGGAAAGAACAGCAAGGATACTCTGCATAAAATAGCACAATGGGAAGCAAGACAGATCCAGCTCTGTCTTCCTAAAGGTCTTTGAGAAACAATGTCTCAGCTGTGGCAAAGGAGAGCAGACCACTGCTAGACTGCAGGGGAACAGCAGAAACCGACCTACAGCAGCCAGAGGTCTCTACTGCAGCACTGTTCACCACCAGCTTGACTACAATCCCCCATGACTAGCCCGCAGGTCTGAGAGCCTGAGCTAAGGGAGGACTGCCCACTCTCTCAGAAATCCTGGGAGCCCAGCTGTCCTGCCTTCTGGATACAAGCTCCTCCAGCTGTGGAGAAGAGACAAGAGCTTCCTTGAGTTCGAGGGTATTTCCTGAGCCTTTAACATTTGGCAAAACACCAGAACTGACTTTTGGATAAGTACTGCTGCCAGCTCATGCTGATGAAAATATCCCTGCCGCTCAGTTCTGGAGTTTCCTGCCACTTACCACGGTCTTTCACAACCACCACCCATACTGTACCCTCACAGCATCCCAAGTTATTGGCATCCCCATGTTATGGAAGAGAAAACAACTTTAGAAAGTCCAGCTACTGTCCCCATAGCCAAAGAAGCAGAGTCTCATTCTCCAGATCCACCAACCCTTGTATACTCAGAACTGTCCACCCAGGGAGGCATCAACAAGGAGAATTACCACAAAGCTTCTCCAGAACTTGGCAGCTTCCTAATCACTCCTCTCATCCCCTTCCGGGGCACAAAAACCAGGTCAACAGGAACAATTTCCAACTTACTGACATAAGGTAGGAAAATTCCAATATTGCATGTAACCAGATGCTGCCCAGACAAAATGTGTGAGAGCAGGCCAGGTGATCTCTCCACAGAAGTGGAAGAAACCCTTCCTTTCATCACTTCTTATGCATCAGACACTTCTCTTCCCATTCTCACATTATGTGATCACACCAAATGTTTCCAACTGTGAAGAAACACTATCATAGCCATTTTATAATTATAAAAACTGAGGGTCCAAGAGGTGAACTGACTTGCCCTCGGCCATTCAATGGAGCCATTATCTAAACACTAGATATTGCTAAACACTAGACAATACACTCTTGGGTCAAGAAGCATGGCTTCCTTTGAGAAAGGTATGCTGCAAACTCACAATTATAATCGGAGAAGGCAATGGCACCCCACTCCAGTACTCTTGCCTGGAAAATCCCATGGACGGAGGAGCCTGGTAGGCTGCAGTCCATGGGGTCGCTAGGAGTCTCGCTAGGAGTCAGACATGACTGAGCGACTTCACTTTCACTTTTCACTTTCATGCACTGGAGAAGGAAATGGCAACCCACTCCAGTGTTCTTGCCTGGAGAATCCCAGAGACGGGGAGCCTGGTGGGCTGCCGTTTATGGGGTCGCACAGAGTTGGACACGACTGAAGAGACTTAGCATAGCATAGCATTACTTAAAATACAAACAGCAGCCATAGCTCCAGCCCTGCCGCTCACTGCAGATCCAAAATACTTAGTTTCATTTCCAATTTCCCCTCTGTCCATCCATCAGTGACTCCTTAGAAACTTACATTAGTCTCTTATCTCTTTCCCAACTGATAAAGAATGCTTTCCTCCTCAAGTCACATTTTTCCATAAATGACCTGAAGGACTAAAGAGTAAGAGAACTCTTATGAAACTGACAATTTTCCATCCTCTCGAAGATTAATTTACTATAGTCACCCACAAGTGTCATAATTTAAAACAACTATTCATTTTTATCCCAACAATTATCCTGATCAAAATAAAGTCTCATGCAAGACTCTGACCTTAAATACTGAGTGTAAGATGCATTGATTAAAAGCTTTAAACTTATCCTTTTATTGGCAAACACATTCAGGGGCAGTTATTCATGCCATCTGGTTCAGAAATTAGATACAGAGTTAGCTGCAGATTGATTAGTGCTTAGTAAAAAGAAGAAAAAGACTAATTCCTGTATTATTCCTGGCTCAGCAAATGACAGCCTTGGCATGGATCCACAACAAGGAGCCCAGAAAGACTCCAGAACCCAACAGGAAACCTGGGCAATCTAGAGCTGTGTTCTGACAAGTTGTGTTTTCTCCCACCAAGAGGCTGAGCACCTCTGAAAGAGTCAGGACCCAGCCCGGCCTGCTCACTCTCCTAGGTCCAGATATCCTGCTCCTGTTGGAAAACAGAACCCGAAGGAGCCAGCACCAGACCAGCGAGACTCAGGAAGAGGGCTCCGGGGCCAGCATGAGGGCACTGTTTGGGCATCTGAATAGAGGGAATTTGGGCACACAGTGAGTTCCCTACATACAAACCTTCAAGTTGTGAAGTTTCAAAGATGCAGGCATGTATGCACATGTCCAGTCACACACGTTAGCTCACGTGTCTGCGTACATCGTCCCGTGGGTGCACGCTCTACAAGTGGTTGTGTCTGGTATTTACTGCACAGCCCTGTGTAGAGCACAGTAGTGCAGTATCTTGATTTCAAGCCCAAGATGTCCAGAAGAAGCGTCACAGCAGCGGGGATGTAGCTGGTACTCCTGTACTTCTCAAAGCACTGTCCTGTAAAATCTCTTTTATTTTTGTGTTTGTTTTCATGTATTATTTGTGTGAAAAACATTATAAATCTACTACAGTACAGGATGTATAGAGCTGACTGTGTTAGTTGGGTAGCTAGGCTAACTTTGTTGGACTTATCGAACTGGTTTGTACATAGGCAATTTTGTTTGTAGGGACTCTGTCTGTACGCACAATGAAGAGAAGGGCTGAGAAGTAATAAGGAAAATCAGCATCTGTGATGATCACAGTCATAACATTTAATTTCCAGTGAGTGGTCAGTGCTGAGCCCTGTTATAAAACTTTATGTGGATTAAGTAACACATTGAGTTCTTGCAACTCCACAAAAGAGGAATTACTTATAATCAACATTTTAAAAACAAAGTACCCAATACACAGAAAAGCTAAGTACAGTCCAAGGTCACATCCAACCACTAAGTGGTAGAGACTGAATTCAAACCTAGGAAGGCTGAATTTCAGACTCTTTTAATCCTAAACCATATACTGTACTTCCTTCCTTCTGATGGTACCTAGCAATATGCAAGCACCTGTTTTATGTCGATTTCTTTTGTGGCTGCATGGACTGTATAGTCCATGGGGTTGCAAAGAGTCAGATGCAACTGAACAACTTTACTTTCACTTCACTTTGTGGCTGAAGAAGTTTATATGTTGAGAAAAAATCCTTCAGGTTCAACTATGAATGAGTTAAGACCTAAATAATATTACATTCTTTTCACCCGACTTCTTTCCTTCTGCCTGTCTATACACTCTTCCTCATACTTCCACTGAACAGAATAATACAAGGAAAAAAATTCAAAAGGAGTTAGTCCCTTTCACATGACTCTTGTTTCTCTGTCTCTCCTTTCCAAAGGCAGTCCTTGTTAGAAATAACACCCCACAAAAAATTTTTTAACAGCATTTAGGAAATAAATAACATTGAAAGTCACTGAGCAAATGAGCAGGAATCAACCTGCAAGACCCAGAGTGACAGCTGAGTTTTGGCTAAGCAAACGTCCCACACATTACATAGCCAATTAGGCTATTTGTCAGCCAATGCCTCACCAATATGCTCCTTAAGACAATTTGTGAACATTCAGGGGAATCTCTTTTCTAGTCCATCACCCACCTCAAGGAAAGCTTCACGTGCACTTGCGAAGTTACTTTAGTTTCTGTCATTGCTGTAGTTTTGTTTGGGGGGAGTGGGTTCGGTGATGCTTACTTAATAAAAACTCTTAAAAAAGATGTGCAACATTATTTTTCTAAACAACACATTTTGGTCTGTACCACTTGCCACTATTATCCATTATTCTTATTTTCCAATAGCGACCCCCCTCCTTTTTTTCCTTCCATACCTTTTACTGCTTATTATTACAGTGGAACAGGAACAGGTTCCAAAGACAGGAAGCGATGAATTTTCATTTTATTTCACTCCCTAGTTTCCACTGCTGACAAGTGAGTACCTTAATCTCTCAAAACTCTGTTCTCCCTACTCCGTAAAACAGAGATAAGACCACCAACCTTTGTTGACTATTCGATGAGATGATGCTTGTGGAAACACCTGGCTCAAAACAGGCAATCAGTACTTGTTAACATTCCCTCTGCCTCCTCACTTAAGTCAGACCTTCAGCCTGAACACTTGAGAATTCCAACAGCCTCACACCCTCGATCTTCCCAGTTGCCCACACACCCTACCACACTGTCACACACGAACTAACTGCAATCATTCATTTCTGAGTCAGCAAGCCTTAAATGGAGCCTCAGCATAAACAGAATGACAAAACAAGTGACTGCACCAAACGCACTCTAAGGACGACCCAAACGGGGGCTACTGCTGTGATGTGAATATCTGCAAAGCACTCTGACTCCTTGTAAGCTCCTTACCCCAGGCCCTACATCCCAGACACCCCTCAACTCATCTGCTCAACCAGTCCCTTCGAAGAATCAGGTGTGGCCCATTCCTTTCCTGTGGCTCCCCTGCCTCCTCCATTCCTGCCTGCAATGCCAGGGTGGTTTTTAAAACAAATGAGAATGGTACTCAAGAAGCAAAATGAATTCACTTAGCTCTGTGCTCCCTTCTCCCTTGCTGTTATTTATTTTTGTGTATTTCACTAGAAGCAACATTTGTCAACATGGCAGCAGAGAAGCCCCAAGCCAGGGAGAACTGTTTTTGTACAAAACAAATAACTTAAGCAGCACAGGAGCGGTTTTGAATAAAGCTGCCATATGAACGGCCACAAAGTGCAAAATGGTGAGCCCTTGCATTGGCTGCAGCAGCTGCTTCAACACTCAAAGAAACAAATACTTTAGAGGCGAAAAGCTAAATTGGTTATTTGCAGAGAGATTCGGAGAATTTTGATCACATGATCCAGCAACGGGCAAACTGGCAGAGTCCACAACTGAAAAACAGATAAGAGGAGGAAGATGGAGCCTTCAAGAACTTGGCAGGGAGAGGATGGAGGAATAGGGCAGTGACAGCTAAAAGATGCAGGTTTCTTTTTGAGGTGATGAAAATGTTCTAAAACTGTAATGACAGCTACACATATCTGTAAATACAGTAAAAGGCACTGAATTGTATTCTTTAAATCAGTGGTCCCCAGAACCTTTTTCACACCAGGAACTGGTTTCATGGAAGACAATTTTTTCACAGATTTGGGGGAAGGCGGGGTAAGCAGGGGATATGAGGGGATTGGAAATGATTCAAATTCATTACATTTATTGGACACTTTATTTCTAATCTAATGTCACCACTGAACTGACAGGAGGTACTGATCTGTGGCCCAGACGTTGGGGACCCCTGCTTTAAATAGGTGAATTGTACTGTATGTGAATTAGATCTCATGAAGCTGTTGGAGCGGCCATCCCCACAGGAATCTGAGTCAGTAAATAGGAAGTGCATCCTGAATCATCCTCACTGACCTTTAGATGCCCCAAATGTACCCACCTCATCACTATTTATCAAGTACTGGACTAAGTACACACTAGGTACACCACACAGGCCACTCATTTAATCCTAAAAGATATTCCCATTTACAAACGGGTAATCTGGGGCTCCGAGACATCTGAGGTGAGTCTGCTTCTAGTCAAGCGCCTGTCACCAAGGCCCATGTTCTTCCCACCACATCCCCACCCCTCCCTGGCCACACAATCACTGAGGAACAAGGAATTTATGCCGCATCCGTGATTTTTTTCCCAAAATATCTTGCACTTACCGCTAAGCAAACTGTTTTACTGAAAGTAAACTTGTGACAATAACTCTGATACACTCACATTTCCCTCTATTCTGAAAAAGATACCAAGAATAAGCTTTCTCTTTTGGATGACATAATTTTCTCTAAGAACCTGACTCAATCTGTTATACAAAGGTGGCCTTGGGGGCTCCCAGGACAGTTGGGGCCACCTGGTTGGCTCAAAGGCAGTTCTTTTAATAGCTATTGTTTCTCCTTCCCCTGTGGTCAATAAGAGTTCCCTGTATTGTCTAGGTATCTTCTGAATATAAATGCTCTCTTTCAATCCCTAGGGACCAAGGGCTTCACCAGTTACTGCTACAACAGAAGTAAAAGTTCAAGAGCTTTGTGACAGCTGGTTGTCAATCAATGGCTTTTTCAATTTTATAACCAGGTCTTCAAAAGATGAGGCTGCCATACAACTGATCCATGGATGACTTGGATTTTAAGACAATAACAATGATTACTGTTAAATGTGACTTTTATGTAACACTTTTCACTTTTGCAAACCACCATGAGACACTAGCTTTTTTAAAAATTAGACATGTGGTCTCCCCACACATCTACCTTCCCACCTACTTCATTCCTCTGCACAAATGCCTTATCTCAGAAAGCTTTCTTCCTAACAGTGTGTGAACTTCCTGAGATAAGGACTCTAAAACCCCAATCACAGAAGGATGTTTTTAAAGGGAACATGATCTCTTCCTCCCAAGCTGAGCTCCTGATGACAAGAATCCTGTCCATAAAATTCAAGGTTCATATTAGGAAAAGCCCATTCTTAGAAGGAACTCTAAGAAAAATCCCAGAAGTACATCTTATTAGATTGGAGTTGGCTGTGAAGGGTTTTTTTTTTTTTTTTGAGGGGGAGAAGGAAACTAGTGGGCTACAGTCCATGGGGTCGCAGAGAGTCGGACGTGACTGAGCGACTTCTGTGTGTGTGTGTGTGTGTGTGTGTGAGTGTGTGTGAAGGTTTTTAATTAGGAAAGAAAGCAACCAACAATGATAATCCATCTATACTTAGTACGGAAACCCTGGTAGGTATACATGCTTTATCCCAATTTTATAGAAAGAAAATGTGTCTTAACAAAGATACAGAAAATTAACGCAAATACTTTCACTTTCTATCTAAACCTCTGAGTGTCTTTCTCTCTCTCTCTCTCACACACACACACAAGCATACTAAATGGGAAGACTCAGATTTAAACCTGAGTCTGTGTGAGACCAATTCAGTGCTCCCAGGAAACACACGCTGTGGTAATTCTCAGGCTATGAAGCCAGAGACACCCGAATTTGAAATCCATCTTTGCTACTAACTAGCTGCATGATTATGAGTAAGTCACTTCCCTGTGTATAAAACAAAACTATTAATACAGGTGGCCCTCAGTATTCACAAATGCAGAACCCACAGATATGAATGGGTGACGAACACACATGGATTTGGGTATCCAAATGGGGGGCAACGGGGCAGGGGGCGATCCAAGAAACAATCTCCCATGGATATCGAGGGACAACTGTACACTGCAGGACATGCTGGGAAAAAAAAAAAAAACAAGATTATGCTTATAATGCTAATTCTAGAGCTTACATTTGGCAAATTATTCATGTTTTGTTTGTACCACATCATTCTATATAGACTTATATATCATTTTATAATAGCCAGCCTTTGCTAAGAACTTACCATGTGTAAGGCACCATTTTAAATGCTCTATCCAAGGTCACAATACGAGGACAAGCTGGGAGTCAAACCCAGGTAGTGAGGCTCAAAGCCAAGGCTTCTAACCATTATTTTGCAAGTCAGAAGTGCAGAAAGTTAACTTCCCAGATTACAATATATTGATTCCTATCCACTAGAGCAATGGATCTCAAAGTGTGGTCCTTGGACTAGCAGCACTGACATCACCTAGGAACAAGAAGGTATAAAGAATGCAAATGATTAGGCCCCACCCCTAACCTCCTGAATCAGAAACTCAGGGCGGAAGAGGGCGGGGAGAGACCCAGCATTCTTTCTTAACAAGTACATCAGTCACCTGAAAGACTTGTTAAAACACAGACGGCTTGGCACCAACAATACATATGCTTAGGCTTCTTAGGCTTCTGCCACAGGTAAAGAATCTTGAGGATGCTCAACAAGGTCAGGCTCTTCTGCCCAGGCTCTTCAGCTCCAAAGGTACAGATTTGCAATGGCTGAAGTTGGTGTCCCATCTCCATCATCTGAAAATTTGTCTTTGCCTCCATAAACTCCATTGTCAACACAGCAGTCAGCACCTACTTAATGCTTCCCCAGCACAGCTCTGGGTCTCACTCAACGAAAGCCCAAGTTCCCACAGTACCTACAAGGCCCTATGTGATCCACGACACCTGCCCCCCATTCTGCCACCAACTCCTCCCTGGATTCTCCTCCTGTCTGCCTCTCTGCTCCACTTCCACCTCCCACTCTGCCCCAGCCACAGCGGCATCCTCGCTGCTCCTCAAACACGGCATTAAGTCCTCACCTGGGACACTTGTGCTTAGCAGTCTCTCTTCCTGTCATTCTCCTAAGAAAAATTCCACAGCTCACCTCCTTTCCTCATCAAGTCTCTGCATAAACATCACTTTATGGGGAGGCCTTCCCTGACCCCTCACCCCACTCCCAGCACTCACTCACTCCCAAATCTTGTGTTGTTTTTTCTCCATAGAATGCATCACTATCAGATATAACAAATATTTATTTATCTGCTGTGACTTGTTTCTCCCAGTTAGAAGGTAACCTTCACAAGGGCAGACACTGTCTTGTTTGCTGATGTAATATCAAACCTAAGAGGAAAGGCAGGTGCATAACCACATATTCAATGAAGAAATAAATGAGAGAACACTGTTAATCCCAAATAGCCAAATGTCATTTTAAAAAAATGTTACTGCGGACATGGGGTCCCAAAGAGTTGAAAACAACTGAACAACAACAACTGGTGGTCCAGTGGTTAAGAATCAGCCTTGCAATGCATGCGACACAGGTTCAATTCCTGGTCCAGGAAGATCCCAGATGCTGTGAAGCAACTGAGTCTGTACACCACAGCTATTGAAGGCTGCGTGCCCTAAAGCCCATGCTCTGGAACAAAAGAGATTGCAATGAGAGCCCTGCACACCACAACTAGAGAGTAGCCCCCACTTGCCACGCTTAGAGAAAGCCCACGCAGCAACAAAGGCCTACTGCAGTAAAAAAAGAAATAATTATTCTTTTTTAAATGTTGATGTAAGAACTGGCATAGTTTTTGTCTTTTTATTACCAGTAACACAACTGGACAAAACAACTTCTAAACCCACAGAAAATACTCAAAAATCCCATTTCTTCAGAAGAAATGCCATGTACCATGCAATGTAAGATTACTTTTTTTAAGCCGACACAAATATTACTACCCCCAAATGTAATTTCTAATTTACAGCTCCAAAATATAATCTATATTGAAATTTGCATAAAACTCAACAGACCTGCAGCAAGATATTAAATTTTAAATTTGCATGCAAGAATGACCAAGCAATATTAGTCTAGCCAAGGAGATCGTGTCTCTAAACTTGAGAGCTTGCAGATGTAATGAGAAGAAAAATTGTACACTTCAATGAAAGCAAGTTGATTAAAATGCTCTGATGCAGTTTTAACAGTGCAAGGGAGGCAAAGTGCATTTCAAATTTCATAACCTGGGCTCTGATAACATGAGACTCACTGCTTTAGAATAGGCGATGGAACATACTGGCATCTCTTCCATCTATAAACAGTAGCGGGTGACAAAGGTAAATAGCCTAAGAGTTTGAATGGACCTCTCTGACCCTACATACCCCAAAGGACCCTTTGGGTCAAGAAGATACATACTCAGCACTGGTGAACAGCAAAGCAAGTGGTAATGTCTCTAATCTCACCAGTTGTACAGCCTTAACTTATGTGCTGTGCATTCACAGGGTTTTTTGGTTTGTTTTGTGTTTTTAAAGAATGAGAGTTTCTTGCCTCTAAAACACCAAAAAAGAAGAGGTAAACTACTCAGTAGCTGGTTCTGAAACAACTAAGGTGATGGGACTAAAAAGAGAAGAAGAGGGACTTCTGTGGTGGTCCAGTGTTAAGAGACTCTGTGTGTCTAATGCAGGGGGCCCAGGTTCCATCCCTGGAATTAGATCCTGCATATGGCAAGTAAAGATCCCACAGGCCACAACTAAGGCCCAAAGTAGCCAAACAAATAAATATTAAAAGAGAGAGAAGAAAAAGAAAAAGAAATGTTTAAGGACCTCAAGACTCTGCTCTCAAGAAACAGCCTTGGGAGTGCAGCACTTTGCAAAGGGGTTCCAGGAGAAGAGCATGGGTGCTCAGCAGGTTAACAGCCAAAAAAGGGCTACTTGAACTTTCTGAGGAGTCTGTCAACAACGTTTTCATCTGTTTTCAATGGGTATTTTGGGCAGTATTTCATCTGAAAGAGTCCTGGTTCTCTACAAGCATGAAAATCACCGGTCCAATGGAATGGATCCTAAAAGAGAAGTCAGCTGATGAATAATCAACTGCTAACCCAGGCATGGTGCCTTTCTGTGTGACTCTGACTCTAAGCCCTTCATATCAGTAAACGCCACTCCTAGATACTCAGGAGAGCTGAAAAACCTATCGACACAAAGAACTGTACCTAAACGTTCGCAGCAGCTTTATTCATAACAGCTTCAAACTGGACACAACCCCAAAGCATCAACAGGAGAATGGCTAAACACATTACAGTGCATCCCTGCAACGAACGGGACAGTACACAGCGTAAGAAGGCCCAGGCCGCACCAAAACCACGGGCCAGCCCCAAAGTAACTACTCTGAGTGAAGGAAGCCAAACACAAAAGAGTACATAACATACAATTCCACTGATATAAAGACTGAAGAAAACCTTAATCTACAGTGGCACAAAACAGATCAGTGGTGCCCAGACCCTGGTGTAAGAATGGGAGAGTAAGTGTGAATGAGGGAATTCACGGCTGCAATAGAAATGTTATATCTTGACTGTGGTGGTGATTCAATTCTAAAATCAGGACTGTATACTTAAAATGGGTGCCTTTTACTGCATGTGAAAATAAAATTGAAAAAACATATGTCCTACCTAACCCATGAAAATGTTATCAAGGAACAAATGAGAAAGGTGACATGTGAAAGCTTAATACACATGCACTGAGATTAAACAGGTAAAGGACAAAAATATACTACATAAGCATTTGTTTATACAAAAGCCAAACGTATGGCACAGAAGGGAGTCATGACAACAGCAAGGATGGTGAAAGCTTGAGTATTAGCATTTCTTTTATGCCGGCACTTAAGATCTTTACATGCATCAAGTCCTCACATCAATCCTATGAGGAAGGAAGGGTCACTATTTCCATATTACAGATGAGAAAACGGAGGTGCTGAGTGGTTAAGCAATTTCACTTTCACAAGTAAAACCAGAGCATATAATTTTTGGGTAAGTCAACGAGGGTCTTACAGGTAGCAAAATACTAAGCATGAAAAGCTATTTTCCCACTAAGGACAAGCAAGTATCAAAGTGCAGCCTCCAAGCCAGAGACACCAGTCCGCAGAAGGCCCTCCTAGTCCTCAGAACAGAAAGTCGTGCACAGACACACCTTGTTTTCTTGGATGTGGGGAACAGGAAATAAAAACAGAGGCAGAGCAGAAAAGAAGAAAAGTCAATAACATCTGTACGTAAAAATCATAAAAGTGGTTCACAGGAACTATTAGTTAACATTGTTAACCACCTACTATGTGAGGCTTTATTAAGAGTTTTACGTGTATTCTCATGCAATTTTCATAGTAACCCTGAGAAACAGTACTATGATAACCACTCTATATGCAAAAAAAAAAAATTAAACCCAAATCTTAGGTAAGATAACCTGCAAAGGGTACTTGTACCTAGCAAGTGACAGAAACCACAGCTGAACCAAACTTTATCTTTGAAGCTAGTAATGTTGCTTATTAAATCTACTCCCATCTGAAGCTTAGTGAAAATGCAAGCTTTAAGGAAATAACAGGAAAAAAAGGATAAAAGTATAGATATTCCAACTAAACCTACATTGCCTCAAATTGTTCCAATATTTTTCTGAGAATGCAAGAGCCACTGTTATTTAACAAGCAAACAAGCCAGGCACCATGCTAGGGACTTTAGATACGAATTCAGGTAATCTTCATAACAGTTCTACAAGGTAAAAAGAAAAAAAGCAACTTTCCACCTAGAGTCATGCGGCCAAAGTTCCTCTCAAAATATAGGGCAAAATAAAGATATCTTCGATAACTAAAAACGAGTATATACTACTAATAGACACTCACTAAAAAATATTAAAGAAATTGTGAACAAAGACACTGGTAACCATATAGGTAAATCTAAAACACTACCTGTGAAAAGGATAGCAACATCTAATTTGTGCGTTTAAAAAAAGGTAAAACTAAAATATCAGACTTACTGCAGGGAGAGAAGTGATCAGACTTTAAGATTGTTTACTCGCATTAACCAGGGTGATTAAGGTATGGATGAACTTTTCAAGGGAAACTACTAGCAGAGTACAAATGTAAATCTTTAAAAAAAAAAACAAGTGAGACCTTCCTGGTGGTCCAGTGATTAAGAATACGCCTTGCAATGCAGGAAACATGGGTTTGATCTTAGTTTCCTGGTCGGGGAACTAAGATCCCACCTGCCTCACGGCAACTAAGCCTACTCACTGCCAACTAGAGAGTCCAAGGACCACAAGGAAAGATCTCGCATAATACAATGAACATCCCACATGCTGCAACTGATCTGACACAGCCAAATAAATAAAAATTTTTTTAATTGTTTTTAAATTTCAGGGGATGATGAAATGGAGTAACACAAACATGGGGGAAGTGGTGGTGTCAGGATCTGAACCCGGATGCCAAGCTCCCAAACCAGGTGTAAAACATTACCAGCACACAAGCAATCAGCTCTCAGCAAATCACACACGAGTCCTCAGGAAATAAGTCTAAAATTCCTACTTGTCATCCTTTCTCAAAACTCACAAACACTGAAGACTCAAGTCCTCAGTGATCGCCTCTATTCTAATACCAATTCATTGGGAAAGACCCTGATGCTGGGAAAGACTGAGGGCAGGAGAAGGGGATGACAGAGAATGAGGTGACTGGACGGCATCACCAATTCAATGGACATGAATCTGAGCAAACTCCAAGAGACTGTGAAGGACAGGGAAGCCTGGTGTGTTGCAGTCCATGGGGCCGCAAAGACTTGGACGAGACTGAACAACTGAACAATGACATTCTATACCCACTTCTGGCCACTGCACAGGAAACCTTTCCAAGCAGGTTGGCAAGTCAAAGAAACGGTAACTAGAACCAGAATTTTTTATAGCCAAAATTATTTAAAATTCCATCACTCTTTTTAAATTTGGATAAAAATTAACGATCTGCTCACAAAAGCTCTCTCTTTCTCACATCAAGGGAGCAGTGTTAACCTCACACCTGGACTCTCTTCACTGCTTTCCCATTGAACACATTTTTAAGTATGTTTTTGTCAAGAATCTTTAATTACGTTGCACAATTGTGTCTTCCTTTCTTTCAGTTGCCTAAATTTTCAGCTTCGGGGTCTTGGAGGCAGATTAAATAAAGATAAGCTCTTGTCAGTCAGAACTGGCTTCTCTCCCTCCCCTCACCTCCTCTGGTTACCAGTTCCAAATGCTGCCAATCAAGGAAAATCCTGCACATCAGCTGTCATTCATTCCTGTCTAAATGATGCTGGTCAGACTTCATTAGGAACAATGTCCTGATCAAAAGCTACAGCCAATCATGTCCACAAAACATAGAAGCAGCAGCTGGTCTTGTCTAGCTGGTGTCTGGCACAAATCCCACTCCTGGAGGGTGAGAGCAGGGCCAGCCACACCTCCCCAGGGCCAAAAAGACAGCCAGTCATGTCGCTTGCACATTTCAGGTCGCTATAAACTACATGTCTTCTGTTGATTTTGCTCTCACCTCACTAGCCCACTAAAGGTAGCCCCAGACTTAATTATTAAGTCTTCCGAGCCACAAAGACAACTGGGAATTTAGCAGTCCTCTCATTCATTAGCTGGTTATGCCCCTGAGGGATTGAAGCCAAGCTGCCTATTTATTTCTGATCCTCCAAACTGCAGGTTCAACCCTCCCCCAAATACCCACCCCACACACACAGAACATAGAGCAGCCACCATTCTACACATCATCACATCATCACATCATCCACACGCTCTCAAAACAGACCACACAGACTACATCAAGGACATACTAAAGAATTAGCACAAGTCTGAGAGCAAAAGCCTCAGAGACCTAATTCTTTCAACTCAAATGTTTATTACTGTTCTTCAAGACATTTGTTTAAATGGAAGAAACAGGTAGAGGATTTTTTTTTTTAATGCAGCCATTAAACACCTAAAAAAACAGGAAAATAGAAACAGCAGAATCTGGCTTGGGTGATTGTTTTGTTTTTAGCTGGTCTGCTGGACTATCCTGTATGTCCCCAAGGTAGGGTGCAAGAAACTACGCCAGAGATCTTCCATGCCAGTCATGCTCTGAAATCCCAGACGTGTGCACCCACATCAGGAACCTGGCTGTGTCAACATGCAGGTGGGCTGTTTATACAGAAAGAGGCATTTGCCTGGGTTCAGAGTGAATCAGAAGTTCAGTTATTAGTAAAAGAAGTGGTTATTTAAATGTATGATTTCATCCTAATTAAATCTAATGGGGGAGAGAATTTGCATTTAGCTGCCTAGTAAATAACTCACTAATAATAGTTACCTCACTATTGATATCTGAAGAGTATTAGCAAGATAAGGTTTTCAGGGCAACAGAAGAAGGTGATGTTGGTGGATTGCTGTCCCACCCACCCACATACCCCACACCATACCGGCCACCTCCCCCTGCCCCAGCCAAGATCATGATCTTGGTTTTACACCATATTCCTTTCACTTAGTGCTTTTTAACAACCTCCACCCATTCAACCCCCAGGCAAGAGCCTAATAAAACATTCCATCTTAGAAAGCTTAACAGTCTGGTACACCTAACAAAACCACCCAGAGACACCGGAGAGCATCCTGCATGTACATTAATAACTGCAGGATATCTGATTAGGAGAATGCGAAATAAGAAGCCATTAATAGCAGCCCTCATCTCCCTCCTCCACACTGATTACCAAAAGAACAGCAGCAGCTGAATCACAGCTAAATCCTATTCACAAGGGACCTGGGGCAACAAAGAGGAAAAAAACCGTTAGAGTAGTGCTTCTCCAGGGAAGCTGCTTTAAGTCGTTTTGATTCTGGTGTCAATCACGCCTGCCACAAACCAATAAGCATGTATAACACAAGCAAAGACTAGATTCCTCCCCTCCCTTCCTGGGTTCAGCACAGCACACCCAGCATACTTAATTGCCCTGCCAACCAAACTGCTACTTGCAAGAGCCCCAAAGGAAGTCCTAGGTCCAGAGACACAGAGGCTTAAATGTTCACCCTCAGAGTACAATCGGTATCAGTCAGAAGATGGAACCACTGGCCTCAGGGCAGACTACTTGTGAGATCTCAATAGAACAGACCAACCATGTGACTTTGAACAAATGTTTTATACTCTTTCTGCCTCAGTTTCTTTATCTGTAGCATAACTGAACCCTGGAGTTATTGTGGAATCAAATGAATTAAACCACAGCGAGCACCAGGAGTGGGCTTCCCAGGTGGCAGCAGTGGTAAAGAAGCCGCCTGCCAATGCAGGAGACGTAAGAGACCTGGGTTCGATCCCTGGGTCAGGAAGATCCCCTGGAGGAGGACATGGCAACCCACTCCAGTATTCTTGTCTGGAGAATCCCATGGACAGAGGCACCTGGCGGGCTAGTCCATAAGGTCCACGGGCTCAGAACAAGCCTTAAGCAACTTAGCAAGCGCACTAGGAATAGCACCTCCCATCGTGAGTTAGTGCACACTCTCTCCCTCCTCCTTCCTCCTTCTCTGTCCACATACAGAGGAGAGGGTAGGAGAAGGACGGAGAAAGGAAAGAAAAGGGGAAGAGGAAGAGGAAGATAAGAAAGAAGAAAACAAAAAGCTTGATCTAAAGTATGTGGCTTAGATATACAGATGAGAAACCCAACAATGCCCCCCACCCTCCCTGCACTGAGATGTACCCGACCCCCAATCTTTCAAAGTCACAGCTTTCTCCTCCTGGCTTAGCAGTGGAAAGACCAGAATTCCCCTCTGCTACAAGAAACCTCAGCAAAACACTGTTAGAGTTTCCCTAAACTCAGTATTTTGAGATTGGTGAGCGATCTGTGAATTCCCAAACTTTCTGCAACTCAAAATGAATTTTCTGGTAGAGAGCCAATGTTTCCAGTTTGATTTGGCAAAATATATCCAGTTAGGATGTTCTCTCAATGTAATTAGCAATGCACTGTCAATGAGTAGTTTAGCTATTGACAATACCTGTTGCAATTTAATTTTAAATGTCAATGACTTATTTGCATTCACTATAACACGGCCCTGCTGCTGCTGCTAAGTCGCTTCAGTCGTGTCCGACTCTGTGCGACCCCATAGATGGCAGCCCATCAGGCTGCCCCGTCCCTGGGATTCTCCAGGCAAGAACACTGGAGTGGGTTGCCATTTCCTTCTCCAATGCATGAAAGTGAAGAGTGAAAGTGAAGTCGCTCAGTCGTGTCCGACTCTTAGCAACCCCATGGATTGCAGCCCACCAGGCTCCTCCGTCCATGGGATTTTCCAGGCAAGAGTACTGGAGTGGGGTGCCATTGCCTTCTCCGTAACATGGCCCTGATACATTACAAACAAGTATCCTACAACAACAGGATGGATGATGAAAATAAGAGGGTGAAGGAAATCAACAGGCCTGTACAAGGGTCTGCCTGTCAAATACCCCTGTGCAACTATGCCTAGGGGGCTTCCCAGGTGGCTCAGTGGAAGAATCCACCTGCCAATGCAGGAGAAGCTGGTTCAATCCCCAGGTCTGGAAGACCCCCTGCAGAAGGAAATGGCAACGCACTCCCATATTCTTGCCTGGAAAATCCTGTGGACAGAGGAGCCTGGCGGGCTAGTCTATGGGGTCGCAAAAAGTTGGACACGCCTTAGCAACTAAACTACAACAAGCTATGCTTGGAGCAGGGCCGGCGCCCTCTCCTAGGCGCAGGCTGGGGATGCAGGAGTGTGCCACTGTCACTGTCTTCTCAGCTGATGCCTACTGCTCCTGGAAGGACATGAGTACAAACAGGAGGCCAGTGTCAGGAGACAGGTGACCCTGAACAAGCTAGGTGACTTCGAACAAGTTATTTAACATCTCTCTTCCTTAATTTCTTCACCTATAAAAGTAAGATAATTGTGAGGACTACATAAATAGACATATATAAAAGCACTCAGCACAATGCCTGGTACTTGATAATAGTTCAATAAATGCTGGCCTCTCACCATTAAGTCAACCAAGTTAAAATTGGTATGACTTTTTTAAACAGCAAAAACAAAACAAAAAAACCCTCACACACTATAGCAGGGTGTCACGAATGCATGTGTCTGTAACACAGGGCCTTGAGTAAAGCAGGTTCAGCCCAGATAATAACTGTGGAGGGTGGTGGCCTCCACGGTACTGCAGGAAGCCCAGCCCTTCTCTCGTGCACACTTGCTCTCAGCACCAACTGGAACTCAGCATGGATCATGCCTGTACTGCCAGAATAACCCCAAATCTGGATTTTAAATGAAATTTCCTAATTTTTAAATGTTGACAACTGCCTCCAAAACGTTTGAAAATCAAATAGGTCCAATGAACCATACTGTGTGGCTGGACCAGGGCTTCTGAACTGTGTGTGGGCCTCTACTGTCCAGACTAACCCACAGGACCTGCCTGGGTAAAACCCATATCCAAAGTTTTTACTCATTTCCCATGGGAAAGCCTTACCATTGACCAAGCCACAGAAGGACCCACAAAAAGTCTAGAATGTTCTCTAAGTCACAGGCCAAGGAGGGGCCAGGCCTGCAGCAGGTGCCTCCTTGATGACTTTCGGCCTGCTCACCGAGAAGGGAGGTGGATCATTTATGAGCTGCAAAGGTGATACAAAATGCTAATCAGCTTTAAGCTGACACTGGATAACACAAGAATTTACATAGCGGGCAAGGATAAAGATGAAGTGGTAACACTTCAGAGGCTCCACAAAATATCCTGACTATCTAGGCCATAAACCTACAAAAAATTCTCACTTCTCTCCATGAACAGGAACATACCACAACTGAAAAATCATAGGAAATACCCAAGTCAAATCATCAGTCAATAGGCTTCCCACTTCGTGTGCCTGGGGTATTTCACTGTCTTCCTGACGGGACTTTGGTTTACCACAATTTCTTTCATCTCCTTATTCTCCTTTGCCTTTTGGGAAGGAGGAGATGGGAGCCATGGAGTGAGGGTGGATGGCATGGATAATCAGATAGGTGGTTAAAAGAGAAATCTCCAGGACTGTAAGGGAGAGGGGGAAGGTTGACAATGTATCCTCTTAGATAAATTTCACCTTCTTCAACATAGTCATGTATTCAATATTCACTGAGTACCCACTAATGACAGGTGTTGTTCTAACTGCAGGAAATGTAGCACCAAAGAAACAAAGTCTGTGCCCTCGCAGAGTTTATATCCTTCAGTCATTCATGCTGAGATCTGAGATTTAATCTTCAAGGAAGACACCATACACTTTCTGGGTCAGAAAGGATCTTAGCAATCTCTCATTCAGTAGTCCTGAAAGAGAGATCCAGATTTCCTCCAGTGCTTTCATTAAACCAACACTTCACTAAGCCCCACACTTCGAGTCACACCTATGCTCCTATCTATAGCAGCGAACCTCTCAGAGCTCACCAACACCCTGCTGGGGCAGGGAAGGGGACACCTGCACAGCCCCCTTCACTGAAGAGAACTCACCACCGTGCAGGCAGCTCCAAGCTTCTAGGGAAGGGTCCCACTAGCTTCAGGGAGGAGAGAGGCTTAAGCTGCCTCTCAGCCTGCTTCCACTTGAGTACCTCCATTCTCCTTCTCTGATTACCCGGCTGCCTAAGTCAGATTTCTTTGGAAATCTGAAATCAGAAAATAATAGTTCCACAGGCTACAAGTAATCTGAAGTCAAAGCAGTATGTCATGAAGGCTGCGGGTCCACTGGTCTCCTCTATGACACTTATTTCTTCTGTTTACCATCCACTTGTTAGTCCCAGGTCTGCTCTGGGGGGACCGCCAGAAGTGCAAGCCCTCCTCCATATGATAACTCTCCAAGGGTTTGAAGAGAGCACCTGGGTTACCTCCTCTTCTCCTCAGGCCTGACACCCCAGTTCCATCATTCACAATGACAGATTTGGGGTATCTGCCCATTCAGATGCCTCCTTATTCCTTTACCATTATTACTGATGTAAAAGTTACTGGGTTGGCAAAAAAGTTCATTCTTATACTGAAGAGTCTGTTTGGGCAGTGATACTGTCCTACATAAAAAGTTTTTGCAGAATGCTCTACTTATTTGACCCCTCACAAAATCATACCAGGTGAAAGCTTTGACAAAAGAAAAGTGTATTCTACAAATTATCCATGAAAACCTGGAGCTCTGGGAGGATAAAACGGAGTGGTCTGAATAGCAAATGTGCTTGGTTGTAAGAATCAGATTTCCGGGTCCTATCCCAGACCTGCTGAATCAGAACTTCCAGGGGGAGATGTCTAGGAGTCTGCACGGTTAATATAACCTGCATATGGTTATTTATTACATAAGTATTTTATTACTAAAATGTCTATAAAATGAGAAGACTGAAATACAGAAAAACAATACTCTCAACACCTGCACGTTTAATAAGAGGAAGATTTTTTTATGACTTGTTCCCTCTCATTTGATTACAGTACATTGGTTTCTACTTCTCCTTAAACCTGTCACGAGTTCCCTCTGCCCCAAGCCCCACTGATAATCAAAGTAGAATCTGGTTAATAGAACACACTGGAGACCCCTGCATTTGGAAGCAGAGAAGAAAAATCAGTGTCTCAGACAGAGACTCTCAACTGAGAAGATCTCAATTTATATAAAAATCTTCTCAAAGCCCTTATAATCTCACTGACCATCTGTAGCACAGAAACGAATCCTGGAATTAGTGGTTTCATAGCAGTAGATACTCTGGAGACTTTAAAGACAAAAGGAAAAGAATTTTCTGTATTGCACTTGAAGAAGTCAGTTAAGAAACTACCATTACAGCAAAACCTCCCAGTATGTAAGTACTTAAGACATTACAGAACAACAACAACAAAAAACTTAAAATATCTAGCTTGGTCACAATGGTATACATAAAGCCCAGATTTCTCCAGCCATGATGTATAACAGGATCCCACTATGTAGACCTTCATTAGGTCCCTCATCCCCAGTGATTCAAACTCTATGGAGAAAACAGGACTCTATCTAATTACTTTGAAGCAGATTGAAAAAAAAAGAAGTCCACAGCACCAGCACCAGAAGAGACTTTCTCCCCTTACCTAAGACCTTAAAAAAAAAAAAAAAATGGAGAGGAACAGACAGTTATTATTGGCACCTGATCTACAACATCAGAAAAATGGCAGCCCTTCAAACTCCACACGTGGAAGAGCTCTTCATTTTAAGCTGAAAATGGGGAATTAATTTTCAAGTCTCTTGTCTAAGAGACAGCTTTTAAAAGGGTATTAACCTACATTTGGAGATTAATGCAAACACAGCCATCTTGTTTTAGTGGGTACAATCCAACTTTTATTAAGACAAAGACGGATTCAGAGTAATTAAGAGCTTGTCCAATATCCAGAATTTTATGACTCTAAATATTAGCGAAGCTGGCATTCTTACCAGCTTCGCCTCAGAGCTATTGCATTATAAATCCTTGGTGGTAATGAAACACCAGCTAAAAAGAGGTTGAATAAGTCTCATTTAAAAAACAGCCTTCCTGTGGAGAACTATCCTTACTTTAATATAATGTATAGCCCCTGTTAGAACATTAATACTATTGGAAGAAAAAAGTGAGTGGTTTTGGGATTTGCTGCTAAGGAACCCCAAAGAAGATAAACAAACCACAGGAACTGTGTTTTAACAACAGTGAATGCTGAGAAACTCCCTGGTACCAAAGTCTAGGAACACTTTGCTGACAGGGGCAAGAAGAGGATGATACAGCCACTCTGGCAATGATAATGGTAGTTTATCTGTGAGGCTCGTCCTTAACACTGTCTGCTGTTTACACAATGTAGCAAAGTTTCATGGATATTGTGTTTTTTTTTTTAACTTTTTAAAAACATCCCAATAGGGTGCTCTCTTCTGCTACCCAAACATTTTTTTTAAATGGTGTCAGGCTGCAGCCTTGACTACTTACTCCCTTCTCAGAGAAGGTTCCACTAGGGGCACCACATTCAAACGTCTTTACCAACTGGGCCGAGGGGACACCTGGGAAATATCGTCAAAATATTGACAACTGGTCATCACTTTTATAGACTTCATAAAATCAAAGACTCTTAAGTTGAAAGTTCCTAATGCAAATTTCTTCTATACTTAAAAGGCCACAAAGAGTTAATCACATAGGGACTACATCACAGCTTTACAAAAACAGTTTTCCTTTCTGTTCTGTTATCAAATTTGCCACCCAGTGATGACACTGATGGGAATGCCAAGGATTCCTATGCCCTAGTTCCCAACAGCTATTATCTGAAAGCCTGTCATCTCTACCATCTTGGGAGGGAAATGACACGTCACCTGTGGGCACCTCACTGAACCAAAGCCAACTCCCCACATCCCAAAAGTATAAAGAGGACCAGGCAGAACACACTAGATGAAAACACATCCAGCCCTCCATAATTAGCAAAACCCAAGCTGCTAAGTAGAACTGCCTTTGTTCTTCCCAGAGACATCCTTAAATGGAAACTAAAGCCCAATCTATATTCAAGGAAATAGCACTCTCACCGTTCTCTATACACCAGGACTTCTCTGCCCCATGAGAAACAACATCCTCTTCCTTTAGGCACAAATATTAAGAACAAAAACTGTGCCAAGAAAAATAAATTTATATTGAAGCATCATACTTTCTTGGACTATTCAATGATACTGTCAGAATATAATAAGTTGTCTCTTAGGGAATGAATGAAGGTAGCATTTTCCAAAATGAACAAAGAAAATTTTTTATTAAATATCTTCACTTTTTTTTTTCTCTATAACTTGAGTACTTTCTGTTCAAGAGAGAAATGGAAACCTAATGTTTGGGCCTTGTCTATTGAAATCACTCAGTCCCTCAGTTATGTCTGACTCTTTTGCAAACCCCAATGGAGCCTACCAGGCTCCTCTGTCCATGGGATTTTAATGGTAAGAACACTGGAGTGGGTTGCCATTTCCTTCTCCAGGGGATATTCCTAACCCAGAGATCAAACCTGCATCTCCCACATTTGACCACAGGCAAAACCTCAACATCATCATTTCTAAAAATCAAACTGGAAATATATATATGTATAAACCGAGAACACACAGGACACAAAGAAATACACCTGTGGTCAACCACGAAAAGAAATTCTAAGGGAAACGAGGCTGATTCAGTCAGAGTCTTCCACAGAGCCAGCATCCCAGTATTTACTGAGCCTCCATACACGCACCCCTCCAGACTGATCACAGAGATCACACTCCAAAAGCCATATTTACTTATTACATATTAAGTTTATTTCCTTGAGGTAGGGTTCAATCACTGAACCTGCTCTGAGAACCTATGTGGAACTAGCTCCATCTTTACAATAGCAAGAAACAAACACTTCAAGGCAAGGTATCAGGGTCTTAATGAGCATGCCATAGCACCCTGCATGACAACTTGCCCCCAAAGAACAATTCTCACTTTTTCAATGAACATATCTTAATACTGGAGTTAAGAATTGTGTCCATTGCCTCCACATCTCTCTCCAACCCCAAAGAACATACACTTTCTAAGCCTCAACACTACTGAGCTAGGCACAATGAGGTATGGGGGGGAAATTGCAATTTGTTATGCAAAGCACGTCTTAGCACATCACTTAAAGTAATCCTCACGAAGAATCTGATTCCTATTTTACAGATAAGGAAAGGGTGGCCTTGGCAAGCCAGAGACTGACTTGCCTAAAGTCACTTAAATAATAAACTGTAGAGCTAAAGCTCTAATATTGAAGGGTCTGGACCCTGTGTCACAGTGCTGTGTACAAGGACAACCCAGCTAAATAAGATACCTTTGTACTCACACAGTGTTTTAGAGTTAAATTTGGGTAAGACGACACTGATATAAAGATACATCACAAAGGCCAACTAAGTATACACAGTTGTGTAGGTACCTAAAAGGAAACGACCTCTTGAGGTGACAAGTAAAAACTCCATGGAACATTTAAAAATCCATTCTATATAAAGCACCCAGATTCACAAATGAAAACCACCACATTAAAGGGCTCTAGAGGTGATGAACGTTACATAAAGGTTAGGTTGATAAAGGTAGTAAAACCAGCTACAATTTACTCAGCATTTCCTGTGGGTCAGGCACCATGTTGAGCATTTCACATACATTTTCTTACTTAATTAAATGGCTCACCAAAATTATTTCCATTTTATAACTGAGGAAATTGAGGTTAGAAAGGTTAAAATTACTTATCCAAAGTCACATAAGTAAGTGGTACGTCTAAGTTAAACAAGTCAAAGCCCGTGTTTTCAGGCCGCTTATATGTACTGCCTCTATTCTATTTCCCCAAGTCATTTTTGTTATAGCGTCCCCAGAGTCCTCACTAAGTACTCAGATCTGGGGCACATACTATGTATTTCTGATGGACATCCTCAACTTGCAGGTTTTTCTATACCCAGGTCCCTAATATCCACAAATAATAAGGGCAGGGGTTAGCTTCAAAAAACTCCAAAGATCCCATGTGATCTCTAACTACTGAGAAAAATCCAAGAAATGATGGTACACACATTCAATCAAAGGTTACAGCTATTTGGTATTTTAAACACTTCTAGCTGAGATTCTTAACAGTGCTTAAGAGAAGGCTTAAGTGCATTAAAAGGAAATTCTCTGTACATTTGTTATTCTCATCCCAGCTTTATAGATGAGTAAACACAGACTTGTAGACATTACCAGAAGCTGAGATAGGAATTCTGACTGTTTCTATTACTCTCCCAAGGCTCGTGAATAACACAAGCTCCTGGTTTAACCCAAGTGTCCTCACCGTAATGAAGCTGAGAAGAGGGTACATAAACCAACAGAAATCAAATGGACCCATGAAACGCCTTTTAATTAAACCATAAGAAATATTAACGGGTAAAAAACAAAATTGGTGTTAGATCTTTGAAAGGATGACAAGTTTGTTCATCCTAGGGTAATAGAAGCAGTCAAAAAAAGAAAACAAAACTTCAACCTAATGAATTCCCTTTTCTATAATGAAAAACTAAAATAAAAAGTTACAAGCCAGATAAAGTATTCATGACAAATATTGCAAAGGATTAATATATATGTGTGTATATATACATATACACATACACACATACATAAAACATTAAAAGTTCACATTAGTTAAGAAAAAATTTTGATCCAAAAACCAGTAAAAGGCAAACATAAATGGAGTTCAGTTAATACACAAAAATAAAGGGCAAGCATAGCTTTTTAGAAGCATAGCTGGAAGGAATGATGCTAAAGCTGAAACTGCAGTACTTTGGCCACCTCATGCGAAGAGCTGACTCATTGGAAAAGACTCTGATGCTGGGAGGGATTGGGGGCAAGAGGAGAAGGGGACGACAGAGGATGAGATGGCTGGATGGCATCACTGACTCGATGGATGTGAGTCTCAGTGAACTCCGGGAGTTGGTGATGGACAGGGAGGCCTGGCATGCTGCGATTCATGGGGTCGCAAAGAGTCGGGACACGACTGAGCAACTGATCTGATCTGATCTGATCTGATAGCTTTTTAGAGATACAGTTATGAAACAAACTTAATACCTTTTTATCTCTAAAAATGTAAATAATTATATTTGTAAGGCAAGTATACTTTATATTGCTGATGATAGGCTACAGTGTAAAAACAGTATACACTATAAAGATAGTGCTGTGGCTAGTCACTCACTCGTGTATAACTCTTTGTGACCCATGGACTGTAACCCACTAGGTTCCTCTCTCCATGGGGAGTCTCCAGGCAAGTATACTGGAATGAGTTGCCATTTCCTTCTCCAGTAAAGATAGTAGACACTGAAAAAAACCCTTAAAAAGCCACCCTCTTGTTATTCTACAACAGAGAATCTATCAAAGAAATTAAGGAAGGGAATCCTACATAGTAAAAATAAGCTCTTTGTGGTACAACAGTACAAAATTTTAAATGTCCAGCATTAGAAGAACAATGGCACAATCTGATGCACTATTACGCAGTTATAGAAATGATTAATTAAGATGGTAAGGCAACATACGAAATCACTTTTCAAATGTTAAACAAAAGAGAAAATTATTTGCTAGGATTCTACCACTGTAAAACTGAAGTCTGCCTTACAGACAAATCCTAGAAATAAAGGTATTTAAAAAGAAAAAAATTCCCTGGTGGCTCAGAAGGTAAAGCATCTACCCACAATGCGGGAAACCCGGGTTCGATCCCTGGGTTGGGAGGATCCCCTGGAGAAGGAAATGGCAATCCATGAGAGACGCTGGACTGGAAGAAACACAAGCTGGAATCAAGATTGCCGGGAGATACATCAATAACCTCAGATATGCAGATGACACCACCCTTATGGCACAAAGTGAAGAGGAACTCAAAAGCCTCTTGATGAAAGTGAAAGTGGAGAGTGAAAAAGTTGGCTTAAAGCTCAACATTCAGAAAACAAAGATCATGGCATCCGGCCCCATCACTTCATGGGAAATAGATGGGGAAACAGTGGCAACAGTGTCAGACTTTTATTTTTCTGGGCTCCAAAATCACTACAGATGGTGACTGCAGCCATGAAATTAAAAGGCGCTTACTCCTTGGAAGGAAAGTTATGACCAACCTAGATAGCATATTCAAAAGCAGAGACATTACTTTGCCAACAAAGGTTCGTCTAGTCAAGGCTATGGTTTTTCCTGTGGTCATGTATGGATGTGAGAGTTGGACTGTGAAGAAGGCTGAGCATCCAAGAATTGATGCTTTTGAACTGTGGTGTTGGAGAAGACTCTTGAGAGTCCCTTGGACTGCAAGGAGATCCAACCAGTGCATTCTGAAGGAGATCAGCCCTGGATTTCTTTGGAAGGAATGATGCTACAGCTGAAACTGCAGTACTTTGGCCACCTCATGCGAAGAGTTGACTCATTGGAAAAGACTCTGATGCTGGGAGGGATTGGGGGCAGGAGGAGAAGGGGACGACAGAGGATGAGATGGCTGGATGGCATCACTGGCTTGATGGACATGAGTCTGAGTGAACTCCGGGAGTTGGTGATGGACAGGGAGGCCTGGCCTGCTGCGATTCATGGGGTCGCAAAGAGTCGGACACAACTGAGCGACTGATCTGATCTGATCTCTGAAAAAGAAAAAAAAGGTCTCCCCTGGTGGTCCACTAGTTCAGAACCTCCTTTGCAATACAAGAGACACGGGTTTGATGCCTGGTCTGAAAGACACCACACTGCAGTCGCTAAGACCATGCACCACAATAACTGAAGCCCGTTGGCCCTAGAGCCCATGCTGCACTACAGGAGAAGCCACCACGATGAGAGGCCTTCACAGCGCAACTAGAAGCAGACCCTGCTTGCTGCGACTGAAGAATGCCTGAGCGCAGCAACGAAGACCCAGCACAGCCGAAGCATAAATAAGCAGGGCAGAGGAGGGTTCTTCAACAGGAGTCGGTGAACGTTTCTCCCTCTTTACAAAATTATTAATAAATATGTATTGTTAAATACAATGGTAAATAGAGAAAGTGAAGCAGCTCTACTCCTATCCTCTGCCCACTGGACTCCCTGCCTTGAAGACAATATGTTTGTGCGCGCGCGCGCGTGTGTGTGTGTGTGTGTGTGTGTGTGTGTGTATTCACAAAGGAGTTATAAGTTTGCTAACACCAAAGCTCTTTCTTGTCTAAGATATCTCACCCCTCACAGAGAATTGAGGTTTGGAGTTGGACATGGCATATTTGAAATCTATTTAGAAATAAGAAAACAGTACAACTGACATGTCACACATACAAAAATACAAATATATCATCAATACTTGCTTTTTGTGTGCACTCTAAAATCCAGCTCACCAAAGGATTTTTCATGCTGTTTCTACTAGGAAAACACTCAAAAATCAAATGTTTATCTGAATTTCTTAACAATCCGTAGCAGGTAGATACTGGCTATTTTCTAGAGAGGATTTTCCATAACACTGAGCAGAAAGTTGAGATTAAAGCTCTGCCAGCGATGACTGAAATTAATTCTCTACAGACGTTTAGGGAACGTGTATTTCAGAAAGAGGGACTCAGCTGACTAGCTTCAAACTCTCTTCAAGAAGGAAAATGTATTTATTAAAAAAAAAAAAAAAAAAAGCCACAAGCAAACACCTACCAGCCCACATAGCTTATATGTTCCCAAAGAACAGCATTATTTGATTGCAACTTTTTGTCCCTTTTTTCTTTAAAGCCTTTTATAAAGGGAGGCAGAACTTCTGACAAAACTACCTACTTATGGTAAGAATAGATGAATCAGTGCTTTCATAAAACATTAAAATTTAAAAAGACATAAAACCTTCCAAAAAAGCAAAAAACAAAAAACAAAAAAACCCCCCACACACAATCGTTTCAGAAGGTGCCTACCCAGTTCATTATTATGCAGATTTCACAAACATTTCCCTAATCAAGGAGAAAGCTGCTCTATAGAATAATGTGTTTTACCTGCTTTAGCAACCAAGGGCATTCCTTAGCTTTGGAGTCTCCGATTTTTAGGGTAAGGGTGAGGAGATCCTGAGTGACAAGACAGCACTTCAGCGAGGGGACTGCATGTCCCCCAGGAGAGAGAACCGCCTAGACCACGCCGCTTTTCACTACCTTTCCATCATGTCTATTCAAGTCTCCCTCTCTCCATAAGCACTGACAATCTCTTCCATTTGGGGGTCCATTTGAACTCCTACACATGCATTCCACTCCAGTAATCTACTACCGAATTTCTTTTTTAGGGTAACATATTAAAATCCCATTAGCACATTAGTACTCAATCTTTGCTGCATTTGGAATAACTTAGTGAGTTTTGACAAATACTTGGATTCAACCTCCAAAAGATTCTGATTTAATTGGCATGGAATATGGCTTGAGTATCAAAGGGCTTTCTTATAAAGCACCCCACGTGCTTTTTTTTATTCTAAAATTTTATATGAAAAGCAAAGAAGCTAGAATAGTCAAAACAATCTTGAAAAAGAACAAAGTAGGAGGATTCACACTACTTCATTTCAATACTTACTACAGTATAAAAGCACAATAAGCAAGACGAGGGTATTAGGAGAAAGACAATATGTCAATGGAGCAGAATAGAGAGTCTAGAAATAGACAGAAGCAGGAACAGACTTAAAAAGACAACTGACTTCCAACAAAGGCACCAAGGATATTCATTGGTAAAAGAAAAGTGATTTCAAAGAATAATGCTAGAACAACTGGATAAATGTAAGGGGAAGACATGAACCTCGACTCCTAACTCACATCACACACAAAAATCAGATAAAACATAAACCAAAATATAAATGCATATAAATGCAAAGAAGAAAACATAACCTAGGTTAAGTAAAGATTTCTTAGAGATGACACACAAGACTCAAACATACAAGGGGAAAATAAGATGGACTAAACTTAATCAAAATTTAAAATTCCTGCTCATAAAGATACCATTAGGAAATTGCCTAATGATGCCTAAAGCCACAGACCAGAAGATGCATTCATATTACATATATCTGACATGAGCCTTGTACCAAAATACATAAAGAGCTTCTATAAATCAATAATAAAAAGACAATCCAACTTTAAATGGTCAAAAGATTTGAACAAACACCTCACAGAAGAGTGTTCAGTACCACTTAGTCATTAGGAAAATGCAAATTCAAACATAATGAGATCACCATTTTATACCCACTACAATGGCTACAATTAAAAAGACTAGCAACACAAAATATTTTTGAAGATATGAATTAACAAGAACTCTTGTGCAATACTGGTGGGAGTGTAAACTGGTACAACCACTTTGGAAAACTGTAGCAATTTCTTACAAAGTTAAATACATGTACATACCTTATGACCCAACATTTTCACTCCTAGGAATCTATGCAAACCAGGAATCTAGGACCTATGTTTACAAAAGAACAACAACCTTTATACAACAGTGCTTTATTAACAGCAGTCAAAAGAAACAACTCAAATGCCCACCAAAAGAGAAACAGTTAACAAATAGTTGCATATCTAACAACAGAAGACTACTGGCAATAAAAGAAGAACTGAGTCATACAACAACATAGAACCACCTCAAAAATACTAACAAAAGAAGCCAAGCACACAAAAGTACACACTATATGATTTCATTTTTACGAAGATCAAAAGCAGCTGTGATGACAGGCATCAGAACAGTGGCAGGAACGAGAAGAGACGACTAGAGGTGAGGACTAAGGAATGTTTCAGGTGATGACTGTTCTCGAACTGGGCTGGCATATGCCTATTTGTCAAAATTCACTGGTTTGCACACTTTAGGTTTGTGCATTTTACTACATGCAAACTGTACCAAAGAAGTTTATGACCCCCGGGTGATTATAACTTGTAGTTATCGATAAACTGAGGACCCCTGCAGGGAGTGGGAGGTAGAGGGGGCAGGGCGATTTCAACATCTCTCCCTAACCCCTTTCCTCATTTGTGCTCTCCATCAACCAGCATCACAATGATTTCTTGTCCAAACTAACACTGTATGTGTGTGTATCCCGTATTTTCATATAACACCCTACATACTACACCTTGCTGCCCAAATTTTGCACATACATGTATGGCAGTGGGATACTGATGAACTGATCTGATCGTGTACTTCCACATTACACAGTACATCTATTTCAGGAAACACTGAAATCTGGGAGAACTAGCAACTCTTTCCAAAATACAACTCCCATAACACACCTTCTCAAATCTTCTCAGACAGTCCTCAAAGAGCCTGCGTTCTGCCTTTCATTTGCCGCTACCCTTAACATAAACCCAGGCCTCCAGCAACACTGTACCTAGTTACTTTCAGGACCTGAAAAGGAGGCAGGTACCTCCTCAGGCTAGTCTCTCTCCCTGGAACGTCAACCCTACCCATCTACATGGATACTCTTTCCTGTCTTTTGAAATATCATTGTCATATCACCTCCTTCGTAAAGGTTTCTCTGATCTCTCTCCAAGCTGCAAATGCCCCCTCTTCTATCCTCTCCAAGTACTTAATGAGCACTTCTAGCATATGAAGCCTATGTGGTAGGCGATCTGCTGGAAATAACAGCATGCCTATCATACTCTTCTTTCTCTATTTGCGAGATAATTATGCTTACTTTTCAAACTTTTGTACCTTACTCAGGTGGACTCCATGAGAGCAGAGGGGACCAGCTCTATTTTAATGGTGGTAAATTCTGGTATACAGCTAGTGTTTGGTATATTTCTATTGATTTTACATGTAAAGTAATAACTATACCATACTACCTTTCCCCTAAAGTCAGCTGGGACAGAGGACAAAACAAAAACAAACCAAAGAACTGCACATGAGTGTATTTTAAGTCTGTGGTAAAGATCTACTTGGGTATTACTGGGAACTCTCAAACCAAACCTAACAATTCTTCTCTTTGGAATATCAAAGTTTAAAAACACTTCAGTTCTTTTTTCGCTGCATCTCAGAGGCAGTTGGCCGCTTCAGAATGAAGCTGAACATCTCTTTCCTGGCCACTGGCTGCCAAAAACTCATTGAAGTAGACGATGAATGAGTTCAATACCTTTTATGAGAAGAGTATGGTCACAGAAGTTGCTGCTGGTGCTGTGGGTGAAGAATGAAAGGGTTACATGGTCCGAATCAGTGGTGGGAATGACAAACAGGGCTTCCCTGTGAAGCAGGGTGTCTTGACCCAAGGCCAAGTCTTCTACTACTGAGAAAGGGGCATTTCTGTTACAGACCAAGGAAGACTGGAGAAAGAAAGCACAAATCTGTACAGTGCTGCATCTTGGATGCCAATTTGACTGTTCTCACTTTGGTCATTGTGAAAAAAGAGGATATTCCTGGACTCACTGATACTACTGTGCCTTGTCGCCCGGGGCCCAAAAGAGCTAGCAGAATCCACAAACTTATCAGTCTCTCTAAAGACAAGTCTACCAGTATGTTGTGAGAAAGCCCCTAAACCAAGAAGGTAAGAAACCTAGAACCAAAGCCCCCAGGATTCGGCATCTTGTTACTCCACGTGTTCTGCAACACAAACATCAGCATATTGCTCTGAAGAAACAGCATACTGAGAAAAATAAAGAAGAAGCTGCAGAATATGCTAAATTTTTGGCCAAGAGAATGAAAGAGGCCAAAGAAAAATGCCATGAA
The DNA here is from genome assembly GCF_003369695.1 of Bos indicus x Bos taurus. Lineage (NCBI taxonomy): Eukaryota > Metazoa > Chordata > Mammalia > Artiodactyla > Bovidae > Bos > Bos indicus x Bos taurus. Next base: position 11,661,284 of record NC_040100.1, on the reverse strand, counting down.
CAGACTGCCAAGAGTCAGAGGCTCCCTGAGAGCTTCCACTTCTGAGTCCAATCAAAAAATGAGATATTCTAAAATTAACAAACAAATAAGATCAGATGTCAGAAAAGAACTTCAGTTCTTAAAATCTTTAAAAAAAAATTCTACTTCTTTTGACAACTTTTTTCTAATACTATTTTTATCAACTGATGTTATAAGGAGGCAGCTGCTAGATACTTATGTATCTGAACTGTAACAAATTAAAATTCAAAATAATGCTACAGGACTTTCCTGGTGGTCGAGTGACTGGGGATCCGCTTGCCAATGCAGGGTTCAGGAAGATTCCAGACGACTCGGGCAACTAAAGCCATGCACCACAACCACTGAGCCTGCACTCTACAGCCCGTGCTCTGCAACAAGAGAAGCCACCACAGTAAGAAGTCCTAGCACCACAACTAGAGGGTAGCCTCTGCTCACTGCAACTACAGAAAGCCCGAGTGCAGCAACAAAGACCCAGCACAACCTAAGTAAGCACATAAAATCTTTTTTAAAAGAACACATTATAAAATAATAATGTACACATCAAGAAAGCAGAACAGATGTCTTCTCTAGATATTTACCCCCACCAGTTGTTTCTCTCCAACCACATCCTTCATCCACTTACTCAACATTTCTCAGATTTGTATATAGTTGACAATAATAATCCCAGTCCTAGATGATGACTTGAAATTATTTGTAAAGAGGGCAAAAAATTTACCACTGGGGGATTTTTGTGGTTATTAATATTTATCCCTAAGCAGTAGCACTCAATCAAATCTTTTTCCTTCAGCTCAGCAAAACAAACCAGAAAGCTAACCAATTCTGTAACCTTGAATTCTGATGCGACAGTTTTTGCTTTCTGCACCTTTAAAAGTGCAATGTTTTCATTTCCCTGCAAAAGTGCTGATCCAGAGAGCAGAAGACAACAGCAGTCCTGTGGATATCATTTGTAGGGGAAAAAAGGAAACGTGAGAGATTAAAGAGACAGCTCCCTCAAAGGCCAATGATGAAATGCTTCATGGTCTTTTGAACAGAAACTTCTTTGAAAGAACGAAAAAACAAAACTAAAGATTCACACAGACCAAAGTCTACAGCAGGGTGTTCTGCAACAGTCCTGCCTCTAACAGTTCTTAAAAGCCATGAAGTGGTGAAATCACGGAGTCTAGAGTAGAAAAGCAGTCAGGAAATCATCTGATCATTTTACAGCAAAGAAACTGATGGTCAGCAAGGAAACAGGATTCACCCATGGGGATGTAACATACAATATTGGTGGCGGGTCAGGGGTGACGTCCAAGGTGGTCTGACTCCTCCAGTTGAGAGATTTCTTTTCGCCATTATCACCAAGCTCCCTTACTGACTGACTCAGAAATTCCTTGGTGACCCCTCTCCTGCTTGCTAGGATCAACTGCTTCTGTTGTTTCCTCTTGGGTCCCAACCACCATCCCCTACCACTGTGCTGCAGGCATCTATCCTATTCCCAGGTGATTCCCAGATACTCTGAGAAGCTCAGCTTGACTTCTGAAGCTGCCTGAGGAGGCAGACTGAGACTCCTTATCCATTTCACTGAACTAACATGAGAGTGTAATGAGCTGTTTCATATATAAGGCCAGTGGACTGGGGTACTGAAGCTTCCTACAGTCCACACCCTACCCACTGAATCATTTCTAGCACCAAGTCACTTTCTGACACAGCAAACAGAAAAGCCTTGGTTTTGCCAGCCTATCTTGTGAAGCCTTAGAACTGCCAATGACTTCTGAGAAAGCCAGGAATAACATCAACTAACATTTATTTTTCTTTTTTTTTTCATCAACTAACATTTAAAGAGCATGTATTGCAAGCTGGTCCTTGAGAGAAAAGATCTACATGTATTTACTGCATATTTCTCACAACCATTCTAGAGCAGGTGCTATTACTATCCCCCATTTTACAAATGCAGAAACTAAGTAACTTTCCCCACGGTCACGTAAGTACCAAGTGGGAAAGCTGGAATTAGGACCTAGTTCTAGGACTCTAGGAACATTACTTATTATCGGACACTAAGCTGTTCTATCCTTTGCCCAAGTTTAAACTCTAAAAAATGGACCTATTTCAAAGCAATCCTTAACATTTCTTTCTTCTTCCTTATCCAAGTAAAGAAAGCACTCTAAAATGTAGAGTATCCACATATCCTGAAAGATCTCAGGGAGCTATGCAGCCTATGCAACACTCTGTATTACACCACAAGTCAACTACTCCAAATGACCAAGGCTGAAGTGCTGGGGCGGGGGCAGGGGCAGGGGGATGCACCTACAAGAGCTGCTGTGCATGACGGAGTAAAATTCAGGATAAAGTGTCCAACTGCCTGGTACACAGCCCTTTGGAACAAGAACTGCTGCGACCTGCAGGTTAATACCAGGAGCACATCCGACACAATCAAATACTCCTTTTGCTTCTGCTCTGCAGTAGCCCTCACCAACTGCTGACACAGAGACTACAAGCAGCAAAAAGTCGCTCCTATCCTGTCTGCTCTTAAATAAAAAATGTGCAGCCCACCTCTTAGAAATGGTCATACTTTCTCAGGGTGCAAGTGGCTCTGATACTTTGTTGACACCACATTCCAGGAAGAACGCAGTTCCAGATCTATGTCTCCATATTTGTTTGCTGGGTTGGGGGAGGAAGGGTGAGTATTTAAGATCTACTCTCCTCACACTGAAGTCGCTCAGTCGTGTCCAACTCTTTGAGACCCCATAGACTGTAGCCTGGCAGGCTCCTCTGTCCATGGGATTTTCCAGGCAATAATATTGGAGTGGACTGCCATATCCTTCTCCAGGAGATCTTCCCAACCCAGGGCTCGAACCCGGGTCTCCTGCATTGTAGACAGACGCTTTACCATCTGAGCCACCAGGGAAGTCCTCATATCTATTTCTATTAAAGGAAAGGACTCCTAACCTTACCCAGTATTTATAAAAGGAATTCATAAATTTCCCCAACAGTATACTTCGATCTGCACTTTAACAATGTAAGCATATCAATAAAGTCCATTCTTGAAAGAGAAACAGAACTGCAGGTAAATGAACTGTGTGAGGCCATGCAGCTGCCAAAACACCAGCTAGAGTGTTTTAGATGGGTAGAGAATTCCTACCCATCTGCCAAGGGAGTTCTCAGTTACAGTTTTCTATTCTATGAACCAAAATGGCCTTTTCTTCTCCTTTCGTGCCAAGGGCACAGCTTTATCCCTGTGGAAAAAACTAAACAGTTACAAGAGCTACTCATCTTCAACTTTTAGCCACCACCTATATACAGTATATCATCAGTCATCCAGTAACAAAAGAAACTGCTTTTCATTCTTCTGTCCTTCAGTGTGGAGGTCCCAAACTTTATCCTGCATCCCAAGGTTGGAAAACTCACATCTACCCCTGCTCTACATCCTCTCTCTCTCCACTCTTCCCTCTTCTGATCCCTCCTTCACAGTATCATTCAGATGTAGAGTTTTGGGCTCACCACTCCCCAAATCTCACCACAATCAGATTGTGACTTATGTACCAAATGTCTTTCCCAACCATACCTCCCACCCCTGTGTCAGGTTTCACCACGCACCTGTGCTCCAGCAGTCAAATCAAGATCATTGATGGATTTCCAAACACAAGACTCATTTCTAAATCTTTGCAACTATATTTACCCTTTTGTCAGTCTACAGTATTCTTCCTAGTCTTGACCACCAAAACAGAACCACTTCAGCTCCAGTCTTGTGATGAATTGTTTAGTCTCTAAGTCCTGTCTGACTCTTTGCAACCCCATGAACTGTAGCCCACCAGGCTCCTCTGTCCACGGATTATTTCCCAGGCAAGAATAGTGGAGTTGGTTGCCATTTCCTTCTTCAGGGGATCTTCCTTACCCAGGGATCAAACCCATGTCTCCTGCTTGGCATGAGGATTCTACACCACTGAGATACCTGGGAAGCTCTCTATGATGACTATCCCCAACTTATTTCTCAAAGCTCACAGCACTGTCTGCTGAGGTCATCAGAATTATAACTATGTAACATATTGTAACACAGGACAGCAACTGATTCCCCTTCTCATTCCAAGATCCTATCACAGAGACTCCCTAAATTCCACTCCACAAATGTGTATGGATTAGGAGCTGGGAACACAGTAAGCAAAACAAACTGGGTCTGAACTTCTATGGAACTTAATTCTACTAGAGAGAAAAGAGAAAAATATTTCTGTTTTCTACCTCGAGCACAAGTGCTGTAAAGAAAGGTACAGCAGAGAAAGGGAAGAAAGAGTGCTTGCTTTAGATTATTAGGGAAAGTCTCCCTGATAAGGAAGCTTCTATCAGAAAATTGAATCAAGTGAGGGAAGGGCTCTTGAGGGTAGGACCATCTGGGGCAGAGTGGAAAATAAATGTGACAGCCCTTGGCAGAGTGGACAGCTGCAGGAGAACCCGAGCAGAGTGGCTTCGGGGGGCAAAATCACCTGGAGTTGGCACCAATGCAGCACACTACTCACACCTGGTCATCCTGAATCTCCTTTGTTAATGGTCCCTGCTGCCATCCACTGTGACAACTGGACGCTCTCCAGCTGACTGCAAATACTGCCCACAACACACTGGTCCTCTCGCTGCTGCTGGTAAAGTCTTAGCTCCTCAATCTTAAACAGCTTCCTCAGGTTGAACTCCATTTCACCTTCTTTGTGTTTCTTCTGAATTAAGTCTAGAAAATGCTGTGGTCTTACTTTCACATTCTTCAAAACATTTCACAGCCTTTTCCGCTGCAGTTCCCAAAAGATCCTAATAAATCTCCCTGTAATACACTGGGCAGCCTTCTCCTTCTCTCATAATAACAGCAGAGGCTATCTGACTTCCTAAGCAGAATTTTCCTTCCTAAAAAGCAATATATCTGACTTCTTAGAAAATTCTGCCCATTTTTTTCCCTCTGTTACTCCAAAGCTTAACTGCTACATGTCTCTACAATTACTTCATTTCAAAGAAAAGTACCTTTGTTTAAGCAAAACTAACATATGGACTTATGAATTTACTCAAAGGATAAATTGGGCATGACTTTGGTTATAAATGGATTTTTCACTTTTGAAAATGATTCATAATATCATTACTATAAATGGCAAGCTCTCCTATTTCATCCTAAATTTAGGAGTCAATTTTCACACAAATCTTTAAGTATACATCATCAGGTCAGGTGAAGTATGTGTACAATGAGATCATTCCAAGAGCCAAGCTTGGTCTCCCATCATATATTCTTGGGAATATTATATTTAACCTCTACCAGTTTGGGTTGATTTATAATCATTCTATTGTGAAAGGCTATATATAATTCCTAAAATGCATGTTTCAACATGAAGATGTCTAAAAGTTTAGTAGCTATAAACCCATCAAACCAAGTAGCCTCCTGCTCTCTCCTGGCTGAGATTCCAGACTTATAATTGTTCAGGTAGCCAACCCATATGTTTCCATTTTTCTTACTCACATTACCATGCCAAATTACTTACACTGTTCTCTGCCACTTCTTACAGAACTCTTCTTGGACTTTTTCTATGCTCACACTGTCTGATCATCAATTTGCATGTCAGTTCCTTTTAATTGGATTCCATCCAACCAGAATTACAGCTGCCTCTCTCTATGAAAGAATAAAGTGATTTTTTCCTTTAACAATGCCAGGGTCCCTACCAGGGAATCAAACTGTCACTCCACTTGCTATTAATTATCCTGAGCTACGCCACTGTTTCCCTTCCTTCATAAAGCCCTGAACCATATTCCTTCCCCCTGTGATTAACAGCAGTCATGATGATGCCTTACATCCAATGAGCCAACACAAGAGGGAAATCCAGGCATCAGGCATGGATGACAAGCAGTGACAAGAATGTTCTTTAAGCAGAACATTTCACTAAAAGCAAAGTCTCTTATATGAAATAAATGAATCGTGAGGTTAAAGGCTTGTCTTATACATTTCTAGGGCAAAAGATCCCTCAACTTCCCATGGCAGTCCATTGTACTATCTCAATCCACGAGGTTAAGACAGGTTTCCTGATACCTAAATCTCTTCAGCCACAATGTAAGCCTGTGATTTCTTGTTTCCGTGGTAATGGCAGAGATATTACCAACCTCCTCTGTATAATAATTCCCCCAGCATTTAAATGCTCCTATTAAACCATCCTTCAGTCTCCCCTTCTTCATGTTGTATCATACTCAGGAGAGGTACCAGGATGGAAAGGAGTCTCGAGATAGTTTCATATGAGACCCAACTGAAGAAATGGAGATTTTTTTTTTTTAGTTTGAATACTTGGGGGATATGATAGCTGTCTTTAAAAAAAATCTCAAGGGCTTCAAGTGTGAAAGAGGAAATTACATTTATTCAATATGACCCCAGAGAGTAAAATAAGAAAGAACCGACAGAAATCTGCAAAGAGAGGGACTTCCTCTCAATATAAAGCAGGAATTTTCTAACAGAAAAAAAATGGAGCTGTTAAGAAGATATGATCTCCCAAGGCAGGCCCATTCCATGTCAGCAAAGGTGGAACAGCCAGTTGGAAGAGACGTAATAAGGTGTGTCTGCAGGCATCTGCAGGCCAGCCTGGCTGCAACCATCTCTAGCTTCCTTCCAGCACTAAGATTCTATGAAACTAACTGTCAACGGTTTAGGTGATGGGTTTTATCACAATGAGGAGGAGTGAGGTATTAAAGTAATGAGTGACAAGCCTTCTACCACTCACATACAAAGCACATACTCACAGGAAACAATTCATTATACAGGAGAGAGGGGGAGGGCTTTAAATAATTTCATTTGATGGGAAAATGAGCAAAAAATTTCCAAAAAAAAGGTCTCTCCTACTATGGAGGGGCTTCCTGGTAGCTCAGACAGTAATAAATCTGCTGACAACGCCGGAAACCTGGGTTCATTTCCTGGGTCAGGAAGATCCCCTGGAGAAGAGAACGGCAACCCACTCCAGTATTCTTGCCTGGACAATTGCATGGACAGAGGAGCCTGGTGGGTTACAGTCCCTGGGGCTACAAAAAGTCAGACACGACTGAGCGACTAACAACAACTGTGGAGGGAGAATAACGGCTCCCAAAAGGTGCTCAAGGTCCTAATTCCCGGAACCTCTGAATATATGACATGCCAAAGGGGAATTATCGGAGAAGGCAATGGCATCCCACTCCAGTACTCTTGCCTGGAAAATCCCATGGGCGGAGGAGCCTGGTGGACTGCAGTCCATGGGGTTGCTAAGAGTCGGACACGACTGAGCGACTTCCCTTTCACTTTTCACTTTCATGCATTGGAGAAGGAAATGGCAGCCCACTCCAGTGTTCTTGCCTGGAGAGTCCCAGGGACAGGGGAGCCTGGTGGGCTGCCGTCTCTGGGGTCGTACGGAGTCGGACACAACTGAAGTGACTTAGCAGCAGCAAAGGGGAATTAAGTTTGTAAATTAAGGATGCTGATCAGCTGATCTGCAACGGATCACTCTGATTTGTCCAGGTGGGGCTAACGTAATCTTAGAGGAAGAGAAAGGTGTGACTGCAAGCAGGAAACAGAGATGGTGTCATGAGAAGGACCTGGCCTGCTACTGCTGGCTCTGAAATAAAGGCAGGACCACAGGCCAAGGAACATGAAAAAATGCCAGCAGCTGGAAAGGACCAGGCAAAGGAACCTCCCCTGGAGCTGCCAGAAGGAATGCAGTCCTGCTGACACCTTGACTTTAGGCCCAGAGACACTCCTGCTGGACTTCTAACCTACAAAACTGAAGATAATAAACTTGTGTGGTTTTAAGTCACCAACTGTGTGGTAATTCTGTTACAGCAGCAAACAGAAAACTAACAGACCCACCAAAGATCGTGATACACCCATACTTTCTCAGAAAGAATGGGTAATATTTGCTGAATAGTTTTAAACGATAGACTCTTAATACCATTTATCAATGATAATCTTTGTCTTTTATGAGAAGTACAGAAATCTATATGAGAAGTGGAGGTCTATCCAGACCGACATAAACTGCTTTAACAACTAGCCTTTGGTTCCATATCTCATGTTCATGTCACATACCTGGCACACTCAATAAATTTTTAGTGACTTAAATTGAAGAGTCAAAGTTCAAATACCATCTTTGGCCTCCTTTGCTGCCAGGAAAAAAAAGACTCTCATTTTAGCCAGTGCATGGCTATCATTTAACAATCTCACCCAAGAATTCAAAAAGTGGATGAACTCTTTCCAACCACCCTCTGTTTAGCTTCTGTAGTTAACAAAAACTGGGACACTGTGCACATGTGGGCACATCTGAGAAACAGAGCCTTTCCAAACAATCATCTGTGCTCCCTGCTTCAAGAAGGAACAGCTCCAGAACACATTCCAGAAGATCTACTTCCATCCCACTCCCAAGCAGAAATGCTACTACTGTGGGTATGGCTCCTTCAACAATAGAAAACCGTGAAACAAATACCTAAAAATCATCACTTTCTACTTTTCTTCTGCTCCCTTCCATCCCCTGGTCTCCATCCTCTACCAAGTGGAAAATGCTGTCCAACTTTCCTGTCCTCATTTCCCCTACAAGTTAAACTCATGATACACTGTTCCTACCAAGGAGCAAGCAGCTGAGATGCTGTGAAGTTTCCACATGAGGCCACAAACACAGAGTCATTGGAGTGCCTTTCCTATTCTCTAGTGCCTACACGCAAGGGGCAGGCGGCCAGTGTCACCCAGAAGTGCCCTGTTGCCTGGAGGCAGACAGCTACTCCACAGCCTCTGCTCTCCAATGCTGTGCTTGGTTCTATTAGTGGCTGGGATTCTTTAAAAGTGCTTATACCTGGCCCCATATAAGTACAGCTGACCCCTGAACAACACTGCTTTGAACAGTGCGAGTCTATACTTAAATGTGGAGTTTTTTCTATAGTAAATACTATAGTATACTGTACAATCCCCAGTTGGTTGAACCCGTAGAGGCAGAACTGCGGATGTGGAAGACCCACAGATAAAGACAGTCAGCTATAAGTTATATATGGGTCAGGTCAGTGCCCCTAATCCCTACATTGTTCAAGAGTCAACTACATACGTATCTGTACAGTCTCTTGTCACATTCCCAGTCTAAGCCACCGTCAATTGCATTTTGACATAAGCCTGACTCGGTCTTCTTTGGAGACGGGGGAAAAAAAAACTTGGAATACAAACATTTAAAACAGATTAATATGCAGTTATGGAAGAGAAGGGACATTCTGAACAAATGAAACATTTACAATCACATATATACTTAATATTAGAAAACCTATATGTTCTAGGGAATTTTCAATTTAGAATTTTGGAAGTAAAAAGTCTAAAGCTTACCACTGACAGAAGTCTCTCTTGTCTTAAAACTTAAAACAAACAAACAAACATGAAACTCAAGTTCCCTGAGACTGGCAGAGGGGGTTATTTCCCTATGGGCTCTCAAAATAGACACGTTCTTGGGCAGTCTGTCAGGCCGTGCAGAGATTCAGAGTGTACAGTCTAGAGTCAGATCGCCCGGATCCTCTCCCACCTCTAACGCTTGCTAGAAAAACTGCTGATCCCTCCGTGCCTCATTTCATTCACTCACAAAATGGAATAATTACAGTAACTACACCTCACAAGGCTGTTAAGATTAAAGGAGCTCACATACATAAATCACTTAGGATAGTGCCTGGCAGGAAGTTAACTCCACCAGTTTACGTAAGTGATCATCACCCCCAGTTTCCCCTCATGGGAAGTTCTCATCATGAGCCTTGGTCACACCATCATCACTGATCAATGACCACCCTGACTCTAACAACCCAATCCCAATTCCCGTCCCTCCAGTCTGACTGCCCAACCTGATCAAACATAATCTACTGAGTGGGAAGGGCTATGTATCTGTAGGTTTTGATGGAAACAGACTGGCTTTCAGGAAGAATTCACTAAGAGTATATAGTATGGTCCTCCAATGACACCAAGTCTCAGGCTTTGTTTTCCCTTTCTGTGAACTAATGACCTCTAAGGAATCCTTCCACTGGAACATGGCACTTCACTGGCCTATAAATTATCTGCTTCCTAACCTAAAATATGTCCTTCACTGCTTTCTGGATAAGAAACATTGATAGTGCTTCAAGAGTCACCAATGTCCTCAGGGCTGCTACCTACCCAGCATAAAAAGTAGTTAGCTCTTCAGCCATTTATTCTTTTAAACACAGTTGGATTATAATTACTCTAAACACTTCTGAAAGCAGTTTTGCTTCTGCCTCAAGAAAAAAAAAATTATATGAGCCAAAGAATGAGTTACACCAATTGCTTTAAAGTCTTTCACTGATGTTCAATCTAAGCAGAGTTACCTAGGTAGTCAGTGACCTCCTTTGGCTTGACTCCAAATGAAATTTGTCTTCTTCAGAAAAACTAAGGCAATGGTGAAAACTAACACAACTGAAATTATTAGTAGGTATAATATAAATATGTCTCAGGAACAGCACCAAAGGCTCTAAACCTTTTGAATTAGGCTATGTAGAAAGAGTAAGTGGGCTTCCCTCATGGCTCAGATGGTAAAGAATCCTAAAGAAAGAGTAAGTATAAAATACATGTGAAAGTATGCTAAATACTACATGTTGATGGAAAGAAGTCATAAAAGATCAAAATAAATGGGAGACATACTGTGATCACAGAACAGAAAATTCAACACAGTAAAACATTCTCCCCAAATTGATCTGTAGATTTAATGAAATTTCAATCAAAATCCCAGGAGAGTATTTTTATAGTTACAGATTAAATTATTCCAAAATTTATATAGAAAAGCAAAGGAACCAATAGTCAATGGTTGAAAAAAAATAAAGTTGGAAAATTAATGCTACTATATATTAATATAAAGCTACAGTCATCAAGATAGTGTGATATTGGAGAAGGGAGAGACATACAGATCTAACAGAACAGACAGAATACAGAATAAAATAGATCCACACATATATATAGACAACTAACTTTTTATAAAGGTTCAAAGGTAATTCAGTGGAGAAGGGACAATCTTTTAAACAAAAGATGTTACAATTGGGTATAATATAAAAATTAATTTCAATCTATACTTCACATCATACACTAAAATTTCCTCTAAATGATTCACAGACTTAAATGTAAATAAAATCCAACACTACAAAATTTCTAGAAGACAATGTTTATGACCTTGGGTTAAGCAAAGATTTCTTAGCAATGACAACAGAAATATAATCTACAAAAGAACAAACTGATAATTGCACTTTGCCAAAATTTTAAATTCTGTTCTAAAGACATTGTTAATGTGAATGAACAGGCAAACCACAGACTGGAAGAACATAGTTGCAAATCATATATCTGACAAAATACTTGAATTCTGAATACATAAAGAACTCTTAAAGTCAATAAAAAGAAAACAACCCAGTTTTCAAGAAGTGGACTAAAGATTTGAACACACGCTTCACAAAAGAAGATAATATGAATGGCAAGCAAATGAAAAGATGGTCAACATCACTAGTTATTAAGGAAACACAAACTTAAACCACAATGAGATTCTGCTACATGCCTCTTAAAATGGTTAAAAATGTTAATATATTGGCCATATCAAGTGTTGCAAGAATATAGAGGAACTGGAACTCACATAATCCTGATGGGAATGTAATATTGTACAAACATTTTAGAAAACTGGCAGCTCCTAAAAAATTTAAACATATATGTGCCATATGACCTATGCATTCCACTCCTAAGTATTTACCTAAAAGAAATGAGACCATATACTCATACAAAGATTGGTAGGCTGTTTCCTTTTAATAGCAGTTTCCTTTTAATAGCAGAAAACTGGAAACAATCCAAATGCCCCCAAAGAGATAAATGGATACACAAACTTTGGTACATCCAAACAATGAAATGGTTTTCAGCAATAAAAAGGGAGTTATTGATACCCACTACTATGTGAATAAATCACAAAATAATTATTGTGCTAAGTCACTTCAGTCACGCCCAACTCTTTGCGACTCTATGGACTGCAGCCCACCAGGCTCCTCTGTCCATGGGATTCTCCAGGCAATAATGCTTGAGTGGGTTGCCATGCCCTCCTCCAAAGAATCTTCCTGACCCAGGGATTGAAACCACAGCTCTTGTGTCTCCTGCATTGGCAGGCAGGTTCTTTACCACTAGCATGCCACCTGGGAAGCCCAAAACGATTATATTGAGTAACAACAACAACAAAAACTAAAGAAAAGAATACATACTGTGTGAGATTACATTTATATAAAATTAATGGAAATGCCAATTAATCTATAGTGATAGAAAGATCAGTGGCTGCCTCAGGACAGGGAATGGAGAGGAGAAGCAGAAAAGAATTATGAAGGCAGCATGGGAAAGCTTTGGGGGCTGGTAAATACGCTCATTTCTCTAAGCGTGGAATGGTTGTATGCATGCATGCTACATCGCTTCAGTTGTGTCCCACTCCATGCGACCCTATGGACAGCAGCCCACCAGGCTCCACTGTCCACAGAATTCTCTAGGCAAGAATACTGGAGTGGGTTGCCATTTCCTTCTCCACTGGTCTCTAGAGGTTAAGAACTAGTTTTATTTTTCCAAATTATTAGCAGTTAGGAGTCTTACATGTATAAATGATTTACTTTTAATAACAAATACGTACTGATTCATAATGTAAATAATAATACAGGTAACTTGGAATTTAAAAAATGGAATATGTAAAGTGAGCATTTCCACACAAATCATTAGAATATATTTATATTATATATAAATCTACACGTTGGAAGATGCTACTGAAATTTTGCTCTACAGAATATAGAATATCACTCTAGAATTCTTTAAAAAAAATCACCAGGAAGAATTATATGATGACTGTGAAACAGATTCTCCCATTACAATACTACTTCCATCATTTAAAGTTCTGACAGCAGTTGTAGCTGGAGACTGGAGCACTTGACGAGAAAGCCTCATTCTTCCATCAGCTGGATCACGTCCAAAGTATTTCACCTGAATTTCTTGGCCAACTTCTAATCCTAAAGCACTGGGATGTTTAATCTTTCACTGATCAAGCTGTGTGTTGGGAAGGAGGACTGCAGTCATATTTGGATAGAGTTTAACCATTACTCCAGTGTCTCTGATTTCAGTTATTGTGGCAGTGTACACTGCTCCAAATTCTAATTGCCGCTCTTGATCATCTTTGCAGATATCAGTAATGAAGTCTCTAGCTTCATGCATGACACTAGGTCAAAACTTTAATATACTTATATGTGAAATTTATTGTATTATCAATTACATCTCAATGTTTTTTCAAGAATTCAAAAGGGAAAAGTAAAATGAAAAGTAAGAAGCATAATATCTGCTCATGGTCTAATAGTTTATACTTAAATGCAGGAATAAGACAAATAAATAACTGTGGAAGTACCATAAAGATGGAGATGTGGCACACCATGGACACGCAAAGGACAGGCACTATCCTAAACTGGGAAGCTAAGTGCGATTTTATGCAGGAAACTGAAGCCCAGGTGAAGCCTGACTGTTTAGATGTGTAAGGTAGACTGCTCAGAAGTTCTACTGTTTATTTTTAAAAGTCAATCTCATCTTACGATCACAACTCACTTTGTGTGTATTATTTCATGATGATTATGTCATATTTTAACTTAAAACACCACACATAATGCATACCAATGCATGCTTTAGAGGTCGTCATTCCCTCAGAACCAATAATCATCTCTTGAAGGATGTCAGCAAACACAGGTTTTATTTTGTTCTGTACATGGGAAACAGTGTAGAACTCAAAGATAGAAACCAAACTAATAATCTGGGTGTTTTTCCCTCTGTTTTTACAAGGCTAGAAATAAGTCAGGGTAAAACTTACTACCAAAGAAGAACAGGAAGTGCTAGTATAAACGGATTAAAGCAAATGTCCTTAGACTTATAAGACTTCAAGTTTATTCTATACTAGTATAGACTTAATGTCCCAAAAACCATAAATAGTATTTTTCCCAAGGAAAAAAAATGTATCTCTAATAATTCTAATCTCTCTACACAATAAAGAAAGTAATTTAAATTATTAATGAAGACCTTAAAGGAACTCTAGAAAGAAGTATATTTAAAATAGGATTCTTTTTAAACACTAGAAAGAAGTACATTTAAAATAGGATCAATCCTTCCACTATTCCTCAAAACCAAACAGTAGTCACTTGCCCTTTTCTTTTTCCCTGATTCTAACATCCTGTGAAGCATTCCTCCTGCCCAGTTCTAAATGCTAAGCTCATTCTTAAACTATCATTTTCATGTTAAAAGCTGCATGGGAGGGGTGTTGGGGGTGTGTGTGAAGGGCACAAACAGGCAGGGCAAAGAGATGGAACCACATAAACTACAGACACAGATAGTGCACTTCAGTTGTGTTCAACTCTTTGTGACTGCATGGACTACAGCTCGCCAGGCTCCTCTGTCCATGGGATTCTCCAGGCAAGAATACTGGAGTATTGCCAGTATTACCATGCCCTCCTCCAGGGGATCTTCCCAACCCAGGGATCGAACCTGCGACTCTTCTGCATTGCAGGCAGATTCTTTACCGCTGAGCCACCGGGAGGTCCGTTTTCCTCTGTGTGTGCTAAATGGATTTCAAAACAAAATACACAAGAAAAGCTCAACCTCATTTTTTTAATATTGATTTCTACGTGTACACTAAATGACTCTTTTGTCCCATGGTCTCAGTCACTATGCCATTCTGGTGCTGAGAAGCAAAGAACAGTCCAAAACAGTCAATAGAAGAAAAGAAAGGATAAAAGGCAAGCATCATGCAAAGAAAACCACTAAGAACTGTATCTGTCATCAAGGTCAGCCCTGACAATCACAGCCTCTCCCAAGGGCCAGCTCAGACTAATCTCACTGTGAGATGGTGGAAATGCCATTCACCAACTTCTGCATGCTGTGTGGTTCAGAAACAGATATTAAACACATCTTGTACCTGGAACATTTCCCTCAAACTCCTCTTTCAACAAACAGACAAGAAATTTGGCCAGAACAATAGAGATGTTAATATAACAGATTAAGTTGTTCACTGTCAGAGTCAAGCTGCCTTCTTAAAGATAAGACAATGCTTCTTTAAAAGGACTTCTCAGCTAAAAGACTGTGATTTGGAAATTTAGATTTCTGTCTCCTGTATATAGAGATAGAACACAATCAGGAACTCACATTCTGTAACTTTGGCTGTTTTGTAAAAGCTTAAGAATGCTCTTAACTTGTGGAGTAACAGTAAATACTTAAGGACCTAAGATATGACCCACTATCTAGGTATTATACCCACACCAGAGACTCTCCTAAAAGGATACTAATGTGGAAGCTTGTCCACTGCATCCCAAGGACTCCAGGCCAAAGCCTCACTTTCAGTTTCTTTAATTGCCAAATACAGTTTATAACTAGAACATACAACCAGTAACAAGCTTAATTATAACAGTGGGCATTTAAATTGCTTTTGGAAAACTAGCCAACAACCTGTGGTATACAGCTTCAAAAGGATGCAATCTCATAAGCTAATTAAGATCTAAACCCTGGCAAACTGTAGCTCTCACAGTGATATTCACTTGCAAGCTGTACCCAACTAAGGTATATAAAAGGATAATTTAGAAATTACTTATGGGAATTAGGGGAATTGTTTAATTTGATTTTGCTTTGGATCTTCCCACTGTTGAGAGGGCTGGCCCTCAAGAAGAAAAAGTCTCCCAAGTAGAAAATATCAGAATCATTTGCTTTGTTTAAGTAATGTCAGATCCCTTCATACTTGAGTTGGTTTATTTAGGTGACTTGGGAAGATAATGGCATATTTTTTAGAAATTTTTAAAGAAAAGAAACTTTCAAAAAGGAGGAAGATGTTTTATATCATGCTACTGAAGCAATGACTTAAATTTGATCAATGGACACAGCTCAACAAGAATGAGGAGAATTTTCTAAGAAATAAGGATTCATTTCTGCCTCATTACTAACTCCCCCACACTTCTCACTTAATAAAATTCAGAGTTCTGGTTTATTTTATTTAAAGGATAAAAATCATCCTCACGGTGAACAGATTCAATAGAAGGAAAAATCTTTGGTTTTGCCCTTTCCACCCTGAGTCAGTGTGTGCTTTCAACAAACTCAGAGCAAAAGTACCTCGTTATCTGGACTGCTGAACAGTAGACGGATGGTTTCAGAAAAGTGCTCATTTTTAAAGAGCCATGAATGACTCTGATTCACCATCTTTAAGGAGAGCACTCTCATGGGTGAAAACTTGTCCAAACTCTCTGAATGGCCAGATGGGCATTACTCAACACTGAGAGAGAGAAGTTACAGTAAAAACGACTATGAAGTGAAATTTTCTGCTTGGACTGCAGACCTCCACAACCCATTGTTACCTCCTCCTGGGGCTCATTCCTCTGTTGCCAAATTTCACTCCACCTGGATAGCTCAACGATTTATACAAGGCACTCGCACAAAGCCTCTTCCTATGATTAATACCAACTAGTTCAAGTCCAGATGAGCTATGCTACCCTATTTCTGGAAAAAGAACGAAAGAGCCTCAGTCTGGTTTTACAGGGGTCAACGCCACCAAAAAGGAAGAAAGGAGCTTTCCAAACTTCTCTGCCCTCAAGTCAATTCTTCCAAGACAGTCTAAACTGGGCACTCACTGACCCTGTGCAATCTCGCTAAGTCCAGTCACTGCAACAATCTCCACAGCAATCCAGCTTTTGTGACATGTTCGCAGCCCTCAGCAAGGAAGCATGTACTTAGTACACAAGCACCCACCCAGGCAGGGAGGACTTCAGCTGAGTCAAGAGGGTGTCTGAGCAACTTTTGGCGGCTCCGATAAAAAAACATGCAACACCCCTCCCACAGTTCTGACAAAAATGTCCTGCAGCAATAAATGGAGGGGATTCAGTGTATGACTGCTTATGTGTCAGAGATCCAGTTTTCTCAAAAAGGTTCCAAATAAACAACCAAATTTCATGTCCTTCAAAAAAATCCACAGCATAAAATATCCTAAATCAAAACTCAATTTTAAAAAAGCCACAAAGCTTGCCTTTTTTCATTACTACAAACTACTTATTCCCCCTCCCTAAAAGAAAATACAGGAAATAAATAGTGCAAACAGCCACCACGTGACGAGGTCCTACCTTGACCCCAAGTATCTCTCACAATAACACAGGCTATATGTTAACCCTGGTTTAAATACTCCAACTACCATGAACCCAGCCTTCAGCGGAATGTGAGATGGGTGACTGTGTCCTGAAGGAACGATTGATTGCCCATTCCTTTCAATAGACAGTTCTAGACTTGCTGACAACCAGCACCCCTGCCCCCAAGGAAGTCATGTTTGGTCACTAATACCCTCCTATGTCTGAACTCCAGAATCCCACAGTCAGAAAACTATCACAGTGCTTTCTGTTTCCAGAAAAAGACACAAAAAGAAAGAAAGATTTTTTCCAAAAGGTTTTTCTTTCAGTTGCTCATGAAAATGATTATAGGAGAAGTGATCAATCAGATGCATTGAGATATTCCTGCTGCTTATGTTTCTGCAGATATTAACAAACCAGTGATGTAAGACAGGACTAGGTAAGCTAAATATCACAGCATCCTTTCTGAGCCATTCAGACTTTACTTGAACAAATGCAGCTTTCACAAAGAAGGTTCAAAGGATCAAACGTGTCACTCAGAGCTCATTCTCTGAGTCCTCTTCAGGAATCTTAGAAACCACCTAAAAAGCAAAAAGCTAGAGGAAGAGGCCCTACAGTCAGTATCCCAAGACCAACAATCCAAAATACTAGATGCAGAGCCTCTAGTCAATTTTTTTTTCAAGCCAAGACCACAAATATGTACTGCCATTGTATGGGAAAGGGCTCTCTCTTCCACCTACTCTACAAGGCAGACATGCACTAAACTACACAGAAATAGGGTTATTAAGTACATATTTCAATTAATTTTTTTATGGGCACACTAAGTCACTTCAGTCATGTCTGACTCGTTATGACCCTATGGACAGTAGCCTCCAGGCTCCTCTGTCCAGTGGATTCTCCAGGCAAGGATACTGGAGTGGGTTGCCATTTCCTCCTCCAGGGGATCTTTCCGACCCAGGGATCGAACCTGCGTCTCTGCCATCTCCCACATTAGCAGGTGCTTTCTTCAACGATCATGCTCTCCCACCAAGTGGATTCTATCCAGTTGACAGATAAAACTAAAGTCAGATGTTAACCCCAGCAGGGTAGGGATTTGGTCTGCTTTTTGTCACAAGTGTATCGAGCAGCCAGAACAGTGCCTAGCACTACAGGCATGTGAACGCTGCGTGCCGATACTGAGGGCACACAAACATCAAACACGAACTGAATTCTCACAACACCTCAAAGAAGAAACCAAAGAGTAAGACAATGAAGTGGCACGCCTAAGAACACACAACTGGTAAGGGACAGCATGACATGTATGTCCTTAAGAGCAGATCCACGTATACCGGTTATTGTAACCAGTGGGCTTACCGCATAGTATATCCAAACAATCCTTTATTAACAGCTTACACTAAATTCTGCATCGAGCTAAGTACTATAAAATCAGTGTCTACCTCTAGCAATTGTTATATGAAACCATAAAAGAAAGCAAACTGGTGGCACAACATAACCCAGGACTAAAATTTACATTTATATAAAGCTCCAACTCTTTCTGATGGGACAAATGTATGTATAAAGCAGGCAGATAAGGTCTGATAATTAAAACACAGAAGGAGCCAACTTGTGGACACACTACTGATCTCTTAGGAAGAAACAAACAAATCTTGCTTCAACAATTAATGTTATGGAGCAAAAGAAATACTTTTAAAATATGGTAAATGGTCATATTTGAGCCTCAGGAACAACTGAGGCGTTCCCTATCAATAACAAAGTAATGAAAGTGAAAAAATTCCAGGAGAGGAGCAGTATCAGAGGTTGCAAGGGCTCTAGAACTGGCCTCCTAATATCTGTATGGTGATTTCTTGGGAACGTACCAGCCTTTGTATAAGTGCTTAGAGCAGAAGTATCAGCATTTTTTCATCTTACAATACACATGATATCACATAATCAAACGAGGTGAAGTGAAATCCCATCACAGAGTACAACACAAACAGCTGTGAGTTCCTAGTTAAAGGACAGCAGCTCAATTCAGCTGCACACCTGCAATATTTAATGTCTAGTTAAGCTTGTCTCCATTTAATAAATTACTTGATAATTACAAAGAGAATGGGAAGAAAAGGCATAAGCCACAATTGAGAACTAGCAAGAAAAAAATCCACACAAAAGATCTGGGGAAAAACAAAGTATCTGAGCCAAGCAAATTCAGTAATTCAATTTGACAGATATTTTGTAAACATCTGCTGGTTTTTGACAAGGCGTGTCCACTGTGGCAGAGGGTACAAAGCTAACCTGTCCTGGACCTGCCCTCAGTGTGCTCACCAAGTCCCTGAGCTACTTCTAGGCGGAAGGGCTGAAAGATAAGGAAAGAGCTGTCACTTTTCCAGGTGGGAAAAGGAAAAAAAAAAAAATGCAGGATTATCAGTTTCCCTTTTCATCAAGTAACAGACTAGACACTTTCCCAGCCCTCCAACAGAGTCCGCTTTCATCTATCCTTTACAAAGGAGGCTAGGACAGTATTTTGGAGCCAGACTAGAAAGAAGCTCATATGGCATACTAAGGAGTTTGGAAAACGGTAGGTCCTGTGGACAAAAGAAAGGTTTGTCTGTGGGTTTTTTAGACTCTAGTTGCAATGTGCAGGGCTGAGTACTTCTGAAAGAAATCTCCGGTGGTGACAGCACAGTGAAACAACTAAGAGAAAATGAAGTCAGGGTGATAAGCCAGTATAAGTTGCTGGGTCAGAGAGAAGGTGGACAGAAAGGAAGGACAGAGTCAAGGTACATTTTAGAAGTGAAACAGCCAGGACACAGTGACCTCCCCAGATGAAACTTGTTTCAAAAAGAAAATGAATTAATAAAGGATTCTATTAAGTTAGCTATACAGGTTACTATTTTACAATCTAGAAACACTGTCCTACTGAATTAACTAGGAATATTCTAATGAATTTACATATACCCATACTAGGGGAAAAAGGGGGATGGCAAAGCATGACCAAACAGACAAGCACTCATGACCAATAAACACTCTGAAAGAGCCAAACAGCTGCAGAGAGCTTTCACTTTTAGCATTTCACATCTCTGATATTTACTGAAGTTTATAGTTCCTCTTCCCTGGGAGTTATTTTATTGTTTAAGTGGACTGTATTAATACTCGTACTTCCACCCTGACCAAACCAGCAGATGAGAGCAAACAGCTTCCTCTGACTCTTCTACCTGCTGCTATTTTCATACCCAACCTGCTCTAAAAGTATAATGATCAGCTCTAAATCTTGGCTTGAAGGCAAAGTACTAAAGGCCAGTACAACATTTACATTTCTCCCAGGCTCAAGCATGGAAATTCAGTGACAAATCAATTTTTCCCTTTACAGAGTGGTGGATATTCAGGCTTTTGACAAGAGGCAGTGCAGGTGAAAGGAGATCCAAAAGTGGATACCGGGGATGTCCTTCCATGAGTTACCCACATAACCCCACCAATTATTTATCAAGTCGACAGAGCACACACAGACAAGTGATGGGGCGGGCTAAACAGGTTTCAGACAGGTCTCTGTCCTATGCCTGTATACAGTCAGGCCACCCATCAGGCTTGCAAAGAAGCATCAGACCACAGATTCGAATTTCCCAGGAGTCCCGTTCCAAGGCAACGCTTGCCCTCTTTGCACACCACTCTTCCTGCACATGGCTATAGAAACATGTCCACCCTCCACAAGGCCATAGGCATTCTTGTGCCTCCCTTACAGACCTGCAAACACTTTCTCTCTTAATCTGTAAACAATCCTTTCTCTTCATCTAGAACTCCAGTTCTAGATGCACACTGGAGTTCACTTTGTGTTGCGCCTACGTAACAAAAATTCAATAGATGTTTAGTGAATGACATGTTAATCACAGCAGCAGAGAACCCTAAGGAAGACCCTGGAAGGCCTCTGAAGGATAGCAATGTTTCCAAAAATGTAACACACAGACAAATGACCTGGAGATCTTGTTAAAATACTTATTTTTGCTCCTTGTTTTTTCCCCTCCAGGTCGCCCTGTGCAGCATGCAGGATGTTTGTTCCTCAATCATGGATCAAACCTGTGACCCCTACATTGAGAGCATGGAGTCTTAAACACAAGACTGCCAGAGAAGCCCCTAAAATACAGACTTTTGCACCCTATACCCTGGAGATTCTGATTTTGTAGATCTGGATTAGGGGGTCCCCAAATCTTCATTTACTGACATTTCTGGGGATGTTGATGTTGCAGATCCACACAGCTCTGCCTAGAATAACCTACTATCCAAAGCAGTGCTAAATCCCTTCACTTGTGTCTGACTCTTTGCAACCCCATGGATCATAGCCCAACAGGCTCCTCTGTCTATGGGGATTCTCCAAGCAAGAATATTGGAGTGGGCTGCCATTTCCTTCCCCCACCCAAAGTAGGAATCACCCCAAATGCAATCCTGAGAAACAACATGTAGTTGCCACTGTGCCCCTCTCCCCTACACCACGACAAGTGTTTACACACACCCAAGGCAGTCCTGAGCACTTCAGGTCAGAGAACTGCTAAAGACATTCTCCCACATACCAAGTCCCCAGGATTTCAGATGCCTGCCCCACAGACACTGAGGATATGTCTCTCACAAAGATCTCTCACTGACTTTTATTTTTTTTTTTTCAAATCATCCACTCACTTCCCTTCCTTTTCTCTCTGCCTTTGCCTTTTGCTCCTTGTCCTTGCACAACTGGAACCATATCTGCATACTAAACCACAGCCCTTGTTTTTTTTTACACTACTCAGGAAAACAACCCAGGGAAACTGCCTGCCTCTCAAGTTACAGGTCCTCCCCTCTCTAAATTTACCTACTTTTCCCATAGCGAACTCTCTCCATGCCAGAAATTAATCAACCCCCGAAGACCACCCAGGAACAGCCATGGGGAACTCTCTGCCCTCTCTGTAAAGCGGACTGCCAGTGCCTTATGGGCCCCCAAGTCCCTCACAAGCACACTGCAATCTGCATCAGTCGCGTGAAGAGGCTGGCTGCTCTCAGGCTTCCTTCCAGCCCTGATGCTCTAGAAGAGTCTGACCTAAACCCAAGGAATATTTAGGAACTACTCCAAGTGCCTCCTTTGCTGACACTCTCTATGCTGGTGCCAGTCCTTTCAGTTAAGAGACGAGGGGAAAACATCAGAAGAATCAGAGCTGGGATACCTTTAATTAAACCCCAACATCACCAAGGAGCTGTAGGACCTTAAGCAAATCACATAACCTGTGTGACCCTCCATTTCCTGAGCAGTAAATTCAGCCATTCTATGAGGTTTAACTAGTTAAGATGAAACACAGAGAAAGTTTCCCAAACTGCAAAAGACTTCAGGAAGGTTATTATCAATGGCCAGGTTCCCACATATCTCTACTTCGCCTACTAATGGTTCCCAGCCAAATGGTTCCCTCTCCTTGAAGACACACATCTCAGTCACGCCAGTCAAAGCAGAGTAACCTCATGTTCTCTGTATCCCCAGGGTGGTGACAGTCAGCTTTGCATTTACAGGTGTCTGTACTCAGGTTCCTGTCAGATTGCAAGCTCCCTGAGGACTCTGTGCAGCATCTCACATATCATCTTGTTTAGAGTCTGGCATACTCACCAAGTACTTAAGTACCCGCTGAATGACATTTCAGTTGCTAAGTTAAATTCCTCTCAGGGTAAAGGACAGAGCAGGAAGAAAGGCTGATCAACAGAAGTCAAATGCAAAACAACTGCTACTTCACCCCATGGGCTCTGAAATCACTGTCCACTTTAAGCCATTATTTATTGGCAGCTTTCTGCGTCCAAGGCCAGTGCTAATAAGCACTTCACATGTATTATGAACCTTAATGCTCACAACCACTCAATGAGGCAAGTACTACCATTATCCCCTTTTTTTATAAATGAGCAAAGCACAAAGCTGTGCCTGGGGAGATGCAGCTAGCACAGGCAGAAGCAGGAATTTGAATCCAGGACATCTTATTTTTGGAGCCAATGCTTTTATCTTTCAGGTGAGGCAGACTTTTCCAGGACACAAAGACTCTAGGCACGTCTCCATCTAGGAAAGGCACCTTTACCTCCACATTTTAGCTCCTTACTCTGAGAACCAATTAACAGGACAAAATGACAGCACTGTATTCCAGAAAAAATTACAGCTGCTCATTCTCTCCATTAGCATGTGATGGTGGCAACGGGGGGAGAACCAAATATTTAATGTGCTTGAAACCTAGTCTATGAAAGATTCAGTCGCTTGAAAACCACATTTATAACTGGAAGTAAATCTCAAGAAACACAACTCCAGGCAAGGTTTTCACTTCAATAACCTTTCTAGTTAATAATTGAGAGTAGTAAAAGAAAAAGAATAAAAGATAGGCTCTGAATTATATGTCCCACAATGGAGGCTAGTCAGAGGCTCAGCAGAATCTTCCAAATCTGTCACTCCAGATGGAAAATCCCCAGCAGCACCTAAGACTCATGAATTAGATTTGCATCCTTCTTTGGCTGACATACCTGTGACAAGCACCAGAGTTCCAGGAGACCTGTACATCCTTAAACCGTCTAACATAACTAACACTGCTAAAGAAAAAAAAAAAAACTCAGTAATCTTCGCAACTTTTCCAAAATAGTTTATTTTAAAACTTAGAAAAAACAAAACCCAACAGAAAAGTAAGCAAGGAAAATGACCAAACTATTCACAGAAAATGAAGTACTACTAGATCTTGAATATCAGAGAAGGCAATGGCACCCCACTCCAGTACTCTTGCCTAGAAAATCCCATGGATGGAGAAGCCTGGTGGGCTACAGTCCATGGGGTCGATAAAAGTCGGACACGACTGAGCGACTTCCCTTTCACTTTTCACTTTCATGCATTGGAGAAGGAAATGGCAACCCACTGCAGTGTTCTTGCCTGGAGAGTCCCAGGGACGGGGGAGCCTGGTGGGCTACTGTCTATGGGGTCGCACAGAGTCGGACACGACTGAAGTGACTTAGCAGCAGCAGCAGATCTTGAATATAGCAGAAGAGTCTCAATGTTATTCATAACAAGAGATACAAATTGAAACCACTTTGAGATACCAATTTGCTCCTATCAGATTGGCAAAAACTCAAAGGTTCAACAACACACTGGGTTGACAAGGTTGTGGGGAAATCCCTGCTCTCAGACAGGTGGGGTATAAAGTGGTACAACCTCTAGAGAAGGACGGCCTGCCCGGAGACACAAGAGACTCCAGTTTGATCGCCAGGTCAGGAAGATCCCCTGGAGTAGGAAATGGCAACCCATTGCAGTATTCTTGCCTGGGAAATCCCACAGACAGAGGAGTCTGGTGGGCTACAGTCCATGGGGTGCAAGGAGTTGGACACGACTGAGCTACTGACCCTTTTTCACTCTAGGTTTGTCACAGCTTTCCTTTCAAGGAGCAACCATCTTTAATTTCCTTGCTGCAATCACCATCTGCAGTGGTTTTGGAGCCCAAGAAAATAAAGTCTGCGACTGCTTCTACTGTATATATACCTAACCCAAATCCTAACCTCTCCCTCCCCAAGCACAGATAGTAGAGAATTAAGCATTTTTAGTAATTAAAAACTTAGAATTTATTCGGAAGCAAATTGGAGTTCAAATGCACAAATGGAGACCTTGAAATAAAATATATTAACAATAAAGTGGTTCTGGCTTTCTTTAATGTGAAAATTTGACATGTTGGCAGAAGCTGACCGAACTGACTCCGCAACAGATCATCTCCAGTGGCATCTCACATATGCTCTCTGTGTTGACTCCAAGACTGTGTGCACTGCAAGGCCATCACAGCGGTCCACAACATGTGTGCAGTCTCACAGAAGAGGAGCCAAAATGACAAGGCCAAACTGTGACATCAGTGACCCAATGAAAAAAGGGCCCCAAGCGCGCAAATTAGATGTATATGTACATTAGTATAGAGGCTGCCACTCAGTAGGTAAGTACTCTTTAAAAACACCCTTTGGGAGACAAGTCATCAAAGCCCAGCTCACCTAAGTGCTATCTAGGGAAATTTATTTGCTTTTCTACTAGATCAATAGGTAGCAAATAAGGTCAGAGACTAGAAATGAACAATCAATAAAATGGGGAAAGCACTGTAGCCTGTCACTGGCTGTGGCCACATCCTGTGTTCCTGTCCAGAGAAGCTTTTCGCAGGGAGATGGGAGGGAACACACTAATAACTATGCCACTCCATTTCTTACACACACACACCCCTTGCTTCACTGTGCTTAAAATTATGGGACCAATATTAACAGATCAAGATATCCCTTAAGAGCACCAGAGCAGATCACCCGGGGAGAAAAGCTTGCCCTAGACACTAGTTCTATGCATAACTGGACTAACAGTTTTTACCAGTTTACCCAAAGTCACTGCTCAAAGTTAGGGAAACAGAAGCAGCTGAAAGAAACACCTCACTCTCCCTCCCCTTTCTCAGGTCTGTCCTAGCTTCTTAATGAGCAAGGCCATGCCCTAGAAGGTTCCCCTTTAAACTGCTACACAATCACAAAACGTCCGATCTGTGTGAAGAGGTGAAGGGAAACACTGCATGCTGATCCAGCTACAGAAAGTTCCCCTGGTACCGCATGAATTTTTGAAGCTGTCTCATAAATTAGTTGAACCAAGACCACTTAACTTGGTCTTGTTACAAATTCTCCTGCCACAGTGGACAGTGTCAGAAATTGTAATTTTAAAATGCAAACCAAAAAAAAAAAGAGGAAGGAGGAGAGACCCTTCCACCAAAGCTGGGGTGAGGAGCTAACAGTGCCATTTCTGAAGGTTCTGGATACACAGTTTGGGATGCCCGAGAACTCAAAGATGAGAAAATGTTGTTCTGCGAGTTAACAAGATGCTTTGTTTCATTTACACCCATAGATATAACGCGGAGATAGTCTGAGGAAAGCTTAGGCCAGTCCTCAGAGCATAATCTAAGAACCCACCCCTGACGTCTCCACCAGTTTGTGAGGGTGTACACACACACTCAGTCACGTCTGACTCTTTGAGGCCCCGTGGACTGTTGGCCACCAGGCTCCTCTGTCCATAGGATTTTTCCTGGCAGGAATACTGGAGTGGGTTGCCATTTCCTTCTCCAGGGGATCTTCCAGACCCAGGGATCAACCCAGACTCTCTTGAGTCTCCTGCATTGGCAGGTGGGTTCTTTTCAAGACTTGTCAATAGATTCTGACTGCTGTTTCCTTATGTTAGTTAATCCCCTCTCTAAATGGTGAGCTTCCCAAGCACAGAGACCATGTTATTTATTCCCAGTGCACTTGGTGCTTGACACCTTGGACGCAGTGTATAAATCTTATTTTAGTGTTTGCTAAGAAGAGGCAATGCCTCTGCAGAAAGAAAAGGGAGCCCTTGCAATTTCATTCTCTTTCCCTTGGCAAATCGAGGGTGAGATCTACATTCTAAAGCAGTGATTCTCAGAGTCAGGTCCCTGTACCAGAAGTGTCAGCACCACCTGAGAACTTGTTAGAAATGCAAATTCTGAGCCCACTGTGACTTGCTGGATCATAAACTGCAGATGAGATCTAGAAATCTGCATTTTAAAAAGCCCTCCAGGAGACTCTAATGCAAAGTAAAGTTTGAGAAAGACTATTCAAAAGTTTCTGCCCATACAGCTTCCTAACCTATCCCTCAGAATAAGTAAGACAACTCTGAACAATTTTTAGATGTTTGGAAATAAAAGTTTACACATAACCGCAAGCCAGCTTTTCTGGTAGTGTTAATTAACTGCATATGTCACGCTGGTTCAGCGGTTTTTATTAATCTATCCTCTCCACTCACAGCACAGACATACATATTTTACCAATGAAAATAAAAAAGTCAAGCCAACAGCTAAGACACTAGGAAAAAAATCCTTTTTACAAACACACGGAAACACATTAGGAAATTAATGTTTACACAAAGTGACAAGAAAGTCAGTCTCCTTGGACAGAATCGAGGTCACTCTGCATTTATTTCTAACTGAAGCAACTAAAAGACATTCAGGCAAGACTTCATTCCCTCTTCACATGATTACGGTGCCCTTCTTCAGAATTTCAGGTTAGCTGCTAGTGCGCCTAAAAAGCACATCTAGATATGTGGGTAAGGACATTTGAGGTTTAAACAGGGAGGAGCAATCTTTTCACATGGAGACACCAATGATCTATCAACACAAGCCAAATTACCCTGCTGATGTTCTGGGGAAAAAATTCTATTCCCTGTGTCTGAAAAAATGCTGTATCCTAACATGGGTCTGTCTCGGAGGGAAAACAGCCCAGTATAGACACCCTTTGCAGACATAAAGAAAGGATGGCAACAGGTATCCGTTTCACAGAAGTGCCTCCGCAACAATCACATGCAAATCTAAGGAAACCAACACCAAAGTTGGAATTGTTTGTAGAAGGAACATCAAACAGCAGGAGACGAGTCCTGAAAGGTAAAATGAAGACCTCACATTGCCACAAAACTCAGCAAATCTCCCTGCCAAGTTGTGTGAGGAACACAGTAGAGGTTCTCAAACTTTAGAAGCATCAGAATCACCCTGCAGGTTTATTAAAGTTTCTGATTCAGTGGGTCGGTGCAAGAATTTGCATTTCCAACAACTTCCCAAGTTAGGCTGCTTGTCTGTTAAAATGCTTTGAGAACCACACAGCTAGCTGTTACGGAAATCAAATCTGCTACAACTCCAGCTTTGTCACAAACTAGCTGCACAACTTTGAGCAAGTCTCAAAATCTCTAGTTTGCCTTTCTCTTCTTCTTCTGAGAAATTACAACCAGAGAATCTCCTCTAAATTCCAACACTCTCTGGTTCTATGCAATACAAATTCCACCCGGATTAGCACATGAAACTGCAGGAATCCTGAGGACGAGAAGAAAGACTCCAGTCCCTGAGA
The DNA here is from genome assembly GCF_003369695.1 of Bos indicus x Bos taurus. Taxonomy (NCBI): domain Eukaryota; kingdom Metazoa; phylum Chordata; class Mammalia; order Artiodactyla; family Bovidae; genus Bos; species Bos indicus x Bos taurus. The sequence goes on along the minus strand of NC_040100.1, from coordinate 11,633,300 downwards.
CAAGCAATGAATTACATAAACAATTAAAAATCACACATACTGCTGCTGCTGCTAAGTCACTTCAGTCATGTCCAACTCTGTGAGACCCCATAGATGGCAGCCCACCAGGCTCCCCCGTCCCTGGGATTCTCCAGGCAAGAACACTGGAGTGGGTTGCCATTTCCTTCTCCAATGCATGAAAGTGAAAAGCAAAAGTGAAGTCGCTCAATGTCCGACTCTTTGCGACCCCATGTACTGCAGCCTACCAGGCTCCTCCGCCCAAGGGATTTTCCAGGCAAGAGTACTGGAGTGGGTTGCAATTGCCTTCTCCGAAAATCACATATACACACACACATATACACCCAGAGGCAACAAATTAGTCTTTGCTGTTGTCAAAAGCTAAGAAAAGCAGTGCTAACCCAATATGCCCAAGGGGTAAAAATTACCCCCTTTTTATTTCTAGAATCCCATGCTTATAAAAGAAAAAAAAAAAGTCACAGCATAAGGTAAATTTCCCTTTAACACAAAGTACTTCAATTATTTACCAAAAACTTCTTGTGGTTTTACCCTCAAAAGGGAGAAATGGGCTGCTAAGATTTATTAAATGTCAAAAATATATAGGGCAATAACAGATGCTTTCACATCCTGTTGTTATATTAAGTCTTCACAATGGTATGAAATAAATATCCCCATTTTACAGATGAAGAAACTGAGGCTCACAGAGCTTTTCAAGACAGCACAGGTAATTACTGTCTGAGTCAGGATTTGTGCTAAGGTCTGAAAAGTGAAAGTGAAAGTCACTCAGTCATGTCCGACTCTTTGCAACCCCATGGACTATACAGTCCATGGAATTCTCCAGGCCAGAATACTGGAGTGGGTAGCCCTTCCCTTCTCCAGGGATCTTCCCAACGCAGGGATTGAACTGGGGTCTCCTGCATTGCTAAGGTCTACACAATTCCAAACTTCTTTGCGTGTGGCAATGACTGATTTCTCCATCATTTCCATCTACCATGGCTCTTTAAAACACCATAAGAGAGAGAGATCCTTTTCTTAAGTTAAAATGATGAGGGTTCCTATGTTTTTTAGGTAACTGAGAGAGATCATCTTCAAATAAGAGGTCTCTCAGATAGTGCTTTTCCCAATAAGCTCTTGAATGGTAGAACTTCCAGGGGATTTATAAGGTCATTGTATTTTAAATTTTAAATTGTATTACTTTTCAAGCCTGGATAGGGCAAGTTGATGCGCTTGATTACAGTGTTAATTCATTCTACACAGCCCAGAACATTCTTAATAGGTAGGCAGTTAAGAGAACGTGGGCCAGAAGCAGACAAAGAAAACCACTCCCCGCCACCACCATCCTTCATCTGCAACACAGCCCATATTGATACCTACCATAACCCTCTAAAGTGGTCTAATTCAGAGCAGTATCAGCTGATCCCAGAAAATATTTCCCCATCTCCCCTTTTAGGCAAGCTGAGCACAAATCCGTATCAACTGAAGAGGTAACAGATAAGAACCAAGCTGAAAGGTTTATAGAAAGGAATCAATAAATGTTATTTTTCAATGCTTGCAAGGCTACTCCACTACATATTTAATTGTTCATATGTGTAAAGACTCCCCAACCTCATATTCACTCATTCTAATTAAATTACCACATGAATATGTTCCCAGAGCAACACTCCATATGCCTTTATTTCATAGTCCGATCCAAAGTGTGACCTTAAAAGTGATAGACCTTCACATTAACAGGTGTTTCTGTAACAACTTATTTCAAAGAGCAGCCAACAAAAGTGTCTTTCAAAGGTGTGGTTCTTTCCCCTCCATTGCCCTCTGTCAACCACGTGAGAAATTAGGTTTGTCCTCTGAAGAGAGAGACCTGACATGGCAATGCCACTGCCCTCCCTGAGGTACAGCCACACGGCCCGTCACCCCGACCCTGTGAAGTTCTCAGCTGGATGGCACAGTGGGCCACAGCAGGTTGCTAATGAGGCCAAGGTGATGCATCAGAACCACAGTGGGGGGGGGGGGGGGTCAGTCCACTTGGCTCAGATCCAGGGCTAACCTCACGTCTAACCTCACCCTGATAAACAGCTGGCTATAACAGACCAAAAAAATCCATTCTCCAGCAGGAAAAATATCTCCTGCATTGGATCCCACTGAGGTTAAATCACACATCGAGAATTACTACTCCTATCCTAGAGAATCAACCATGTGCAAGGCACTCAAAGAAAGTAGTAACCGCCTCTATTAACAGCTTCTACCTCATGCGAAGAGTTGACTCATTGGAAAAGACTCTGATGCTGGGAGGGATTGAGGGCAGGAAGAGAAGGGAACGACAGAGGATGAGATGGCTGGATGGCATCACTGACTCGATGCACGTGAGTCTCAGTGAACTCCGGGAGTTGGCGATGGACAGGGAGGCCTGGCGTGCTGCGATTCATGGGGTCGCAAAGAGTTGGACACGACTGAGCGACTGATCTGATCTGATAAACTCATTAAGTGACCAACATTCCACTTTCCACTAACATTTACTAAGGATCTACTGAGTGTCATGCACTGTTCCAGAAGCTGTGGACACAGCAGTGAACAAGGGGAAAATGTCTCTCTTCTCACAAAGCTTCCCACCTTTGTGGGAGAATTAAAAAATATTAACTCATAGGGTAAAACAAAGTTGTTTCAATGCAAGTAAAGCAGAGTAGGCATTAAGAGTGATTGAAGGGACTTCCCTGGCAGTCCAGTGGTTAAGACTCTGAGCCTCCAATGCACGGGGTGCAGGTTCAATCCCTGAATGTGGAGTTAAGATCCCACATGACTCGTGGCCAAAAAAACAAAACGTAAAAGAGAAGCAGAGTTATAACAAATTCAATGAAGTCTTTAAAAACAGTCCACATCAAGAAAAAAAAAAAGTCTTAAAAAACAAAAAGTGACTGGAGAGGGAGGAGATACTTTAGACAGGGTCAGGGACAGATGAGATGACGTTTAGCAAATACTTAAGAGGACACATGATAGTTACTATCAGTAATCTTTATGACTACCCCACAGGCACTTATCTATATTTTACAAATGAGGAAACTAGAGCTTAAGGTAATTGAAAGACTTGCCCAGGTTTATGAATGCCATGCCCAAGTCACAGCTCTATGATCCATGGTGCCCTTTCCACAACACAAGGATATCAAGGTACCAGCCTTGGTCTCCAACACCAGGTGTGATCCCAGGGTCTGCCCAAGGGGATTCACTCAAGTACAAAATGAAAATAGCTCAGTTATGTGTACTTCTTCTTATCTCAACCTTTAAAATTCCTATTTTTATGTATGTTTTGTAAGTGTAAATATGTGTACAATTTAGATGGGAATATTAAAAATATTTCTGACAGCAACACATGATCTTAAAAATTTCAAGGTCACTGCACTAGAGAACAGATCCCAAAGAAACAAACACAGTCCCTCTTCCCAAGAACAGAACACTATACCATGCACAGCCTGTGTTCTGTGAACATACTTATAAATTTCAAGATAAAAAATGAAATGAAAATAGGCCATACCTGTAAATCTAAGGTGCAGCTCATTGCAGTTAAGACATTTTACTCCAGTGCCTCATCTAACCAACATGCAGGCCTCTGGGGCTGGGGCCCCACACCCTGCAGATTACACGGCCTGTTCCTCTGACAGGGAAACCTGTTTACTCCACTCTGGAGGGAATCCACCAATTCATTTCAAATTGGTCACCAGACAGCAGCTGTCAACTGGTAATAACTTTTGGTCACTCCCTACCCAGGCTGTTTAATACACATGTAAACATAAGTTTCATAAATTGTTCAAATGTGTATTTACTCAAAACACCATTACGGGTCCATCAGACTGTTACAGGCTATCAGCTAAATAATATGCATTTTTTAAAAGGCTTGGCAGCTTAATACATATTTTTACTGCTCACATAACTCAAAAACAGCCTCAGAGTAAAACGTTTAATTTGACACATAAATAGTCCATTATATGGCCTAATCCTCTTTTGTGTTTTCAAAAAGGGAAGAAAGTGCCAGGGTATTTCAATTTGATAGGAGGAGCACAGCAAGGGAGGGGGAAAAATTACTCACACACAGCTGTTGATCTTACTTCAGGGCCAGGCTCAAGGCACTTGGTAAATAAAGGGGTATTTAAAAAGAAAGGGTATCTGGTTATCAGAAGCATTTAGGCTGATGGGGTTTTTTTAACTTTTTAAACAAAAATGAGAAAAGAAAGGCCATTATTGGATAGTCTCCTGGATATTAATCCTCCCTCAAAATGTCTAGTATCATTTATCTACACTCATATATTAATCTGGTAGATAAGTGTTCCTTAAAATAGGGTCTTGTAACTACTAGAAACCACAGGAGATCTGTAACTGATTTATACATCCTTTTTTCACTCTCAATATGTAAATATGCAATTACACAGACACTCAATCTTCAATGTGACCAAGAGTTGCTAGTTGCTTAATAAGTCAGTTGCCAAATAAGTGATGGGGGAAGGCGTCCTAAAATCTGTATTAGTAAATTAAAATTAGCAAGTTAGCAGAATTTCCCTGGTGGCTCAGATGATATAGAAGCTCCCTGCAATGCAGGAGACCTGGGTTCAATCCCGAGAAGATCCCCTGGAGAAGGGAATAACTACCCACTCCAGCTTTCTTGCCTTGAGAATTCCATGGACAGAAGAGCTTGGTGGGCTACAGGCCATGGGGTTGCAAAGAGTCAGGCACAACTGAGAGACTAAAGCTTTCACAAAGAACTTAACTTTTGGTCTACCAAAAGCCTGGGCTGCCTGCAACGCTGCAGAGTGTATACCAGGCACTCACACCAACGCTGGAACTCAGAGTCCTCAAGCGCTCAGGAAGGGTAACTTCTCACTGTAGCACTGGTACTGTCTTGAGTTTGGTCACAGTTTGCAACACTGCTATTCCTTTTAAATTACTTTTAGTTCAATTTTATCATTATAAATTTGACTTGTTGAAGATTATTTGGTTAATCTCACAATGTGTAGTGATGCAGATTTATCTTTTGTCCTGTAATTTTCAGTAATGAGACCTTAAGACACATATGTAGTCTGGTTAAAAATAAGAATAATCCAAACCCCTACCGCTAAAGCAGATGTATGTACGACAAGCCCACTTGCCAGAAAACTGCTAGCATAACAAATCTTCATCTGTGATTTTTATGCTCTTTAAATCACTTGCCATTTATCACCAAGGAAAGTACAACAAAAAAATTTTAGCTTAAAATTTTTAAGCTAACCTTAAAAATTATTTTTAAGGGACAGTGCTTTTTATAAGATAAAGTCATGCATACATGATTCATAAAATCATATATGTACATGCCTCACAAAATCATATATGGCCCATACTAATATTTGGTTATCTTGATGCTGGATAGTAAAGATGAAATAAGGAGCTTCTGTCCCAACTAAATAGGTTAAATCCAAAAATTTGAGAACCACAACTTCAGATCAGTAATTTATAACATTACTCTGAGTGAGAGCCACTTTTGAGAATCAGACAGAAACATACACATGTGCATTAAATTTGCATCCTGAGGCATGTTTCTTAAGTCATAAAGCCTTTCTAAATCCAAATTACTTGTGTCAAGACAATTTTGTGGTCTTACTTTGCTATGATGATTATTTTTAAGATAGTAGCTCTTTTAAAACTGCCCAAATAGATAAAGGTTAATATTGAAACGACTCCCTGGAAATTCTGCAAGGATCTTCTCCTTTTTAAACACTACTATCAAGGTCCTTGAATCCAGTGTTAAGAACCTGCCAGATTCTAGAATTAATACTGCTTTCATCATCATTTCAATATCAACTCAGAAAACTGTACCTATTATCTCTTGATCCATGTCAGGATTTGTTCCCAGTTTTGTAGACGGCAGGGTTTACTACCTTCCACTACTGAATCCTTCTTCAAAACCTTATGGTAAACGTTTTACTCTAGAGGAGAAAATAACCTATTCTAAAGGTATTCCACTTCAGTACCTATGGTCCAGTCACTGTAAGGTTACATGTCTTTAAGATTAGAATATCACCTGCTGTGTTCCCATTCCCTCACACTTGGGAAACCTACTGTCTCCCTTTCACTTTTTCACAACAGTAAGAGAAAAGTATTTCTTACACTGACCTGAAATCTGTCTTCCTATAACCTACTGCCCCACCTCATAGTATTTGTTCTTACATCATGGATCCATATGTGAAGTCTAACTTTCTCTATTCCTGAAGACAGTCTCGTGAACACTTGAAAACAGAGGACACAGCTCCCTTCTTTCCTTCTGTCCACCCTTCATGTTTTCAGGCCCACCTCCCCATTCACTTTCTCTGAATATTACCATTTTATCTGACTCTGAATTCAACATTCCAAGACAATTTTAAAAACAGAGTAATAAAGCCTGATACTGGGAAAGACTGAAGGCAGGAGGAGCAGGGAATGACAGAGGATGAGACTGTTGGATGGCATCAATGACTCAATGGACATGAGTTTGAGCAAGCTCTGGGAGTTGGTGATGGACAGGGAATCCCAGTGTGCTGCAGTCCATGAGGTTGCAAAGTGTCGGACACAACTGAGCAACTGAACTGAACTGAATAAGGCCTGGACCCTTTCTTTAAATACCTTACTTCTACCAGTGTAGCCTCAAAAGAAAGTAGTACTTTTTATGAACGTTATCAATCTGCTAACCCAATCTCTTCTAAAAAATTCTGCATCAAAACTCTGATTTCAGAAAACATGTCACTAACCCTGAGGCCAGTTTTCCTACTAAACTCAGTTCTAATCCTCAAAATTGCTGTTGCTAACGGTTCACCTGAACAAATACCTTAGTTTGCCTAGAATTAGAAGAAAACTAAGCAAGAAGTGGGAGAAAACTGGACTCATTCTGAACTCCCTAAAATAGAAAGGAGGCAAATTGAGGGGGACAGAGAATTGTAGCTCACTTTCATTTTTCTCTTTTTCTCTATCTAGTCAGAGAAGTCAGAGAAACTTCTAGAACTGGGTTTTGGAGAAAGGGTAGACTTTAGATAGGCAGAGAAAAATACAAGGTCGTTTCTGCCCCAGAATGGTCTGAGCAGAGGTACACAGGCGAGAAAGTCTCAGGCATGTTACCCTCTGACTTAAGCAAAGGGTCCACAGGGAGCTGCCTTAGGGAGTAAGGCAGGGAAGCGGGCTGGGTCACAGCACAGAGGCACTAACAGCTGGCTGTGGAGTCTAGCTTTCATTCTAGAAGCAGTGAGGAGTCACTGCAGTTTTAAAGCAAGAAAGTAACATGATGAAAGCTATATTTTAGAGATAGCGTGGGCCTCTATACACACCAGGCATTTAATCAATGATGCTGACCGGACATATAGATTCAAACTGCCAGGAAAGAAGCATCCTGTGACCTAAAACTTACAGAAAAACCACTTCCCTAGTGAATTCCACCTCAGCAGCAACTCACTTCATCTTTTTAATTTAATTAAGTACAAAGAAAGAAAACAGAATGAAACTCAGACAAGCTAGCACTGACTGTTAACGTCCAGGAGTCCCTCATGTCCCTCCTAAATCAAAATGCATATTTTAAAGTAAGCTAAAAATGATACACAGGCATTAAATATTTACTCTTCCCATTTGCTATTATTTTTCACTAGTTACTCGGCTGTAACAGTCATTAACATGCTGCAAAGGAACTTCATGTAAATTCATCACTAGTCTGGGAATACTGCTCCTCTGATGTACTGGCTGTAAGTTACACCCGGCTCAGAGGCGCCATTTCCCTACAGGCAGGGCCAAATGTCTAGTTCACTCACAATTTACAAATGATTATTTTTCTAATTAATCATTCATCAAAAAAACATAAATGGCAACAGGGTGTGAAGACAGTGCTAGCAAAAAACAGAAGGGGCACCGATCCATCAGTCCTTCCATCTCAGCCCTGGTGAACCAGCACAGCAGCCTCAGCCCTGTGGCCCTCAGGAGGGCCACAGCAGAGCTGTCAGGAAAGGTTCCTCGACCTGCTGGGACTGCTGCTTCAGAGAAGGGCTCCAGCCTGTCCCAAGGAACGACTAAGTGCCCCTCCAGCACTCCAGAAGAGCTAGCTCATTTCACAGCCAATCATCAGAACTGCCTCCCCGGTCTCTCCTGTTTCTAGTTGCTCCCAATGTCCACCCATTTACCTCCCCACACCTCCTCTCCAAGACACACACATTAAAATACTTGAGAGTGTCTTCATAATGAGGTAAGGCTGGGAGCTGGGACCTATTAGCAGAGTGCTTGCATCTGGACAAAAATCTCCTTGAGAAATAGAATACAAAGAAACTACAAGGGACTAAAAATAACTACATCCATGTGCAGTTGGGGCAATTATGAACAGTAAGATACAAAAAGGCAACAGATCAACTGCCATTTTGCACACAGCACCACCAAAGGGGTGGAAAGACCACCAAAGCTACCGCTCCTGCCCAACCCACTATCTACCCCTACCCTTATCCCATCTAAAAAACCAGCACCCCCTCCCTTTCCTTGGGGAGGAAACAAGGGTACCTGTTACTTGTTTTTGATCCCTAGTACTGTGGCACAAGTCCTAATAATAAAGCCTTGCCTGGATTTCTCATCTGGTCTCATCAATTTCTGTTGATTAAAGGGTCCAAGGGCCTGATTCAGTACCCACCATGCCATTTGAATCCACAAGGCTTTTACCAATCTCACGATGTGTGACTCTTACATCTTGAAAAGCCCTTAAATATCCCCTGGTTCAGGCCCTTTATTTTCTAGTTGGGGAAACTTAGACCAGGTGAGGTTCCAGTGTGTTCCTCATCGTCTGCCAAACACGAGTTGGGGACTCTTCAAGCAGAGGCTTTGTTTTTCCTGGTTAGGTCTCATCATCTCTGCCTCTATACTGATTAACAGAACTGTGACTAAGGACTGTGATAGCTGAGTGACTGCAGCACTGCTGCTACACGCAAGAAGGCAGGCACAACGCAAGATGTAGCCACCTGGGAAAAGACTGGCTAACTTTTAAGTACGTAAACCAGGTTTCTGAAATGGCTGTACTAAATCAGTGCTAAAGAAGCGAGTATATTAGAGACAGACATCCAGTGTCTTCCCAACTGCCAGGATCAAGTAGGTAGATCTTGGTCTGCAGACAAACTTAAACAATTCTACTTCAGGTCAACCTAGAAGTTAAGTGAAAGTTGCTCAGTCACTTCCAACTCTTTGCCACCCTACTGACGATACAGTCCATGGAATTCTCCAAGCGAGAATACTGGAGTGGGTAGCCTTTCTCTTCTCCAGGGAATCTTCCCAACCCAGGGATCGAACCTAGGTCTTCCACATTGCAGGCAGATTCTTTACCAGCTGAGCCACAGGGAAGCCCCTCAACCTAGAAGGCTGACCGCTGATCAAAAGGTGAGGAGTACAGGAACAGCTCTTACCAGATCATAATATTAAAACCCATTCTCAAGAGGTCTTACAGGCAGCAAGTCTGGGGCTATAAAGTATGCCTGGCAAAGAAGGGCTGTAATCATAAAACTGAAGTTTTAATCCCAGTCAAATAAAGCATAACCTCTGCCGTTTGGTCTCCAGCTGTACAAAGGTATACCCTTCCCACTACAGAGAAAACACTGTAAGGAAACAGTCTCCTCAGGAAGTGTAAATGAGGAGCTGGAATGGAAGATGGCCGCACTCATTCTCCACAGAGTAACTATGATATTATATGATGATTCCACTTTATACTTATTGAGTGCTTACTATGTGTTAGGTACCAATGCAAAGCACCTTACATGTGTTAGGGTTGCCAAAACCTCACAAGAACTGGACACAGGTACTGTTAGCTCCATTTTACATGGAGGAACTGAGACATAGTGGGTCACTAAATTATCCAAGGTCACATGAGTCACATATCTAGTAACTGGAAGAGAAAGGATTTTCACCCAGACATTCTGACTCACTGCCAGCACTCATAATCACCAAAGTCTCCTTCCACATCGCTTAGTATTTGGGGTAATAAAAGAGTAAGAAAAATATTTAGTTTTTGGGTTTTTTTGTTGGCTGTGCCAAGTAAGTTGTAGAATCCTAGTTCCCTGACCAAGGATTAAACCCAGGCCATATAGTAAAAGCACCAAGTCCTAACCACTGGACTACCAGGGAATTCCATATATATATATATTTAACAACAAAAAAATAGAACCCAAATTGGTGCTAAAAGAAATCTGATCTATCAAATAATCACATCAAGCTATACATGATATCTCCTAGATGTCTGGGTTCTACAATGGCCAATAGGAATCTTTGGAACAGATAAATTAAGGGAGAAGTGCAACACCCTCATTTTACAGATGATAATGGTGGGCATCAGAGCACTGAGGTGATTGGTCTAAGATCACTCATAGCAACCACAGCTTAAGTCTCCCAGGACCCAGGTCAATTCTGTGCACAATTCAGTGCCAATCTACAGGCCTTGGTCCAGCAGTATGACATTAACAAGGATGATCGCCCGGTATTTATGAGGCTGATTCCACAGGCCTGCTCAATCAAGCTAACTTACGCAACTGTCCTGTTCTCCAGGACCACTCTATCAAGTTTGGGCAACACTGTTTAAAAGACAGACCTGGTAAATACTTATGTACTGTGGGTAAGACTGTAAAATGGTGCAAGCACTATAGAAAACAGTATGGAGACTCCTCAAAAAATTAAAAATAGATACACCACATGATCCAGTAATCCCACTGCTGAGCATATATCCAAAAGAACTGAAATCATGGGCTTGAGATATCTGCACACCCATGTTCAGAGCAGCACACTATTCACCATAGAAAGAGGGGGAAGCAATTCAAACTTTCATTGAAGGATAAATGCATTAAAAAAATGTGGTATATAAGTGCAAAAGATTATTTAGCCTTGAAAAGGGAGGCTATCCTGCTACATGCTACAATATGGATGAACCTAGAGGACATTGTGCTAAGTGAAATAAGCAGTCACAAAAAGACAAACACTGTATGATTTCACTTTGATGGGGTCTCAAGCCAAATTCACAAACACAGAAAGTAGAAGCAGGGTAACTGGGGCTACAGGAAAGGAGAAAAGGGGGAGTTATCATTTAATGGGCATAGAGTTTCAGACTAGCAAGATGAAAAAGCTACGTTTCACAACAATGGGACTACAGACTACTGAACTATACGCTTAAAAATGTTTAAGAGAGAAAAGTAATGTGTCTTTCAACACAACGTAAAAAATTAGTAATAAAAAAGTGTGATGTCAAAAAAATATAGGCCTGGGATTAGTCATCTTATGCAGTTGTTTAAAGTAAATTCATACTAGACTTAATCTGAACTCACACAGAGTATTTGCCACGTGGACCAAATGCTATAAATGCTCAAAAACCAACCCTGAAAATGCCCTACCTACACAACTCTACTCAGGTATTCACAAATAAATCAACGAATGACTTAAATTAATGAATGACTGCTGAATAAAAGCTATTAAGTGATTTCTACTAGTGCGAGGCAATGCATCTGAACCCACTTCATTCTGAGAATACCATACTCATACAATTAGATTTTTCCAACATAACAAAAGACAGTGATACCTAAAAATATATCTGACTTAACAATGCAGCATCTATATAAAAAAGATGCACAAGGTTAAAAAATAAAACTGAAACTGGTTTATTCATGAAAAGGTGACTGATTTCATTTAAAGGTCTTCACATGTCAGCAAAGTAAAACATTTTCATTCATTCAACTGAAGCAGTACTTAACTGTCTCATCCAGTCAAAATAAAATAAAATAGAAAACAAACAAAAAAATCTACTTCACAGGAAAGGATGCATATAATCAACATTTGCTTCTCCTCCCTACAATAAATTATTACTAACGTAAGATATACAATTACAGCTGACCACTGAACAATGGCAGGGTTTGCAGTGTCCACCCGCGCAGGGGAAAATCCAAGTAAAACTTATAGCTGGCCCTTTGTATCCATAGCCTCGCTGTGTCCTTGGTTCCTCCGTATCCAGGGTTCCACATATGCGGAATTAACCACCCTTGAATCACGTAGCACTGTAATATATTTACTGTTCAAAAAAAATCCGTGTATAAGTGGAATCATGCAATTCAAACCCATGTTGTTCAAGGGTCAACTACATGTACTTTACAAGCCTACCATGTAGAACTGTAACACTACCCACACACTGTCCTCTCTTTTCCTGATTTCTTCTAAGTTTGGACTACTATCTAAATATTTTTTCATTCCTTAAAACTGTCAATCTGGAAAACAAATTTTAATGCAAGCAGAGTTGCTTTTTATATTTTAAATGTTTATAGAATCATCTACCAGGTAGCACACACATTTTTCTTGAAATCAACACATTTCAAAAATGAAACAGCTAAGATTATGAAGTACTTAGTTCTAGACACCTTACATATATAAACTCTATTTAACCCTCAGAGCTGCCTTATACGGTAAAGTCTGAAAAACCTACTTCACTGGTAAGGTCACTAAGGCACAGTACCATGTAGCTAGAGCATGGTTGAGCCTAGATCTGAACCGTGGTGGGCAAGTTCCAGAACTCAAGACTGTTTACCACAATGCAATGTTACTGCCCATGTAACAGCGATGAAAGAAACTAACACATATATTAGTTCTGCCATATCTCTAGGAAATAGGCCAGTAAAAAGAACCAAAAAGAAATCGTGAATGTCAAATGCCATGGTCTTGGGTCAATCACAATCTTTCTAGCTTTGTTTTTCTTGTGAAATTGGTGTAATATCTCCAATGCCTGACAATACAGGACCAGATGATGACAAAAAGCAGCAAAACTACACACATACACTTCACTAAGGCAACAGCATGGCCAAAAACTTTCCCCTGATTTCTCCCTTCTTCAACTTCTCATCCAGAGACAGACTTTTCTTTGCCAAATAAACTTTTTCCCATCCCCACAAAAGTAACTGACTATAGCACAATGTGCAGCATTACTGGCAAAAGCTAAACAGAAAGAGTTAGCACCCTCCTTCTAAGCTGTGTCCCTGTCTGAAATATAATACAGTGGGCAGGTTGTTTCTTTGAAATGGATGGATCTATGGTTTGAGGGCAGCACAGAGTGTAAATCTGTCTCCGTCAATGGCTCGCGCCATGTCTTTCTCGTTTTGTGTGCTATTGTGTGCTATCTGGCAATATATCTGTCACAGCTCCACTTCCTCCCTTCCACGGGAACAAAAGTGGAAGGAGATTGGAAATACAACCCCAGGCACAGCCTTATAAAGGCAGCAATTGAGTTTCTGAAAACTCCAGGCCAACTCCAGGCAAAGCACCAGTTCGGCTTGTCTGCACACGAAGCAATTTGGTTAGGTAATAACCCCATTTTGTCATCTTTTTTGTTCAACTAGCAATGGAAATCATATCAGAAAAACCACCACTTACCATAAAATTACTGGAAAGAGAGCAACTTGATGCTGAGACCCAGATAAAATATAAATTATGCTTTTTCACACAGCAGTTCCATCTACAACACCTAGAAGCCAATTCAAGAGGCTATGGACAGCTGAGAGATAATTCTCAGTTCTCCTTGAAATGTTCTATAAAGCCTCAGGGGAGATGGAAAACGCCAGAATTGCTGCTCTCAATGTCTCAGTCCAGCCACCAAGACCCATGGGCCTGGCTTCAAGAAACACTCGCATGAGGATCAAGGAACAGACAGGCTTTTCCTGTGCCTGCCCAGAAGAATGCTGGCCTTTCAGATTAGCTCTTCCAGATTCCAGAGGTCATCCTGAGAACTTGAAAGAGTATTACAAAATCATTGTCCTTCAGCTCCAAGCATCTTAAAAGCAATTTATCAATATCACTGCCAGCTTCACCCCAAGAGCCTGCTTTGGAATAACAACAACTGCCCAGGGTCTCAAAGAGAGCTTTCCCAGAGACCTGGCAAAGATCCCCAGGTTTAAATGACTGGTCCCAAAACCCAGCATTAAATCTCAGCCCATCTGAAAGTGCACTTATGAAAAACCACCATTCAGCACAAAGTTACATGACTTGCAAATGATTCTGCTTCTGTCAAAGTTTGCTTTTGGTGCTTACAAGCCAGGCAAAGAATGGAATTCAATACAACTACAAAATTAACAACAGATGGCCTAATACACTTAACCTAGAGGAGTACACAATGTGAGCAATGTCTCCAAAAAATAAATCTCCCCAGGAAGGCTATAAGAATATCTGAAAAGCACCAAAATAAAGATTGGTGGTTTTGAAAACAAAACTCAAAACTTGATTAGATCAGCATTTGAGCATTACCATTTCCCTAACCACAGTAACCAGTCTCCTTTCATCTATGTGGGGCCGCCTGCTGAGGACAAGACACCATCTTTTCTCTCGATTCTTCAAATAGACAAGTTTCTCTTTCTACCTCTATATATATTCACTACTGCTTAGTAAGGCTAGGTTAATGCTGGGTTTTCTAGTTAAGCAGTCTGGTTGTACAACAGTACACAAACAATTTTCAAACAATCATAGTATAATAAAAGATAATCAGCATGAACTTTAATAATACAACTCAGCTTTCAAGATTCAGAAGATAGGAAAACATGGGCCTTAATAGTCCTTGTTGGATGTGCTAGTTATCACTGTTAGTCAAGGCAGTGTGACGACAGCTCGGAGACCAGTGCTGTGTGCTGTGCTTAAGTCGCTCAGTCACGTCTGATTCTTTGCAACCCCATGGACTGTAGCCTGCCGGCTCCTCTGTCAGTGGGCATTCTCCAGGCAAGAATACTGGAGTGGGTTGCCATGCCCTCCTCCAGGGGATCTTCCCAACCCAGGGATTGAACCCAGGGCTCCCGCACTGCAGGCAGACTCTTTTTCACCATCTGAGCCACCAGGGAAGCCCAAGAATAATGAAATAGGTACCCTAATCCTTCTCCAGGGGAACTTCTGGACCCAGGATTCAAATCAGGTAGATTCTTGCAGGTGGATTCTTTACCAGCTGAGCTACCAGAGACCATTGTGGGGCCCGCAACTCTCAAATTCAGGAAACTCTTCTCTGGACTTTGGGCTCTCCTTATTTATAATGCAATAGTGGTTTTCAGGACCTCTAAACTCTTCCAGCTCTGACAGCCTAAACATTTTCAGAAGTTCTCATATGCAAAAAGCTCCCCTTAAGAAGGTGTCCAAGTAGACCACATTTTCTATCTGCCTAAGGGAATTTTCTATCCACTAATAATTTTCAAAGACTTTCCATGAACTGGCACCAAAACTGCCCCTTGTGATTTTTTTTTATTGTTAAAACAGATAGAGAGAAGTTAGTTGTGTGTTCTCGAAAAGCATCTATAACACAAAAACCAACAGGCTTACTTTTTAAATCAAGTGAAAACCTGCTGCCCCATACAAACCATAGTAGGAAAACAGTGTTTCAGGCCTGAATAAAAACTTAGATTTAAAAAAAAAGCTGTCTAGCTACATGTAAAATAATGAAATTAGAACACTTCCTAACACCATACACAAATATAAACTCAAAGTGGATTAAAGACCTAAATGCAAGACGAGAAACTATAAAACTCTTAGAGGAAAACATAGGCAGAACACTCAATGACATAAATCAAAGTAAGATCCTCTATGACCCACCTCCTACAGTAATGGAAATAAAAACAAAACTAAATAAGTGGGATCTGATTAAACTTAAAAGCTTTTGCACAGCAAAGGAAACTGTAAGCAACTTGAAAAGACAACCCTCAGAATGGGAGAAAATAACAGCAAATGAAACAACAAAGGATTAATTTCCAAAATATACAAGCAGCTCATACAATACCAGAAAAACAAACAACCCAATCAAAAAGTGGGAAAAAGACCTATCAGACATTTTCTCCAAAGACATACAGATGGCTAACAAACACATGAAAAGATGCTCAACATTGCTCATTATTAGAGAAATGCAAATCAAAACTACAATGAGCTATCACCTCACACCTGTCAGAATGGCCATCATCAAAAAGTCTACAAACAATAAACGTTGGAGAGGGTGTGGAGAAAAGGGAACGCTCTTGCCCTGCAGGTGGGAACGTAAACTGATACAGTCCCTATGGAAATGGCATGGAGATCCCTTTAAAAGCTAGGAATAAAATCACCACATGACCTAGCAATCCCACTCCTGAGGAAACCAAAGTTGAAAAAGACACATGTACCCCAATGTTCACTGCAACACTATTTACAATAGCTAGATGGAAGCAAGCTAGACATCCATCAACAGATGAATGTACAAAGAAGCTGTGGTACATACACACAATGGAATATTACTCAGCCATAAAAAGGACTGCATTTGAGTCTGTTCTAATGAGGCGGATGAACCTACAGCATATTACACAGAGTGAAGTAAGGCAGAAAGAGAAAGACAAATACCGTATACTAACACATATATGGGGAATCTAGAAAGATGGTACCAAAGAACTTATCTGTAGGGCAGCAATGGAGAAACAGACATAGAGAACAGACTTGTGGACATTGGGAGAGGGTAGGAGAGGGTGACATGTATGGAGAGAGTAACATGGAAAGTTACATTACCATATGTAAAATAGATAGCCAACAGGAATTTGCTGTATGTCTCAGGAAACTCAAACAGGGGCTCTGTATCAACCTAGAGGGGTAAAGTGGGGAGAGAAGTTCAAGAGAGAGGGGATATGTGTACACCTATGGCTGATTCATGTTGAGGTTTGACAGAAAACAGCAAAATTCTATAAAGCAATCATCCTTCAATTAAAAAATAAATAAAATTTTTTAAAAGTTGTCTAGGAAAAAAATTCATTAAAAAGAGAAATGAGATACTTAAAGAACAATGAAAGTAATCCTTCTTTACTTTCAGGTTTGCCCTCCCCAAGACAGGCAACAGGGACACAAAAAGGATCTTACCAATCTAATACCTGGACTGTTCTTTTTTTTTTTTAAGTCGCTCAGTCGTGTCCAACTCTTTGCAACCCATGGACTCTATAGTCCATGGAATTCTCCAGGCCAGAATACTAGCACAAGTAGCCATTCCCTTTCTCCAGGGGATCTTCCCAACCCAGGGATAGAACCCAGGTCTCCCATATGGCAGGCGGATTCTTTACCAGCTGAGCCACCAGGGAAGCCCATGAATACTGGAGTGGGTAGCCTATCCCTTCTCCAGCAGATTCTCCCAACTCAGGAATCAAACTAGGGTCTCCTGCCTTACAGGCAGATTCTTTACCAGCTGAGCTACCAGATTTATTTAAATTTATTTTTAATTTAATTTAATTTAAATAAATTTATTTAAAGATTTATTTAAATCAAGATACCTTGATCTAGCTGACTTCACCCAAATTGTGGTATGAGACTTCCGTCTTTCTATCTTCACCCAGACCACATAGCCTGAAAAATTACAAGAGGAGGCTCAGAACTCAGTTAAGAGTGTGGTCATTTCTGGAAACATCTGCATTTTCAAAAAGTAAGCAGAACATGGCTTTTCCTCAACAATTCTCTAAATGCATAAAGAATTAGAGGAAAGTAACCTCAAGGAAGGGAAAGGCTGCTGACATCTCAGTACTTCTATGAAAGCCACCCTGGATAATCCGAGGGCTATACTTAAAGGTGTACAATGAGCTTCTTTGATTTCCTTGTGTCTCACTTCCCTTCTAAAATGCTGTCAATTATATGATGCACTGATGTGGCTGCAAATAATTTCTTATTTCTAGAATGATATGGCATCCTTCAGAATAACTGGAGGTTATTTCTGAGCACTGCAACCCTAGGCTCAGGAGTTGCTGACTGCATTTCTTAGGTACGCAGGTTTTAGTCTCCCTTTCAGTCTTCCTATCCACCTCCACCTCACCAGTATGTACCTTAACCAGGTCTTCAAAAGCATAAAAATATATAAAATTTACTCCTCAAACTTTCTTAAAGATCTGCCAAGATGATGCCAGTCCTCTGAGATGTGAATATATACACATACAAATACACACATCATGTGGCTTTCAGTTCAAGAGTCAAAACCACAACCAAAAAACCACCCTGGGAAATGATCAAAGTACAGGATTCTGCTTGAAAGAGAAAGAGCCCTAGAGAGAATTAAGTGGCTACATGAATCTGTTAAAAGTCTTAGTAAGTGTCACTGGTCTTATGGGCAAAGTATAGTATATGCTTAGGTTTTCTTTCTTCTTTTTAAAGATTTATTTATGTATTTGGCTGCACTGGGTCTCAGCTATGGTGCTCAGGATCTTCAGTCTTCAGCTGCAGCACACAGAAGCTGGTCCCCTGACCAGGGAACCAACCTAAGCCCCCTGCCTTGCAAGCACAGAGCCTTAGCCCTGGACCACCAGGGTAAGTCCCAGAAGGTTTTCTTTCACACATTTTTCTCTTTAATTTCTTTAAAAAGCAATACTAAAAATAAACATCAAAACTTAAGGTTTATGCAATTCGAAGAAGTTCTAACATCAGAGCTGGCTTCTTATCCAGGAACTAGGCCACAGACTCAGAAAAAGGTCAGAGTCTCTCACTTGAGCTACTTTTAAAAGGGGTTATTTCTACCAGAGGCTCCTTATTAGATTTGGTAAGGTTCCCAGAACAGAGAAGCAAGGACTCTCTTCCTCTATCTTGTTACAAATGTCAAAGCATTATCGAGAACAAACTGTGGTCAGACCAGTTTCTCCTCTATTAAAGACTTACACCATTGTCAACGATTACTCACAGGACTGAAGACACCAAAACTAACACAATAACACGTGCAACCAACTAAACTACGTGGGAGCCCAAATATATATAGGATGCCGTGCACAACCATCAGTCCGTCTCCTCAGACACCCTCTTGTCCTGACCCATTCTTGCCCCTGACAGTCTGAACAGAGCACTCAGCTCAACTGCTCTTTCTCTAGCTAACTGACCTGTGAACAGAGCACGAGGTCTACACCACAGGAACTCAGATAAAGCAGCTCTCAACTCTCACCACACAACTGAATACCTGGCTGCACCATGCTCTCCACTGTTACTTGGCTTCTTTTTAGGCAATAAATAAAAATGAACCGATTAAGAATGGTTCTCTTCCCAGCCCTGCCCAACACACTAATGGGCGACCACTGCTACTCTCTAAGTATGCCCTGGATTCTCTTTTTACAAAACAGGAGTACAGCTTCCTGGTCCTAATTGGCTCAGATGGTAAATGTATAAATTACACATTTGCAATATGCAGAAACAGTTAATATTTAGGGAAAGTATGAACTTAAGTTTGGGACTTGAAGTACCTATGAAGAAAAGAGTACTCCAAACAAAACAAAACAAAACCCTTATTTCAGGCTTCTAGGTTCTCAACATCAGATTTTCATTCTTGCTATAACAGTCTATTACCAACCCACTTTTTGCCTGAGAAGCACATGCTAAAATACACACTGACGTCAAACAACTGATGTACCTTCTGGAGTAACCCACATCAAAGCCAGCTAACATATTACCCTATATCTATAAAAAGACCCTTCTACCTATAAGGCAAGCAGAAATACAAACAAAGCCTTATTCTGACCAATTTTAGGGCCAAATTCTTAATGAAAATCTTTCTTCTTGTCACGAGCAACTTACAGGGACACAAACTTGGCCACAGATATTGATGGAGCTGGCTCTGGCAAAGTGAAAGAAAGCAACATGCCAGAACAGTCATGATTGTCCCTTAACAGGCTTCCATTTCTCCATTAGGACCAAAATATACATGGCGGGTGGAGAAGGAAATGGCAACCCACTCCAGTACTCTTACCTAGAGAATCCCGTGGACAGAGGAGCCTAGTGGGCTGCTGTCCACGGAGTCGCACAGAGTTGGAAGCGGTTAAAGCGACTTAACATACATTCATGCATTGGAGAAGGAAATGGCAACCCACTCCAGTACTCTTACCTAGAGAATCCCGTGGACAGAGGAGCCTAGTGGGCTGCTGTCCACGGAGTCGCACAGAGTTGGAAGCGGTTAAAGCGACTTAACATACATTCATGCATTGGAGAAGGAAATGGCAACCCACTCCAGTACTCTTACCTAGAGAATCCCGTGGACAGAGGAGCCTAGTGGACTGCTGTCCACGGAATCGCACAGAGTTGGAAACGGTTAAAGCAACTTAACATACATTCATGCATTGGAGAAGGAAATGGCAACCCACTCCAGTATTCTTGCCTGGAGAATCCCAGGGACAGAGGAGCCTGGTGGGCTGCTGTCTATGGGGTCGCAAAGAGTCAGACACGACTGAAGCGACTTAGCAGCAGCAGCATACATAGCGGGAAGCAGAACAAATAGGTCTTCAGCTCCCCAAAATGACCACTATATAGGCACACCACCCTTCCAGATTCAGAGAATGTAAGGTCAGGTGACGATCAGCGCTTCCTTTAATGTAATCCCCAGCCAGTCTGTCTCCCCCTTTCTTTTCTGACTAAAAGTACCAGGGACAGGCCTGCCAATTTCCTTTTTTAGTGCCACAATCTCTTGTCTTAACCAGACAGTCTCCTTCTGTGTCCCACTAAAGCACAGAATACAATCCCTGTTTCTAAAAACACACAGTCCTTTTGAGGATTTTCCTTTTCTCTTTTGGAGTATATAGAGCTAGAAACAACAAGGAAACAGAAAAACAGGCAAAGGGTTCAAGCTGCATTCTCTAAGGAAAGCATTCACCAATGACTGATTCCAAGAACAAACTCTAGAAACATGATGGGTTTGAATGCAGTCACCATGAGCTATGAACTGAATCAAGAGCCACTGAATGATCACCCAACGGCTAAAATAAAGTGAGTTATTGACAGTCCACAAATTCCCAGTGGTCCCCAGCATAGTCAGAGCCCCAAAATCACAACTGGCATTTTGCTGCCTTTTCTAGCAGAGAACTACTTCAATTCACATATCTGATCCTTGCAACAGATATGTGGGAAATGAGAAAAAGAAGAAAATGTCAACAGCTTATGAAGACACTTAGCTCTCAAGACAAGATGGGCATCTCTGTGCCTGGGTCTCTGGGATTCTGGCCAATGAAGTGTGCCATAACATCACTGGAAACCATTCAGGAAGTGATGCCAGATCCCAGCTGGGATAAAGAATATTTGTAGAGGACTGCTTGAGGACAGGCAGCTTATCCACGCCTGGACGTGTTCTAAACGCTGTCCTTGGCTCAAGCCAGACCTTCAGAGCTGCCTCTATGGAATATATGATCTTGGCTCCTATGGTTACTCTTTCCCCAAATCATATTTTGTCACCGTTTTATTAATATGCACTGGGGGAGTATAAAAACAATTGTTTCACAAATCACTATTTTGCATTTTGAAGTTCATACCTTCATCCTCTCCACGAAGAAAATTTCTTGGAAAAGTTCAGAAATGTTTCCCTCTTTGTTCTGCCCCTCTTACCTACTGCATAAGCACCTACCCTACCCTGCGTGAATCTGCCCATTAGCTTTAACACGATTTTACTCTATTTTCTTTACACGTATAAAGAAAACACGTGTAATTTGCCCAATTTCCTTATTTTAACTCTGTCACGTTGTACATGCTTCGGTAAGCCAGCGCAAAGCTTTTTCTCAAATGACACCAAAACTTAAATAAAGCAGAACAAAGTACCTTCATAAATAGTATTCCCTACACAAACTGCTGCTTCACCCAAATGACCAGCAACCTTAAGGGAGGGGGACAAATCTAGCTATCCTAAAGGGACATCTTCACAACTTTATTCACAGCCATATCATTCATCATCATCAATCAAAACCCAGAGATCAATCTCAAACTTACACACTTGGATAGTAGGCTGCCAAACTCAAGATACACACACTGGGCCCAAAGTTGAGCATTTGGGGCTACTCCTATTCATTCCTTTTTTTGACCTAAGTAATACCTCATAGTGAACACTTTCCTATATGCTTTCTTACTTGATCATTTTAACAATGTTGTAAGTAGACTGGGCAAGTGTTGGTACCCATTCTATAGGTGAAGAAACAGATTACTTGAGTGATTTGTCCAAGGCTAATGAGTGCTGGAACACATGCAGAAGGTGGTACAAGAAACAGCCAGCCACACAGCTTAATTAATTATGCCCTAGAGTTTAACAGAGGGAGAACACACCTGTCCACAAACCTTTTCTTTTATATTCTCCTGGCTTAAGAATTTATAGCCACCAGGCTTCCCTGGTGGTCCAGTGGTTAAGAATCCACCTACGAACACAGGGTGCACAGTTTCAATCTTTGGCCCAGGAAGATCCCACTTGCACCAAGGCAACGAAGTTGCCAACCTTGCACCACCACGACTGAGCCCTGCTCTAGAGCCTGTGCACCACAACAAGAGAAGCCACCTCAATGAGAAGCCTCTACACGGCAACTGGAGAGCAGCCGCTGCTTGCCACAACTAGAGAAAGCTCGTGTCCAGCCATGAAGATGGGGTGCAGCCAAAAATAAATTACATTTTTTAAAAAGTGAATTTACAGCCACTGTCCTTTCAAGTGGCAGTAGTGGTTACAAACCCGCCTGCCAATGCAGGAGATGCAAGAGACGCGGGTTCGAGCCCTGGGTCGGGAAGATCCCTTGGAGGAGGGCATGGCAACCCACTCCAGTACTCTTGCCTGGGGAACTCCATAGGCAGAGGACCCCGGCAGGCTAAAGTCCATTGGGTCGCAAAGAGCTGGACAGGACTGAAGTGATTTAGCAGACCCAATATACAACCTAAAAAATAAATTTTATTTTGGTCTGATCATGAATGATGACAGATATTTCTGGGGTCCCACAGGTTTTTCTGTGCCATCATATTCCTAACTTTAAGCTTCAAGCCACAGAAATGTCTCTCCAAATAGAAACTTTAAAACTATGGGTTGTGTGTTTTTTTTGGAAGGATGAGGTAGGAAGGGGGAAAAAACTATCATTCCAATACTGGTTTTGTTTACAGAAGATGAATTGAGGCATCCTCTCAATTCCATCTGATTTCTTGAGATGGGCAAATGTACTTTTCTCCTTTCTTTAATTCTTCAAGTGTGTATTTATACTCTAAAATTCAGCTGGTATCTCAAAAAAAGAGGTACCTAATTTTTTTCCTTCTACTACAAATTTAACATTTGAGAAAAGATTCAGTATTAGGAGCTCCAGAGGCCCAAATATCAGAAAATCACAGAATTTTAGAGTTGGTAAAGCCTTAGTAATAACAAAGAGGAGTTACTATACATCCCCTCCTCAGTCACACTCATGCCCTGAATGAACACATCATTTCTACTTCTGTCCTATTTTGGTCTTGCCCACGAAGTTCTGAATTCCAGGATTCAACCTGAAAGAACAACATACAGTTTCGGGACGAGGTGTTTAGGCAAGGAGGATAAGGTAGCAGTCCTGCTGGTATATACGCTCCTAAGTCACCCGCTTAATAACAAAGATCACAGCAAAGTCATCCAACTAGAAATGTTTAGATCCATGAACTCAAAAGTCTAGGTATGAGCTGACAACACCCAAGCCCTACTGTTCATTATGTCACCTGTCTGTGAAAGCAGAAACCAGGCCTCCATCTCTGTATCCACAGAGCTGCACAAAGCACCTGGCACACTGAGGGTGTTCAGTAACTAACTATTCAATACGTGAATTAATGAAATAACTTCCCAGCCCACAAAAGAGTATAAGCCTGTTGGAGTCAGTTCGACTCAAACACAACACACCATACACACCTACTTCATAAAAGGAAAAGACTGAATTTTTTTTACAGTTTTCTTTAAGGGGAAAATAATAAGCTTTCAAGTAGCTCTTGAAGCCAGAGTTACGTAACAAAATTTAGCTTTTATGAAATGTCTGCATAGTAAATAAGAGCCCAACTTGGTCTCTTTAATTTCAAGTAAGAGCCCAACTTAGCCCCTTTAATTTCAAATATCTACAAGATAAACTTGATTTAAATACTATTTATGTTATTTGTAAGATTTAAATGTTAGAAATAACCTAAATGTCAAATAATAGAGGATTGGGTAAATAAACTATAATACATCCAAACAGTGGCCCTCTATGTAGCTATTAAACTAATTCAACAGAATCTTGAAACCTCATGCCAAAATATTATAACATAATAAATCAAAAAGTCAAGGCTTAGATACATATATACATATATATAAGTATATACTTTTATTAAAATCTGAAACCATGGAAGTGAATAGAATATATATTTGTTCTCAAAACACTGGAAAGATATATGTCAAAAAAGAAAAGCGATTATCTCTTGATGGGAGGACTAAAGAAAGCATTTTTGCTTTGTGCTTTCTTGATATTTCCATATTTTTATCCAGTAAATACACATACACAGTGAAACATTACACATACCAAAAAACGCATAAAACATGTATGTTTTCCAAAAGAATAACAACACTGTTGTAACCACAGTCATGGTTAAGAAATAAAACATTTACAGTCCATTAAAGGCCTTTGATGTGTTCTCTGATGATCAAAACTCCTTTGCCACCCACCTCCCCAATTCTCCTGATTTTTATGTTTATCATTACTGCCAAGAAACTATTATTAATATTTATATGATGGGGGGGGAAATGGCAGGTTCTTGCTACAGGTATGAAACTATGTGGGGGAAAACCTAATTCACACTTTTAGTAGAATACGATTCTAAAATCTTTTCCAAGCATGTACTTGTATTCAACCATACGTCCTGCCTCATCTGGTCTAAACATATGGCTGACCATAAGTTAGGAACGATGGGCAGCATAGGACTAAAGCTGACGATTTCAGCATCATTTTTCTAGTCAAGTGATATAACCAGCCACAAAGTAATTCAACAACAGTTTTACAAATTACAACTTGCTTAGCAAACTGGCTGCTGGGTTCATGGAAAAGAAGAGATTTACTTATCTTGACTGACAAGGTATCTTCAGAAAGACTGCTATGTGCTAAGATGTATCAGACTGTACATTTAAGTACTGTGCAGTAATAAACGATAGACAGCTCACTTCCTTCCCTGAATAACGCTAAAAGTGGGCCAGTCACAATCACTATGCTTTGACAGAGGGTGTGGTATGCATCTGTGCACTTAAAAGATTAGTTTTATACACTTGAGACTCCCAGAAAATATTATTTGGTGACAATCATTAGAAGTTACTAAAGCTGTGTTATCAACACAACTTTCTTCGTTATTTGAAACTTAAACATCCCCAAGTGGAAGCCAAAATAAAGTAGCTAGAGTTACAAAAACTGAACAGAGGGAAAATAAGTCAATCTATAATCACCAGGAATGAGCTAGCTAAAACCAGAGAACATCTGGAACAACCCACTGTACCCTCGGTTACTGCTCTCTTTCCACTCAGTGTGTGGTGGCTGCTATTGGAAAAATCACCTGGATTGGCACGTCCTTTGAATACACACTATTTAAGCATTCATTTGTTGCTTACCATCAGCTGGCACGCCATCAATTGCAACAGTAACTAAATCTCAGACAAAAGATGTATTGAACAGCAAAAGGATTATTATCCTTGCTGGTATTTTTGGAAGGCTGTTGCTGCGTGAGAAAAACAAATGAGAGAAGTGTAGCCATGTAACTGATGAAGAGCAGCACAAGCACAATGTTTTATGGATGGGTAGAGGTAGAAGGCAGGCTGCAGAGTCGATCAAGAAAGCAGGTGACTTCAAAGCTGGGAGGTTTACCTTCACAGTGATTACTGCTCCTGGATTGGAAATGGGACGCAAGGCAGCAGAGAACACATTATAAAGGTAAGAAAATGAAGAGAGGCAGAATCAAAGTATCTTGCTATTCACACTCTTGGCATTCCTGAAAAGTCCTTCTTTGGCCATTTCTCTTTCTTGCTAGACGTGTACTGTCTTAAGAGCAAGAAGTTCATATCTTACAGGTCAGGAAAACCATATACTTGACTCCTACTACTGTTTCCCTTTTATGAGGAAAGTGGTGAAGTAACTATGCATGTCTCCAGCACAGATGTACCCTTAGCCTGAAAAGATCATTTTTAACCAAAGAAAAACCTCTGAAAGAGTAGATGAAAAACAGTACTCACCAAGCAAAAGAGTAATAGGACCTGACCACCAAGGACTTGGGGTATCTAAAGTTGGTTACTGAATGAAGTTTGGAATTTTCTGGGAAGTGCAAAAGTACTCTTACCTAATTACACAGTATTCATTATTCAAATAACATTTGAGGGTTAAAAGAATGCAGATGTTGTTAAGAAGAAAGAAAATTTTTCCTGCATCAAACTGTCAAAGAAGAAAACAGACAGAAAGATAAAGCAGTCTCTCTCTCACTCTCTTTTTTTCTCTCTCTCCCTATATATGTATGTGTGTGTCTAACATTAAGATATCAGATTCATTTTAAGGTTTTTCAAAAGACAGAGACATTCTCTGAACACAGAATATGGAATTTTATTTTTTGGCCTCACCATGCAGCATGTGGGATCTTACAGTTTCTCACCCAGGGATCAAAGCCACATCCACTGCATTGGAAGCACAGTCTGGACTGCCAGGGATGTCCTGAGAATACAGGACTCAATTGAGTGTCCTTACTCTCCATTTACCAAAGACACTGCACTCTAATTCCATAATGGCAATCCTCTGAAGCACCAATATAATACAGTCCAGGTATGTGCATTTCTAATGATCTAACATCACGCAGTGATAGAACTCAAGACAGCCTAAAGAAATGAACAGATAGTAGCAAGCCTGATAAACCATTTATCTTGAAAATCACCTGTGAGGAGCTGGTTTCTGGCAAATATGGCAACTTGTACAGACAATTACACAATCATTAAATGTATGATTATACTCTGATTATTAACTACTTCAAAAATACTGAATATATGAATAATTTCTTCAAAAGCTGGTGCTTAAAAGGCTAAACAGAAGGAATTTGGGAGGGAGAGTGATTATATGGGACAGAGAGGAAGGCTAGCACCGAGAACTTTATGGTTCTAGGAAGAAATGATGGGCAAGGTAACGCAAGAGATCACATCAGGGCTGAACTCTGGACAGATCAAATGCCGCATGACCCTGACTAAGTATGTTCAAGGCAGATATATTTCTGTTGTTCAGATGCTGCACCCCAAACTCTGCAGAGCTAATGCTGCAAAGACAATCCTGTATCAGGTGTCATAGAAATTAACAACTGAACTCAGCCTAGGACTCCAAAGAATTTATCACTTTCTGCACAGTCAGAACAACTTGAGTTTTGTCATCACCATTTCCACTGGCAGTATCCATCTTATCTTTTAAAATATGCTCCTATAGAGTTCAAATACCACCAGCTCCCTGAATTTATATAGTACCATGACCTTAACCCACAAAGTGAAGTCAGAGTAAAAAATGCTTAGAGGAGAAGAGAAGAAAGCCATCTTTTAATGAACTAAAACACAGTAAAATGGGAGCATAAGTGAGGAGGAGAACAAGTAAGAGAAATGCAGATGTGTACACTGAAGGAGCCACAGATACATATAATGACATTTTACAGGGTCTCAGTTTTACCATTTGCAAAATGGGATGTGTTTTTCCACAGTCAGTCTGGTACCAACCTTAAGAACACAAGAAAATAAAAGAGGTGAGTCATCCAAACCTTTCCTATCTTCCCTTTGATTCCAAAACCAACACTTGTACCTATCACCTAAACTAAAACCACGGAACTTAATGTCAATAAATTCACAGCCCCTACTGGCCAAACCCTTCAAAACCAAACATCTCATGTGGTACACCAACACCATTATGAAGCCAAATGGAAGCAAAAGACAAAATAAACTCATTCTTGCCATGTTACACTGTTAACCTCCTCAACATGACAATTTATTACTGAGCCTCAGCTCTAAACTGACAGTCAGGGAGTGGGGAGGCTGACTTCATAAATGCCACCCTGAAGAATTTTCAGGGTAACAAACAACCTTGTCACACTGGTGCTTTCGCTAAGTTACTCTGTTTGCAGGTTTTCTTGGTTGTAGCACGAGACACAGCGCTTTCCACCTGACCACTTTTCCTGGTTTACTCGAACAAGCAGTTGCTCTGGAAACCGCAGCAATATCACCATGGTTAATGTAAAATATTAATGTCTCATTTGTTCAACAGTTTTGTGGAAATTAAAACTTTTAGGTTAATCATATACTGAACAATTTTAATTAAAACAGTTATAAAACAATTAATCCACAAGAGCTAGCTTGGAACTTTGCCAGCCTTATTGGTTTAATGCATGTAGGCAAAACTCATTTTTTTTCCCTTTTGACTTAATGAATGCTAATATGTGACACAAAATATGCATACTAAGCTCCTAATACAGTTAGTCCATCTGGTTTTTCTTACATTCTCTATTTGTCATTTTTCTTTGATAGCAAAATTGAAAATGAGTTCTCTGTGTTAGAAATGATAATGATGCCATGTGCCGTGCTTCATTAAAAACTGCTCTTTGTAAAAATCTTCCCTCGTGAAATAAACACTTAAGTACTCTCTTCTGGCTGTTACAGGGCCAGGAGTAAAAGGAAAGACAGCCCATGGACCAGGTCCAGAACCACAACTGCAGTTTGAGATAATACTGCCCTTTCACTGCCATTTCCAAAAGATTCTTTGCTTTCTGAAGGTATTATGAAGACATGGAGGATAAAATATGAGTTTTAAACATCTAAGACAAATTCTCAAGTGTTTCAATTTGTTCCACATTACAATTTGTTTGATTCATTTTGGGATCTATTTGTTTGCCAAAGTAAGCACAGTTCACGCCCTTTGTTAAATATTTAATGAATGCAGAAATATCTTTTTAGCACAAGTTAAGAGACCTGTTATTTTCTGATACACTGTGTCTCACGACACCTTCAGATTTGTTTTCCAGGAAAGAGCCCTCAAAGAAGTGCACTCAGCTATTACCTTCCACTACATCCCTAAGCCTTGCCATGAACCTGAATACTCTAGGATTTATAGTTTATCAAGCTTCAGGAATACAAAAGGTACATACCACTCAACCCTTCTAGTAAAAGCACAGACATAGGTACTTAATCTCGGCTCCTGATTCAAATGTAAGCAACTATACTGAGTCCTATTAGAGATGAAGAAATGAGTTCAATGTACCTCAACCCTCATATGGTGAAAATGATCCCCAGCATAATTATATTAGCTGGTACCTTCACATCTGGTGTGTATCTTGTTATTTCTGATTGGACAATCTCATGTGAGCCATATAAATCCATAAAAGGTATTAGATTTCCCTCTTAACCACCTTTCATTCAGTCCAAAAGAAAAAGTTCTCTACTTTCATTATGCTTAAAAAGCAGTTGGGCTAGAAGACTTACCAATTTAAGTCCAATGTGTCAGCCAAGGTGTTCTGAGAAGTTAGTTTCCCTCATGAAGGTAGCAGAGCATAAAGCTGTTTGGCAGTATAAGTACCAACCTGAATATGAAACTTAACTAAAATAAACATCAACATTTAAAAGCCTAATCCCAAACAACAGAAATATTTAAAATTCAGACAATCACCTGAATTCCAGTCAGTCAGTAAAAAAGTAATCATTTTTATAAAAGTCTGTTCTGATAAACTGTCTAAATATAAGTGTTTAATAATGTCCATGTGTAAGAAGCAACTATTTTTTCTAGCCTGATCCTATGAAACCACACTCAATAGAACTAACAGGAATGGACTAAATGATAACAAATGAACTTTCAGCTCTGAAGTTCTATAACTGAGTAAGATTTGCTTTATAACTAAAATCATAAAAATGTGAGGGTTGGGAGAGACCTGTGAGATTACTAAACTTCACTACAAACTCCCTCGTTTTGAAAATAAGGAAAAATAACGTATCACACTTCTAGTGCTAGGAAGTTGAAGGCAAGAGCTAAAATGACATTTAAAGATTACAAAGGGATTTCAACTACCACCAATATTCAAGAGGGACTTTCACCTCTCACCTTATCACCAATATCTGAGAGGGACTTTCAATATGCCAAAGCATCTAAATGAAGCTCCAGCCCTGCGGCTATCCTCTGCTTCTGGGGCACTTCTTTTCTTATAAGGTAGGGTTACAATGAGCGGAGAAGGCAATGGCACCCCACTCCAGTACTCTTGCCTGGAAAATCCCATGGACAGAGGAGCCTGGTAGGCTGCAGTCCATGGGGTCGCTAAGAGTCGGGCACGACTCAGCGACTTCCCTTTCACTTTTCACCTTCATGCATTGGAGAAGGAAATGGCAACCCACTCCAGTGTTCTTGGCCTGAAGAATCCCAGGGACAGGGAGCCTGATGGGCTGCCATCTATGGGGTCGCACAGAGTCGGACACGACTGAAGAGACTTAGCAGCAGCAGGGTTACAATCAGGTGATCTTACTTCAGGGGTGCTACTGACACAGAGGCCAAAAATGCTGCTAAACATCCAACACTGCACAAGACACTCCCCGCTCCCAACACAACAAACAGCCAGCCTGAAATGTCAGTAGTGCTGAGGACCCTGCTCTAAGAAGAGGTCACTGCCACCACCACCAACACCCAGAACACGCCTAGCATGAGAAAAGAAGGCCAAGAACACTTCTCTCCCATGTAATAAGACAGTTGACTCTTCCGGGAAGCAATGAAAACAAAACGGCCCTGCCTCTTCCCATCCCTTACACCATATTAAAAAGTCAAATCGACTATTAACAAAAAAATAAAAAGAAGCCCCAAGTGCCTTTGATTCTTCATAGGAAGGGTTTCTTTAACCAAGAAAAAAAGAGAGAGATAGGAAGGAAGAAATAATAAGTGTATGTCAGAGGAGAGGTAATACTGGCTTTAGAACAAGATAAAAGGAGCAAATAAAGAAGAAAAATTACCCTCTCCTACAAATCTGTGAAAGCATTTCAAATCACTGCAATTACAGGTACCCAGGAGAATCCCCCTCCACAGACACAAGGTACTTTCTCCTAACCCTTGTGCTATTTCAAGTTAAAATAACACTGTCACAGAGTGGCTGGGCAGCACCATTAAAGGGAACAAGTAAATGGCACAAGCAGACGTGACCCAGAACATCTTTCACGTGGAAGACACAAGCATGCGTGGAGCACGGCAGCATGTTTCTGTCATTCGCAAGGACAGCACTGTCCGTAATTCTAGACAAGGCTATAATCCTAACCTTTCATATCGTGAACGCTCTCTTTAGGGAAACCATGAAAACACAATGGGCGCTTCAAGATTTTAAAAGCAGCTTCTCTTCGTCTTGGTCATGGACCTTAGGGCCTAGAGATTCTAAGAAGTTATCACACCAGTTGCTATCTTCATCAGGTTAATTCACAATTTATTTGTAGAAGTAGGTCATACAATATCGGGGGGGGGGAAAAAAAACTACCAGCACCAGATGGCTGAGGTTCTAAACAGTATTAAACGGTACCTGTGTTTACAAGAGTAAACTGATCACCAGAAGATGGTGAACGGAAAGGTTTCAAACATTTTGCTCCATCTCCAAAACACCCTAGTTTATAGAACAGGAAACAAAACGGAAAAGAAAAAGCTTTCCGTTTTCAAATTAAACCCTTTCACATTTCCCCCTTTTAAAATTTCTTTCAATTTGACTCAATTTCTTTTTCTTTAGCATTTTATTATATTTTGATAAAACAAGCTCACCTTCAAGAAACGGTCTTTTACTTATGGACATGGAGAGAGGGGAGGGCAGGGGGAGATGCATGCAGACAGTAACATGGAAACTCACATTACCATAAGTAACACAGAGAGGCAACAGGAATTTACTGTATGTCTCAGGGAACTCAAACAGGGGCTCTGTATCAACCTAGAGGTGTGCGAAGGGGAGGAGATGGGAGGCAAGTTCAAGAGGGAGGGGGCATAGGAATACCTATGGTTGATTCATGTTGAAAAGTGAAATTTGCTGAGTCCTATCTGACTCTTTGCAACCCCATGGACTATATAGTCCATGGAATTCTCCAGGCTAGAGTACTGGAGTGGGTAGCTGTTCCCTTCTCCAGGGGATCTTCCCAGCCCAGGGATCAAACCCAAGTCTCCCTCATTGCAGGCAGATTCTTTACTAGCTGAGCCACCAGGGAAGCCCAAGAATTACTGCAGTGGGTAGCCTATCCCTTCTCCAGCCTATCTTCCCAACTCAGAAATCAAAGCAAGGTTTCCTGCATTGCAGGTGGATTCTTTACCAGCTGAGCAATCAAGGAAGCCCCAATTCATGTTGAGGTCTGACAGAAAAGAACAAAATTCTATAAAGCAATTATCCTTCGAATAGAAAATAAATAAATTTTAGAAAAAAAGAAATGGTCTTTTATCAACCTTTGTACCTTACCAATCAATCCTTCCAGACCTGCAATCTTCACTCCTGTTCAGCCTTCTCAATTTTTCTGGAAATCAGAAACACTGCCTGCATACACAGAATTCTCTGCAAAAAGACAAGTGCTAACTTTGGGCAGGGAAACAGAGTTTCAACCAGTCTCCTCTATGCAAAACACCAGGCATTCCTAAGTTGCTGGCATTCCTGTCAACTGCTCTGATTTGCAGGCTGCCCACTTCTTAATGCTATTTCTATTGATATATTCCCTGTGCAACTGAACTGAAGAATTGATGCTTTTAAACTGTGGTGCTGGCGAAGACTCTTGAGAGTCCCTTGGACTGCAAGGAGATCAAACCAGTCAATCCTAAAGGAAACCAACTATGAATATACGCTGGAAGGACTGTTGCTGAAGCTAAAGCTCCATTAGTTTGGCCACCTAATGAGAAGACTCAACTCACTGGAAAAGACCCTGATGCTGGGAAGGACTGAAGGCAAAAGGAAAAGGGGTGGCAGAGGATGCGATGGTAGATAGCATCACCAACTCTATGGACATGAATTTGAGCAGACTCCAGGAGACAGTGGAGAACAAAGGAGCCTGGAGTGCTACAGTCCATGAGGTTGCAAAGAGTCGGACACAACTTAGTGACTGAACAACTGTGCAAATGAGGTTGAAAACTAAAAATGCACTATTTCCTTGCACTGGCTCACTGGCTACATCCAAGTCAGCATCTTTTCCAAAATCAACTTCTGGTTGACATTACCGAACTATGCTCCCAAATAAGTAAATTCTAAATTTACCGATAGGACATGCACGCTGAGAAATCAATAATAAACGGCTTTCCATCCACCATGCGCCCTCTGCCTCCTGGCTCTACCTAGAATTTGCCTGGATTAATTTTTTCTCTCCTAGACACCACCATAAAGTCCAAAAAGGTTCCATACTGAACACATAACAAATAAATAAAAGTCTGTGTCAAACCTGAAAAACTCCAATAAAACTCTGTGGTATAAATGATGAAAGCCTCTGTAAAAAGTCCCACGAGCACCAACCACATAGGTACAAAAGGAGAACAGCGTGAAAGGGAACGCAGGTGGCCCAGGACGGAAAATTAGGAAAACACAGGCTCCTTTGAATGATGCCAAGAAGTCCTCCAAGAGAACCCAAGGAATGTGGACTCTAAGCCTGGAATGTTGTTTCTCAACTCTTCCTCTGAGAATCCCCTGAAGTGCCAGGGAACACACCACCCAAGACAAATGGAACAGCTTTTCAATCAGGTGGACGTTACTGGTTCTCCGAGAGTTTTTGTTACCGTACTTAATCTCGTACCTAAAGTCCTTAGGTAGCAAAATCAACTTGATATTGATCAAAATAGTTAACACCAAAAGGGACGTGGGAAGCTCACAAATCAAAGATGTCACACAAAGGAAAGGAAAAGAAAGAGTATAGGTGAAATGAAAAAGCGATTCATTTTCACAAAGTGGTGAGGTATGGCTTCAGGTTGGATTTATGCCTCTTCTCAATGATGAGATCTCCAGGAAATAAGCACAGGGGTGTTGTGCAAAAGTAGAAACATCACAGGGACTGGAGCCAGCCAGACCTGGATTTAAAATGGGCTCTGTGGGCGAGTAACTGTAAAACCTCAGGCAAGCCAATTAACCTAAGTTTCCCATCCATAAGATGTGGGTATCACCCCTATATGCAGGACTGTTGTAAAACTGGTAAAATGTATAAAACGTAATTGTCCCATGGTGGATACCCAGTGAGTGAGTATAGTGGAGCTGTTCTGAGAAAAACACTGCTTCCTAAGATTCCTAAGATAGCTTTGATCCATATTTTTTTACTCTTGTGTATCTCCTAACCTTCCTTCCTTCCCGTTCCTGCCAAATCCCTCCATTCTCTCAAACTCCAGCAGACCACGCCAATTTAGGAATTATCTATAAGGTACTGATTTCTCAATTTACTCCTGAATATTCCAATGCCCCCAGGGCATCCAATGGGGAGGCAGGGGTTACTGGTAAAGAATCTGCCTGCCAATGCAGAGGACACAAGAGACATAGATTGGATCCCTGGACTGGGAAGATCCCCTGGAGAAGGAAATTGTAATCCACTCCAGTATTCTTGCCTGGAGAATCCCATAGACAGAGGAGCATGGCAGGCTACAATTCGTGGAGTCAAAAAGAGTCAGACATGGCTGAGCACACACACAGACCAATGCCTTCCAATTCCACTGCATATGAATGGACTTGTATTTGGCATTGGTCATTTCAAAGATACTTTCTCAAAAAAAAAAAGTCAGATTTCAAAGCCGTTGTGTATTTGCCAATTGCTGTTTTGTTTTACCTAAGAACCTTAGTGTCTTAAAAATAAACTTTACCTACAAAAATATATTCCTTAACAGCCAATGAAAGTAGATTTATGAATATCAAAAGCATAATAATTTAATTCACTAAACAATTTCACAGCGGTTCTCAAAGGCCACAATGTTTACAATTGGTAATTGCTATCATTCTTGCAGTGCTTACTTTTTAAATCATTGATTTATTTTTTCTAAATGAATTTTCGTGGTAATGAACTGAAGATCCCACAAAGATACTGATGTCTGTAAGAATGTTTTATACAGTACTCAGCAGTAGTCTGCTCATGGAGATACTCAGGCTTATATGAATTGTCTTTCATCACAAGGAACAGCCTCTGCCAAGAGAGAACAAAATGAATACATGAAAAATCATGCCATTCCTTTACTGTACAACCTGGTCAGTTTAACCGTGGATAACTTTTGGTGTCTCTGCATCCCGTACAACAGGTTCAGAACCTGCAAAGTTAATAAGGACTAACAGAACACTTTAAGTTTCTCAGAAGAAAAATTCTAAATAATTACCTAGCTCTCAGAAATGAACCAACACCAATAAGACATACACCTAAGGTTACAAAAGGATCACAAGAGATATAGGTCAATCAGTCATTCATTCACTTAGTCACTGAACACTTTTAGGATCACAATAATCCTATCTGGTAACTCAGACTTGTATATGAAACAATTCAAACAATAAGAATTTATGAAATGCCCAATATACAATAAGAAAGGGATTGGCAAACTTCTGTAAAATAATCACATAGTAAATATTTTAAGCTTTTCAGGCCATAAGGTCTCTGCTGCAACTATGGGATTCTGCTGTTGTACCACCAAAGTAGCCAAAGACAATAATGTAAATGAATGGATACTTCCGTGTTCCATAAAACTTTATGAACACTGAAATGTGAATTTCACATAATTCTCACATGTAGTGAAATACTCTTCCTTTGATTTCTTTTCAACCATTTAAAAACGTAAAAAAAAAAAAAAATTTTTAGTTCATTCCCATACAGGTAGTTCCCTAGTTTGGCCTATGAGCCAGTCTGCCAATCCCCATACCTGGCCCAATGTGATGCGCATGTGGGCAGCCATCAAGAAGAACTAAACATTCTCCCTGTTTTCTAAGATGGAACAAGAGAAATAAACCAACAATCAGAGCACAATGTGATAAATACGAAGAGAGGAGTGCCCCCATATTACAGAAGCCAGCAGACAAAGCAATCATGGAAATTTCTCGTAAACTGGCAATAAACACATAAGCAGTTCTATGTTGGTTTTTCTATACAAAACAGATTGTTAAAAGTTACCTTAATAAATAAACTGTGACTTTAAAAAAAAAAAAGCCTTCACCACTCACATCTGCTAAGACTTTATCAGAACATGCCTGGGTGCATTTTAGAACGTCCTTTTTAATTAGTGTTCCAGGCCAGGACCTCCGGCAAAATCCATTCTCCATTGATGTGCCAGGAAGCAAGCATGTCCCAGGTGGTAGCTGACTGAGACTCTTAAGGTCAAGTCCACAGGTCTTGCCTGTTTATTTCACCAAAGTCCTTTAGTTGTCACAGGTAATAGTTTTCAAGTACTCTGGGATAGAAAGAATCAAACAGGTTTTTTTTTCCCCCACAAGGGAAAGGTCAATGGAATAATCAAGTTGGCCAGAGTCTCAAATATTTGCCTGCACCCCACTGGTTCTGCCTAATCAAATCAGGTTTATTAGAGGGTCACCTCTAATCAGCACTAGGTTTTATCTGCATTTGGAGATATTTAGGCAGATTTATTTTAACTACCTCAGAACAAACAAAACTTGGGTCTTGAGGCTTTAATTGTCACAACTGTCTGCCCGGATGTTTTCTTCCAAGGGGGAAGCTGAGGGAGCCAGGAGGCAGGCTGACATCATCAGCTGTGTATTTAATTAAAGCAAGATGAAGGGCAGGCAGGCTGCAGATGACAGTGGGTCAGCCTTCCTGTCCCAATACAGTAAGGCCACACCACTCAAGACAATCCAAGTGGCTAAAGGCTTCTGCCCCATCCCACCCCATCCACTCATCTGGCAGAAGGACCATCTTTTCTGACTTCCAAGAAGGCAGATGCTCCAGTGTGAGCTTTTGACTTCTCCATGAGCCCTGAAAGTCACATGAAAGGAAAATCAACAACTACCAACTCCTAACAGCCAACAGGCCACAAGTTCCTTAAAGTACAAAACAAGTCTTCACAGTGATGAATGGTCCAAACATTCACAGTTTCCACCAGAATTCCAGATGTGTTGGCAGCTAGTTTCCCCACCTTGATGTCTTAGTGACCCAAGATTTCATGGAATAGCTAAGATCCTGCTTTAATGTGACAGCAGGCTTCTGTATTCTGGTATCTTAATATGAGACTGCATCAGGCTTGGAAGTGTCCTTTATTTGAAGCACCTTTGGTAATACAAATTTTTTCTCCCCCAAGAGGAAAAAAAAAAAATCCTGATGTTGGCTTTGTGACCCAACATCAAATTCAGGAATTCAAACAAGTTCTCCCACCTGAGAACACAGGGAGTCAAGTGAACCCAGGATCTGCGTGGTTCTTTTCTTGGTCAGTTTCCTCCCCAAGAAGTCAGTCTGAAGGCTGGGGGGACAGGGCTCCTCTCGCATTCACCCCTCTATCCTCGCTGCTTTCCTGTGCTGACACTGACTGAACAGAACACACTCACTGACCAGCAATCCTGTGCCCCCTTTTTTTAAGGAATGAGAAAACTCACTGGTCTAAAAGGCAGGAAAAATGTGAGTAAAATAAACAAATTTTAAAATATGAGCAAAGTTTTAAAATCTGGACAAAAACCAAGAAGCTGCAAGCTGGGTGTTTCTGTTTGTATCAGGTTTTGTCCTCAACAGTCAGTCAACCAAGCTATTGAAGGAGTGTGAGGAACCTGAGCCTTTGTGGTAACACCAGTCAAGAACTCATTTCATGCTGGTGACAAGCTCTTATTTCCCAAGAGGCCTTTCCAAGAGACCTAGAGGTCAGCTGTGCATGGACTTCTAATGACTCTGAAATGACCCTGTGTCCCTGCTGCGGTCACCACACAGTTGGGAAGGGGCAGAGGAGCCGTTTGTCAGGAGGCCCCAAGAAAATTACTAAACAAATCCTGTCTGCCAAGAAAGCTGGAGGCAAAGACATGAGATAGGCGAGAGATATGAGACGGACAAAGAACTCATCTGTCCTGCCACCATCCTACTCCCATCCTAAACTTCCTTTTTTAACGTCCATGGCATCAGCAGCCCTTCAAAGGGTTGGCCTAAGAAATAAGATGGGCTTAGATTTTTCTGTCCCCAAGTCTCTTCTCCTCTGCCTGTACACTCTGGGCCTGCCAGAGCTGACTGCACAGCACAGCCCAGAGGGCGAATCAGATACTGAAATGGTTCCTTAAAAACTGGTAATAAACCACAGTCCAAACCCTCTCTCCTAACCCATTCCCGAAAAAGGCACAGTTCCTTCCCTAAGACAACTCCCCCACGTTCCTGAGAGCAGGGGGCCTTCATATACCCTCAGGCCAGCTGTCCAACCTCTGGTCAAAAGCCTAATGCTCACCTTTGGGTGACCCAAAAGGGGAGTCTTCTGCCCATCCCCCAAAACCCCTACCCACTCCCCAGTGTTTCTCAAACTGGAGAGAGCATCAGAATCACCTGGAGGACTTGTTAAAGCATAAATTGCTGAGCTCCACCCCCACAGTTTCTGATTAAGTAAACCTGGAAAATGAAGTCACTCAGTCATGTCTGACTCTTTGCAACCCCATAGGCTGTAACCTCGGAGAAGGCAATGGCACCCCACTCCAGTACTCTTGCCTGGAAAATCCCATGGACGGAGGAGCCTGGTAGGCTGCAGTCCATGGGGTCGCTAAGAGGCGGACACGACTGAGCGACTTCCCTTTCACTTTTCACTTTCATGCATTGGAGAAGGAAATGGCAACCCACTCCAGTGTTCTTGCCTGGACAATCCCAGGGACGGGGGAGCCTGGTGGGCTGCCGTCTATGGGGTCACAGAGAGTCAGACACAACTGAAGCGACTTAGCAGCAGCAGCAGCAGGCTGTAGCCTATCAGGCTCCTCCATCCATGGGATTCTCCAGGCAAGAATACTGGAGTGGGTTGCCATTTCCTTACCCAGGAGATCTTCCCAACCCAGGGATTGAACCCGGCCAGGTCTCCCACATGGTAGGCAGACACTTTACCGTCTGAGCCACCAGGCAGATCTCAGTACACCTGGGGTGGGACCCAAAAAACAAATCTGCATTTCTAACAAGTTCCCAGGTAAGGCTGATACTTCCTAGTTTAGGGACTATGATTTGAGAATCATTACTATGAATTTATAAAAAACAAGAAAGCCAGGTGACTGACTGTTCTTTTTTTTTTAAAATATGACAGCCCCCAAATTAATACAGAGCCTAGAGCTTTTTATATGTATAAAACAGATGCCAAAATCCTGAAGTGTTTGCTTTGTTGTATAAGCAGCCAGTTGTGATTTTGCACTCAGCCACAAAGCACTATTGTACTTTTTTTTTCCATTAACTGGAGGATTTGCTTCACATCTGTATTATTGTTTTACGTTTCTAATTACCGGGCTGTGAGGCGCCAAATGGTCAACAAGCTTTCCTACTGTCTTTCAGGTGCACCAAGTGGTACCAGCTGAAGCGAGCCTTGTTTTATGGGACTGCTGGACGACACACCCACTGCCTGTGGACACTCACCTGTGGCTAAGACAGGAACACAAATGAACCACAGAAACACAACCTCTACCAATTAACTAAC
This sequence comes from Bos indicus x Bos taurus, assembly GCF_003369695.1. Taxonomy (NCBI): domain Eukaryota; kingdom Metazoa; phylum Chordata; class Mammalia; order Artiodactyla; family Bovidae; genus Bos; species Bos indicus x Bos taurus. Next base: position 11,594,013 of record NC_040100.1, on the reverse strand, counting down.
CTTTTCAAAGCAAGAGCACTTAGCGCCTTATTTCCTCATCAGAAGTCCTGTTATTTGACTGCAGTCAAGGGGAGCTATAGCTGAGAAAGTCCACCTCTAACCTTTTTCTTTCTGGCTCTTTAAAACACACAGTTACCACCTTCAAAGACCAAATGAGAATACCCAACTTAATGAATGAAATGAAAATAAAAACACCATGAGTGGTCAGGTCTGTGTTAAAGGGAGATACCTCAGATTTTAAAAAGCTGCCATGAGCATAGCTCTCTTGGCTGTTAACTCCCAGCCCTTCCCTGAGGAGTTGGACATGAGCCCTGGAATTGGGCTACCTGGTTTGAATCTCGATTCCATCACTTGATTCCAGCAGTGAACACAGTGGCATATCACCAAACTCTCTAGGCATCGATTTCCCATATATAAAGTGAAGACAGTGACAGCACACAGACTTCATCGGGCTGACTTCATTATCAGCGATAATCCATGTAAAGTGCTTGTCACAGTGCTAGGCACATTTTAAGTATGTAAGTAAGCCCTAGGCATTACTATTGTTTTCTGTGAAGCTCTGGGGCAGGACATGGAAAGGTCTGTAAATTATGGACAGGATGGCTTCTCCTCCTTCCCGAAGGGACTCAGCAAGACTGGGAGCAGCTGATGTGAGAAGGAGGTCAAGAAGACTTTGAAAGAGGAGAATGAGTGAGTTTATAAAGATGTGGTAGGCTCTTCCAGGCAAACTAGACCGGAAAAACGGAGATGGGACAGGGGAAAAAAGCAGACAAGTCTGTCTAATGACTGGTAAAAACTGTTCTCAAAGGTCTCCCACCAAAGCATATTGTGATCTCAAAGCATCTGAAAATGATTAGCGCTGAATACAGAAGTTTTATAAACTTCTCCTAACCAGATCCAATCTTTGTTCAAATCCCCTCCCAACCTCTTCCCATCTAGAACTGCCTCAACAGAATGGACACTAAGTTGAAATGGAGAGAAGTAAGGACGTCCCCTTCACAGAGTAAGAATAAGAAGCCCAGGAGAACAAAGCTGAGCTGATGAGAGAGCAGGAAGGGTGAGCCCGGGGTCAGAGGAGCCCAGGAGTAAAGGCCAGAAGGAAAAAATGAGCACACACTCTTCCAGTGGCTGCTTCCTAACAAAGGTAACCCTGAGAAGTGTGCAATCAAGAACCAATAAAGTACAAAAGGGGCAATTCCTCTTCAAGGAGCATGAAAAAGCCCGCAACTGCATGAGCACATGCATGCACTATAAGGAGAATTAAAGTAACGCTTAGTACACTTAGAGAAAATTACATTTCTGGCTTCAGACACGCATGCTATGCTCTGAAACTCAAGAGTGAGAAGTGTTCTGTCAATGACCCCAGCTCTTGAAAATACAAGTACTATACAGGCAGAGAACACCATACACTCGATACAGAGGATGGCTGAAGAGAGATATCTTCATCCAAAGGGCTAGTTGCACTTTCCTCCCTAAAAGCAAATCAAAACCATTCATCCATCATAACTGTTCTTCACACTCATGTCTGGTCCACACCTGAAATTCTTTTTAATCTTTTAGGATAGGACACAGATGCAGAGTTACCCCTACCAGAGGGGTTAAATAAAGAAATGAGGGACTTCCCTGGTGGTCCAGTAGTTAAGAATCTGCCTGCCAATGCAGGGGACATAGGTTGATACCTGGTCCAGGAAGACTCCACTTGCAGAGGGGCAACTAAGCCAACTAAGGCCATGCGCCGCAACTACAGAAGCCCACATGCCCTAGAGCCCACAGTCTGCAACAAGAGAAGCCCACAAACAGCAACTAAAGAGTAGCCTCTGCTCACTGCAACTACGTAAGGCCCACGCATAGCAATGGAGACCAAGCACAGGCAAAAATAAAATAAATTTTAAAAAAATTAAGGAGAACTGAGCTTAACTTACTTCTTGGCCCAGGAACAGGCAGAGCGCAGAGCTAACAAGTCCTCTAGGCTCTATCAAGAAGGAAGTCCACACTCCATGACAGCAGCGAAATTCCCAGGCCAGAGTGTCTTCTCAATCCCTTGGATATAGGAACCTTCTCATGGTTATTCACTGAGGAGCCAGACGCAACATCAGATGCCTCACATTCTGCCTGCAAACCACTTAACTCAGTGGATCTCAGTAGTGGTCACTCAGCTCCTAGCTGAAGCACTATGCAACTTATTTTTAAAGATGCCTGGTAAAAAATCGTCCTGCATCTCTGAAGGCCAATTCAGTATGTAATAATCACTTCTGGGTCTTAAAGGTGTCTATGTCTAACTAGACAACCTGTAACAAAGATGTAAGTCTAATTTACTTCTCCCCCCACCCCCACCATAGTCCTCACTGGATGCAGTAAAGCACACACTCAGAGTTGGACAGTCTCAATTTCTTATACTCTCTTCTTTTTCCAAAAGATAGTAAATCTAAGATAAAATCTGACACAATTTATGTGCCTTTGTAAAACTTTGCCTGTCCATAATTTACAAATTGAAAAAAAAATTTCTGTGATGAAAAAGATGTTTTACTTCAGAAAAATATGGTCACTGCATCTGTAGAAACAGCCAAGAGCCAACTTAAACTTATAATAAAACTACAAACACAGCCAGAAAAATCTCAAAGATGCTTCCAGCTCCCAAGTTCCAAGATTCTTTATTTTATTCCCAACATTTAATACAATATGTCAACCATGCTACATACTCAGCACATGATTCTTAATGACAACCTCTAAAACGGATACAGGCTATAAAAGATGATTTCACAAAGCTTAAAAATAAAGCTCCCACCCATCAATCCATCCCCACATGCCACAGCAGTTGATTTTACAACTATTTACACATCTCTCCTGACTCTCTTTACCTCCAAGTGTTAGTCGCTCAGTTGTGTCCGACTCTTTGCGACTCCCTGGACTGCAGCCTGCCAGGCTCCTCTGGAATTCTCCAGGCAAGAATACTGAAAATGGGAGCTATTTCCTTCTCCAGGGGATCTTTGTGACCAGGGATAGAACCTGGGTCTCCTGCACTGCAGGCGGAGTCTTTACCATCTGTGCCACCAGTGAAGCCCATTTTCCCCCAAACCAGGGCTAAAAACACCCCTGGCACAGACACTAACAGCAACCTTGCCAAAGAGCAGCCAGGAGACAGACCAGTTTTCTACAAGAGATATTCTATCAACTGCAGGATCTACTTTCAAGCTGTTTAGAATAACTCACCCCAAACCCACATAACCAACCTATTCCAAGAAAGTTACCAACAGCTCACCTTAAGAGCCAGAGACCACCCCATAAAGAGCAATGCTACTTTATGCAGACCTAAATTCTTCAATAAGATTAACTTACCTAATAGGATTTAGGGACGCTATGAAGGCCATTATGGTGTCTCCTACAAGCTAGAGGCTCCAAAGGCTTTAACTATTTGATTTAATCCAATCTGGTCTAATCTAATCAAGGCTGTCTCCCTGTATTCTGTCAGTAGACTCTGAGCAGTGATCTAAAAAAATGAAGGGAAAACTTCCATTCAAATCACACCCTACAGACCTTATACATATTAGCCTTTATCTAGAAATGAGGGCAAACCTGATGTTTGTGGATCTCTTGTGTGTGGATCTTTTGATGCCTTAATTTGCTAGCTCCTATAATCTGCTTAGGCTAAGAAATGATTATAGGATCTATTTGATGTAGAGACTTTAATTATATGGCCTGAGGAAGATTTCACATGTTGATCAGCAATCTTACTCAAAAAACCACTTTCCCTCCCAGCTCCAAGAGGAGTAAAAATCTGCAAAAATTCAGCAGGAGGCTCTTTGTGCAGACAGAGGCTGCTCAGCAGCAGAGAGATTCTCCTTGACTGACAGCAGGTCTCCACATGAGGTGGTTTCTGTCCCCTAAGAGAATGCAAGCACTCTCCCCAGCACAAAGATAGAGATATACAGCAAATCCATGTTGGAGCATTCTGAGTTCACCTGACCAGTACAACTGGCATGCTAACTAATAAGTTAGCTTATGTCCCAGATCCTCATTTCCCAAGCTGTTTTATCACATCAGTAATAAGCTCACAGGCTAACTAATATGGGTTAAAGCAGCCTAAAAAGTCAGAAAAAATAAAAATTAAATGCACCAGCTAGTAACTTTAGACCTACACCTGTCCAGTGCAGTAGCTACACTGGGAAAAAAGACATCGGTATCTCAATATTCCTATACACACAGGAATATATCAATATACGGACTTTCCCAGTTGCTCAGTGGTAAAGAATCTGCCTGCCAAGCAGGATAATGATGATCCCCTTCAGAAGCACATGGCAACCCACTCCAGTATTCTTGCCTGGAGAATCCCATGGACAGAGAAGCCTGTCAGGGCTACAGTCCATGGGATGGCAAAAGAGTCAGACAGGATTTAGAAACTAAATAACAATAACAACATATCAATATATACATATATGCATACATATTGAAATGACTAAAAATTTTTGATATATTGGTTAAGTTATTAAAGTTAAATTCATGTCTTTTTACTTTTTAATGTGGCTACTAAAGACTTTTAAATTGAATATGTGACTCATATTTCAATCGGACAGCACTGTTTCAGACAATCTGTTCACTTTAACTCCTTGAAACAATTTCAAAAGAGAAGTACATATTTCATCCCATTAACTCCATCAGGTCAAGGCCAGATGCTAATCTTCAAAAGAAGAATAAAACAATCTTTGAACAAATATTTACTGAGGCCTCAAGAGGAACAGGAATCACGGATTCCAGTGCCAGCTCAGGCACCAAGTATCTGAATCAACCTTGAACATGCTCTCTAATTCCTCCAAACTTCTAGTTGCTTGTCCATCTTTGAGATGAAGAGGTTTCACAGACCTCTTGCCCAAATGCCTACCTCTGGTTAAGGCAGGAATAGTCAGTCCTGTTAAGCGTAGCAGCAGGACTGATTCTCTGCCTACAGAGCCACAACCTCACTTTACCAAGTGCCTCCAGCTTTGGGGAATTCTCCAGAACATAGTACCTCAAACAATCCAGGAATGTCTAGTTTCAAATAGTAGCCTCTGAGCAAAATAGTCACATGTCTACCACAAGAAACATTTCCTCACGCTCTACTAACAGCACATTTAAACTTAAATGCTTCGGAAAAGCTGTTATTTTCCAGAACTCTAAGGTCAGTGAGAGATCCAGAGAGGAAACCCCAACTATCAGAGGGAGGATAACAGCCCCCAAAGACGTCGACCAGAAAAGACACACAGCCTGCCAGCGACGTCCTCGCACTGTCTGACACCAGTCATGCCCAGGCAGCCCTGGCTCCTCACATAACACTACCTCTAACACCTCCCTCTGAACCAGATCTGTATTCCCAGTGGCCTGTAACCTAATTAAGTTTTAAGAAAAGTATTGAGGTTAAAGTATTTTATTCAGCAAATTTATGAGGAACCAGTGGCAGAGCCTCAGCTAACGGCAGGGGATTCAAAGATGCGGAGCAGAGAGCCCTCAAAGGACATCATCTTGCAGTGAACTTGCACAGGACTCTAATGTCCATGCGAAAACTGAGGTGAGCTCAGATGAGAAGGAGGAGATGAAAAACAGCATTTCATTCAGGGAGACCTGAGGGACAAAGGCAAAGAACAGCATGGTACCCGGGGAGCAGTAAGCAGTTCACTTTAAGAAGGCAAACGGAAGTGGCGCGCAGGGCCGGCCTCATGAGCTTGAGGCCTGCGCTCTTCCGGGGCCCTGTGCTCAGGAGGACCCCACACTTGGCTTAATGCTCTGCTGTTGCCCTCTTTAACTTGTTAATAATTTTTTAATAAGGATTTCTGCACATTCACCTTGCACTCGGCCCTTCAAATTATGTAGCTGATACTGATGATGAGAAATGGTGGGTCATCAAGCAGGGGACGGGTGGGGCTGAAACAATGAAAGTCTTCGTCTTTAAACTCAGAATAACCCAGAGGCTCTCAACAAAGTGCCCGAGGACAGCCAGGAGTCCTACTGCTAAGATTCTATCTAAGTCAGTAGGTCTGGGGGAAAAAGTCTATGAAAAATATGTATTTTAACAGGCTTCCTGGTGATTCTGATGTCAGAAGTTTGAGAAATGATACCTAAAAAGATTATTAAAACTTTGCCACCTCTTACAGAAAGAAGGAGTGCCAAGAAGGACTTCCTTTGGCATGTCTACCTTCTTCCCAACCCCCTTAGCCCATCCCAGACATACAAGGGTCAGCAGGACAACACGGGCTTCCAAAAAGGTCACCAGAGCACAACTTAAGAGAAACAGTACGCCAAGAAATTTAATGGGCTAACCATACCAGTAAAACAAGACTACCACACCACCTCTTGTTGTCTAATTCATATTCAGCTTTAACTACCAGCCCCTTCCTGTAGCTCCTGACCTCCAACCATCAAGTGTAGCAAAGCTACCGGCCCACTTTGGATGGCTGAAATCATGCCATGACCTGAGATTATGTGGGGGCTGAAAAGAGTAGAGAGGAAGGAACACGAAAAACAATTCCACTTTGTACTTCTTAGAAGACAATGCTCCCCTGTTCTTCCTTCTTCCCTGCTAATTCCCAGTGATCGTTCTAGATTTTGCTGAAATGTCACTCTTCAAAACACCATAGAGAGACTAGGGTCCCTTGTATATTCTAAAAGCCTACAATTGTCCTTTTTACCCCTCATTTATTATAGCTATTTGGCTATTGGCTAAGGGGGTTGGTTCTGACTTTTTTTTTTTTTTTAATGTTTGTGTCATCCACTCGGCAGTTACACAGCATCAAGAACTCTGTGTAATTCACAAGCACCTACTACTCAGCATCAAGCAGATGCTCAGTAGACATGGTGAATGGATGAAAAAGGTTACAAGTTTGGGGTCAGCCATGGGAAAGAGGATGATGAGGTGACTCTGTTCACAGAGAAACAGGCAAGAAAATAAACATCAGATGAGACTCTGACAACACAGCAAACCAAAGAGGCATAACTGGACCACAGGTGTGGGCAACTGTTTCCTTTCTCCACTCTTCAGCGGTCCTGGGAAGGTGTCCCCTACCCAAACATCAAGTTCTGTGAAACAGGCAGAAGGTGGCAGTTTGGAAGCCAGCTGTTTGAACCATACAGGCACAAAGCACCAGAAGTCAACATGGTTGCCTCCCTGTTCCCTGGGTAGCTTACGGAGTGAAACACACTTTTTCTTTTAAAAGAAAAAATGTTTCCAGCTTACTCCATAAAACTAGAGGGGAAAAAAAGTTTTAAAAAAGAAAAAATGTTTCCAGCTCACTCCAGAAAATTAGAAAGGTCTACAGAATCTGAGGGTATGTAAACCAATTTTAAAAGGGGAGTTGTGGGGGTCATGGTTCTAACAGAACCATGGGAGAAGACATTAACCCACAGCTCAACTCAGCAATGACGGATACCCAGAAGTCCTGTTCAATTATTCCTTCTTGAGTTCCAGTCTAAATGCTGTTCCTACCTACTTATTTAACCATGTCTGAGTGCTTAAGGTCTTTCCCCACCCATCCAACTTAAATAGTGCTAAGTTCTTAATTAAACACACTGAAAAAATGATGAACAACCAAATTCAGGTGCTACATAATTTATTTACATTTATGTAACACTTCCCCCAGGAAACTTAACTCACTTTGCAAACTTAAAATGATCTAGCAGATATTAATCTTCACAGATTTCCCAGGAGAAGGACAAGAATATGAGACACATAATCAATAATAGAACTCTTTACCTTCACACATACACACCTTCCTCCCACAAACCTCTCTAAACCACAGATCTAAACTAATTCAGAAAATTATAGGCGAGATTTTTTTTTTCCAAAAAACCATGCCAAGCAGAAGAGGAAGTAATGACATTCCCACCACACTGGAAAAAAAAAAAAAATTACTAAATTTTCCTTCAGCTTTTCTATTCTGTAATATTAAAAAACAAAACCCATCCCACTCCAAAGTTAAATTTTCTAGAACTTAAAACACACCTTGTGGTTAAAAAAAACCAAGTTACTGAATTCTAATACTTATATTGCTCAGAATGTCTCTGACCTCACCCCTCAGAGGAGAATCTGCATTTTAAACAAACATCTGAGGCTTTCCAAGGCCTTCAAAAGTATAAAGTTCTATTTTTTAAGCTGGGTGGTGATTATATGATTTGGGAGCTTATTTTTCTTCTTTAAACCATATATATAAACACACACCACACAGAAAGAAATATATATATATAATTGCTTTAATACTCCTAGGGAATTCTGTCTGTGATAGCAGGCCAGGAACCATGCTTTGCAAACCTGTGTAGCCTTCATCAGAATCTCCTAGGTGCTTTTTAAAGTATAACCATGCTATGGGTTGAATTGTATCCCCTGAAAAAAAGGTATGTTGAAATTCTCTCAGTACCTCAGAATGTGACTATATTTGGAAATAGGTTCATTGCAGATGTAATTAGTTAAGATTAGGTCATAGTGGATTAGGGTGGGCCCCTAATCCAATATGCCTGGTGTCCTTAAAGAAAGACAGAGATACACAGGGAAAACACCGTGTGATGAGGAAGGCAGAGACCAGAGTTGAGCAGCTGCAAACCAAGGAACTCCAACGACTGCCAACAAACCGCTAGAAGCTAGGAAGGGCAAGCAAGGATTTCCCTACAGGTTTCAGAGGGAGCATGGCCCTGTTGACACCTTGATCTCAGACATCATGCCTCCAGCATGGTGAAAGAATACATTTCTGTCGCATTAAGTTTTACTTCCCTGGTGGTACAACAATTGAGAATCTGCCCACCAATGCAAGGACACAAGTTTGATCCTGCTTCGGGAAGATTCCACATGCCGCGGGGCAACCAAGACCATGCACCACAACTACTGAGCTGCACTTATTTAGACTGCAAGCTGCAACTACCGAAGCTTGAGCACCCTAGAGCCCTGCTACACAACAAGAGGAGCCACTGGGATGAGAAGCCTGCACAGTGCAACCAGGGAGCAGAGGAGCCTCCGCTTGCCACTAGAGAAAGCCTGCACACAGCAACAAAGCCTCAGGGCAGCCAAAAAAAATTAAATAAGTTTTCAAAAATAAAATAGTACTTTGTTAGGCAATCATAGTCCTAGGAAACTAATAAAAACCCCTTCTGAGAGTAGGGCTGAAAGTGTCTGACCATCTGATCTAATTTTGAGAAGTCTGCCACAGGTTCTAGAATCCTAAGAGCATTTATGCAGGAAAAAACCTCTGAACCGTAATACTCAATTCAGAATGAATACTGTAAAGACCTGTGAATGTTGTAAAGATAAGAAAAAAATTAAGTTTCACAAAGAGTATGAAATTATCCTTTAAAAAGTACACTGTTATTTGGTAGTAATATTTTAGAAACACTAAAATATCTGAAAAAACGAGACACAAGACAGGAACTTTTTTTAACCCAACAGAGAAGAGAGTTCAGGGACTAACAAGGGAGTATGAACAAAGATATTCTGGTGTTTGGCTCTGTAAAAAGAAATAAATGCTGTCCAACAAGCATCATTGCCCAAGTAAGTTGTAAAGAACTGGTCTCAAACTATCCCCGCCAGCCTCAGGTATTGGCCTCTGTTCCCATTTAAAATTACAACATTCAAGAGAGCCCTGACCTGTACCTTTTTTGTTGTGACCATATTTCCAAAGAGCAAATATTTGGAGGAAAGCAGTGAGGGAAAATCTATCTGGTTCCACTATCCATCCATCTGTCCTTGTAAGTGTCTGACTACAATCCACAGCAGACATACTTAGCAAACTTTAAAATACAGCCTCTCAACATTGTTACAATTAAGTCACTCTGAAATGTCATGAAAAGCAATCTAGTCCCATTAAAATCTTCACACTCTCATTAAAAAAGCACTTACAGACTTGAAAATGTTCCTAATACATTATTTAAAGACACAAGATGTACAGTGACTAAAATCCTTGTATAAGGAAGAATAGTAGCAGCCTACTTTTTTTTTTTTAATGTGCAAATTTGTCATAATTGGGTAATTGGCAAACTGCAGGTAGCAGTCAGGTTGTTATACACTAGTTTCAAAAAGGCTTGGGGGCCCTTCCTCTCTGAAATTCCAGTCCACCCAGGGACCATCCTCATCACACCTTACTTAGTTTTGTCAATGGTCCCTTCTCCTTTCCTGGATTTCTAAGCCCAGGAAGGGGGATGGGCAAGAGTTAGAATTAAAAAAAAAAAATCCAGACCATTTCAGCTGACACCCCCAGGCCACTAGTCCTCACTGTAAAGTCTTGGCCTCTGGTTCACTTGGTCTCCTCCCTTTCAATTAAGGGTCACTGCTATTTATGTGTTGCCATTGGGAGACCTCAGCTTGTTCTTACAGGTCCTAAATCCCCTAAGCGAACAGCAGGAGCCCCAGGCTGTAAGTCTCTTTTCCATTCCTCCCTTCCCCCAGCAACACCCTCCCCCCGCCCCCCAAAAAACCACCTTTAACTCAGAACTGAATTTTCATCAATGAGGGAGTCTGACACCTGCCTCCTAATGCAGCTATTCAATCTCTTCAGTGCAGAGAGATGCAGCAAGCCTTGCAGGGGCCGGGAGGAGTGTGGTCAGGCTGACCCATGGGTTTCACAGGTCTAAATTTCTTTTAGAGTTTGTTTCAACAGAATCACTGAAAATGTTGAGTCTGTATAAAAGATAAGATGTATGACTCCTGCTGGTTCTTTTCCATGGGACTGCATGTCACCACATGATGCACTGTGCCTCCTAATGAAACAGGTGGACTTTTCAAATTCTAAGATCCTCCCTCTAAATCACTTGTGTGTCCTTCTGATACGACTAAGTGCCATGTTAAAAAAAAAAAAAAACTCTCCCTGCTTGATAATTTGGCTACAATTATTAAAAACAAGTGTTACATAGCTTAAAAATATGCAAAAAATTTCCTGCTTAAGAATTCAAGACCTATTTTCAAGCAGAAGGAAGATGCTGAGGTTTTCTTGGTTCCTTTCCCACCCCAATTCTCTTTCTCACTGAGCTCTCTCATGTATTACACCATGCCATTGCTGGTATGATGAATGAAACAATAAATAAATGTAACATGTTAATCATTCCCCCATAGTTAGTCAAATTGTCATTCAGTGAGGACCTATTACATGCTTGGAGCTTTACCTAATTATTTCATTCTTTTTAGATGGATGTGAATATCCCAATTTTACCAAGAGAGAAAACCTAGAAAGATAAAGCAAGTTAACCAGTCAGAAAGGTATAAAACTGGGGAAAGGACACTGAGCCCTTTGCGTCTCCACGGATGAATGAACCCATGAATGAACAAACTAACTGAAGTCAAGACTCCAGGGGCTTCCCTAGTGGTCCACTGGTTAAGAATACACCACCTTGCGATGCAAGGGACACCAGTTTGATTCCTGATTTGGGAAGATTTCACATGCCGCAGGGCAACTAAGCACGTAAACCACAACTACTGAAGCCCTGGTACCTAGAGCCCGTGCTCCACAACAAGAAAAGCCACTGCAATGAGAAGTCCAGGCACCGCAACTAGAGAGTAGCTCCGCTCGCTGCACTAGAGAAAGCTTGTGCATGGCAACGAAGACCCAGTGCAGCCAAAAACAAAACACATAAGTAAAGGAATTTTTTAAAAAGACTCCAGAAGAAGAAATTAAGAATTTACCATGTAAGTTCCCATCATTAAAGCTTTTCAGGAGCCAATATTATGTTTTCATTGTGTTCCTGTTTGGCAGTCCAACACTGAAAAACCAAAGGCAGTATTTTTAGATCATCATTTTACCCAGGGTGAAAAAAAGTCTAGGGGTCTCTACAAATAGTTGTGACTAACACTCAGTAAAGAATGGCAACAGCTGCAATTAAATACCACTCTCCCTGACTGACTAGCTACCAGAGGGTCACTACCATCCTGCAATCTTTGTACTTGGATATTTACCTATTATTACACTGAGAACAGAGGGTAGTGTAGGTCAGCTTGGGCTGCCATAAGGAAATGGTATAGACTGGGTGGCTTAAACAACAGACATTTATCTTCCCACAGTTTTAGAGGCTGGAAGTCTAAGATCAAGGTGCCAACATGGTTAGTTTCTGGTGAGAGCTCTCCTGGCGTTCAGACAGCCACTTTCTCCCTATGTTCTTACATGTTGAAGAGAGCAAACGAGCAAGCTCTCTGGTGCCTCTTTTTATTAGGGTGATAATCCCATCACGAGGGCCTCACTCTCACAATCTCACCTAAGGCCTTCCTAAGGCCTCATCTCCAAACATCAACCCGCTGGGTGTTAGGGCTTCAACATATGAATACAGAGAAGAAAGAACAATTCGGTCTGTGACAGACACCTTCTTCAAATTAATTCAATGATTCTCTAATCCTTCAATAAACACTTTAGCACCTAACATCTGCAGCGCAGTGCTGGGCAGGAAGGCAGAAGAATGAAGAAGCCTCAAAGTTTACCTTTACCAATATATGTGAACACAAAAAAACAAGGGCATGCTAAAAAAAAAAACAGTGGACCCAAAACTTTAACTGATTCTTAATCAGTGTTTTTTGAGGCTCTACTATAGCATGAGATGTTTAAGCAAAGATCCACAAGAAAGTAGAACAAAAATGTTTAAATATGGCTTCTGTTTTTCATATGTGGGTTGAGAGACCCTTCAAGGTGGTCCCACGATCCTCACCTCCCATGATCCTCAGATGTCCACGCCCACATATGAGCCTCTCTCCTTGAGTACGAGAGGGCCCTGTGACTTGCTTCTAACCTGTAGGATACAGTAAAGATGACAGAGGTACATGATTATGTGACGACATTTCAAAAGATGGTAGTATCTGCCCTGTTCTCTCTCCTGTTAGCCATGAGGAAGCAAGCAGCCTTGCAGGGCGAACCTTACATGACAAGAGCTGTGGGCAGCCTCCAGGAGCAGAGAGAGCCCCAGACCAGCAAGGAAACAAATCACGCCCTCAGTCCTACATCGGCGAGGAGATGAATTCCACCAACAACCTGCGGGAGCGTGACAGTGGATCCTTCCCAGGTGAGCATCCAGACGGGATTCCAGCCCTGGGCAGCATCCTGACTGCATCCTTGCAAAGGACTCAGCTAAGCTGTGCCCAGAATCCTGACCCACAGAAACTGTGAGATTAATAATAAATATGTATTATTTTAAGCCATGAAATAAATTTAAGTTTATGGTAATACTGCTAATATTGCAATATACCAACAGTTAACTAATGCTGCATATACCATTTGAAGTGTTTTAAAAGATCCCTCTCCCTCACAAATCAACAACCGCCTCCTATTATGTGGGGGAGGAGATGGCAATACTGTTATCTTTAAAGGAAATAAACAGGAAAGAGCCTAAAATAAATGCCTAGAATTGTCTAATCACAGAGCTGTTGGTAATCAGAATGATATCAAATCTAACCATTGAGGACAATGAAATGCAGAAAGGTTCAGTGACATATCCAAAGATACCCAGGATCTTTATCATAAAGCTGGGAGTCAACTTCTTATACATAAGGCCTTTCTACCCAAGGCAACTGCTTAACTCTGGATAAAGTACTCAAAATGCATCTATCAACTATAGTTCTTCCTAGATTTAGGATGAAAAACAGAACCAATTTCATTTTCAGTTAAGACTCTGCAGCACTTCACTGAATGTGGTTATCTATACTGTATATGTAGGAAAATGGGATGAATTTTTCCTGATTCATGGATACAGACAAGCTTGTTTTACTGTCATTTTTTTCCTTCCCTTAAAACAAAACAAAAAAAAGATCAGAACTGCAGCCTTTGAGAATTCTAGGTAATTCAGTTTTACTCCATGATAAGCAGTCTTATTGCTCCTATATGGGCAAAGGGACAAAAAAAAAAAAAATGAGCAAAGCCTTTTAACCTAAAAATTTATCCATTTTTAACCCTTCAATGGAAGCGAATCCTCCCTGGAGAATCACAGAATGTCAGTATTAAAAGGGACTGTGCTATTCTGGTCAAATCTCCTCAGTTATTGGAACCTGCCCAGGGTTACAAAGAAAGTGAACTTCAAAACCATACCAGGCTGACTTCCATTCAGTTATTTCCATTGCACCATACTGGGAGTCACTCTTCCCCCAAATTGCAGATGGATACAAATACTTTAAAGGGAAATGTCATCAATCAACACCTTGACCTTGGGCCTCAAACACAACCACTAGCAGGGAATAGAATATCAAGCTGAACTTAGCCTAAAATACTTCAGATGAAGTACAGGATGTAAGAGAAAAGTCCTACAAAAATGACTACAAAACACTCCCATGAAATAAAAACACTTCACGATGTGGAATTACTGAGTTCCTACAAAAATGTTACTGAATCCTTGAAATTTCAGTCATATGTAGACATTGAGGGGGGAAAAAATGCTATGGGAAGGAATCATACTCTCAACAATACTACTATGTTCCCAGTCTATGTTTCATATAAAATTTATTTTATTTCCTGAATTTACTTAAAAGTGAGCAAGCCCCAGTGCCTTACCCCAAGTCTAAACAAAACAGCCAATATGCACTGTGGGCGTTGGGAGATAAATGCTGTGCATGCAAGGCCCTAGAGATACAGGGACAAAGATGACCCTGCTGTGCCCTGAAGTCACTCACATATAACTGTGATAAGACCTATGACAGAGGTGTAAACAAGGCTCTGATGGGACCACAGACAACACAATTAAGCTGAATCAAGAAAAGCACAACGCAGCCTATTCATTTGAGTCTTGATGTGTGAGAATTTTGTCTGGGAGATCTAGGGGGATTTCAGTTAGTTTGGTTTTGGCTCAGAGAAGGCTGTGGCACCCTACTCCAGTACTCTTGCCTGGAGAATCCCATGGACGGAGGAGCCTGGTGGGCTGCAGTCCATGGGGTCGCGGAGAGTCGGACACAAATGAGCGACTTCACTTTCACTTTTCCCTTTCATGCACTGGAGAAGGAAATGGCAAACCACTCCAGTGTTCTTGTCTGGAGAATCCCAGGGACGGGGGAGCCTGGTGGGCTGCCATCTATGGGGTCGCACAGAGTCGGACCCGACTGAAGTGACTTAGCATAGCATGAACAGCAACCGTGTTCTACACTGGAGGGGAAAAATACCATTCTCTCCTCTGTCCTATTTCTGTTCATTACAACATGTCCTATAGCACATTACTGCTATAATCTGTTTACAAGTCTGTTTCCTCCAAAGGACAGCCAGCTCCTAAAGGAGGAAACGCAGAGTCCTTTCATCATTATTTCCCTGCCGTACATGACAGCGCAGCCCTTGACATAAGTTAAAACTCCACCATTCAACTTCCATAACTATAAACTAGTTATTAGATCCTTGAAACTTTTTAATCTACCACCAAACCTCAAATCTCCAATGAAGCACAGTCATTTTTAAAAAGAAAAAAAAAAAAAAAAACACCCTACAAGTCTACCACGCTATCACACAGGACTGCCGGAAGCAGTGCTTAACATATATACTCTGTCATACACTAAATTAACTATTCTTTACTAATGTTGCTGCTTCTGTTATATTTCCCATTACTACTCTCTATACCAAACTATCTCTTTCACAGGTCAAAGTTCTACAAGATGTTAACAACTCTTCCATGGGTGAGTGGAATGGATAGGACTCTGAATTCAAATGAGTTTGGGAAATGTTGGGTTGAACAAAGTTATTTTAACACAGACATCTCAATGCTTTCAATATGCTGAGAGTAAAGTGGAATGCAGCATTCACGGGTTTTTATGTTTTTCATTTAATCTCAGAGCATCTTGGTCTCATTCTTCTACGGAGGGTAGAGAATATTTCCTGGGAAATTTACTCAAGTTAACAGCACTTACAGGTTGAAGAAAACAAAAAATCTCAGTGGGACATCTTCAGTAAACAGAAGCAAGACTGACAAGTGGATTCACTGTTTCATTCATGCAACCAATATTTGCTGAGCCCTGCACTATAAAAGAAAGACAAAGGCCCTGCACTCATGGAGCTTAAATCCACTGGAAGAGAAGAATGCCCTCCATCCCCAGCTTGGAAGATAAAGAAATCTCTGTGGTCTCCTTGAGGCTGGACACTATTTCTTTTATAGCCCTCGATCACTTGGTGGGTGTTCTATAAATAATTGCTAACAGCTTAATCACAGTAAAGTCTGTAGACATTTTCCAAATTCTCATGAAAACAAATCAAAACAGTAAGAAAGCAGACTGTGAGAAATACATGTTTGGTTATTTAATCACGTGGATAAACTTCTACAAAGATAATCATTTTCAGAATAACTATTCAAGACTTGGACAGTGCCTTAGAAATCAACTGCTTTAGCCCCCTTCAATCTCCTAAGAGGAAAATAAGGCTGGAGAGGTGAGGCGCTTGACCAAGACCATACAGTAAATATAGGAATAGAGGTTAAGATTAAGAACCACTGGATGCTTGGGGCTGGTGCACTGGGACAACCCAGAGAGATGGTATGGGGAGGGAGGAGGGAGGAGGGTTCAGGATGGGGAACACATGTATACCTGTGGCAGATTCATTTTGATATATGGCAAAACCAATACAATATTGTAAAGTTAAATAAAATAAAATTTAAAAAAAAAAAAAGAAAGAAAAGTGGCGATAAAAAAAAAAAAAAAAAAAGAACCACAGGTTCCCAGATATCTAAGACTGCAAGAGACGGCAAAGTCAGCAATGCAACTGCCAAGGGCTGTGACCACCTACCACATGGGCTTCTCTTCATCCACAGTCAACAGTTTCATGAAATAACAGTCCCTTTACTGTTTTTTCCACTGCTTTCTTAGAAAAATAAGAAGTCATTTCATCAGAGACAGATCTCTAAGCTCTGCCTCAACACATCTCATTCTAGTCACACCCAAAGTCTACCCTCAGAAAAATCAACAACAGGGTCAGTCTTTGGGTGCCTGTAGGCATCACAACAGGTTTAATGTCTTAAACATCAAAAAGTATGCTCTTTTCAAGCGAGATTAGACTAAATGCTTCAACTATGATCGGAAACTGAAACACAGCAGAGCAGGCATTCAGTCCCAGGTTCAGGCCGCAGCTCTCTAACCTGCTGAATGACCCCGGACCAGTGGCTAAATCTTTCTCCATATGTACAACTACAAGTTGGATGAGATATTATAAAAATCCCTTAAGGTTGCAAATTCTAAGACTGCTGAACTTAGGCCATCAACAAGGAACCTGCCCATCTTTCTCTTGGGCTAGAACCAGTTTTGTTCCTTTTTGAGTTGAGATCTGCTACATTTGCATCAAGTACTGAACGTTACAGGACATAAAGTAGATAAGTACTCTCAAGGTACATTTTATTATACTTCTCTATCATTTAATATACAATAAAGAGATGTTCTCTGAAATATTATTGAACCTAAGAGTATAGTATCCCATGCTGGTCTAAATACCATGGTGTCTAATTTCTAGAACTTATAATTTTAATAAAACTCTATAATAATTAACTAAGAAGGGGAGAAGGCTAAAGTCAGAGGCGAAAAAATTAAAGCATAGAAAGGTTTAAAAAAAAAAAAACACCTCTCTCAAATTCTTTAGTTCCGATTTACTCTGAAATCAACTTTTGCTGCAGACAATTCGTTGTACTGGAAAACTGAAAATTTTCAAAAAGAAACTGTACTCAGAAGCTGCTTTCTAACACTACACCATGTGTACATGTGCACCCCATGCGTGAATCAAAGCACAGGCTGGCACACTAGCAGCACCCGGGCCTTGTTTTACCTGCTTCAGTTCCTGGTTAAATCCCTCTGGGGCAGGTGAGACCTTCACTGGTTCTCCAGATAAGAGGTCAACTCAATGCATTTTGACATCCAGATGGCAATACTGCCGGGAGTAAATTAAAGAATGAAATTGGAGAAGTGAGAATATTAAAGAAAGAGAGAAAAGAAAAAATAAATGTGAGCTAAGGGTGTGCTGAATTTCAACACAAAAATGGAGGGTGACCTCACTAGTGAAGAAAAAGAGCTGGGGAAGCTGAGCAATATAGGAAATGAGAATTTTACTATTGATTTTAAACACAATCATACAGAGTACCATCTTGGGCAAAACGCACAATCCTACTACCACTATAAGAATCTGGGGAACACATTGATAAGAGAATTCCAACTTCTGTTTGCATCATTAACTTGCTCTTGAGCAAGATGTCACTTAATCTTTCTAAGCCTCAGTTTCTTCTGCTATAAAACTGGGGAGGGGAGTGGGGGCAGTTCCAGACGAAAGATCTTATTCTTTAACTTCAACTCACCTAAATATCTCTTCATTTATTCATCCAGTGAACAATGAGTACCTGCTATTTGTTGACTGCGTGTACAACATTCAGGTATTGTTAACACAGAAAATTCAACATCAACTGCTGTGAATTCTAGCCTAGCAGTTTCGACAAATAAGGAGACTGTACAACAAAGCAGCAGTTACACTTAACAAAAATTTAGGGACTTCCCTGGCAGTCCAGTGGTTAAGACCCTGAGCCAACAATTTGGTGAGTGCAGGTTCCATCCCTGGTCAGGGAACTAAGATCCTACATGCTGCAGGACACTGCTAAAAAGTTTAAAAAATAAAAAAGACAGACGGACATGTAGACAGTGTATTGTGAGGGCTGCTCCAGGGCTACCCCTGATGGAAACGCCAGAGTTTATCCTGGTCCTCTAGACTCGGGTTAGATAGGCAACACATCCACTGGCTTTGCCACCTCAAGAAGGAATTAACATTTCTTCATATACTAAGCGGAGAGGGCAATGGCAACCCACTCCAGTGTTCTTGCCTGGAGAATCCCAGGGACGGGGGAGCCTGGTGGGCTGCCGTCTATGGGGATGCACAGAGTCGGACACGACTGAAGCGACTTGGCGGCAGCAGCAGCAGCATATACTAAGCAAAGCTATCCACTTCTTATTTTGATTGTAGTCAATTTCTTTAGGTTGGTCTTTATTCATATGAAAATATTGTTTCAGAATCTTCCCTGAGGAAAAACAAACCAATTCTGTCTAAATGAAGTAGCTACTTACTTCTTTATACCTTTTCAAAACAAAATAACATATCATTATTAAAGTAAGCAAAACCTTCTTCTACTATATGAGGTAAGCTGGCTTCTTTCACCTGATACTGGGAACATAATATTTATAAGGTTGACAAAAATTTAATGAGCAACAGCAAAATCACTGATCAGGATTTAACCCACACCAAGTCAATACTTTCAATACTGTTCTTTTGAATGCCAAGAATAAGCACAATGAAACTCTCAGATAGTGCAAGTGAATGTGGAAAATGGTACAACCTTCAAGAATTATAGTACACATCAGAAAACTTTAAAATATGCATGCCCCTGTCCAAGTAATTCAGTATCAAGGAATTTATCTGCTGCATAATAATTAAGAACTTAAAGATTTAGTAACAAGAATATATATCACAGTGCTGATTATAATATCAAAAACCTGAAATGAGCTTATAACAACAGACTGGTTGAATATTTTTTGGTACATCCACACAATGGAATACCATGCAGCCATTTAAAATATTGTAGAATGTTTTATGAAATGACAAAATGTCTCCAACTTATTAAGTAGGAAAAAAGTGGATCACAATTCCGTCTGTCTAGTGTGGTTACATATTTGTAAAAACAGAACATATAAAAAAACGTATATATACAGATGTATGCATTCTCTTACAAGGGGGAAAAGTACAGAAAGACAAATACCAGGTTATGAATGGTTCTCTTCATGGCAATAAAATTATGTGTGATCTTTCTTTCTTGTTCATCCCTCTAAATCTTTCAACTTGTCTACAATAATGTATGTGGTGGTTTCTGTCATTTGCAAAGGTCTCTTAACTAGAAATTTAAAATAAAGCACGTAAGTACCACACTTGGTAGAAGAACAGAATGTGCAGCTGTCCATACCAAGGGAAAGCTCTTGAGTCCTGCCAAAGATAAATGTAAATTGTTTGGCTGTCTCTGCTACAACCAGTTCAATTAGCGTCAAAACAAAGGCTCTTTAAAAGGCCACGCACAAACTCTATGGGCCGGAGTCTAATTGAGCTAGTTGTAAATTAATTACCTAATGTTGTCAAAATGGGCAAAAAAAAAAAAAAAAAAAGGAATTCATTCCCTCCATAGAGCAACCTGAAGCTGATCCTGAAGGTAAGCAAGAGACAAATGTTGGTAGTGGCAAATGTTTAGTTTTGTAAAACACAGCGACAGAGGCTTTTCAAGTCATTGCTGATTCACGACAGATTTCCTTGCCAAGGCTTGATTTGTTAACGTCCCCCTCCTCCTCTCCCAGTTTAAGTACCTCCTTTGGCAGAGAAAATGATGCATTTCCATTCTCTCTCCTCTTAATCCTTAAGACTTCAGTTCTGAGACGAAAGAATCAGAGCCAAGTGTCTGAAGAGACGGGATGCTGAATTAGGGCCAGAACATTAATCCACAGTGCCCTCTGGTACTGCAAGGCTGAAGAATTCATTTCAGCTTTCCTGGTAAGACTGACCCCACCCGCACATCCCCCCACCCTGCTGCTTTTTTTAACTCAAAGAAAAAAAAATTTTTTTTTTTTTTTTTTTACAAAATATCTTCTTACTGTAATGATGCCTCACCAATCCAGGTCTAATTGTGTTTAACTAGAAACCATGTTACTACTCTCAAACATATTTTTAGCCATCACAAAGTACTTTTTCAGTCTCAAAACTGGAGCTTTTTTTTCTTTTTTTTTTAAAGAAAAGAGATGGGATAGCCCTAAGGTAAGTAAAGCATGGCTATCTCTCTTAAAAACATCACTTAAGTGACTTGAAATGAAAACCGATATATTGCAAATGACTGAACTTAATTCACATTTTGATTTGCAAACACACAGGCAATAAGAAAAATGCCAAGATGATACTTTTAAATGGCCTCACCTTTAAGAGCTCAGACTACCACGAGAAGAGACCCAGGAGGACTAGATAATCTTGGTATTGTTTCAGTTCAATACACATGATGGTCCTGAGATTAAATACTAAGTAAACAACATCCAAGACCAGCTCTTTAAAAAGAATCTACGGGGAGCAGACCTGGACTTTGAACCATGACTAGATTTACTCAGAACACTCTAGCTAGAAAATCATTTAATTAACAGTATCTTTGGGATGGGGAGACCTCAAAGGTCACTAATTCCTGGTGCTAAAACCCCCACTCCGATAATCCAGGTGACAAGTGAGTCAGTTTGAATGCCTTCAACAACTGAACTCAAAGACTCCAGAAAGCACTACTAGAAATCTACTCTATTCACACAGAATGTCAAAATGTTCCTCCAGTGGAACTGCTTGGATCTAAATCCCTCTTCCTGAAATCTGCTCTGAAACTACTTTAAGGCAGCCACCATGTATCATCCTGAGCCATTTCTTCCACAAGAGAAACATTCCCAGATCCTCTTCTGTTACAGTATGGTCTTCGACAAACCCCTTCTCAGTCTGATCTCTATCCCTCAAACCTACAAACCCTGATTTTCCAGATAACTGATGACACTCATTCATTCATTCATTAAAAGCCTTCAATAATCCCTCCACCCAAATAGAGCTGATAAGATTGTATTTGATTAGGACAAGTTAAGGGTGATGAGATTTCCAAGTGGCACTAGTGGTCAAGAATCCACCTGCCAATGCAGGAGACATAATGAGACACAGGTTCGATCCCTGGATCGGGAAGATCCCCTGGAAAAGGGAATGGCAACCCACTCCAGGATTCTTGCCTGGAAAGTCCCATGGACAGCAGAGCCTGGTGGGCCACAGTCCATGTGGTTGCAAAGAGTCAGACACAACTGAAGAAACTTAGCACACAAGTGTGATGTCTATTTGATTAGCAGGTATCTTTCAGTGATCATGTCTGTAGTGAGATCTCCTTTCTATTTAAAAAGCAGTAACTGATAAAAGAGCTCTGTAAAGTTTCACTTCCTTTAATATTTAAATGAAAATTAAGTGTTGTGGCTCTAGCATAAAATTCTGTGTAACTGTGGAATTCTATATACTTAATATTTTAAAGAACTACAGAATATGAACTGATCCATCTATATGTGATCTATATGTGAACATAAAAAATAATAAGAGAATATGGAATGAGCCTAAGGACAGATCTGACAATTCACTTTTACATTTCAACCTTTCAAAGCATGTATCAAGTTCTAAGTCCAGATTTAGTCCATTTTCTGGTCTCTGGGGGATTCAAGACTCAAAGGTAATAAACACCCAATTAATCAAATATTTATTTACTGAGTGTCTATTATGACTCAGCGTGCTAAATGATGACAAGACTATAAAGACTTAGAACATATAATCATCATCCAGTAAGTTAAAACCTACCTAGATAAAATAGTCAGCATTTTAAAAAGAATAATGAATAATGCAAGGTAATGTACACACAAGTTTAAAATAAGTAGTACAGACATTTGAACAGCATTAAAAGACTTTATAAGACTCCACTGACAATGAAATAGGCCTCTAACTCCCTCCAAGCCCCCAAAAGAACAATATCCAAATAAATGGAAAAGGAATTTTATCAATTAATAACATTTAATTCCATTGACTGCCCTCTTCTTCCAAAGCTATCCAACTGTAAAATGCAGCATCACCAGAGTTCCAAAATTTGAAGAATTTCTGTTTTCCAAAGAAACATATAAAGTCACAAAAAGGAAGAGAAGACTTTAATTAAAATGGAGTTATAAAATTATCCTTAGGGATAAGAATATTACACACAATGGGTTCTATTATTTTGCTAAGTAAAACTTCTGCAGCAGTTCAAGACAAACCTCTCTAATATCTAATTTTGTTCCATGATAAACAGTGTTACTTGGAGATTTTAGGACCTAAGGAAAGATGAGCCAGAAGTACAGCTGGTAATGTTATTTTGGAATTAAGCAATTCAATGGACATGCTGGGGACTGAACGTAACAAAAATAAGACAATTAGTCTTTATGTATATCCATGGGGTGAAAATTGTCATTGTAATTCAGCTAATTACATACTGTAAGGAAACTGGAGTGGACCTTGCCTGTGTTATCCTGGTTTAAAAGGTTCTTCCATCAGACTGACCACTGGGCTATTTTTTCAGTAAGCAGCAACTTGACATTAAATTTGAAGCAGTTCACCAAATAGTTCCTTTCTATATCACTTCTGACCGCGACCCAGGTGTTACACTATATTCTTTTCTTTTTAAATATTTTAAATGGGGCAGAAAACAGGTGCAATTCACAAACTGCTGCTGCCTCTCAAAAGGTCAGAAACATTGTAGGTGGCAACAGAAACACTGCCCTCTGCCCCTGTTTTCAGAACAGCTGTACGAGCGCTAGACCTCGGTTCTTAACCTTTTATGGGTCACTGACCCCCTTAGAGAATCTGATGAAAGCTAGAGAAACGTGTGTACACAAAATCTTCTGCCCGTGACTTTTGGGACATTTGCAAATCCTTTAAAGCTCAACTCAGAGTTAAAAACTTGTAAACCAGACTGTGAACCCCATGGGGCAGAGATTATGTTCTAATGCTGGTTTCCATGCCCACTTCTAAGATAACCATTGTCCCAAGAGTAACCAATTCTCATATACTCAAGACATGGATAAATGGATAAGAATAGATGGATGGGTGAAAACTACATAGTAGCTCTGTTGTGAGTGAGTGAAGTCGCTCAGTCATGTCCGACTCAGTGACCCCATGGACTGAAGCCTACCAGGCTCCTCCGTTAGTCATTTCCAAATCTGATTAACCATACAATCATTCAGGGTGCTCCTGGGTCCCGCCCTCTGAGAGATTCAGATTCAGTAGGTCTTCAGTGATAGTCGGTGATCTGCATTTGTATAGAGTCCCCTGATTAGTAAACCCGTAGATGTACCTTAACTCAGGGGAAGAAAAGCTTTAAAAAAATTTTAATACGCTGTTAAAGAAAGATATACACATCATT
This sequence comes from Bos indicus x Bos taurus, assembly GCF_003369695.1. NCBI lineage: Eukaryota > Metazoa > Chordata > Mammalia > Artiodactyla > Bovidae > Bos > Bos indicus x Bos taurus. Next base: position 11,570,133 of record NC_040100.1, on the reverse strand, counting down.
GTGTTGCACAAACAGAAATAGAGAAAGGAAGTTATCTAACTGCTCCAAGTGGACCTGACAAACTGTTAAGTGTCAGAGTTTACAATCCTGATACTAAAAAAAAAAAAAAAAAAAAAACCTGATTAGCGTGTTTGGTGGTTTGTTTGTTTTGTTTTCCCTGAAAGGTCATGCTATGATGCACAACCAGAGGATGACTCGTGGCTGGTTTACAGCAGGAGGTTTAGCACAGCTGCCAGTGAGATCTCCACATCGTTAGAAGCACGGCTTTGCTAAACCTTCCTGACAAGTTTCGACTCCACAGACTCAAACCACAAAATAGGAATGAATATGCTGTAATTTAGAAGAAACTCTTGACCTGAATAAAATGTTGTTCCACCATAAAAAAAAAAAAAAAGTCCTTAACATAAGGGCACTGCCCTGCAATACCTTCAAGGGTATAAATTATGTCCAATTTGTAAGACCTGCTGATTAAGGGACTAGGCTTAACCTGCCCAATCAGATGTCTCAATTTCCTATTTCCCACAGAGGTGAGATTTTTAAAATCCTATTCCCCTTCTCATTTTTATTTTCCACACCTCAATGAGATTATTCATTCATTCATTCACATGATAAATGAAGCTAGACCCTGTTCCTGTGCCAGGTAACCCAGCCCCCTGCACCGTATAAATTGTAGACAGCAGGCCCCATGCTCTCATGTTGCTCACCGTCTGCTATTTACAACTGTACGTCATGAAAACAACAAAATCCTTTCTGGAGCCACTACCTTTCATACAGATGACAACCTAGGGAGTCCAGAGAATCAACACTGTAGTTTCTATTAAGTCAGGGCACATCTCATTATGATAACCTCTTCCTCATTCCCAGCAAAACATGGCATGTATGCCAGATAGAATGAGGACCCAGGGGAGTCAAGAGGGTGTAGATCTAGCCCAAGCCAGCTTCCTGTGTGACCCCTGGTTTTATATCAATTAAGAGTCCACTTACCTACTGTAGACTGAGAGCTAGGTATATTATTACCTTACAATATTACTACATTACCTGAGCAGAGGCAGAACTAGAGTGGTGTGAAACAGGCAAGACACATTCGGATGAATTAGGTAAACTGACACATCTGTAACTGGTGGGCCCAAGACTGGGGTATAAATCTGAGTCCAAACCAGGCAAGAATGGCAGAGACTCCAAGAGTTGTATAGATGCAAATTTTCCTCCAAACTCTTAACATTTGATGAGTCCACAGGACAGAATGTCATCTTCTCATTTTATAGATCCCAAGGCCCAGAAGTAAACTGTCTTGCTTGGAATAGTGGAAGAACATAAAACAGCCACCTCCAATTTTTCAGTCCAGACTAAACTCACCATGTTGCCCCATTAGCTTTGCATACACTACTTTCCTCTCTCCCTTTCTCAAAAGGCCATTGTAAAACATACAAAACAAAATGAAATAGTTTATACTTTGTACAACTTAAAGCAAATGTGACTAAGAGCTTAGGCTACAAGGCTACATTACTTCAGGGAGATTACTAAACACCTTAGCACCTCAGCTTCCTCATCGGTAAAATTCGGATAATAAGAGCAACGACCTCAGAGTTATGACAATTAACAGTGCCTGGACTACAATAAGTACTCAACAAATATTCATTATGATCATCATATGTATAAACTTCCTCTGAATTCAACTGTCTGCAATCTGGTACTGTTAGGAATAAACAAAGTCTCACCATTGCTTAAAGACTACAGAAAACATCTTGGTAACTTATTTACCACAACAGAGCATAGCTGTCCCCGAAAACATTTTCTTTTTGGTCCTGCCTCGTGGCATATGGGATCTAGTTCCCCAACCAGGGATCAAACCAAGGACCCCCAAAGTGGAAGGGGTCCACTCAACCACTGGACCGCCAGGGAAGTTGCTAAACAAAAAACGTCTAAGACGTTTCCTCTCACCACTGGTCTAATTTACCCGCAATAAATCCAGGCTCCACGCACACCGCAATTAAAGAACAGTCGCTGGCAGTGCCGTGCTCTCTGCAGCCTTTCACACCTCAGCAGAATGTGCACAAACAATCTTCTTGCTTCAGAGAGCTGTTCTGAGAATAAACGGTTGTAAATGCCCTTTGAAATCTTTTGACAATGGTGCTACATAAGCACACATTACTCTAGGCATTATAAATTAAGTATGTGGTTACACATGACAATACGAAAAATGCCTGAAACATCCTTTCCCTTCCTCAGCATCCAATTAAATTACCATTTCCCCTAAGAAAGAATTCTCTGTTGCATTATCCCACCAAAAAGAAAAATGACACTACCACCTAAGATGTTCCACATGTGCGAGACCCTGTCGTAAGCACTTAACTCATGTACACCTCACAACAATCCTTCATTGTTCATTTTCCATTTTATAGACGAGGAAACCGAGGTAAAAGGGCAGGGAGCTCGCGAATGGTAAAACTGGGATGTCAACCCAAGTAATGGGGCTCCAAAGAACCTGCTGTTAATTCACAGGACACGGCGACCTCCAAGAGCAAGACTTGCTGACTTCATAATCACCCTCCCCCTGAGCTTAACCCACAGGATACCTCAGCCTCCAAAAGTAAATCCTCTCTTCATAACCACCACACCCGCCCCACAGAAATGTACCTGTGCTGTTAACACTGCTGCTCTGACGTTTCAATACTGGTCACTAAAGGATTTGGTGTAACTGCTCTGCAAACCCAGGGTCTCCCTAGGCCCCTTCACCAGCTCGCTTTCTCTGTATTTACATAATCCCAGTCCTTCTAAACATAATGTTGGTGCTCAAGAAAAGTAATGAATGAATTAATTAAATGAGTGTTACCATTGAGAATCTTATCATTCAAGGAGTTCCACTCTTTTTACACTTCGTATACTGCACTTTAATATTAACCTGCGTTTAAGTGTTAATGTTCTGCTTTTGTTTTCTTTCTAAGCAAAACTAATCTTATTTTCTCTGCTCAGGCAATACATTTCATTAATTACTAATTCAACAGACCAAAGAAAAACAGGCTATTCAGCTGTCAGATCACACAAGACCTTTTTAATACTTCAGTCTTGTGGAAATTTTTTAAGCAGAATTTTTTTTTAATCCCATTTCTGTTTTAATGACTTAAAAAAGAAACTGCCCTTATGGGGGAAAAGAGCATATAAAAGGTAATAAACATTTAATGATCCAATAATTGGTTATATCAGAGCAATCACTGTTCAGTAATTAACTTCTCTTTCGGGCTTGTTCACTTGATATTTTGAGCACCTTTGATAGGCCTGGAATTATCCATGTTATTTATATCATAAGCTAAAATCTTTGGAGGAGTCCAAAACACAACAAGGTTTGCAATCACGCGTGTTTCATCTTGGTAACTTTCCAACGTCCCCCTTTATAAATCCAGCTGATTAGCAAAACCAAGATCATCCCAAGTCCTCAGCGTGGAGTGGGCACCAACGCAGCAGTAATGACACCACAGCTAAACTGTGGGGGTTGTGGACATGGCAGCAAGGAGGGGTTAAAGGAAAACACAACAGAAAATTAGAGCTTAAAAGACAGCAAAAAATAATTAAATCGCACCACCAGGAAAGAATACAGCGAACAGCTGGTATGTTGTTACTATGCAAAATTACAATTAAGCTCAGGTTAATGTCATTTCCAACTAATTACCCACAGTCAGTTGGAAGAGACACACTCAGAGATTTCACTTTGCCCACCCCAACAAGTCTTTCCTGCTTAGGTGTCTGTGCCATCAGCACAGATACAAGGCTCCTCATATTTTTTTTGAAGTCACAGCTACACAAGCGCACCCATCTCATTCCTGTCAAAGGGGTCCCCCTATTAGCAGCAGATGTTAGGAGCTGCTAACATTTCAACACCTCGCTTTGGTCACACTCTGCCTGCTGACACTTCCTTCACACCAAAAGAATGTGCCAGTGTTTTCTCCACAAGCTTAATCTCCTATATTCCATCCTCAGTCTTCCTCCTCCTTCCCCATCCCAGACCCTTTTTCTAAGGCCCTGTATGAAAAGGAAATTATTCATCATTTCATACTTAGTACACAAACCATTATTATAATGGAGGTACTGGAGCTTATACTTAAAAGTTTACAAATAACTTTCTATCAATAAATCAGTCTTGTTTTTAATTCATCCTAACCAGCTGCACCCCCACACCCCAAATAAAAGGAAACCCACCAGTACCACCATGGCTAGAGTTCCTGTCATTCCACTGCCCATCATGGCTACCTGCCCTAACGGTGAGTGTTCCCTCTGGCCACTGCCTTCTGAAGGGAACTTGTACATAAATAAACAAACACAATGGGGCCAATTCTCAAAGAGGCCCTGTGGCTTCCGTGTCTGACAGGAGACACACAGACCTACTTAGAAGCACCCTGCCTCTAACAGAGAGACAAGCTAATTGGAAAGACCTTAAATCCGCGTCTGCTAATAGTCTAGCAGAGAAACAAAGGTCCAACAATCCCAAAGCAAGAAGGTGTCTTCTAACCTAAATTACTCAAGCTCTTCCATTATCCGTACACCTTGGGTACTAGTAGCCCCAACAGCTGGCGGCATCAAAGTGCATGACACCGCCCCACCCCCACCCCGGCTTCACAGGCGTCTGAAAGAGGAGGTTGGATAATTATCTGTTACTTGCACCTCTGAGAATCTTGGTGGTGAAGAGAATAAAAAGGAGCAGGGAGGGAAGAAAAACGGGCAGTAGTTCCTTTGCTACTAACGGACAGATAACTGCAGAGTGCCATAACAGGAATATTTATTTAATCAGTGTACTGTATCAAAACAAGCCTCTGATGTACTTTTGAAAAGATGGAAAGCCACCCAGAACAGGTGATTGGAGTCTTGTCACCTGCTCAGTTGATGCTGGAGATAGCCAAGAAGGGGTGTGTGAGGCAGGGGCGGGGAAGGGGCTGCTGTAGGTCCACAGAGCCCGCTGCCCGCCAGGGAGGCCCAGACGTGAGCCGCTGCGGCTCGCTCTCTCCACTCAGCACAACTCCTGTGCGGGGCTCGCTGCAGTCCCTTACCATGAGCATCTCCTTCCAAAGAAAATAAGCAAGCCTCCTGTTTAACACAGACAGGACTTCTCCCACTAAGAATCGAATGATTCTTCAGTGTCAAAAGAAAAGGAAAACAGAAGAAAGAAAGAAAAACCCTCAGGGAAACTTTATTACCTTTGGCTTTAAATGCTGTGAATGGAATTGATCAGAGGCATGGACAGCCAGCAGGGCAGAACTTTTTTTGTTGTTGTTGTTGTTAACCAAGAAGCTATCTTTCCTCATGTACCAAGATAAAGACAGTTTGGCTACGGAGACACGTTTACTAGTCTACCCTGGCAGTAATGACAAGGCTCATTTGTTTACCGAAGTCATAACTGCCAGGGCTGGTAATCTGTCCTTACACATTTTTCAAAACTATCATGAGAATATTTTCAGTGTGAATCAGATTTCAGAAAGGACAAATCTTTGAGTTTAATCTTGATGTATGCTGTGAACATTAATACACAGGCATCGTCAGGAACTAATTAAAGTCTGAATCAAAACACAGATAAATAACACCAACTTAATTTAACATCACCAAAGCCTTACAGAAACAATAATGATTAAGAAGCATCTAGTACAGAAAGCAGAATGCGTTTTACACTTGCACCTTACTGTAACTGTTTAATCAACTTTTACTTACATTCCTAGTTTCTTGGGATTTGAGAACGAGTAGAAGAGGCAAATGTAATAGAAATATTTTGTGCAATGTTTTATTTCTTTACCTGGGTCCTGGTTACTTGGGTATTCACTTTGTGAGAATTCACCCTGAGCTGTGAAGTACACTTATTTCAGGATGTGTTCTATTTCACAATATGTACAGTTTTAAAACCCAACATGCATGAGTGCGTTGTTTTTCAGAAAGGGTTTGGCAGCACAGAAATTAATCATTTTAAACCACCACCATTACTGCCACCCCAAGAAGTGACTCAAGAATATTTTCTAGAGATTCCAAAATTTCTGTATCACAGCTTATTCCAAAATTTCTGTATCAGAGTGATTCCAAAATTTCTGTAAAAGAACTCCTGGGAAGCCTGTGAAATCCCAGAGCTACAAAGCAGGAATTAACTGTTAGGAGACCAAGGATGGGGCCCAGGAATCTGTATGTTTAACAATCTCCTCTTAGTTACAGACACACAATTGGGTTTGAAAACCACACCCAAGGCAAGAATAACCTTTCAGTTGCAACCATCCAAAACCATGCAATCCAGATTCTCTAAACCAACAAGGGTGACCAAGTGTAATTATCTGGAAAAATTCTGCAGAAGCTTTGATAACTCCAAGGATGGTCTACCCAAACACACACACACACACACACACACACACACACACACACAACTTGGCAAAGGCTTTCATGGATATTTTTCTCACAATTATAATATTTCCCCTAAAAGGAATTTGATATGTTATAATCACTAAGTTACTCCTACTGGGAACCTCATCCTACAAATTTAAGAGTAGAAACTGTGAAATCAAATTACTAGTCTGTGGCCACATGGGATTCGGGGTCATTGGCAAAATCTGAACATGTGCTTTTCCACAGCACAGTCTGGGAGCCTGCCCGCCATTCTCATTATCATTAATGTGCTGTTGAGAGTTTAGATTTCCAGACATTAATAACACAACCAAAGTCATTTAGCAAAAAGACTCAAAGACACACTGGAGCCCACAGTTTCTCATCTCAGACACAACTCTATCACCCATTATAGCAGCTTTCCACCAGAGGCCTTTGAAGGGTTAAGCCCCAATCCACATTTCCCCTTTCAAATTTATATTCTCTACTCTTAGATAACAACATTCACAGGAGTTGGAAGCTCCGCAGTAAACTGAATTTTGCTTTTGGGCATGCATAGGCAACAGCAATCCAAAGATAGAGCACTACCCCGGGGTCTTTATCTGAGAGCACAATCAGGGAGCCTGCTAGATCATTTGTTTTAGAATACCAGAGCACTTGTTTTTAAACAAAGCATTAGCCAAGGAAAGAGGTTACAGCAAAAGGAAGCACAAGACCAAAAAAAAAAACAAACAAACAAACAAACAAAAAGCCAAACACTGAGAATCAAGGTGGTTCTTTCCACCCTCTTTTAAAGTCTTATTTGCCAGACTTGGAAATGTAGGTAAAGAAGGCTTGCACTGAGCTCTTCCCATTTTTTTTTTTTTTTTTCCTTTCTTCTTATTCATGTCTTTTTAACTTTAACCTCCAATGGGATACTCAACCAATTTAAACCTAAAAAAAAGAGTAAAACAAAACAAAAAATTCTTGCCCTTCCAGGAATATTCAAATCATGCAAAACCAAAGTCTTAGGATTCTTACACTCCAGATACTTTCCACTTTTAAGAAAACCTTCCAAAAAATAGAAAGATGTCCTCCAGAGTAGGTCAGATAACCCCACAGGCAAACGTTAGCTTCTAAAATGCCTACTACCCTCCTCCCTAGGGCAAAATCACACAGTCCCTAGCTATATTAACTTAGTTCTTCTGCAAGAATGACACAAATTTATCAAAAATTTTAGTTCAGTTTTTTAAAAAATTAATGGAACCAATATGGAGCAGTGGGAAAAGCAGTGACCTATATATTAGGAAACCGGGGTTCCACATAGCTGTCCTACCACTAACCCTGTAGGTCGTACAGAGCAGTTACATAACATGAAATTTTCTAGATCTGTTTTCTCATCTCCAATAAGGTGAAAGCCTAAGGAATATATTAATATATCATCTCTGAAAACATGCACAGAAGTGAGGAGGGATTAAGGAAGGGTTGAATGTACCATTAAAACAACATCAGAATAAAACTCTTAAGAAGCACTGATTCACAGTTCTGTGGTGCAGTGGTTCAGGTCAGGTTCTGAGGCCAGAATGTATGGGGTTGGCCACTTGCATGCTGGGTGACCCTGGGTGTAAACTCTGTAGCTGTTTCCTCTCCTACAAAACAGAGCTCACAGCAGCACCTACCCCATAGGACCACTGTGTGGACTACACGAACTGATTTAAGCAACTAGAACAGTATCTGACACAAAGCAAGCACTCAGTAAACGCTAGTTCTCATTATAATTATTGAATACATCAATACTGAGCTAATGGCAGAAATACAGTTGACAATTAAGTACCTTCATGTCCTTTCTAACCAAAAGGGAGAGAAAAACATCTTGTATCTTTGTATGAGTTTTGGCGCAAAACTTCCATGGATCCTCAGAAGTCCCTGCCCCTTATTCTCAAACCTGTTGATCTGGGCAGGTACACAAGTACTAGAACCTTTACTCACCCACACACAGTCCCCAAGGACCCACAGGTGTCCTATCACACTGGGAAAGCCAAAGCTAGACGGAGAAAGTCCTCTGAACAACAATAACTGAAAAAATCTCATTTCCCACACAGCCCTTCACACACTCAAGTCAAAGTTTACTTTAGCAACCCAAAAGCTGATGAGAACAACATATACTTGCTTTCTTATTATTTTTAGGTTCTCTAAAGACTAATGGAATCTAGTTTTCCCTCTTTAGTCAACAACTGTATCTGGTGAAGATGATGATCCAGCAAGGAAATCATATCAACCACTGTTTTCTTCCTTCCGTGTAACCCAAAAGCTGTAGGACTTCTTTTTCAGTACTTTTTTCACTCAAACTTGACATTTTCTTTCTCACGATCCATTTTACTGACTGACTCCAAACCTAATCTCTGGTGCATCCCCTCCTTTCGGGGATCCAGTGGTATTCATCAGTGTCAATTCCTTGACTGCTGTGAAGACTGTGACAGATTTAAGCTTCACCTCTGATTAAGTCTTCCCAGAGATAGCCTGGCCCACTATAGAGCCCTAGAAATAAACTTTCCCTTTCTGCTTTCCTTTCCCTCAAATTTATGAGCACACGGGTGGATTAGGAGATTCTTCCTGAAGCAGAAAGAAAATCAAGTATCATTATTTCTCCAGCATCTTCACTAAGCTTGAACCTTAAGCTGTACATCTATTTCGTTCCCATCATGTTAAGCTGGTAACTAATAAGAGAAAATTCAATCGATTCCAAAACTCCCTGCAAACTTTACTGCCCCAATGCTTAAACTTCCCGGAAGAAATACATTCATGAAAGCATTTGTAATCAAAATCCTAAGAACCAAAAAACTTAGTTTAAGCAAAATGAGGCAAAAACATTCTGTTTAATGATTCCCCTAGAGCTTTTCTAGGGCACGATCACAGTCCCTCCACACCTTTTGTCTCTGTTAGACACACCAAACAACAATATGACACCAGAATGTAACCCCCAGAATGTCATTTCTGGAAGCCAGGAGTTCTGTTTACCCCCACCCCCCAATGCCTGGAACAGACAAGAAACTCAGTAAACATTCATTAAATGGATGAGTGGGCAGAAGGGGTGTAGGTGCCCCAGTGAATTAATAAGACCCACAGGAGAAGATCAGGCCCAAAATAATCAAAAGTTGACAGCACTTCTGAAAGATGTCACAGCCTCAGATGTACCCACACCCAGAGAAATGGCCACATCTTACTGTACATCTTACCCCACATGTTTCTGATCAAGCTTTGTCTCAGGGGCAAAGAGCCCCCAACTGCCACCCAATAGCTCAGAGCCTTCCTGTAAAGATGCGTGGTTTTGCACGAGAAATCTTGTGTCCCCAATGACCTCTACGGTAATTTTATAACAACTTTCATCCCATCCCAAACACTTCCAACAGAAGCACCTTTGAATTTCTCAGTCCCTTTCTGTTGCCTCCTTCCTAGTCTCTAAAAGGCTTTGTAACAAATATGTAAACATAACCCCAGTTTTTCTCAATTATGGATGGGAGGAAGACAGCATTAGCGGAGGAGCATCCCAGGACATTACCCTTTAGACTCTTGGAAAGCAGGCCACACTAAAAAGCCCAATAGAGAAGATGAGAAATAAAGGCTAGGAGTGCAGTTCAGTAAACATGGCTTGGTAATGGGCATTTGAGAAAACCCAGTGAAGAAAAACTGACACACCCATCTTTAAACAGAAGGTCTCTACCTTGACTTGCACAACACAATCCCCTGGGGAGATTTTATACGTTCTGATGATGGGGTGGGGGCTCCCTCCCCTCTCCCATGGGTATAGGGACTTTTTTTTTTAATTCCCCAAAGGATTCTAACGTGCAGCTAGACTGAAGAATCCCCTTACAGATGACTTATAGATGACTCTCTTCCTCCTCAGACAATATACACAAAAATTAGCCCAATTTGAAGAAAGTGCTAAGGTCTGTTGAAGTTGGTGGTGGGGCCAGGGATGTTGGTCATGTGGTGCTTTACATTATTCCGTACTTATAAAAGATTTCATCTAAAAGCCAAAAACTATTTCATAGTCCTATATATAAACACATACACACATTTTTTACACAAATGTATTTTAAAACAAGTTTATCATATACTGGTCCTAAAAACCACATCCTAAGGAGTGCTGGCACTGATAGTGTCTGGGGTTTTTACTCCACTGAGGAGGAAAAAAAACTCAAGACCAATTCAAATGACTCTGCGTATAAAACTGCTTTGTCTGCTTAACCAACAATCCAGCTAAAATCAGCAGAGTTACCAGGACTAAGTCAGACTGGCTATGAGATACTTTATATAATCAAACTCCAAAGTGGGTTGCAGTAAGACAGTATCACTCCCAGGACTCAGCTCTAGGACCATCTTTTTAGAACGGGGTGGGGGCAGAACATATTCTAGTGAAGGTTTATCTATTAAACATGAATGCTTATCCTAATAAGCCTACCCACTTCCTTCTCATCAAGGAGGCAGTTGTTATTAGTCACAGAGTCATGTCTGACTCTTTGCAAGCCCATGAACTGTAGCCTGCCAGGCTCCTCTGTCCATGACAATTTCCCAGGCAAGAATACTGGAGTGGGTTGCCATTTCCCTCTCCAGGGCATCTTCCCGACCCAGAGATCCAACCCTCTTCTCTTCTTTAGAAAGCCCAAGGAGGCAGTGCAGGCCCTGAAATCAGACAGTCTGGGCTCTAATTCTGGCTCTACAACCTGGGGAAGTTATTTAACTTCCCTGAACCTCAGTTTCCTCATCTCTGCCCCTCTCTTTACTCACTCTACTCCTTTTGCAAGTCACTCACACACCAAGTACCCTCCTCCTCAGAGTCTTCACCTTGCTCTTCCCAGGGGCATGCTCTGCCCCTGGCTATCCTCACTGCTTGCTCCCTCACTTCCTTCAGGTTTCTGCTCAAATATCACCTCCTTTAAGAAGCCCCATTTAAACCACATCTGCATACACATACCAGATTCTCACTAACATATCCTTACCCTGTTTTAAAAAACCCTGTCACTACTCAACACAGGATGTATCTGTTTGTGATTTGCAGCATGTCTTTCATCCCTGCTAGGAGATAACCCCTATGAGAGCAGGTATCTATTTCTCTTACAGCACCCACTGCACCCAGAACAATGCTGCCTGGCTCACACAAGCAACTGATAGGTATTTCCTTAATGAGAGAATAAAATTTAGTTACCTTTTTCTTCCCAAAGAGAATCTTACCCTTAATATATAAAACAGGTAAAGGTGGAGCTCTGGTTGAATGAGGTCAGGACCTGCCCTCAGCTGACTCAGTGTTCCCTGAGGTGCTCCCCCAAAGATCTGCAAAGTCACTTATTATTAGAAAGGCTCCAAGTCCATGTTATTTCTGTGAGACTCCAACGAGAAATGTTAAATGTGATAAATGACTTTCCATTCTGTAATATCACTGGCAGCTGCATAAAGTACCCTAAAAATTCAAAACATATCACGTCCCAGAACTGTTCCACCCCTAAAACATCTACAGCCAAAAAGCAGTCACATCCTACAATGGGGGGAGGCGGGGAGGAGGCTGGGGTCTCTTTCCATGCCCTGTTACATCATCTCTGAGCCTCTGGGACCTACCGCTAAGCCTCCAGGCTGCAAAACGCTCACTGCTTCGAAGGCGGTCAGGAAGAAAAGGGTGGTGGACCCACATGGAAACAGATGTTATACAATGCAGGATATAAATCTGGGCAACATGGCAGCCACCTGGTGACTTCCTGACTCCACTACTTTAGTCTCTTTTTACATCTAAATGACCTCCTGCCTCAGCCAGCTTTGGACTTACATTCAGGAAACATTCAGGAAAACATAGGGTGAGGGAATAGCATGTCCTAAAAGAACTCTGCACAAAGCATGAACAGTTGGGAGAAAAACCCCAGAAAAGCCAGCTGACTACAGTATCAATATCACCATGAGATCTTACACACAGCTCAAAGACCTCCTCAAAATTGCAGGGAAGATATGAAACATACTCAGCAAACACATAAAAAACAGGACTTTTGCAAAACTCTATCGTCCAGCCTCTCAGTGCTGAACTAAGCGAGGGTTACCGGCTGAGAGCACGGAGACCCATCCTCTAACACTGTAATCTAATCCTTAAACTAAAGACAATTTAATGCTTTTGCCTGTCCATATGTTTTCTAATGACGCCATTGCTGTCAGCATGCTACAGGAGTGCTTCTTGGAAGATGGAAGTAATGACAAAGCACATCATTGGGAAGGCAATTATATGCAGTACTAACCATTTTACAATGGCCATATGGGCTGTATTTCAACAATGTAATTTCCAAATCAGCCTGAGCATACATATTTCTCTATCCTTAATCCCAGGTACACCACACTAAATGAAATAAGAGTACAGATGAAATATGGGCAGCTGACTTAGAAATCTGTAACAGAATGCTAAGGTAATGTTCATCTAAAAATAGTAAACAGAGGGCACCCACTGCCCTATTGGTCCTAATAGAAAACATCAGAACAGGGCTATTACAAACCACCTGACAGGCAAGGAACAACACAAGGAAAAGTCTAAAACACACAGATCCTACCTAGTATTCAAAATCTGGGACAGGCCCGAGAGTAAAAAGAGTAATACAGAACTCATATGGTATAAATATATAAAATCTAGGTTTAAGAGATTGCTTTTAAAACTCTGGACTTAAAGGTGTAGAGCCTATGACACTAGATGTTTACAGTTAAATTTCAAAGGACCAGCTTTGACTTGGGTCTCTCCTACAATCATGAACTGTTAAAAACTGAAATCTACTATATTTTGGATGCACAAAAGGGTAACTGTGCTCCACTACAGCTGGAGAGAGAACGGAGCAAGACTGCAGGTCTCCGAGCATAATGGTTCTGAGAAGAAACTACCTCCTCTCTCCAAAAAAAGACTTTTCACAGAATTGTTTACTTTGATCTTCATATTTTCACCCAGAAATCTCTTAAGATTTCAGGACTAATAGGGCATGGCATGCGCGTGTTTGTGTGTGTGTGTGTGTGTGTGTGTGTGTGTGTGTGTGTGTGTGTTACACCACTCCCTAAGGGATGGTCACCAGGCAGGTCTGAATACCCAAGTACTAGAAGATAAGTTGTGTGGACGCCCAATTTGGCCCAGAGGAAATGAAGAGGGGACTTCTCCAGAAGGTACAGCACTGTAATCACAGTTGGGATTTCCATAAGAAGCAAATCTAACAGTCACACTTATTAGCATACTCTTCGTAGCATAAACAAACCTGGACAGGGTGGAGAGGAGAAAAGGGGTGAACAATTTGCAAATATGCTTAGAATAATGAAAGGAAAACAATGACAGAGGAAATAAATGAGATAAAAGTATCAAGAAAAGCAAGCAACTATTTAGTATGTTCTTTTACCAGAAAGAACAGAGTACCTATTAGTTTAAAAAAAAAAAAAAAAACCCTACCAATAAGGTCTGTTTTATTGTAGAATATAATTGATGCTTTTGAACTGTGGTGTTGGAGAAGACTCTTGAGAGTTCCTTGGACTGCAAGGAGATCCAACCAGTGCATTCTGAAGGAGATCAGCCCTGGGATTTCTTTGGAAGGAATGATGCTAAAGCTGAAACTCCAGTACTTTGGCCACCTCATGCGAAGAGTTGACTCATTGGAAAAGACTCTGATGCTGGGAGGGATTGGGGGCAGGAGGAGAAGGGGACGACAGAGGATGAGATGGCTGGATGGCATCACTGACTCGATGGACGTGAGTCTGAGTGAACTCCGGGAGTTGGTGATGGACAGGGAGGCCTGGCATGCTGCTTTTCATGGGGTCGCAAAGAGTCGGACACGGCTGAGTGACTGATCTGATCTGATATTGCCAGGGAAGTGCTACTTCCTGGAACAGTTTTAAAATCAGACAAAATATCTAGGAATTTAGAGTAGAAAATAAGCTTATACCCACAGTGACCTATTGACAGGGTGCCAGTCCCTTTTCCGATTTTACACTATGCTCCTGGGGGCTGTTGTGAGAAATCAGCAAGTCAAGTACGTGAAAGGATTTAGTACAGGGACTGGCACACAGTTATGCTCAATATTATAGCCTGAGCCCTTGCCTTCAACAAAGGCTTAAAATCTACCTGAGCTATGTGACCAGGAAAAAGGTCAGATTTTAATACAGCGAAAAACAGTGAGAGGGACTGAAAGAAAGAAAAAGAAGGAAAAAGAATCAAACCAACAACAAATAAGCTACAGATGCACTATATGAGTGGTGTAAAGAACTTCCAAAAAGATGGTGAGGTACTATCCCCTCCCTAAATCTTATTATTAGACCTAGAAAATCCTTTGTAACCAAGACAATTTTCAGCAGCAACAAGGAACAAATACATGTGGTCTACCAGAGTCCCATTTGGGATTCCCTCACAAAATGAATCAGTATTAAAGGAAGAATGGAAGGGATGAGGAGCTTGAGCTTTCAGGTCAGGCAGAAACAACTGCATTTCCTGCCTCTTCTGTACTGACCTTGAGCAAGCTGACTTAACCCCTCTGAGCTTCAGTGTCTTCCCACTCTAAAACGGGGATATCATTCACTTTTTCCACAGCATAGCTCCAATGAGGCAAAGAATGCAAAATTCCAAGCACAATGTCTGGCACAGAGTAAATACTAAATAAACACTAGCCCCCTTTTCTAAAATTTCTTTTCATGAAATTTTTGTGGAAATAGGTCAACTTTAAATAAGCACTACCTACCTACTGTGCAAGGATTATTGAGTAAAGGAAGCAACAATTCTAAGAGCATCAAATACCCCAGGAAGGATACATGTAGGGGGAATACAGAAACTAAAGTTAGGAAATAGAGGGAAATAAAATAATGGTTACAGGAAGGTAACTCTGGCTCTTTCTTTTCCAAAGTGCCAGTCATACCCCAAGTTTTACACAAAGAGCCATGACAGAGCACATAACAGACCAAGAAAAAATTAACAGCACTTGAACTTCCCATCAGAACCCAAATAAAACACAGAGTAAAGTGTCAGGTCAACACTTCAAAAACACCCTAAGGCTGTCCCCAACAAGCCATGGGAAAATCATTTCAAAAAATGAAATACTCTGAAACCTAAGAAGTAAAGCATTGCTCTGAGGTCAGCATTAAGGTTCTTAATAAGTTATTATTATTATTACTACTGCTATTATTATGTAGTATGTTGTTGTTATCTCTGACTCTGGAAACAGAATTGTTGCAGATAAAATTAATTCTGGGTTGAAATATAGTTAAAGGTTGGCTTTACTAGACAGGTTGGAAGACTGAGTGATTGTCAAAATATTTAGCAAATTTTATAAAGTGATCAAGGGAGCTAGAACTGTTGTGGATATGATGAGTTAAACACAGTTTTGGAATCTTTCAGATATGACTTGAAACTACTTCTAAACACAGGAAACACTTCTGGAATCACATTATATATTCGATATTTTAAAACAGTTATATTCCTTCAACTGAAGGTGACCTGGAACAATCTGGGCTATTTCTATACTAGCCTAATAAAACTAATTTTAAAACAACTGTCTAACACGGCAGGTTTTAACACTCAGGTGTGAAATCGCACCTCCCAGCACACAGGCTGAATCATCCCCCAGCCTCTCACCTGTAATTATCATTTGCTCCCTCCCCAGGTGGCTCTCAACCAACTCTTAGCTTCCCAGGTTCCTATCTGGAAGCACAAACTCCTTCTGGGGCCTCATATGCTATGAGGGTGAGAGGGAGGACAAAAGCAAGAACTTCATGCTGGCTTAGACGACTTCTGAAAATGCCTCTTTACAACACACAGCAAAAGAGCAATTTGATAAAATTAAAATACCCTTATGTCACCATGGTTAATGATATGTATTTTTCAAATAAAAAGAGTACGTTTACTTCACAGTTCCTGTAGAGGCCGGCTTCTTCCATTAAGGCCAATTCCAAAAATTTAGCAAAAGATCTTTCATCAGTTGAGAGGGCATAATTAGATGTTTTGATTAAAGCATTTTCCTCCCCTGGTTAGCAAGATATAACAGATGTCACCAACTTCCCCAATAACAATACAGCCCTGCACTTGGCATCTTTACAATTTTAAAACTGAACTGTCATATAGAAAAATTATAGCTGGGGTGTCTCCATACAATCATGACTCTGAAGTGGTTATGACATGCCTGGACTCCCCAATGGAACAGATATGGAAATCATACTCCGTATTCATAGCTGCAAGCTCTCTTTAGCATGCACTTGAAAACCAACCTCTGAAATCTGAATGATGCGGGTTTATTCAAATCACCTCCAATTACTCCTGGAAGCCCTGACCAAGTAAGGTGTGAAACCTGTACAGAGAACGCAAATCTCACAGTTACTTTCTTCTAGGAGTACACGGAGCACATGCAGAAAAGTGTCTCAGGAAAAGCAATGCCCATCTAAAGAGACTGACTCTACCAAAATCCAAACTTCTCTGCAGAGAGGAGAATCATACTTGATTTTCTTTTTTAATCATATTTTTCACAGTAAGATTCCCCAGCGCATTCACCCAACCTCAAAAAATTCAACCTACACCAATTTTGTCAACATATCCGTCCAGGGTGTAACTAGAGATAGACCTGCATTTTAAATGGAAGGCAGCCTCTCTGATTGAAGTTCAACTCAAACATCCTGGTTTAACAACTCCATTAGTGACATCAAGCACAGATCTAAAGATTACTCAGCCCCTTTGTCAGTCGCATGTGTTATTTATAGGACAGTATATCAATCATGTCTTCCCCTTATTATTTCCTACTTTCTGGTCCTAAGCTATTTGGTCTGCCAAATTAATACATTCCATTGCTGCTGCAATCTAAACAATGCTTGATAAAAGATTAATAAAATAGTTGAGTTCTCTGCAACCACAACACACACACCCAGGGAAATTCATCAATGTCTTTTTATTTGCGTATTTGGCTGACTGCCCCCTGCAGCAAATACTTAAGGCACCAATGCTCAGGTATCCTGGTTTACGGTTTGCATTTAATTCAGGGTGTCAATCTGCTTCTGTTTTAATTACATCCATCTTGATATGTTATTACAATCTCATGAAAACTTCTTTTCATTATATGAATGGCTATAAATATATACACATGACAAACAGTTGTTATACATTTTCTGGTTCAGCAATAAACAGGCAAGATGCCTTAGCCAACACGTCACGTGGATTTAATATTTTGAGTCTTTCTTCTTCAGAAGAAAAGTTTGACTGAGTCTTCAATTCAACCATACTCCAAAGTTCACTTGTTTCAAAAATGTCCTGCTACCAACGCTGGTAAGTTGCTCTGAGTCTCTGAATCACCAGGCTGAAGAAAATATTCTACCCTCAAAAAATTACATTAAAATTTTCAGTGGGCCGACATTAAGATCATCTTACATCCAAATAATTATTTTATCTGTTGGATATTCAAGGATGAGAAACTCTCATATCATCACCCTAATATTTGTTTTTTCTTTTACATCCTCATTATGGAGGGGAGGGAAGAGTGTTAAAAAAGACTAATAATGGACCTGCAGAGAAAGGCCAACCGTGCACTGGAGGAAACCAGAATGCTTTTAAAAGTTTCCTGATACTGAGCAATAATCAGAACATTTCTTAGAAAAATTGGGAATCTTTACAACCATGGGTGATCACCCTCATTTGTGGTATTTTTTTTTTCAGCCTTCCAATTGACTAAAGAAAAGCAGACAGTCCTCTAGCTTCACTGGATACCAGTGAGAGCCTCTAACTCCCAGTGTGATCTTAAGCAGGACAATTAACCCCTCTGGGCTGTGTTTTCATTTGCAAAACGAGAGGTAGAACTACAGCATTTCTAAAGACAAGTTCTGTGCCTCTAATGCTGCTCTGGCTTAGAAAGCACATCAGTCAACAATAGCTGAAGTGAAATGGATCAAAAGGCTGCTCTGAAAAACTTGAGGTCCTAACTTTAGGACAACACCCCCCTGAGGACTGTAGCTCTGGGCATTAGTCTCAAAACTGTAATTTTCCCAAATAAACTGATCGGCCTAACAAATGCGGCAGGAGCAAACTTGGAACACGCAGCAATGCAAGATACTAAATGCCTGCTTCCCTTTTGGCCCCAGAGAAAGTATATGGTCACTTGGAACTATATAAAATCATTTCTTAGAATAGCACAATTCAGGACCTTCGTTATTTTTGCCCACTGAACATGTATAGGGAGA
This sequence comes from Bos indicus x Bos taurus, assembly GCF_003369695.1. Taxonomy (NCBI): domain Eukaryota; kingdom Metazoa; phylum Chordata; class Mammalia; order Artiodactyla; family Bovidae; genus Bos; species Bos indicus x Bos taurus. The sequence goes on along the minus strand of NC_040100.1, from coordinate 11,551,605 downwards.
GTGGGTGGAACACTGCAATTTCTAGTATGTGGCTGGAAAATAAGTGATAACCTAATGCTCAACTATTGTTCCATCTACATCTTTATCTCCTGAGGGTTTGGTTTTTTTTTCCCCTTCTCTTAGTTTCTAACTATGGAAAACTATTCACTAAATTGCCAGTAACATTTAGCTAGAAAGCACAGATGAACAGAGAACCTAGCAAACAACAAGTCTGTTTCAGTATAACTATCAAGAAATCACTGCAATACCAGACTCTCTTAAATCCTCTTTACAAGCTCTAAAATATCACTGCCATGAGAAACTTTGCATAAATTCAGAATGAACTTGGTGGGTTGTGCTACAGACGAGGGTAGGTGTGGAGACAAGGAAAACAATATCCTGACATCCCTCAGGAACCATCACCACTTGACCCTGGCATTGACATAAACCCTGTCCCAGAACCAGTGTGAAAGTATCAGATTTCATCCATATAATCTGTTTTCACAGGCTGTGTTTCCGTATGTAATCCAGGTCATTTCAAAATGCTTCAGTTAACAACAACCACACAGTATCTGTCTGCAATTTGAAGGCTTTCTGCCAAAAGTGAATCCCAACCTGCATTAGCCATTTTTACTTTACTTACAAACTGTGGGCTTTTTCCTTCTCCTCTTGTGACTCCATTTTACTGCACTTGGGTTTTCCTGGATCCAGAGATACGGCACTACAAGGTATGGTGGCAAATCAAAATGACAAAACGTTGCATGTACTTGGTCATTTGTGGTATTTACTCAGGCACACTCTAACCAGAGTTCAGAAATGAACGAGAAATTAGAATGATGAGCTGATAACAGTTCAGAAATCTGAAAACTGAGAAATTTACCCTCACAGTACTAACCTCAGAGTCCCTCAGACTGTCAATGTTCAAATAATGAAGGTTTGGAATTTAAAGTGTCTACATTTCATTCAGAACTTCATAAATCCATTGCCTTTTATTAACTTGCATTCATAATTTTGATGATTCGGCCTCAGTAAAGGAAGAGAAGAAAGAAAGGAGGGAAGTTGCAAGGGAGAGTGGGAAGGAGGCAGGCAGGCAATGGGTGGTGGGGAACCTACTGGACCCTAAGATGAGACTGACACGTGCACTAGGAGGTGAAATGGAGAAGGAAATGGAAACCCACTCCAGTACTCTTGCCTGGAGAATCCCATGGATGGAGGAGCCTGGTGGGCTACAGTCCATGGGGTCGCAAAGAGTCGGACACGACTGAGCGACTTCCCTTCCCTTTAGTAGGTGAAATAAAAACCTATAAAGACAGCAGCCATACCAACGATTTCAGGCTACAACTCCCCTTGCAAAATATGGAACCGAGACTGGAAAGGCCTGGCACACAGAAGCCTGTGCTTGCCTGTGCTTGCCTGTGCTTAGCTGCTCAGTCCAACTCTTTGCAACCCCATGGACTATAGCCCACCAACTCTCTGTCCATGGAACTTTTCAGGCAAGAATACTGGAGTGGGTTGCTATTTTCCTCCTCCAGGGGATCTTCCCAACCCAGGAATCAAACCTGCGTCTCCTGTATCTCCATATTACAAGCAGATTCTTTACCCCCTGAGCCATCATAGTCTCTTCCTAAGCAAGCAAAGGAACCCAGACGAAGTGAAAGCCACCCCTCCCCTCCTCAGTTACTAACAGCATCAAGAGGAACCTATTTTCTGTGACCTTAGACAGAAAGGTACTGCCTGCATACCCCCTACCCCGAAGGCTTATTAGAAAAAATTAAGGAAGAACACAGTTTAAACCTAGAAGAAGGAACACAAATTCAGGGTCTCAACAGCCTTTAATTCTATGCCCCACTTCTAGGAAAGAAAAATCTGCATTCATCTATTCATGGAACAGGTACACACTGTGTAAGAAAAACTTGTTCTGACCCAGCTAAATGTCCCTAAATTAGTTTTGATTAATTCCCATCCTGGTCTTCCAAACTTCAATTATTTGAGAGTTTTTAAATCTGACTTTTCCCCCACAACTTTCTCAAATGAATAGCTGCTATTCCATTACCTTTTCCCTGTATCAACAAAATACTGGTTTTAATCCTGACCCTGAAAAAAGTGTTGTTTCTAGAGAGAAAAAATAGCATGAGGCACTTTTACAAAGTTAGACTACATTTAGTATATTAGTGTATTACAGCATAGGGGTAAAATAAAATGTAAAAACACTAACCCACCATCCACCCTCCACACACACACACACACACACACACACTCTCTCTCTCTCTCTCTCTCTCTCATTTGCTCATTCCATATCAAAAAGTGCAGCAGACCTTATGTCCAAAGGCTTTCAAATTTAGCAAGTGTAACCTACATTATTCTTTAGTAGCTGCTCTCAACTATATGTTTTTTTAAGCTTGGGGACTTTAATCCTAGCATTCTCTCACACTACATAATTGTCATTTATTTTTGACAGCAAATAGAAATGTTGTATAGGATCTTAGAATCTTTTTATCACCTCAATGCTCCTTGAATCTCCTAGAATCATATTGAATGTTCTTTTTTTAACCCTTTTTCAATGGTGAAAGCTAGAGGAAAACACTCTCAGAAAGGATCAAAGGCTAATCACTGACTCTGTGATTCAGTTTTTAAATTTACTGATTCATGTATACCCTGTCTACTTCCAAAAAAGATATAAAGCAATTCATCTCAACAGCTAACACAAAGTGCATGGAATCACCATATCACAATATTCTACCTCATCTCACATAAATACTCCTGAAGTGATGCTCTGCCTTGTACAGTGAAATACTGAAATTCAGTTAAGTATAGTAAAATACTTGACTTCATAACCAAGCATGTTATTCACAGTCCTTTTTCCTTCTATAAACTTTCTTACCACTTAGGAACGCCTCAGATCCTAACGCTATGCAAACTGCCCAAAGTGAAATGCTGGAACTGACCCATTTACTCCATAGCACCATCCCAAACTTGCCAAGATAGGAAGCGAAAAACGCAACAAAAACACAGTTCCACAGCAGACGAAGGGTTCTGACCTTTCTTGAACGAACACTTCATACATAAGCAAGCGAAAGGCAGATAATTTAAAACCTTTATTTTAACATCAGTGTCAACCTCCTTTCTCATCCAGCCTTCTTTCCCAGCTTGCTAAAAAGCAGCAACAGAAGAAACCAGAAGGAACCAAGACAGGATAAAAACTCCCTCTGGCTGGAAGGTAGCTTGGTAGCATTAGAACTGGGCTACTATCACACTGAAAGGACCATTAATGAAAACCACTCACCAATATTCACTTCATGGTGGGGTTGCTAACAATCAATGAAAGGGCTGACACGGGGCAGGAAAAGGAAGGAGGAGAAATGGACTAATCATCATTATTTACATCTCTCATTATTTAAATCTCACACTCCCCTTGCCATTCCCACTCAAGCAGCAGCTTCCACCCTGATTTCAAACTTTTGTGCCTGGTTTTCAAGTTGTCTATCATCAGCCAACATACTCAGAGATTATCAAGTTCAAGATCTGGAAGGGACCTTTGAGATCTTTTCCAGCAATTCCCATACTGGATTATGAACTACAATGACAAGAATGAAAGTTCGGTCAAATATTAGGAAGTAAGTCACATTACATCTCTTTCTCTATCATTCAAAACTTACATACACATTACAAAAGATTTCTAATCCTTGCAGAACAAGTTACCCATTTAATTCTGTCTGGCCCATCAAGTTCCAAAATTAACTGAGCGAAGAATTGCATTTCTTGGTCTGGACACAACCTACGAACACCTGGAGAACTGTGTTTCCCTCTAGCTTGGGTATCTTTGCTTTAAAACTACTTTAAACCTCTCAACTTGTGCAAAAAGAAAAGGATTCCTTTAGAGAGTAGCTTCCCAATATCACTCAACTAGTTAGGACAGCCTGGCCTGGAAGGTGGCTACACAACCACTCTTTACTTACACCATTTTGTTCTCATTTCTACAGCCCCTCAAACCCTAGTCACTCATTTTGTTTCTATGTCTTGTTCACCATCCCCTCTTCTCAGAATCCCCTCCCCAATCCCCACTCTCTCTCTCTCTATGCAAATCACTTCAACCTACGAGGACCCATATACTCTCCAGGAAGCTGCTCAAATACTTCAGCCTATCTCACTATTCCTTCTCTGAAAGCTTACTGCACTTAGTTGGAATAAGGCATTTGAGTGCCTGTTTCAAAACTGTAAGTGCTAGACTTAATTTACCAACTGAACTGCACACTCCTTCAAAGATACTATATATATATATAACATATTATTATATATATATAGACTTCCCCCACTTCTAGAACCTTGCACATATCACACACTCCATAAATATTTGCTGAATGATACAAGAAACATGATTAATATTTTTTTAAACTGAATAAGTGAGATTTGACCACAGTAAGTTATCAGAGCCTGATATGCTGTAAGTACATCAAATTCTGTACAGCCTACTTACACTATCAATGTGTGGGTAAGCCCTGAAACACAAAGGAAATGAAGACCCCATGAAAGTCTTGGTTTGATCCTCCATCCACCAGAAATGAGTCTTCCTTCATTTTTACAAGCCTGCAAAGCTCCAACTGGCCTCCTGTCTGTTAATCCCTCCATTTCATCTCTGCTTCCCTTGGTCAGTTGTATATAAGGAGGCTCCCCTAAGAAACCAGGGCACAAGAGCCAAGTGAAGGGGAAACAAATGGATTTGCAGGTTTTCAGCCATAGTGTTCATATGGCTTCCTAATCAAGATTACACAGAAAAAAAAATGCAAATAACAGAAAGGCAATATCATCTGGCACATCAGGGTACACTGGCAGTACTAGATCCCAACATTCCCATTTATACTTTGTTTGCTGAAAACCACTTTTTAATGAGGCTTGATATCTGGGGATAGTCACTCTCATTCAAAGAATATTCAAGTAAATAGTACCATACCAAATGATAATAGTGCTGCTCAAATGCATAATGAAAAGAACACCATGTTCAACTTTAGCCTCCTCACTTACCCTCTTATCTTCTATCACAAGACTCTTCACAATCACATACTTGAACTTCAGGGCACAATTACTCAAGACAAGTGTCCCTGCAGAATACGAAACTACCTCTGCCAGTTTCACTGTATAAAGTGTGGGACTTCTCAAACTCTGTCCAAAGCTTTCATCATTTTAAATAAGAATCCAACAAGAGTGAAAAATAAATCCACATAAAAATTATGGTTCTCATTAGACAAATTTCTTATTTTTCCTCCAGTATTATGAGTAAAACCATTAGTCTGGAACAATTTTATTAGGACATTTCACTATGAGTTAGGAGCCTCTTTCTTTTTAAAGGGAAGTCAAAATCAGCCACTCAAGACAGAAACCAAACCATGGAGTCAAATGATGTGTCCATTAACACCAAAAGTATACACTCCACAGTTTGCTAGCTACTGCTCTGAATCAAGCCTAAGTTTAAAAGCCTCGCTATGCAAGCCAATATTTCTGGTTTCTTATCACAACATCATACTAGCAGCAACTCTAATGATCCGTGGTGACAACTGCTTTCATTTCTAGACACAAAAACATAGTATGTATTTAGGATAATTCTTATCATACATGATAATTCTTAACATTTACAAGTACTCTTGTATTATACATTCCTGTCCAAGTTCATAGTTTAGCTGCCTGTTTCCTAACAAACCCTCACATTTCTTAGTGATAATTCAGTAAATCTTCCAAACTGAGGACAACAGGAAACCAGAGATTTTAATGATCACCACACACATATGCCTGACTATGAAGCATGGACACAGATGTGATAAGCCACAAAGAGATCTATGCTGTCCCACAGAACCAGATATACATGATGATTTTTATTTCCCACTATATATTTTTTTAACCTGAAAAGTATATTTGCAGCTTTCCTACAAAAATTGGGACTCCTAAACACAAATGCATGTGAAGATATTTGATATTAGGGACCTGTTGTTAATTCACCTAGGTGTGATAATACTATGAGTTTGGGTGCGTTTTTTTTTTTTCCCCCCGAGTCATTACCACTTAGAAAGACAACTGTTGAACCTAGGTGGTTGTGCACCTTGGAGTTTGTTATACTGTATTTTTGGATATGTTTACATTTTTCTGTAAAGTTTAAAGAAACTTTTTTAAAAGTTAGACCTGTATAACCAGAGATATGCAAATGATATTCAGATATGAAGGTATTATAATATTCAGCTAACCAAAGTAACCTGGGTTTTGAATCTAGAAAAACAGCAGAAAAATAATCACAGCAAGAAAAGGAATAGTATTAATGGTACACTTCAAATTTGGTCTTCTTTAAAAATTAGAAGTTTTTTACACCCAAAAGAAACTAGAATGGGCAAATTTTCTGTCAAAAGCCAAATGGATAGATACACAAGCCCATCAAGTATTTATTAAAAGTAAAACCACCAAAAATAACTGCATGTGCTATATTTATCTTTACTTGACCTTCAAAAAGGTTTGTGGAAATCTGCAGGCCCCTCTTGCTTACTTACTGTGAGGGGCCACACAGAGCCCAGGATAACCATGCTGGCAGCAAAACCACTTGTAAGCAGCTCTTACAAACAGTGTCCTAAACCAACCACTGATAACAATCAAATTTTAGGCAGCACTTTCTAATTCACATACTAGAATACATACTACCATTTCAATTCCTATTTTAAAGCGAGAGAGAGACAGAGAGAAAGAAGTCACACTGTTCAGTACCCTCCCCACATTGGCAAAGTTGAAGCCACAGTTAGAATTATCCTAATAAGTGGTGAGCCTCAACACTCAAAAGAACTATGTAAGATCCATTTTAGTCAATAAAGTACCAGTTCTAGAACCAGAGGATAACTGATTCAATCACTAATATCAAAATCTATGGCCACCAACACCACCACTCTCCATTCCTCCCCAACCACTGGCCACCATCCACCACCATAACCACCAGGAGCCCAACCAAAAAGCAGTTCAAACAGAAAAGAATAACCCTAACAGGAAGGCTTCCTTTTAAAAAAATGTTTAAACTTGACACCCAAACACACACACACACACACACACACACACACACACACAGCAATCTAAACCTGCACAGTTACTGCATGTGAGATCTAAGCTGTCATCAACAAAGATTGCATTTGAGCACTGCAAACAATACCATAATAACAGCAATAACCAAAGGGAAAGGGAAAAGTTTCTTTCAGGAACCTCACACCATCACATCAGGTGCAGGAAACCCTAGAAACCAACTCCTATCTTGGTTTTGTGCTTAAGAAAGGTGGACCAACTCTGCAGAATCTCCAAGCGCCTGTGTGTGTGGTGTGTTGGGGGTGGGGAGAGGAAGATGGGGGAGGAGAAAAGGGGGTTATTTATACATGCCAGTGACCCATGCCAGTACCAAACCAGATCCGTCCAGGTGAAGAGAGTTTCCCTCTGACCCCCGGACAATCTCCCTCTACTTGCCCCCCTCCCCACCAACACCCCCAGGAGCCCTTTAGCTGGCAGGAAAATGTGCATTTGGAAATCAACGCTGCAGGTGCCCAAGGAATAAAGAAAGATACACATAGATATATACACACACACAAAGCCAATCAGAAAGAAAAAGAAAACACAAAAAAAGGAAAAGGAGAGGGACAATTGGGTGACAAGCCCTTCAGATACCAGCTAGGATTTTATTCTTTCCTCCGACCCGTCCTCCCTGGTGGACCTTTTACTGTCTTTTAACCGAATTGTTCATATACACACACATGTGCATGTTATGTGTATAAATAATATCACAATTAACCCTTTCCGTAATAGAGCCCCGAACGGAATACTGAAAGATATTCCATCCTTTCCTCTCCTCCCTCCTCTCCTCCCTCCTTTCTCCCAACCAGGAGAAAACGCCCCCTTCCCCAGCTTCACCAAAAAAAGAAAAGAAAAAAGGAAAGAAAGAAAAAAGAAATGAAAAAAAGAGGGGTAGAGGAAGGGGGCAAAGAACCACAAAACCCCGTCAGTCTCCGGTCCCGAGGACACCCAGGAAAGGTCTGTACTACACAGACACACACACACAGGGACATATGGCTCTGTAGAAAGCACACAGAGAACCGTCCACAGGCGCCCCAAACCCAGCAAAGAGACTTCCACCAGCCAAGAAGCCATGATTGGGGAGGGAGAGGAGGAAGCAATAAGGGCAGAGCTCTCCGTGGAGGGGGGCGCATTGTTGTGATGCCTGAACCCCTTTCTTTCTGCCCATCTGCTGTGGAGGGGGTGCGGGGAGGAGGCGCAAGGGGAAGGCGAGCGAGAACGAGGAGACCAGGAGACCAGGCACGGCTTGGCGATTCCCTCCTGCTGCCTGTCTACCCGCGCCCCCAGCTACCCCCCCCCGCCCCAACAATAAGACCTCAGCCTAGACAGACAGACAGACAGCCAGACCGACCGGAGCGCGGCGGGGGGAGGCAGCAGAGCCGAGCACAGCCGAGGAGGGAGGGGGTCGTGCCTATAAAGGGAAACCGGGGGGGAGGGGGGTCCCCCTTACCTCCAGCGCTTCAAAAGTGACAAAGCTGGTCATGGCAAATCCATCAATGATGTCCTCTTCGGCCGAGGTGGACTCTCGCCGCTTCCTCCGCGGGGGTCTGGGCCGGGACGGGGCGGAGGACGGGGGCTTCCCATTGTCTTCCTTGTCGGAGCCCGACGACGAGGCGAGCGAGGGCGCCCGGGTCCGGCCGGCCCCGCCGCCGCCGGCCGCGCCGGCCCCCAGCCCGCCCCGGGAGCGCCTCTCCCGGTCTCGCTGTGACCGCGACCGCCGCTTTTTGCGGAGTCCATGGCCCCGCGTCGGGCCATCCATGGCTCTGCCGCGCCGGGGTCTCCCCGCTCGCTGCCTGCCCGCCACAGGCTCCGGCCGCGGCCGCACAAAAAAATTGACACCAACCCCTCCCTCCCCCTTCTCGGCTTCCCTCCGCCCCGAGGAGGGCGCGGGGGAGACGGCGGCCGAAAGAAGGGAGAGTGGGGAAGAAAGAGAGGAGAAAGAAAAGGGGGAAGGGGCGGAGAGAGGGAGGAGGGACGGGAGCGAGGGCGAGAGGCGAGGAGCCCAAGTGCGGGGCTGCCCACAGCACCGAGGGTCGGAGATTCCTGTGAGCAGCGCCGAGCAAAGTAATGGCTGAACACACAGGTCTCCTTTAGAGGGGAAAAAAAAAAAAATAACTCACCAAGCAGGCAATAAATCAGAATAGCGGAATGCTTTGATCAAGAGACTGGGAGGCTCCGGGGAGCCCTCCCCGCAGCCATTCTCCGCCGCGCCCCCCGCCCCCCGAAAACGCCTGCCCGCCCCCCGCGACTCCAAATCCGGCCCGAAAAAGGTCGCGGGAAAAGTGGGGGCAATGAACTTCACCCGCCCCTCGCGCAGGAAAACACCCCCGCCGCCTCTCACACACGCCTCAGAGAAAACTCACTCCCTGGCTCCAAAATTTTTAAGAAATGCATCCAGGGGAGGCCAAGGCTTCCGAGGGACCTGAGAGGGACGAGACCCCCCAGAGAGGGGAGCATAATAATGAAATAATTAGGAGGGGAGAGGGCGAAACTGGAAGCGGTGGAGGAAGGGAAGGAGGATGCTGGAGCAGTTGTGGGGTTTGCTTTTCGGGCTCGGAGGGGGAAGGAAAGGGAGATGAAAGAAGAGAAGAAACAGCCCCTGACGCTGCCACCCACCTCCCCCCACCTCAAAAAAATATTTTTTCCAGTCCCAAAGAAGAGGTCACCCTTCCTCAAAAAAAGGGAGGGGGGCAGTCAGTCAGTCGACGAGGAAAGCAGAAAGAAATCTCCAGCGGGAGAGACGCCGGTGTGCCGCCGCCGCCGCTGCCTCTTCTCTTCGCCCAGCCTGAAGGGAGAAGCGCGGCCAGGAAGCGCCGGGAACGCCGCTCTCGCTGCCGCCGCTAACGCTGCCACAGATGCCGCCGCGAGAGCCCCGATCCGGAGGGTGCACGGCGTGTCCGCGGGCGGCTGCAGCGGGAGCCCGGGCACGGCCCCATCCTCCGCCCGCCCGCCTCGCTCAGCTCCCGCTCCTCCCCCTCCGCGGCCGGCCCACTGCCGCGCCGCCGCCGCCGCCCGCCTCAGCCCAGCCCGGCGCCCGCCCGCGCGCGCCGCGCGCACGCGCACCGCCCTCCCCGCGCCTCGCTCGGCGCGCGCTCCCGCCCCCGCGGCCCCGGCCGGCTGGATCACGTGGCCGGCCGGGCTCCCTCCGCCCCCGCCCCCTCCCCAGTTGTAGAGTGTGTAGAAAGCACAAGGCTGGGGGCTGGCCGCGCTCGCGAGCCCAGGGCATGCGCGCTGGGGCGGCCGGGCCTGCGCACTGGGGGCGGAGGCGAGCCGGGAGCGGGGCGTGAGGGCGGCTTGGGGGCGTGGAGGGGTCAGTTAGCTCGGGGTTTACTGCGACCCGCCAGAGTTGGCGCGCGAGGGTGTGGGAGCCGCGGAATGTTCCCGCCAGTCGCGCTGGGGACGCCGTGCGGGCCGCTGTCACCAGTCTACCCCGCGCGCCCAGCTCCGCGCCCCCCGCGCGCTCCTCGGGACACTTGTCCTTGGACCCCCTACCCCAGGCCCGCGGGAGGCGCTGGGGCCGCCTTCTGCAGAGGCCCCTAGGGTGTTTTCCTAGGGCGACTTGAGCAGCGAGGGAAGGAGGGATTTCAGAGAGGGGTTACGGGGGGGTGGCGGAAGGAGTCCCCCAGATGGGGGGTTGCAACTGCAAGCGATAAAAAAGCGAGCGGGTGCCGAAGTGCGGACCTCTGCTCCGCTGGGGGGCACTGGGTGGGAGGCCCCACCGCAGAGTTGGAAACTTTGTTCCCACGTGGTAGCACAGCGAGTGGCCGAGTGACCCAGCACCCGAATGACCTCTGAGCCCTCCTAGCCTGCGGGGTTGGGGGGCGGGGGGAGCCTAGAGACGCGCGAGCTGCTTCGGAGCGGGGAGCGAGCGTCCAGGGACCGAACTTGAACCTCGACTGCCGCCTCCGAGGGCGCGGAGGCGGGGCTGGAGGGGTGGGGACCGCCCCTGACCGAGGACCCGTTAGACACGCAAAACGCAGCCCCTGCCACAGAGGAGTTCCTTTATTTGTGGAGAAGGGAGAGGGGTCCCTGCTTTTCCTGTCACTGTGCTTCATCCTGCCGCAAAGTAGCTAATGTTTATAAAAAAACTTGTATTAAGAGTTGACTGCAGCCCAGAATCAATCAACAAATGCGACTAGCCTTTCTAGGTAATATAGCTGTACATTTTTCGGGGCACTGGAATTTCTGATACGGATCAGAAAGACGTCGACAGTCCTTTCTCCCCAGCCTGTTAGTTACCCACGTCACTTTATGTCCAGGCATATAAACACCATGGCATATCACCCCATACCCCCAGTACCCTACACTTGGGAAGGAAGAAAAGGAAAATGACCCGATGTTTTTTAATTGCCCTCAATGAATCAGGCACCGTACCGGACGCTTTGTTCATGATTTCTCCTCTTTAGACTCTAAATATGCACTTTTTTATTAGTACAACTGGAAGGAGGTGGAAAAGACAAAGGACATGGCAACCTGACGTACGCAAGATTTATTCATTCATTTCTTCATTTAACACTGATCAGGGTCTGTTATGTACCAGGCACAGGTGCTGAGAATACAGTGGTGCAGAAAATATACAAGGTCTTCCTTCTTGGATCTTAATGTTCTAGCAGAAAAACCTCACTCATCTTGCACTTAAAACAATTTAATTCAAATGACAATGGTCATTTCCTTAAGGCACAACTTGTTCAGTCCCCACAACTTGTTCAAAAGTCCCCAGGTATGGACTTTTATGAAATTGAGGTAGAGGGTGGGACAGGACAGGATTAGGGGATGGTGGCCACCAAGAAGCAAGAGCAAAGAGAAGCAAACACTAAACCGGGAATAAGATTCTAGCTTGATGTCTGTGCCGGAAACAAACCATTTGACTTTAGGCAAGACTGTTAAATGACTAGTTTTGTAAGTCAAAAGAGGTTCAATTAAATGTTCAGAAAGTCCCCTTTCAGGTCTACCTCTGGCCTTATCAAAAGGAGACTGACTGCTTAATTTCTTGAAACTAGTAACTGATAAATGGGATCTGATGCAATTTATCAGGAACAGGGTGCCACCTTCCAAAATTACCTAAGATAACTGAATCTGCTGCCCCTAAAGCCATTAACTAAAACAGTACCTCGGTACACAGTGAAACTTCTGTGGTAACTCTCAGGCATTGTCACAGCAGCTGCTGAAATCCACCCTGATGTTATCAAGCACATTCCTAGAAAAGAAAAGAAAAAAGGGGGGCAGGGGGCAAGGTCTCTGTCATTTAAAACAAGAATCTGGGCTTATTTTTAGTATTTTTAAGAATGTGGAACATAAATACTGGTAAGTTTCAAAGAAAACTAGGAGCTAATGTCCTTACAGTCGCTTTTCAACAACTTTGGGGGTTGGGTTGAGGAAAGTGTGAAATTGGCAAATATAATAAAAAGTATAATACTAGTGACTTTCCAGAGTAGCCCTTGGCAGTCTTATCTTTAAAGAGTAAAGTCTGGTGGGGGAAAAAATGGATGTTAATGCACTGCATCCAAGAACCTTGCCTCTGGCAAGAGTAATTTGCAAATGCATTTTGGGATAATGTTTAAATGATTTTTTTTCAGGGTCCAAGTGTAATGCTCCCTGGAATTGGTAATGCCTTTTGGGTCAGAGTCTCAATTTTCTTCCATCAGAGAATTAAAACTGTGGATTATATTGCCCATATTTGTTTCAGATTCTCCATATTGTCTATGTTGTAAAAGCTAATGATTAATAACCACCATATAATAACCTAAGCACTTACTATGTGCCAGTCGTTGTGCTAACTTGCATTAAAATAAATATCTCACTTAAGTCTCATATTTTGAGAAAGATTTTATTATACCTATTACACAGATAAGTAAGCTGAAGCTTAAGAAGTTTAAGCACAAAGTGGTATGACTCTTTTATAAGCTAAATTTGGTCTGAGTGACTCCAAAAGTTGTTCTCATAATGGTTATACTGAAATGCCTTCCTCAGAATGATTCCTCAAAAGATCAAAGACTGTGTCTACTAAAGTTAAACACATGAAGATGCTTTGGCCCAGAAATTCATTTCCTAGGCATAAACCAATATCAAATATATACCAAAAGATATCTATTAAACAGCTCAGAGCAACATTATTTATCATAACCCTCAAAGTGGAAAACAACCAGAGTGTTCATTGACAGTAAAGTAGATAAATAGTGATATATAATGGAACACTATACATCACTAAGAATGAACAATTTGCTTCTAAATGCAGTAATATATATGAATCTCATAAATATGATGCTAAATAAAAAAGTGAGACGTACAAGAGTTTGTTTTCTACAAAAACAAGCAAAACTCATTTGTGCTATTGGAAGTTAAGCTAGTGGTTACCCTTGAAGAGAGCTAATGACTGAGAGGGGCCATAAATTGGTCATGTTCTGTTTCCTGGGCTTGGTGTTGGTTGCACATGTGTGCTCAGTGTGTAAAACTTCATCAAATTACACGTCTTTCTATGTATATTACCCTTAGACAGCAAAAAAAAAAAATTAATCCTATGTGGGGATATTGTTTGTGTACATATGAGTACTTCACTACCCAAATGCTCATCAACAGTAATATGGATAAATAAGCTATGGTTTATTCACACAACACCACTCAGTATGACTATATGAGAGAATACTGCAAGTGAACCAAAATAAAGCATAGCATATTATCAGATTTCTTATTAGGCACAACAAACGATAAAGCTTAAACTTGAAATGGGCAGCTTGAATTAGCTGGTAAGTCGTATCAGCAAAAGCTTCGGTGAATTCTTAGCTAAAAGAATGTAGTTGATGAAGAGTAAAGCTAAAAAAAATAATTCCAAAAGAGGTTGCTTGTTTAGCAGGGAAGACATTCAAGTACTTCTGGAATACACAAAGGAAAAAACTTACATCTGAGTTCAGGAATAAACTACTTAACCCAGGAGAGCCTCTCCAGTTGTGCAATCTTTTATTTGAATCAATGATTAATACTCAAACTACATCTTGAACATTCAACCTTGGCTAGTCAGAGAATACCATTATAGCTCAACAACTGAACTATACTCTGAGCCTCCCAACGCAGCAGTAGCTATTTTTTTTGGTATCAGATTTTCTAAATTACTATATTTTTATATCCTTCTAAGTCTTGCACTTTGTACTCTGCCAACATGGCAATTATTAATACATTCTTCTTGATATTACATACTGGTATATAATGTTTGAGTTTAATTTATTAGGAAAATTGATTTTTAACTCAAGGCACTAAGGTTTATGTTTTGGTCGTTAATAACTTTCAGTTGCATACTTTGTGTGTGTGTCTGCCCCGAGACCAAGGTAGAACTAGGCTGGTTAATGGACCTAACTACACCATTTCCAAATGAGCAAATAAGGAGACTAACACATTTAATGTCCCTCTTTAACACTCATAAGTCGTTTTTAATAATAACTATTCCTAGGCAGAAGTGATAGCTTGCATTAACTGACAGATAGCCCATCAGCAGTAACATTGTTGTAACTTTGCCCTAATTATCACCTGCTGTTTTAATTCTTTTCTGTGCTGGAAGTTGTTTTTCAAACTGCAGTTTTAATGTGCAAAAAAAGTGGGGGGAGAAAACATGTAGTTCAATTTGCTATATGTTGTGCTGCTTTCGTAATATTATATAATAAACTTTCATCATCTCTGCAGGTGGCCCCTGATGACTTACACGTTGCTCAACCCATAATCTTGAGACTCTGCCACATGAACCCAATGAAAGATACCTGCTGGTGACCACATGATGGTCACATGAAAGGTAGTTCTGGCAAATTTAACAAGCTTTAGATTTTCACAAAACCAATTAATCTTCCCATCCCTTCTTAGGGCAATCCTTTCTACTTGAAGAGTCACTGACATGGTCAGGTGGTGAAATTGATGGATAATCATAAGAAAAAATTTAAATGACTCTTTAATGCTACCAATGGGAGATCTCTGTATTTACTACTGATTATAATGACCTTTCAGATGAGTTTCTCAATTGGATTTGGTAGATGACTTGTGATGATTCATGATTTTATTTTTATTTGAAGAGCCCAAGGTAAGAGAAACCCAAGTAAGATGGTAGGTGTTGCAAGAGGGCATCAGAGGGCAAACACACTAAAACCATACTCACAGAAAACTAGTCAGTCTAATCACACTAGGACCACAGCCTTGTCTAACTCAATGAAACTAAGCCATGCCCGTGGGGCAACCCAAGATGGGCGGGTCATGGTGGAGAGATCTGACAGAATGTGGTCCTCTGGAGAAGGGAATGGCCAACCACTTCAGTATTCTTGCCTTGAGAACCCCATGAACAGTATGAAAAGGCAAAATGATAGGATACTGAAAGTGAAACTCCCCAGGTCAGTAGGTGCCCAATATGCTACTGGAAATCAGTGGAGACATAACTCCAGAAAGAATGAAGGGATGGAGCCAAAGCAAAAAGAATACCCAGCTGTGGATGTGACTGGTGATAGAAGCAAGGTCCGATGCTGTAAAGAGCAATGTTGCATAGGAACCTGGAATGTCAGGTCCATGAATCAAGGCAAATTGGAAGTGGTCAAACAAGAGATGGCAAGAGTGAATGTCAACATTCTAGGAATCAGAGAACTGAAATGGACTGGAATGGGTGAATTTAACTCAGATGACCATTATATCTACTACTGCGGGCAGGAATCCCTCAGAAGAAATGGAGTAGCCATCGTGGTCAACAAAAGAGTCCAAAATGCAGTACTTGGATGCAATCTCAAAAATGACAGAATGATCTCTGTTCATTTCCAAGGCAAACCATTCAATATCACAGTAATCCAAGTCTATGCCCCAACTGTGGGGATGGTCTTGATCCCTGTCTCCTGTACAATGTCATGAACCTCATTCCATAGCTCATCAGGCACTCTATCTATCAGATCTAGGCCCTTAAATCTATTTCTCACTTCCACTGTATAATCATAAGGGATTTGAAAGAAATAGAGGAAAACAACAGAATGGGAAAGACTAGAGATCTCTTCAAGAAAATCAGAGATACCAAAGGACCATTTCATGCAAAGATGGGCTTGATAAAGGACAGAAATGGTATGGACCTAACAGAAGCAGAAGCTATTAAGAAGAGATGGCAAGAATACACAGAAGAACTGTACAAAAAAGATCTTCATGACCCAGATGATCATGATGGTGTGATCACTGGCCTAGAGCCAGACATCCTGGAATGTGAAGTCAAGTGGGCCTTAGAAAGCATCACTACAAACAAAGCTAGTGGAGGTGACAGAATTCCAGTCGAGCTATTCCAAATCCTTAAAGATGATGCTGTGAAAGTGCTGCACTCAATATGCCAGCAAATTTGGAAAACTCAGCAGTGGGCAGAGGACTGGAAAAGGTCAGTTTTCATTCCAATCCCAAAGAAAGGCAACACCAAAGAATGCTCAAACTACTGCACAATTGCACTCATCTCACACTCTAGTAAAGTAATGCTCAAAATTCTCCAAGCCAGGCTTCAGCAATATGTGAACCATGAACTTCCTGATGTTCAAGCTGGTTTTAGAAAAGGCAGAGGAACCAGAGATCAAATTGCCAACATCCGCTGGGTCATGGAAAAAGCAAGAGAGTTCCAGAAAAACATCTATTTCTGCTTTATTGACTATGCCAAAGCCTTTGACTGTGTGGATCACAATAAACTATAGAAAATTCTGAAAGAGATGGGAATACCAGACCACCTGACCTGCCTCTTGAGAAACCTCTATGCAGGTCAGGAGGCAACAGTTAGAACTGGACATGGGACAACAGACTGGTTCCAAATAGGAAAAGGAGTACATCAAGGCTGTATATTGTCACCCTGTTTATTTAACTTATATGCAGAGTACATCATGAGAAACGCTGGACTGGAAGAAACACAAGCTGGAATCAAGATTGCCGGGAGAAATATCAATAACCTCAGATATGCAGATGACACCACCCTTATGGCACAAAGTGAAGAGGAACTCAAAAGCCTCTTGATGAAAGTGAAAGTGGAGAGTGAAAAAGTTGGCTTAAAGCTCAACATTCAGAAAACGAAGATCATGGCATCTGATCCCATCACTTCATGGGAAATAGATGGGGAAACAGTGGAACAGTGTCAGACTTTATTTTTTGGGGCTCCAAAATCACTGCAGATGGTGACTGCAGCCATGAAATTAAAAGACGCTTACTCCTTGAAAGGAAGGTTATGACCAACCTGGATAGCATATTCAAAAGTAGAGACATTACTTTGCCAACAAAGGTCTGTCTAGTCAAGGCTATGGTTTTTCCTGTGGTCATGTATGGATGTGAGAGTTGGACTGTGAAGAAGGCTGAGTGCCAAAGAATTGATGCTTTTGAACTGTGGTGTTGAAGAAGACTCTTGAGAGTCCCTTGGACTGCAAGGAGATCCAACCAGTGCATTCTGAAGGAGATCAGCCCTGGGATTTCTTTGGAAGGAATGATGCTAAAGCTGAAACTCCAGTACTTTGGCCACCTCGTGCGAAGAGTTGACTCATTGGAAAAGACTCTGATGCTGGGAGGGATTGGGGGCAGGAGGAGAAGGGGAGGACAGAGGATGAGATGGCTGGATGGCATCACTGACTCAATGGACATGAGTCTGAGTGAACTCCGGGAGTTGGTGATGGACAGGGAGGCCTGGAGTGCTGCGATTCATGGGGTTGCAAAGAGTCGGACACGACTGAGCAACTGATCTGATCTGATAGATCTAAAAGGATCAGATTCAGATAACATCTTGATTGAAGAAATTATCAATCCTTTGGAATTACATGAAGAATATAACAAATTATAGTCCAGACCCATTTACAAGCACATATTTACAAAGCCTGCTCAGTGGTAAAGAATCCGAGGTTCTATCCCCAGGTCAGGAAGATTCCCTGGAGAAAGAAATAGCAACCCACTCCCTTATTCTTGTCTGGGAAATCCCACAGACAGAGGAGCCTGGTGAACTACAGTCCATGAGGTCTCAAAGAGTCGGACGCAACTGACACACACACACATACACATACACACATTTACAAAACCTAGTAAATTATTTTACATTATTTTACATTTCAGCCTAGTAAATTATTTACATTTCAGTTCAAGGTCTTTGATGGTCTGGTCCCAGTTACAGTATTGACCTCCTTTATTAACTTCCTTTATTTCAGCATATATATTTCTACACATCCTAAGTCATCTCTTGCATGGAACATTTCCATGCCTTTGCCCATGCTCGTCCATCACCCCAGAATCTCCTCTCCTGCCATCTGGACTTACTGAATGTCTACTCATCCATCAAGACCAATTTATCCATCAGTGCCAACTCATCCAAAAAGCTTATGCAGATTGCTGCTTCCATTCAGAATCAGCAGCCTCTTCTCTGCTTATGTGGCACTTTGATTTATGTATATCTCAATGTATTGTTATATTTTTCAAAATAATATAATCAACAATCATGTACTCTCCCAGAAGCTTGAGAAATAAAACATTTCCAAAATACTTGAACCCTCCTATGTATCTCCTTTGGTACTAGGTCTTCCTTCCTCTCCACTCCTTAGCCCGCCTCCCGCTGCCCCACCATCCCAACAGAGGATCGTTATCCTGAATTCCACGCTTATCATTGCATGCATTTAGCAATATATTCTTTTGCATGTTTCAAAATTTACATGAATGATATCAACCTGAATCTATTCTTCTAAAACTTGCTTTTTATATTCAGTGTTTTATTTGTAAGAGTTATTGGCATAGATACATATAGTTCCTATACATTCATTTCATTGTTGCCTAGTATCCCAATGTATTATTATTTCATAACGTATTTATTTATATCTTGTCTACAGACATTTAGGTTGTTTACAGTTTTTGTCATTGTAAATACACAGGTTGGGACTTCTCTCGTAGTCCAGTGGCTAAGACTCCTCACTCCCAGTGCAGGGGGCCTGGGTTTGATCCGGATCAGGGAATTCCCGATGAAGACCGAGGATCTGGCCTGCCACAACTGAGACCGTGCAGCCAAATACATACTAAAAATAAGCAGGTGCACAAGGAGACACGACCCTCTTTTTCCACACTACTGTTACGAAACTTACCACACGATTCTATTATTTTCCAATTAAAATTATTCTATAATTTTCTAATTCACACATTTCGTGACTTTTTTCTATCACTTGATAAACTCTACCAGATAGGGACTGGCCAGGCAATGGCAGTTACCCAATAAATGTTAACTGATTTGATGACTTATCCGTTCTGTATTTAAGTTTAGATTTTGTAGGCTCAGGCTGTTCTTTTTTAATTACAGTACAGAAGAGGACTTGAGTTTTTAGATTTTCATACTTCTACTTCAGAAATCCTAAAGGGAAGCATCAAGGGAGAGTTCATTGGTCAGGCTTAGTATAAAAATTGGCTCCTACCAAACATCTGTTTTCAAAAATGACTTGGTAATATTTCTGTGTCCTCGATGCCTCTGTCAATTTTGGAACACAGTAGATGTTTCTTTATGAAATTGTGATTACCCAGTGACCTCATTTTCCTCCAAGTGCAATTATTCTTTTGAAAAATCCTAAAAAGAGGAAACAACATTTTCATTTGTAATGAAAATTTACTGACATTCAGAACAAACAAATAAACACATTGTTTCAACTAGCCAAATAAGACTAGTAGCCAGTTTCTAGAATAGGCTCATATGACCAGGAATTTTCATGTCACAGTTATTTAAATAGCAGGGTAGCTGATAAGAAACTAGCAGAAGAAAATATTTATAATTTTAACTGTTTATATGTTGTCAATACAATTCTACCATATGTATGTTTTCCCCCAAAGTTATATTTCTTAAATTTAAAAGAGGAATATTATATATACAAAGATATTTATAACATTATCATTTGTAATGAGGAAAAAACAGAAAAACAACATAAATGTCCTACAATAAAAGGTAATTAAGTAATACAACATGGAAATATGTTATAATTTCATGGATTCATTAAAATTATACATACAGTTTTGTGAGGATGTGCATTTGTTAATCAATGACATAGACTTGTATGTATGTGTGACTAAAATTGCTTTTTTAAATTGTTAAATTATATATTCTCTATATAAAGTTTAGTGACAATATGGATGAAAATTTATTTTTAAATTGCTTTTCTATATGTTGTGTGCATGCTCAGTCACTCAGTTGTGTCCAACTCTTTGCAACCCCATGGACTGTAGCCCCCAGGCCCTGTCTATCCATGGGATTTTTCAGCAAGAATAGTGGAGTGGGTTGCCATTTCTTCTCCAGGGAATCTTCCCCACCCAGGGATCAGACTAGCATCTCCTGTGTCTCATGCATTGCAGGTGGGTTCTTTACTTGCTGAACCATCAGGGAAACCTATGACTTCTAAAAACTACGTAAGTACAGTATTTATTTTCAAGTGAGATATGTGTATTAAGGTGACTGACTATGCTTTTTTTGCTTTGAACCAAAGGATTTCTCTAGGTAGAGGACATTTAGTTCCAGAAGTGGGACTATCCTGGGCAAATTGGGATGATTATTCACCCTATAATGTGTCTTTGATTGGTAGGAGAAGGTGGGAAGAAACTGTCATTTTACTTCAGTTGTCAGGAAATCAAGTAGATCCTAGTTTGGTTCCTAACCAGAAATTATTATAATTTAAAACTCTACTCTCCATACTGTGGCTATCTTGGAAAATTGCACACCAAACCTTAAAGAGACAACCTTCTACTAATTACATATTCACCTGGTATCCGTTTCAACAAATGAAATTACTCTCAGCATACATTAATTGACATAATTACTGAAACACCAAAATCTGATTAACCACTGTGGCTCAAAAAAAAAAGAAATCACGGCTCCAGGAAATTGCAGAGGTGTTTAAAAAAAAAAAAAAAGTGCTTTAAAATGTTCAACTTGTAGACAGCTTTAAATAAAGCTAATAAATCACGGTTACTTCATTATTCACTCATGAGACAATTCTGTGTTCTGAACAGTATATTTCGACTGTATTGCAGTTTTAAAGTAAGTTGTCCTAATATATTTGGAGAAGGAAATGGCAACCCACTCCAGTACTCTTGCCTGGGAAATCCCATGGACAGAGGAGACTGGTAGGCTACAGTCCATGGGGTCGGGAAGAGTCGGACACGACTGAACGACTGAGCAGACACACACGCAAGTCCCAATATCCTGCACTTTGTTGATTGTTCTTGTGATCTCCATTGTGTGTGCTTTAGTGGCATAGCACTCCTATTAGAAGACAAATTGTATTCAAGACTATTATCTATTTTCATAATTAACAATCGCACAGTTATTCTAGAAGCCCAGCAGCAGCAACAATGATATCTTTGTACTTGCAAAAAGCTTACGTTTCAAATTCCTGGCTCTTTTTTCCTAAAGCACTGACATCATAGTAGAGCATTGTTCTCCCTGCCTTGGGTTCGAATCATCTGATAAATTAGAGAAATCTGAAGATAACGAAAGAAGACATATGCTAGTATAATTTTGTGACGCAAAAAAGGGCTCTTTTTGGACTTCTACATTTCTCTTGCTTAAATACATGGAATCAATTGTTTTGTGGTTTTATTTCCTATGCCAGATTATCCTTGCCATTTAAAGTGTAATCCCTGGCACAATTCACTTTCCATGCTCTCTGTTCCAGTTACTACTCTATCATTAGAATACCTTTGCTTTCCGGGACCTTTCATTAATGCTCATCGACATCTTTGATCATCACCATGACTATTGTTGGGCTTCCCTGGTGGCTTCGTAGTAAAGAATCCAACTGCCAATGCAGGAGAGTCAGACATGTTTAGCGACTAAACAAGTGACTACAGCTATTATTTATTTTTGTTCTTCTATACAATATGCTCTTTATTGCAAAATTTGGTTGTTCTCCATATCATTAATAACTATTCCCACAACTAACATAGAATTCTGCCTTCGTTGAGAATTAACTCCAATAATTCAAAGAAACATTAGAAAAACATATATGGACGCATTGTGGCATAATTCTTCAAGATAAAAACAGGTATGCTCAGATTGTTTTTTACTCTCACTTGATCACATGGGATCAAGCACTTCACCCCCTGCAAAATCTCTTGCAAACTTCTGCTTCTCTTACATTATTAATTTATAATTGTATTTCCTATTAATAATACCCTAATCTTATCTAACAAAATATAGTGATATTGTAACCAAAACTACAACAGGGAAAAAATGAAAAAGAAAAAAGAAAGGAAGCTGTAACTCACCATAAAAAAAAAACCCACAAAGATTATATATGGGTGTTATCTGTACCCATTATTGTCAAGCTTTAGGTCTCATACTGTAGAGAAATTGCAAAGAAAGAGTAACAGCAGAGTATGTTCTGTTCAACATTCAACAAAAGTTAACTTTTCTTGGATTCCCCACGTTAGGCATCCCAACCTTATCTAACAATGTGTCAAAGTTTCTCTACCTCAACACTTTCATTTCAAACATGCCCATACCCATGTTCATGCACACACACACACACACTAAGGCTTATTTGTGGTTTAGTTCACAGTGACCAACTCTTTCTTCCATTCTGCCAGAGATCTGTTGATTATCCCAAGTCACCTTTGTCTGGGACAATCAAAATATGATAACTTTATGGTCATTGTTAATAATGAATGCCAAAACCCTCAAGAAATGAGACATCCACAAGGTCTCAGTCATTCCTGAGCCTGCATGTGTGCTAAGTTGCTTCAGTTGTGTCTGAATGTTTGTTACCCTGTAGACTGTAGCCCACCAGGCTCCTCTATCCATGGGATTCTCCAGGCAAGAATACTGGAGTGGGTTGCCATGCCCTCCTCCAGGGGATTTTCCCAACCCAGGAATCGAACCCATGTCCCCTATGTCTCCTGCATTGGCAGGTGGGTTCTTTACCATTAGCACACCTGGGAAGCCTGTCATTCCTGAAATCACTCATTAATTATATGGGGAAATAGAATTTTAACACTGCAGACATTTGGTAACTACCACTTTAACCAAATAATCACACCTCAGCACCAAGTATGACATCATACACCTCTGATGTGGTACACGGAGGACACAATACTTACATACTATCCCTTCCAAAAAACATTTAACCTGAGGACCTGGTTGGCGGTACAGTGGTTAAGAATCCTCCTGCCAATGCAGGGAACACAGGTTTGATCTCTGGGCCAGGAAGATTCCACATGCCATGGAGCAACTAAACCCAAGTTCCAAAAAGACTGAGCCTGTGCACCTAGAGCCTGTGCTCTGCAAACTAGAGAAGCCACCACAATGAGAAGTCCGCACACCACAACGAAGAGTAGCCCCCGCTTGCTGCAACTAGAGAAAGCCTGCATGCAGCAAGGAAGACCCAGTGCAACCAAAAATAAATAAACAAATATATTTTTTATAAGTTTAACCTGAAACTTATCATTAGGACACAACTAGACAAATCTAGGGCTTCCTATGTGGCACAGGGCTAAAGAATTCACCCTCCAAGCAGGAGACACAGGTTTGATCCCTGGGTCCAGAAGATCCCCCGGAGAAGGAAATGGCAACCCAATCCAGTATTCTTGCCTGGAAAATTCCATGGAGAGAGGAGCCTGGCGGGTTACAGTCTAGATGGTCGAAAAGAGTCAGACACAACTGAGCGACTGAGCACACACTGGCAAATCTGATGTGATGGGCATTCTGCAAAACAACTGACTCGAACTCCTCAGAAAATGTCAGCACCGGGAATTCCCCAGCTGTCCAGTGGTTAGGACTCCGTTCTTTCACTGCCAAGGGCCTGGATTCAATTGCTGGTTAAGGAACTAAGATCCCTCAAGCCATGCAGTGCAGCCAGAAGAAAAGCAGTCAGAGAAAGCTGGGGACACTGTAGAACAAGGGAGGGGTTAATCAAGGGACAATGGAATGCAACAGATGATCCTTGATTGGATGCTAAACCACAAAAAATAAACTACATAGGGCACTATTGGGATGACTGGGGAAATTTGAATACATAGTGGATTTTAAATAATAGTGTAGAATCAATGTTAAAATCCTCAGGGAATTATCTAGTGGTTATGTAAGAGAATATCCTTTTTCTTAGGCGATATATGCTATGGTGTTTAGGGATGAAGTGTCATGATGCCGGCAATAAATTTTCAAATGGTTCAGCAATGCCCTTATATCCAGGAAGGGAGTAGAGAAATAAAAATGAAACAAATTTGGCAAAATGTCAACAATCAGTAAATCTAAGTGAGGGGTATACAGCTCTTCACTGAATATTCCTGAAGCTTTTCTGAAGGTTTGAAATGTTATAAAATAAAAAGCTGGAAAAAACATATTAAGCCAAAATCTTGCATTTTCAGAAGTTAATACAGTATAGGAAAATGCTTTTCTTCAGGCCTACAAGAAAATACAAAGTACTCCAAATGTGTTGGCCCAAGCATGACGATAAAATAAGGAAGGATTAGCCCAGCAAACAAGCAGGACATTGTTCTATAGACTACACTGTTTTGTCCACTTATATATAATTATATATTATGTATCATTAGACATACTCTAGTCAAAGATACCCAATTTACAAATAAGTCAAGAGGCCCAGAGAGGGATGGTACCCTGCCCAGTGTCACCCAGGAGCATAGTGACAGAGTTGGACGTTGGAACCCAGGAGTCCTGTGTTTTATTAACTATTTAAAGCTTCCTCATTTCGTTACTTCCACCAAACAATAGCAACAACAATAGTCAGTTTAGAATTTCCTGAACTATTTCAGTTTAACCAAACGCGTATATTTCTTCTGTAAATAAGAACTACACAATCTCTCTCTTCTTTCCCTACCCTCTATGAAAATGAGACTACAAAGCAGAAATGTGTGTGGCTCCAAAACCTTTGGCGTATAAGATTTTTGGAAACTAACTAAAGACAAACCTACAACAGGAAATTATTATAACCAGAAAGCCAAGTTTGAGGCCATGTGTTTCCTTACATAAAAGCGACAGGACAGAAATTCAGGTTAACTTAAGGGAACCAGAAAGAGACGACTCTTTCTTTTCAAAAGGTTTGAGTGAATTTTTTATTACAGATTTTGAGATGTGGTTTAATATTCAGTGGAATTAAAAATTGTTTGAAATTTAGTTACATTCTGTTCAAAAAACTTTTTCTATCAGTGTTTAATATAACCTCTGATATTTTCACTTCTAGTGCCACAAATTTTCTTGAATTACAAATGCTCTTTAAGCATTTCCACTCTAGTTTCTAACTTGAAGGAAAAATACCTAGGAGTCAATCTCTGTTGTTGCTGCTGCTATTGAATCCATGTTGAAACCCAAGCACTGCACCCTTTTAAGACCCCTCCTGCATGCATGTCCATCATTAGTAAGAAGACACAGGACCACAGGGACAGGGTGGGAGTGGCATCAGGCCCACGAACAAGTGGTACCCAATATCCTCTCTATTTTTCTACCAATCCTTCGTGAAAATGAGACCACAGAGCAGAATAAAGGACAATAACAACATTATAGCCCAAGTGACCTTAAAAGCAAGGAAACCCTATTATTTGAAGGGATCATCCTGAACAGTATTAATCACTCACTCTGGATATGACAGAAGTACACTTCCAGCTACAACATCAAAGTAAAAACATTTTCAGCACTGCATCTGTTTCGAGCAAGCAAAAGGGAGGAAGTGTACAATAATAAGAATGCTGTCTTCTGTACAACCTTTTTCCAGAAATATTTCAAATTAGAAAATGGAATCTGACATAAATGAATTTGCTTTGTTATACAGTCTCATTCCTTCTATCCCTTCAGGTTGCTTCTACTTTGCACACAATGTGTGACATGCCTTAGAAACCTCTTCTTGCCCTTGATAATGAACATCCTGACTTTCTCCCCTTGAAATATTATGACCATCTTCTCTGTAAAATGTGAACATATTTGATATGTGAATAGTGTATATATTTCTTTGTTTCCTTCCTTAAGTAGTATCTCGTGTGTGTGTTTTAATTGCTCAGTCTTGTCTGATTCTTTGCAACCCCATGGACTATAACCCACCAGGCTCCTCTGTCCATGGAATTCTCCAGGCAAGAATAGTGGAGTGGGCTGCCATTTCCTTCTCCAGGGGATCTTCCCCACCAGGGGTCGAACCTGAGTCTCCTGCAGGAGGATTCTTTACCGTCTGAGCCACCAGGTGAGTCCAAGTAGTATCCTAGCATAACTTAATTGTTCCTAGCTGAGATGATGAAACTTAACATTTTGGCATAAAGTACCATGTATTAAAGATTTTCCACCTGGTGCCAATCTACAAATTCTTACTGTTTCTGGCGGGGAGGGGGGGAAGTCATTTAAGCATATGTATGGCACCAAAATCCCGAGACAATGAAAAAAGATTTTCTGGGATATATTAAAAATAATTTTATTCATCCTCAGCTAGGCAAACCTAGAGGAAGGTTAGGAGATAAGTTGCCCACATTTATCATCATCCATTCAATCAATACACTCACTAGACATTTCCCCCGACACTCTATTAAACCAACCCCCTCTACTAAGAAGATAAAACTCTTTAAATAGAAAATAAGTAGACAGTGATGAACAGCAATATTACCCCTGCCTACCATTTAAGTTCCTAGGACTTTGGTAAACTTTTGAATCCTCTCTGCTCTGGACATAAAATTGCATTTGCCTGCTCTCTGGGGAATATAATTTGGATGACTTGCTCTCTCACTGAAGTTTTATATTATAGGGCAGAAGAATGACTCCTATACTTACAGAATGAGTAGCAATGGCCTAGGAGTGCCATAAATATTGGCAATATGACATCACAAAATAAACAACCAAGTTGCAGCTGAGGTCCACCTTCTTGATTTCAGGGCACTGACCTGGGTGTGTGTGGATAAATTTGAGGGTGGGCTTCCCTGGTGGCTCAGTGATAAAGAATCTGCCTGCCAATGCAGGAAATGCAGGTTCAATCCCTGAGTTGAAAAGATTCCCTGGAGAAGGAAATGGCAAGCCACTCCAGTATTCTTGCCTGGGAAATCCCATGGACAAAGGAGCCTGGTGGGCTACAGTCCATGGGGTTGCAACTAAAGAATGAGAATATTTCAAGGGTAGTGTATTAATCAGGCTTTGTCCAAGAAACAGAACCAAGAGGAAAACCAGTGCATATCTATATCCAGTTCTGCTTACCAAAAGTGGCCCACTACTTTTGTATATGTATATACAAATTCATATGTATATATGTAAAGAGATTTATTGGAAGGAATTGGCTCATGCAATTATGGAGGCTGAGAAATCCCACAATATCTCATTTATAAGCTTCAGACCCAGGAAAACTAGTGGTATAGTTCCACTCCGAGTCTGAAAATTTGAGAACCAGAAGAATCAATATGATAGAATTTCAAGTCCAAGTCTGAAGGCCCAAGAACCAGAGGGTTCATAGAGTAAGTTCCAGTTTGAGTCTAAAGGCCTGAAAAGCAGGATCTCCAATGATAGAAGTCCTAGTCCAAGGGCAGAAGAAGACTACTCTCTCAGTGCAGTAGTCAGGCCCTCAACAGACTGAATGATGCCCATCCACACTGGGGGAGGGCCATTTGATTTACTCAATCTACTGATTCAAATGCTAACCTCATCTGGAAACAACCTCACAGACATACCCAGAAATAATCTTTAGCCAAATACCTGGGTCTCCCATATCCCAGACAAACTAACACACAAAATTAATGATCAATTAGGAACGGAGAAGCCAATGGCACCCCACTCCAGTACTTTTGTCTGGAAAATCCCATGGACGGAGGAGCTGGTGGGCTGCAGTCTATGGGGTCGCTAGAGTTGGACACCACTGAGCGACTTCACTTTCACTTTTCACTTTAATGCATTGGAGAAGGAAATGGCAACCCACTCCAGTGTTCTTGCCTGGAGAATCCCAGGGACGGCAGAGCCTGGTGGGCTGCCGTCTATGGGGTTGCACAGAGTCGGACATGATTGAAGGGACTTAGCAGCAGCAGCAGCAGTGTGCCAGGCACTGTTCTAAGTGCTTTAACATACATTTCAATCCCACATAACTGGAAACTTCAGGAAGGTATGGATCATGTCTCTTGCTGAGCATTATATTCCCAACATCCCAGCTTCTAGTTCATAAGCTCACAGAGAATATTTACCAAATAAATAGGTGAACGAAAGGACCTCTTTGGAACTCTCAAAACAACCCTGTCAAGTGGACAAGGTAGAGCATAACATCATTTTACAGATGAAGAAAGTGGGGCTCTGTGAGTTTGAGAGGACTTTCATTTCACTTGAACTTAGAAGAAACGCTTTCTAGATATTTAAGCATCTTACCAAATAATGAGGGTAAAACAAGAGTCTTATTACCTAATAAAAAGTGTTTTAAATACTAGAACAAGCCTGTGAAACCTAACATCTTGACTTTTGTTCAATAAATTGACACCACCGACTCAAACAGAACATGATCTCTGTATGACATGAGAGAATAGCTTTCTGTTTTTAAGTAAAAGACTAAGACATTTCTTTATCAATTTACTCACACAATGACATCAGATGTGAGGCTCATGTAAGGCATCTTTCAAGAAGCTGACTGAATACACGACAGTGTTGCATTTACTCCAACACTTTTGAATGAGATATCGGACATTCCTTATCTCATTTTACAGGAAAACACAAGCAATGAGATAAAGTAATTTAAAGGACTGAGTAGAATCTGGAGTTCTTCAATCCAGTCTTTCCACCATATCATAATAGCCTGCTAGTATATCTCCCTAGAAGTCTCAACTAAG
This sequence comes from Bos indicus x Bos taurus, assembly GCF_003369695.1. Lineage (NCBI taxonomy): Eukaryota > Metazoa > Chordata > Mammalia > Artiodactyla > Bovidae > Bos > Bos indicus x Bos taurus. Next base: position 11,522,790 of record NC_040100.1, on the reverse strand, counting down.
CCTAAATGACTGTAGAGTTATTTTTGTCTGACTCAGACAGTGTTTTTAAAATTTACAAGTTAAAACTCTGGAGATATCCTATGTTAATTTGAGTTTCTGACTACTTCTTAAAGCCCCAACGATCTGGAAATGTCAAGTAGACTACTATGACCACATTGTCTTCCTTTTACAACCCTTTTACATTGTGGTAAAATATGCATAACAAAAAATTAACCATTTTAACCATTTTAGAGTATACAATTCAGTGTTGTTAAGTATATTCACAATGTTGTGTAAGTCACCACTATCCATTTCCAGAACTTTTTCATCATCCCAAACAGAAATTTTGTTCTCAGTAAACAATATCTCTTCATTCCCTCTCCTCCCACAACCCATGGTAACCTCTATTTCTGTCTCTATGAACTTGCTTATTCTAGAGCCCCAAAGCATTGATGCTTTTGAACTATAGTGTTGGAGAAGACTCTTGAGAGTCCCTTGGACTGCAAGGAGATCCAACCAGTCCATCCTAAAGGAAATCAGTCCTGAATATTCATTGGAAGCACTGATGCTGAAGCTGAAACTCCAATACTTTGGCGACCTGATGGGAAGAACTGACTCACTGGGCAAGATTGAAGGCAGGAGGAGAAGGGTGAGATCGTTGTATGGCATCACTGACTTTATGGACATGAGTTTGAGCAAGTCTGGGAGTTGGTGATGGACAGGGAAACCTGGCATGCTGCAGTCCACAGAGTCACAAAGAGTCAGACATGACTGGACTGAACTGAGGTACCTCATATCAGTGAAATCATACATATTTACCCTTTTGTGTCTGACTTGTTTTTTCTTAGCACAATGTTATCAAGGTTTACCCATGTTATAGCATACATCAGAATTTTATTTATTTTTAAGCCTGAAAAATACTCCATTGGATGTTGTTTATCCATTTACCTGCTGATGGACATTGAGGTTGTTTCCACTTTTTGGCTACTGGGAACAATTTTGTTATGAACATTGGAGTACAAGTATCTGAGTCTCTGCTTTCAAGTCTTTTGATATATGCCTAGAAGTAGAGTTGCTGAATCATATGGTAATTCTTGGTAGTCTAGTAGGGTGGAAATATTTTAAATTCTTGAATGGCTAAAAACATCTTTATCCTATCCTCACATTTGATTGGCGGTTTACCTGGGAACAGAATTCTGGTTTGGAAATCACTTTCCTTCAGGATATTGAGGCCCTGCGTCATTTGCTGTAAGCTTCATGGAGAAGTGTGAGGACTTCTGATGCCACTGAAGAAGTCTGATGCCATTGCCATTGAGATTTCCAATCCATTATATGGGATCAGGTTTTACTCTCTGCAAGACTTTTTTCTTTCTTTTAAGGCTTTTTTAAAAAGAATTTTTTTAGAACAGCTTCAGGTTTGCAGCAAAATTAAGGGGAAGGTACAGAGAGTCCCAATATACCTCCTGTCCTTACATATGCAACAGCCTCCCTGGTTAGCAACATCTCCACCAGAGTGGTATATTTGTTCCAACTGATGAACCTACGCGGACACATCATAATCATCCAAAATCATCCAAAATTTACCTTAGGGTTCACTCTTGGTGTTGTATATTCTGTGGGTCTGGACAAACGTATAATGATGTTTATTCACTGTTAGGTATCATATGGAGTATTTCACTTCACCTCCCCAAAATTCCTCTCTGCTCTGCCTATTCACCTTCCCTTCTCCTCCCCTCTGATCCTGGCAACCACTGATCTTCTGAACTGAACTTCCTGAATTGATCCTCTCATTATCCTCTTTTTTCTCTCACATCATCCATCTCTTTGTCTTACTTTCTGGGAGATTTCTTCAGCTCTGTCTTGAAACCCTTCTGCTGAACTCGCTTTCCAACTTTTAATTTCCAAGAACTATTTCTTTTTCTCTGTCCCATTTTTAAGACTTCTCATTTTCATTTTGTGCATGTATTGTATTGGTTCCTCTCTCTAACACTTTTCTTAGTCACTGTTTCCTCTTTACTCTCTGAGTCTTTTTACTTCTGTTTCCTTTATCCCCCATTCCTGCACCTCGTCCTGCGTTGTTTGGTCTCTGTCTTTCATATCAGAGGTTTTCCTCCAATGTCTGGTTCTTTGGCTATCTGTTTATACTAAAGAATATGACCGTAACAAGCTAATTAGAAATACCAGTTTCCATTGGTGCCTGGAGAGCTTCATCACAAGGCAATGAGTCTTCCAGCTAGCTTTGTCACTGACAGACCTATAAATGTTAGTATCTGTAGATCTTTTTTCTGGAGCTGTTTAGTTTCTGCAGAGAAGAATCCTTTCCCATCAGAATGATTATGGAGAGAATAGAGGTGTAAGTTTGACTACTAACAGCCTAAGCACTTATCTAGGTGAGGGTTGCAAGGATCCAGACCAGTGTTGAAGGCTTCAGAGCACTACACAATTACTCAGCTTAGAAAAGTTGATTGGATTCCTCCCCGCCCCCCGCCCTTTTTCTCAATATATACTCTTACTCAGCATGGAAATTTTCAGAAGCTAAAATAACTCCACTGCATATTTTAAACAGGGGAACAGGTTGGCCTTTTGTCACAATGAAGCAAAATATTCCTGGGGGGAAAAAAATGCCTGCTTTTTCTGAAGTTTGCCAGTTTGGGTGTTTTTCATGCCCCAGAAACTGCTGGTAACAGCCCAGCATGGTAGGGGGATAAGAAAGTCTAGATCTGACTGTGTATGTTGAAACTCTGAAGCTCAGCCAAGATATGAAGTCATTTCAGGGTCTACAAAATGGAAGTAAAAGCTTAGAACATCACTAAATTGTAACAGATGAACTGGATTCCAACCAAAAATACAGATATCTTACGCTGTTGTGTTCATAAACAAATGTCTACACTATTGTGCTGAGAGCTTTGAGAAATGCAGATGGAGGCTGAGGTTTCACTTGCTGCTGCCAACCACAATATATGTTCTAGAAAACAAAAGGAATGGGTTTTGAAGGGCAGAGAGAAAGTAGATCTAAGTAATGTCAAAGTAAACACACCTGCAATCAAGTAATTACTCAGTAATATGAAAATATTGCCTGTATAACATAGTCCAAATCAAAAAGAGCTTGGATCTCGATTTATATATCTTAAAATAGCTGATAATGAGAGATGCATTTTTTATCAGAAGTTAGATCAACGTTTTTTAAAGTATCTAAAATTTTGGAAAATTCCCCAAACATTATGATCTGTCCTTTAAAATTTAAAGACTGAGAATGAGTTTCTAGAGAAAGAAATTAAACCTGAGTATGCTTAGGAAAAGTAGAATATTTAGATGCTTACTATCCTGGGCTTCCCAGGTAGTACAGTGGTAAAGAATCTGCCTGTCAATGCAGGAAATGCAGGAGACGTGAATTCGGTCCTTGAGTACCAAAAATCCCCTGGAGCAGGAAATGCAGTATTCTTGCCTGGACAGTTCCATGGACAGAGGAGCCTGGTAAGCTACAGTCCATGGGGTCGTAGAGTTAGATACAACTGAGTGACTGAGCACATGGTTTAGAAAAGTAGAACATTTAGATGCTCAATATTCTCTTTTGGGTACTCCAAACTCCAATACTTTTAAGGAAAAGACTAATGCTACAACCTGAGCCTTTTACCCTAAGTTGGTCCAAGTGGTTTAAACAGTGTTTAATCATAGTCATCTTATTTTGAGACATGGGTCACATTTAATTTATAGAAAACTGTTGGCATAGGGTTTTCATGCCATATCCTCTTCAATTTACTGAAAGGGAGCTTCCTGGAAATTAACTTTCAGTTAATAACTGAAGATACACACATAAATTTATGTACAAGGGAACTTCCCTGGTGGTCCAATGGTTAAGAATCCGCTTTCCAAAGGAGAGGGCATGGGTTTGACCCCTGGTCGGGGGACTAAAATCTTACATGCTGTAGGGCAACTAAGCCTGTGCGCCCCAACTACTGAGCCCACGCTTCACAACTAGAGAGCCCACTTGCCACAAGGAAGCATCCTGCCTGCAGAAACTAAGACCTGACACAGCCACAAATAAATACATAACTTTTAAAAAAATTTGTGTACAAGGCACCCATGGCTGATTCATATCAATGTGTGGCAAAACCCATTACAATATTGTAAAGTAATTAGCCTCCAATTAAAATAAATTAATTAATTTACAAAAAAACAAACAAAAAAAAAGAAATAAAAACGCCAGTATTATCAACAAATCTCTAGTATATAAGGTATATATAGAGATATCTACTGTAGCAATGTTTGTAGTGGCAGAAAGTAGGGAAGCAAAATTAATGTCAACCAATTGGAGCACAGCATATTAGACACTCATAGAAAAGAATGATGCAAATACAGTGAGAAAAGGAAGATCCAGGAAAGTACATTGTAAAAATCCTGTTTTTGTTAAACAATTAACAGTGTGTGTGTGTGTGCACATGTGTAAAAATTTATGACTATAGAGCAAGTCCTGGAAGAAAAAACACAGAGTTATTTACATTGGTTACAGTGGGAGGTAGGGGTGTCAATAAAAAAATTAAATTAAAAAAATTTGTGTACAAGGAACGATAATAGCAAAAAATTGGAGGCTCCCTAAATATCCAACTGTTAGGGATTAGAAACGGGGACTTCACCTAAACTTAGAAAAAGGAAAAAAAACATAGTCTGTTAGCTTGCCAAAGCTTGACTCAACTGTGTTTATGTGTTTACTGCCTATATGTAATAAGGTTAAATGACTGCAAAAGCATAAAAGTATCTGGGAATAAAATGAAAACCATAGTTGACCCTAAACATCTGGTTTACATGATGCCAACAATCTGGATTATTTTACAATACATACTATATCATCATACGTACTATAAAGTACACAGATCTTACATGTACAGCTAGATGAACTTTTATACATATATATATGTGTATAAGACAAATATGTATATCACTGTGGACAGTGACTGCAGCCATGAAATTAAAAGATACTTGCTCCTTCAAGCTATGACAAACCTAGGCAGTGTATTAAAAAAGCAGAGACGTAACTTTGCCAACAAAGGTTTGTATAGTCAAAGCATGGTTTTTCCAGTAATCATGCACGGATGTGAGAGTTGGACCATAAAGAAGGCTGAGAGCTGAAGAAATGATGCTTTCAAACTGTGTTGCTGGAGAAGACTCTTGAGAGTCCCTTGGACAGCAAGGAGATCAAACTAGTCACTTCTAAAGGAAATCAACCCTGAATATTCATTGGAAGGACTGATGCTGAAGCTGAAGCTTCAATACTTTGGCCACCTGATGGAAAGAGCTGGCTCATTGTAAAATTCCCTGATGCTGGGCAAGATTGAGGGCAAGAGGAGAAAGGGGAGACCGAGGATGAGATGACTGGATGGCATCACTGACTCAGTGGACATGAGTTTGAGCAAACTCTGGGAGATGGTGAAGCCTGGCCTACTGCAGTCCATGGGGTCGCAGAGTGGGACACAACTTAGTGACTGACCACCAACAACAATCATCTATATAGAGACATACAATATTTCCAGTATTCAAGGACATTCTTCCTGCCATCCATCTCTTCAGCCAAATCCCAACATAAGGCCTGCCAAAGGGAAGCTCTATTCTGAATTTCTAGGGTTTTTAAAAATATTGGTCAAATAGCTAGACTTCTCTAGTTATAAAAATGTTTGGGACTACAATACTTGGACTTACTGTTTCATTTTTCTTCTGTATTGTTCAGTCCCAGTACTACACCCGTGGTGGGAATCGTTTTCTTTCCTGGCACTTTCTCTGTCAGTTTTATAATTTACCCAGAAGATGAGGAAATCAAAAATTTCTCTTTCCATCCTTTTATATGTTGGGAACTACTGAAATGTCTCTTCACCTACTTGAATTTCTCTTTTAAGTGGCAGAATAAGAACCACAAAGGGGAAATTTTAACAATAAACAACAAAGAACTTAATTAACAACCTGAAATTAAAAGACGCTTACTCCTTGGAAGAAAAGTTATGACCAACCTAGACAGCATATTCAAAAGCAGAGACATTACTTTGCCAACAAAGTTCTGTTTAGTCAAGGCTACGGTTTTTCCAGTGGTCATGTATGGATGTGAGAATTGGACTGTGAAGAAGGCTGAGCGCCCAAGAATTGATGCTTTTGAACTGTGGTGTTGGAGAAGACTCTTGAGAGTCCCTTGGACTGAAAGGAGATCCAACCAGTGCATTCTGAAGGAGATCAGCCCTGGGATTTCTTTGGAAGGAATGATGCTAAAGCTGAAACTCTAGTACTTTGGCCACCTCATGCGAAGAGTTGACTCATTGGAAAAGACTCTGATGCTGGGAGGGATTGGGGGCAGGAGGAGAAGGGGACGACAGAGGATGAGATGGCTGGATGGCATCACTGACTCAATGGACGTGAGTTTGAGTGAACTCTGGGAGTTGGTGATGGACAGGGAGGCCTGGCCTGCTGCAGTTCATGGGGTCACAAAGAGTCGGACACGACTGAGCGACTGAACTGAACTGAACTAGATGACTTCAGAGAAGTGAAGGGTACATCTTAAGAAATAACATGGAATACATAGTTGGTACTATAAAAAGTCTTAAAAATATTCATGGCTTTTGGCCCAGCATTTCTGTGTCTAAAATTTTATTCTGAGAAATAAAGTCATATGCAGATTCACCTACAAAGAGTAGAAAATTAGAAATGAACTAAATGCTTCCAAATGGGAGAATGTTTAAAAACTATAGAGACTTCGCTGGTGGTCCAGAGGCTAAGGCTCCTCGCTCCCAATCCAGGAGGCCTGGGTTTGTTCCCTGGTCAGGAAACTAGATCCCACATACTGTAACTAAAGATCCCGCACGCCACAACTAAAAGGTCTCACGTGCTGCAACTAATAAATTATGGTAATTTCACACAATAGAATATCATACAGTCTTCAGAAATTAAGGTATTACAGTAAATTCATGAACCTGTAGGACATGCTGGTTTTTGCTTTGAAAAGTAAATCACAAATAGTGTATATAGTAATATTTCATCTTGAGCAGTAAAAGGCTCTGGACTTTACTATTCAGTATGTGAAATCTTGGATAAGTTACTGAATATCTCCAAGCCTCAGAGTAAGTTATTTGACATTTATCTGTAAAGAAAACAATAGCAAAAATATAGTGTTATTATAAAGATTACATCCTATTTGACACATTTATGTATTTTGTTAGCTATGATTATTAATTAGCTATTATTAATATATTAATATGCCAACATATACAGATCTTTCTCAACTTCTAAGGGATTGTAACTAGTCAACAAATTGTAAGTTAAAAATATTAAGTAAAAAATGCTTTTAATATACCTAACCTATCAAATAATGGCAGAAAGTGAAGAGGAACTAAAGAGTCTCTTGATGAAGGTGAAAGAGGAGAGTGAAAAAGCTGCTTTAAAACTCAACATTCGAAAAACTAAGATCATGGCATCCAGTCCTATCACTTCATGGCAAATAGGTAGAGAAGATGTGGAAACAATGTCAGATTTCATTCTCTTCAGCTCCAAAATCACCGCAGGTGGTGACTGCAGCCACAAAATTAAAAGATCCTTGCTCCTTAAAAGAAAAGCTATGACAAACTAGACAGCGTACTAAAAAGCAGAGACATCACTTTCCTGACAAAAGTGAAAGTAAAGTCATTCAGCCTTGTCTGGCTCTTTGTGACCCCATGAACTGGGGCCTACCGGGATCCTCCATCCATAGGATTTTCCAGACAAGAGTACTGGAGTGGGTTGCCATTTCCTTCTCCAGGGGATCTTCCCAACCCAGGGACTGAACCCAGGTCTCCCTTCCTGACAAAGGTCCTTATATTTAAAGCTATGGTTTTTCCAGTAGTTGTGTATGGATATGAGAGTTGGACCATAAAGAGGACTGAATGCGGAAGAATTGATGCTTTTAAACTGCAGTGTTGGAGAAGACTCTTGAGAGTCCCTTGGACAGCAAGGAGATCAAATCAGTCAATCTTAAGAAAATCAACCCTGAATATGCACTGGAAGAACCGATGCTGAAGTCAAAGCTCCAATACTTTGGCCATCTGATGGAGGAGCCGACCCACTAGAAAAGTCCTCAGTGCTAGGAAAGATTGAAGGCAGGAGAAGGGGATGACAGAGGATGAGATGGTTGGATGGCATCTCTGACTCGATGGACATGAGTTTGAGCAAGCTTCAGGAGTTGGTGATGGACAGGGAACCTGGCATGCTGCAATCAGGGGGTCACAAAGAATCAGACATGACTTTGAGACTAAACAACAACCTAACAAACATTGTAGTGCAGCCTAGCCTATCCTAAAAGTGCTCAAGACCTTTATTTTATAAAGAGATGAAGGAACTGAGGTTCAGTTGCGTGTGTGCAAGTGCATGCTCACTCATGTCTGACTCTCTGTGACCCCATGGACTGTAGCCTGTCAGGCTCTGCAGTCCATCGAATTTTCCAGGCAAGAATACTGGATCAGGTTGCCCTTTCCTTCTCCAGGGGATCTTCTCAACCCAGGGATCAAACCCACATCTCTTGAGTCTCTTGCAATGGCAGATGGGTTTTTCACGAGCTGAGCCAACAGGGAAGCTCCAGAGGTTCAGTTACTGAATGCTCTTTGTAAGTGACAGAGCTGAGGCTTGAACTTGGTTTGTTAACTGTGTTCTCAGTTCTATTTTCTTTCTGAGAGCAGACATCTAGCAATTATATGCAATAAGGTATTCAATTAAATGTTGTTAATGATAAATCAGAAAATTGCCGAGCTTCTTAGGAAATAAGGTGAATAAAAATAACTTCTGGATAGTTAAAAATAAGCAACATTAGGAAGCAAACTTTTCCATTTGTAGCTACTTCTTTACTCATGCAATTTAGAGGCATAATGACCCTAGTGGAAATAATACATCAAAAAAAAAAAATCAATTAACCCCCCCCATATTCAACTAAACCACTAAAAATTCATCTATGATAGTTCATTGTCCTTTTGAGGTCACCCCAGAAATGTCACCAATTAAGCCTTTTATTGGCAAATTATATTGGAGAATAGTTGCTTCACGATGTTGTGTTAGTCTCTGCTGTATAGAAATATGTGTACATATACCCCCTGGTTTTTGCATTTCCTTCCCACTGAGTTCACTGCAGAGTGTTGAGCAGGTTTCCCTGTGCCATGAGGTAGGTTCTCATTAGGGCAAATTACATTTTTAAAAGTTTTCATCCTCTCACAGATTTATTTCCTTATCCTGCAGAAGGAACACACACCTTTACAACTTAAAACACTTTTTGTGTCCTTTTGAAGATTTATTTGGTCTCAGTCCTCTTTTTTTCTTTTTTACTTTTTACTTTGTTTTTGAAATTACCTAATCTGTGGGCGATTTGTCCACTCTATTCATTTTCATTCCATTCTTTCTAACCTATTTTTCGTCATAGCTTGACTAATCTTGTTTTCTTTGTTACACAAATGTTATATTTAATTCTGATCATTTTTGCTTTCTTTAAATGATTTTTCAATTGCCTCTTTCCTTACCTAATTTTCAAATTGACTCTCCCCCTTTTTTTCTAAATATCTGTCATTTATCTACATCCTTAAATTATTTCATCCCTTATAGATCTTTGAGTAGTCACACAATTTTTCAGCTGTTGATTAGGTGCTTTGAGATGTGTTACATTTTATGTTCTTCCCATATTAAAAGATTTAAGTAGTGTCTAGTTATATCAATGATACTTTTTTAAAAAATATTTTAATTATGTATTTGGCTGTGCCAGGTCTTCATTGTGGCATGCAGGATCTTTAGCTGTGGCATGGAACCCTTAGTTGCAGCATGTGGGATCTAGTTCCCTGACCAGGGATTGAACCCAGGTCCCCTGCTTTGGAAGCCAGGAGTCTTAGCCAATGGACCACCAGAGAAGTCCCTTCATCTATATTTTATATTATCAATTCTCTATATACAACTGAAGAAATTGGATTTTTTTTTTTTATCAACTCATTAACTTCAAATTTACAAATACCTGCCCTACTATGGAGCTTTCTTGGTGGCTCAGAAAGTAAAGAATCTGCCTGCAACTCAGGAGACCTGGGTTCAATCCATAGGTTGGAAAGATCCCCTGGAGAAGGAAATGGCAACTCACCTCAGTATTCTTGCCTGGAGAATTCCATGGATAGAGGAGCCTGACAGGCTATAGTCCATGCGGTCCCAAAGTGTGGGACACGACTGAGCCATTCACACACTTTCACTTTTTCACCTCTGTACACCAAGACTCATCAGAAGTCACTGGATCTTTCAGAGAGGCAAAGGAGGCATGAGGCTATGAGTAATAGGAACAATTAGGCGAACTGATTTTTTTTTTAACTGGAGAAAATTTGCTACCAAATATCTTCTAAATATTTTTTAAAACCCCAGTGATCTCTCCCTAGGAAAATTAAGGAGTGTTAATCATAGATCTCATACACTTGACCACGAGCTTGATAGCTTCCTAATACCTGGCAGAGATATCAGGACTAAAGTCAGGATTTGAAAATCCGTGTCCAAGAGAAAAAGAAAACCTCCCATCATCTTTTCCCTTCTTGCTTCTCTTCTTTTCTTTGTCTCTTCCTCCTCCCTCTCTTTGCTTCTCTTCCTCTTCTCTCTTGTACTTTACCACTCTTTCCTCCCAGGTCTCAAGACTAAGGCTGATTCTAGCAGAATTACTGTGAAGGTAGAATTATAATCTTTGAACAGAATTTGGTGGGCCACTTTTGGAATTTAGCCACCACTTGCCACATTGCTGCCATGGGGAAAGTATTTCCCAGTTACAAAGCCAAAGAAAACAATTAGTGAATAAAGAGAAGGAACACAAACATTTGTAAGAGACAAACTGACCTGTTTTGTTTTCCAGGCGTGCACCTTGCATTCTACTTCCAAGTTCTTGGTCTTCCCAACTAAATAGTTATGCTTTATGTCTCTTCAAAATCAGGTCGGTCTTTCAGTAAATGCTTTGGAATTTCGCTCAAATCTGCTTGCATATGGGCTGCACTGTAGTTTCTCTTCTCTTTCTCACTCGTGTCACTGAATCTGATTTTATTGCCTTCTGGACTGCTCTCTTTTAGCCAGATTCATCGTGCAGTCGATTTGACCTCAGTTTTGATTGCATGGTTCACTCTTGTCCTCCTTGTGTCCCCTCTGCTGCACATCAGTCCTTGCCATGGCCTTCTTCTGGGCACACAACTCCAATCCCCTTGTCATATCATATGAATACTTTTATGCCCACTCATTATCTCTTTAGTGCTTTGAAGTGTCATCTCTGTCCTCTAATATGCACCTTATTTTTTTTCTTAACATATATTAATTTTTAAGATATTTCACTTTTTCTTACCATGTTTTTGTTTTATGAAAGGGGTGTACCTGATATAGGTTCTTTATCTCCTTGGTGGATAAAGTTAAAATTTCTCTCTCTGATAGTTTTTATTTGTATAAACAGACTCCATTGTACTCTTTCTCCTTCCTGGCTTCCTTCCCTCCCCTCCTTTCTATCTTTATCCTCTACTCTTCTTTCCTGGTGTTGGGTCTACCCCACATAGTGGTCTCTCTTTATTGCCATATCATTTTTTAAAAATAAGGATTTATTTATTTTTGGCCGTGTTGGGTCTTCCTTGCTGCACAGGCTTTTCTCTAGTTATGAAGAGTAAGGCTACTCTTCATTGCAGTGCAAGGGCTCCTCACTTCAGTGGCTTCTCTTGCTATGGAGCACAGACTCTAGGGTCATCAGGCTACAGGATACAGGCAGCTCATGGGCTCAGTAATTGCAGCTCCAGGGCTCTAGAGCTCAGGCTCAATTGTTGTGGCCCACAGGCTTAACTGCTCTGCAGTATGTGGGCTCTCCCTTGATCAGGGATCGAACCTGTGTATCTTGCATTGACAGGTGGATTCTTGACCGCTGAGGCACCAGAGAAGCTTGCCCCTATCATTTAAAAGTGTATTTTTTAATTTGTTTATTGTGTCAGGTCTTAGTTGAGTAACGCAAGATCTTCCATTGCAGCTCACGGACTCTCTAGTTGTGGCATGCAGGCTCAGTAGCTCAGTGGCATGTGGGATCTTAGTTCCCTGATCAGGGATCAAGCCTTCTTCCCTGGCTTCGGATTCTTAATCACTGGGCCACCAGGGAAGTCTCTGCCCCTGTCATTTTGAAGAAAACTTTCCATGCACCCACACGTGTTTTCCACCATAGTTTCAGTCCTTATTGGAGTCAGGACAGCACTAGCTCTTTCCTCCAGAATGACACCTTCTAAGATGTTTGACTTCCACCTGAAACATCCTGCCAATCTGCCTTTGCTTGTGTTAATGTGCTACCCTAGAATGTCCTAGTCTATCTGTAATGTCAAGCCTAGACAGGCATGATAAGATCTTGAGCCACTGAAAGATGAGATAGGTGTTTGCATCTTTCTCTAGCTATTCATGCCTTACTTCTGCAGGATATAGATGGTGACTTCTTCCACAGAACCCATGCTCATCAATAATTCTGAGGGTTCCTTTTGGCTTTTACCCTGTAAAAAGATAGCCTCTTGGGGCTAACAAACAGGCTAACAAAGAGAAAATGAAAAAGGTCAAGGAATAGGGAAGTATGCAGTGGTTTTTTTTGTTTGCTTAAATGCCAAGATGCAGAAAGGCACGACTTTTGTTTTCCATATTAAGGGTGATGATGTGCTGGAGATGAGAAGTAGGGGAATAATGTGCATTCAGACTACAACAGCCCAGGGGCTTCCCTGGTGGCTCAAGGGTAAAGAATCTGCCTGCCAATGCAAGAGGCATGGGTTTGATCTCTGGTCTGGGAAGATCCCACATGCCATGGAGCAACTCAGCCCATGCACCACAACTACTTGAGTCTGTGCTCTGGAGCCTGGGAATCGCAACATTTGATCCCGTGTGCCGCAGCTACTGAAGCCCACATGCCCTAGAGCCAGTGCTCTGCAACAAGAGAAGCCACTGCAACCAGAGCCCACACGCCATGACTAGAGAGTAACCTCTGCTCTCCCGGACTAGAGAAAGCCCGCTCACAGTAATGAAGACCCAGCACAACGATATGTAACTAAATTTTAAAACTTACAAGAAAAAACATACAACTGCCAAGACGGTAAAGAGATAGAAGCATAATTTCCCCTTCAGATCTCTTCTCTAGCAATAAACGGTCTTTTTATCTCTTTGTCTTTGATTCTCAGGTGTAGTTTATAATGGCCTTCACTTTCTGTTTAAATAACACTATGACTCAATAGTGTATTACCAAAGATGATTGCTGCTAAAGACTTTACCTTACCGTACACTCAAGTACGGTTTAATGATATCCCAGTACGATACTACGTGCTGTTAGGCCTTAGTTATGGTTATTTCATTCCTAATTAGCACATTAATTTAGGCTTTTATATTTCACGTGCACTTGTATTCCTTTAAAAAGTTCTTTTTCCCCTTTATTCAAAGCAAATGAGGCATTATGTGTTTGCATTGTATTTATTAAGCACACTTCACGTTCATTTCATACCCATTATGTATCGAGCACTTAGCAAATTGCCTGGCACATCCCTTGTTTTTTTTTTTTTTTTCAGTTGCTTTATTGAGATACAATTCACATACCACACAATTCATCCACTTAAAGTGTATGATTCAGGACTTCCCTGGTGGTCCAGTGGTTAAGAATCTACCTTGCAATGCAGGGGATATGGGTGTGATCCCTGTTTGGGGAACTAAGACCCCACATGCTGCAGAGGAACTAAGCCCTAGCACCCCAACTAGAGAGTCCATGTGTCGCATGACATAATGAAGATCCATGTGCCACAACTAAGACTGTGCAGCTAAATAAGTATTTTAAAAAACAGTGACTTTTTGTATATTTAAACAGTTGTACAATCATTACAACAAGCAATTTTAGAACAATTTGTCACCCCAGAAAAGAAACCCTACGGCCCTTAGCTGTTAATTCCTAAGCTCCCTCCCCATCTTCCTTCCAACCTCAACCAACAAGTAATCTAGTTTCTGTCTCTATTGACTTGCTTATTTTGGACATTTTATATAAATGGAATCATAAAATATGTGGTCTTTTTGTGACTGATTTCTCTCACTTAGTATAATGTTTTCAGGTTCATCCATATTGTAACACATACCAACAGTTCATTGTTTTTCATTGCCAGATAATATTCCATTGTAGGGATATACCACATTTTTTACATTCATTAGATGATGGACATCTGAGTTGCTTCTACTTTCTGGCTATTATGAATAATGCTGCTATGAACCTCCATAAAGTCTCCTTGTAGGCATATGTTTTATGTTTTCTTTCCTGCTGGAGTGGAATACTTCTAAGTATACTTAGGAGTGGAATTGCTAACTCATACAATAATTGTTTAACCTTTTGAGGAACCATCTGGTTGCTTTCCAAAGTGGCTACATCATTTTACATCCCCACTAGCGGCATATGGAATGTTCCTATTTCTCCAAATCTTCACCAGTAGTTTTTATTATCTGTCTTTTTGATTATAGCTAATCTAGAAGATGTGTCATGGTATCTGACTATGGTTTTGATTTTCATTTCCCTGATGGCTAATCATATTGAATATCTTTTCAAGTGCTTATTGCATTTCCCTGCTGGCTAATCATATTGAATATCTTTTCAAGTGCTTATTGGACATTTGTATATCTTTGGAGGAATACCTACTTAGATCCCTTGTGCCTGGCACATTTTAAGCACTCATTAAAATTTTCAAATAATTAGATGAATTATGAAATTTAATTGCCATCGAAACCAAGTAAAGTTGATTTTTTTTTTTTGGCCACACTGTGCATCGTATTAGTTCTCCAATCAGGGATCAAACCTGTGTCCCCTGCATTTAAAGTATGGCATCCTAACCATTAGACCATCAGGGGAGTCCAAACAGATTTTATTATCTCAATTTTGTAGATGAGAATTAGAAGGTGATATGATTTACCCAAGGCCACATTGAAGGCCAGCTGATTATTTATACCTTTGGATTCAGTCTCTCTGCTACTGGGGCCAAAATACTTTGGTCAAGGCTCTGCCATATATCTGTAGAGAACATGGCCACTGGGAGTATCAGCCTTTGAGAATGACTACTTTATATCTTCCCACCAAGTTCCATAAAAGCCTGCAAATCAAAATACCTGTACTTGACCTTGCATAAATATGATTAGTACACTTCATTCTTGTGCAGTTAATTTTTTACCTGTCTTTGATTTGGTTCATTTTTCCAGGGACATTCTAGGTGACAACAAAATGAGGTATTTAGCCCATTTCAGAGATGACTCAAAGAGAACAATCGAGTCCCTTTACTTTCAACATTTTGTAGGAAGATCATTCCTAGAGATGTCAAAGTTCATGTGGAAGGATATATTTATTTTCTGACCAAAGAGGAAAATTGTTGTTGTTTTTTAGTCACTAAGTCGTATCCAACTCTTTGGGATCCCATGGATTGTAGCCGGCCAGATTCTTCTGTTCATGGAATTTCCCAGTCAAGAATACTGAAGCGGGTTACCATTTCCTTCCTCAGGGGAGCTTCCCAACCCAGGGATTGAACCCATGTCTCCTGCATTGGCAGGCAGATTCTTTAGCACTGAGCCACCAGGGAAGCCCCAAGAGGAAAATACTGGCATTCATATCACTCTGTTTTAAAACAGCATGTGTTATGTCTAGTGCGCAGCCCTGGAAAGGAAAGGAGTACTCTTTTCAAGGTTGGGTTATCATTGTAAGCTCATTTCTTTGGCAGACCCCATCTAATGCCCCCCAACAGTGATGAGTCATTTCTGTAATAGCTCAGCCCTTCACCCTCCTGTGTGTTTCTTCCTCTTCCTACTGAAGTTCCAGAAGGGTGATGGGTTTTTCCCTGAGTTACGGAGTTTGTTGTAACCAGTGCGAGGTCCACTCAGCAACAGCCCTGCTCTTTACCCCAGAAGTGGCACCAGAGTGTTGCATGTTTTCTGCCTTGCTGCCCGCCCACAGAGGCTGAGCCGCACAGATGTGGAACAGCCCTGGAAATCTGCCAATGTAAACGAACGGAAGCTCTCATCATTAGCCCACACTGCACCACTGACTCAGGTGTTGAACTGAATCCAGGTCTGATTTTACTTCCTCAGGCCTTTCACTAAATATAAAATGACTGCAACTGACTTTTTATGTACCAAGATGCTCCTTTCTCACTATGGACTGGCTATGTAGGAATGGATTATTTTCATAGACCTGAGGTGTGTTATTACATATTTTTGTTTCTCTCAGATGCACTAAAGTTGCTTTCTTCAGCTGCCCTCGTGGCTCAGTGGTGAGGAGTCTGTCTGCCAATGCAGGAGACACGAGTTTAATCCCTGATCCGGGAGGGTCCCACATGCTGCGGAGCTACTAAGCCTGTGTGCCACAGCTGTTGAGCCTGTACAGAGCCCAGGAGCCACAGCTACTGAAAGCCCACTTGCCCTAGGAAAACCTCCACGATCAGAAGCCCAGTCACTGCAATTAGAGAGTAGCCCCGCTCGCCACAACTAGAGAGAAGCCTGTGCAGCAGTGAAGATCCAATACAGCCAAAAGTAAATAAATACAAAATAAAATTTTGAAGATTGCTTTCTTCAAAATAAAACTCTGGACCAAGTTTCTGGACCAAGTATCGGGAAAGCAATTTAACATCAGCATGCCTAGGACACAGAGGATGGTAGTTTTCTACAGGAAGATGTTAATGTGTTAAGTGCACTGTTCCAGGGGACAAAGTTAGATGATACTTTAGTTACTGATTCAGAGTCAGAATCCTATGAACTCTAGGATCACAAAACTGGGAATTCTTCAAACTGGCTAGTACCTCAGAGGCCCCTCATCTAGCCTCTTATTTAATAAAAAAAATTGTCTCCATTGTGACCGTAAGGGATGGCCACCCAGCACCCACTGAAATACTTCAGGTGATGGAGACTTCCCTTCTTACAGGTGGGTCTGTTTCACTGCTGGAAACTTCTGGTCCTTAGAATGTTCCTCTTTATCCTGAGATTCTCTGTTCTTAGATTTTCTTTTTAAAGGAGGTCTTTTATACCAACAATAATATTGTCAGAAAAGCAGCTTTACAGAATATAAATCACCTCATGTTAAAATGTTCAATGGGTGGCAAAATGGTAAAATGCCAAGAACTAACTCCCAGACCAAGCATGAGCTAATCACCCTACCACATTTGATGTCTTGAGTTTGGAGACGCTGAAAGCACCTTCTGAGCACTTGAGTTATAGAATGTGTGTGTTCGGTTCTCAGACTAGAGAATCTTAGATTGGTTTAGGCTGAAGTTTTTTAAAGTTGTGTCAGAATTAACAGTAACACAATTTATGTTACAGATTAGGCATTTAATAGAAAATATTTTGAAATTGAGGTAAAAATGCCTAATTCTCTATAGTTTTGACTTAATTAGTCTCGCTTTGTTCTTTGACAATATTTTGGTTTATTTTTGCTTATTACAGAAATTTTACTTTGATTTTAGACAAATTTATGTACAAATTAGAGTGATAGATAACAGAATTTATCTTTCTCTTTATTTTTTCACTCTTAAAAGATTCCAGGAGAACTTCCCTGGTGGTGTAGTGAATAAGAATCTGCCTGCTACTGCAGGGGACATGGTTTCAATCCCTGGTTCCAGAAGATCCACTGGGGGAGGAAATGGCAACCCACTCCATTATTCTTGCCTGAAGAATCCCATGGACAGAGGAGCCTGGCAGGCTACAGTCCATAGTGTTGCAAAGAGCCGGACACAACTGAAGGGGTTTAGCACACATGTACCCCTCAAGAACAGTGTCACATCATGCCTCTTTCCCCCCAGTCTTCCTAAGCCAGTTTCTTTCACACAAAAGAAATGTTTTTATTTTACATGCTTTTAGTATCGTGGCTCCCATTTGAATCACCTCCAAGATTTTTACATCTCACTTTACTCAGATAACTCCTATCAAAAAATGCATTCTTCTAAAAGCATGCCTAATGTTTTAATGGAAAAGTTAAAATGAAAATCAGCTGATGATATTAGGCTGAAGAGATGAACAACAGTGGCCCAAAGGCGAGGTGTGAACGAATGAGGATAACGGGAATGATGGCAGGTTTAGGCTTTGAGATGGAGTGTTAATGGCTCACTTGCCTTGGGGTCCCTGGTGTGAAGTGGAAATGTCCTCATGTCAGTAATAGGGCAGAAGGTCTCATTTAATTAAACAAATTTTAGCCTTCAGAGCAAAAGCCTAAAAAGAAATCACTTCTCTTTGCTGATAGCTTCTTCCTCTTTGCCCTGACTTGGATGAATAACCAGTTTGATCTTTGCTATAACATTTACACTTACACACACAATTCTTGAAACTAACAGGGAAAGCAGGAAACTTCCTTCAACACATCCATACTGTGTTTAGCTAGCCATCTCAGGCTGTTTCCCAAGGCTGCAGGGAGGAGGTGTCAGCGGCGTGGACACCAGCGACAGAAGCATGGAGGACTTTCTCTGTTCCCAAAAGCTACCACTGTATCACTAGGACCCAAATTGTCCTACAATATTGCAAGCATTGCTCAGAGACTTGAAAGAGTAGGCTGTGCATTTCACACGCCTTTTTATTTTTCAAAATCAGTTCAACTATGAGATTTGTACATATTTAGGAGACTCGGTTGTTTAAATGATCACTGAGGGTTAAAAGAATTCTGGAGCCTCCAAACCCCTGTAGGGTCACTAACTTACTGGCTGTTGTTGAGAGCAAATTTTTTTCAGCTCTCCAATGCTTCTATTGCCAATGGAAGTAAGTCCAGAAGTGGCCTCTTTTCTGGGATGTAATTTGGATTAAACTTCCTAATTGGTGGCAGAATGAATGATAAATTACACGTGCCTTAGTGCTGGCCATTTCCTCTGTCTGCAAAGCCTTTCAGCCCCACCACTTCCTATGGGTCAAGACCAAGCTCTTGACACTGCAGCTTCATTTCCCTCCGTGGAAGTTATTAATTCCCTCTTCTGAAGTCTTACAGTATTTTGTCTCTACCTAATGCCTTATTTCTCTAATTGAAAAAAAAAAAAAAAAAACTTTGAGAGAAGGTCTGTTTCATGCAGCTTCATGCCTCTCCTAATGCTGGACTTTCCTGGTGGTCTAGTGGTTGACAATTTGCCTACCAATATAGGGGACACAGGTTCAATCCCTGATTTGGAAAGATTCTACATGCCACAGGGCAGCTAAGCCTATGTGCCACAACTATTGAAGTCCACTCACCCTAGAGCCCGTGATCTGCAACAAGAGAAGTCACCACAATAAGAAGCCTGCACATAGCAATGCAGACCCAGAGCAGCCAAAAATAAACAAACAAAAAGACCTTTTTAATTATTAAAAAAAAAAACCCCTAGTGCTTTGCTTGGCATATAGTAGGTGCCTAGTAAATATGTACTGAATAAATGGTTGCTAAATTGAAAATTCTTAATAATAAGAGTAAGAGATGAATAGTCCTGGGTTTCTTTTTTCTTTTTATATCTAGCTGATACATAGAATGGAGAAGGAAACGGCAACCCATTCCACTTTTCATGCCTGGAAAATCCCATGGACCGAGGAGCCTGGTGGGCTACAATCCATGGGGTTGCAAAGAGTTGGACACGACTGAGTGACTTCTGTGTGTGTGTGTGTGTGTGTGTGTGTGTGTGATACATAGAAGGGAATTCAAAGAAGCTTTTCCTTGAGTGTCTTTACAGGCCAGGGCTGCTGGTGGTTGTCATATGAAAACTATAAGCAATTCAGTTGTTTGAGGTCATGTAGACACTCCAATATTCTCGTCTGGAGAATCCCATGGTCAGAGGAGCCTGGCAGGCTACAGTTCATAGGGTCGCAAAGAGTTGGACACAGCTGAAGCAAATGAGAACATATGCATGCAGAGAGCTTCCCATTCACCCTGAAAAACGTAACTAATCCAAGGTGTAGTAGCTTGGATATGTAAGATCTGGGGGCTTCCCTGATGGCTCAAGCAGTAAAGAATCTGTCTGCAATGCAGGAGATGCAGAAAATTCAGGTTTGATCCCTGGGTCGGGAAGATACCCTGGAGAAGGAAATGACAACCCACTCCAGTATTCTTGCCTAGAAAATCCCAGGGACAGAGGAGCTTGGCAGGCTATATAGCCCATTGGGATGCAAAAAGCTGGACACAAGAGCATGAATGCACTGCACTGTAAGATCTGGAAGATGCTCATAACCCCTCTAAAGTAGTAAGCAGAAAAATGACATTACGTATGTTCTAATCTTTTGCATGATACCTTTTTACCTGTTCCTTCTTGTTTTACTATTTTGTCAGTCTTTTAGGTAAGACTAGTATTTTTACCCTAATTAGACAATGACACATCACGATGCACTAATTTGTTAACCTATGTTCACAAATCATTTAATTACCACTGCTGGCTTTGATGTGCTGTTCTCATTCAGATATGGGAGTAATGATTCGACAGCCAACAGGAAGAAACTCATTATTTTCTGGGAGATGTTGTTGTTATTTTCAGTGTTTTTAAAACACTTTAATTAAAACTTAAAAAAAAACACTTTAATCAAAAATTTTAAGAAATCTGACATTGTTCTTATAACTATAGTAAATAAACAGACTATTAATTGCTGTAATGTGGACAATTATTCAGGGATCAAATAATAATAGCTCCTGAATTTCAAAATGAATAGATTTCTCAAAAGAAAAAAAGGTAAACTTTTCTTTTTTTTTTTTCAATGCCAATTCACAATCTCCCATGATGGGGTAATTTATAAAATGCAGCTTATAATATTGATTCGTGAAGCACTTTGTTGGCTGGGAATAAAAGCACCTCCTTCCTATTCGATGCTGCTGTATGCTGTCCTCACACATTCTTCATCTTCTAGTCTAAACACCCCAGGTCACTCCCTCATCCTGGAAGCTCTGGGTACTTTTGGGTTCTTTCCTTGGCTCCTTGATGAGAAGGGGAACCAGGCTGCTAGGTGCAAATTCCCATCAGGTTTTACAACTGCTTCTGCTGATAGTTTGTATCCAGGATCAATAATATCATTATGCATTTATGTGCAAACATCAAAATTACTCTAAACAATTACGTAACTACCTTCCCTGTAGTGATGGGGGAGTCCCCAATAATAACATATCCAAAGGAAGAGGGATGTCTGTCCGATTATTAAGAGATATCTATATGAGCCTTATACATATATTATTGACTTCTTGTTGTTCAGTTGCTAAGTCATGTCCAACTCTTTGTGACCCAATGAATTGCAGGAGGCCACGCTTCCCCATCCTTAAATATCTCCCAGAGTTTGCTCAAATTCATGTCCAGTGAGTTGGTGATGCCATCCAAACAATCTTACCCTCTGTCACCCCCTTCTCCTCCTGCCCTCAATCTTTCCCAGCATCGGGGTCTTTTCCAATTGATTCATATGGTTGCCATTTATCACATAGCATGTGGATGTTCAGATTGTTATTTATCTTTTAGATTCTTGTCATTTCTCTTCGAGGACACTGTGTATTTCTCCAGGGCTGAGACTGTGCCCTCTACCTCTTGGAATCTCTGTATTACCAAGAAACACATGTGCATAGAGTAGTAGTAGACTTTCAAAGAGCTGTTCGTGGTTGGTAAGCAATAAAAGTGATGGCTTCCCAGGTGGCGCTAGTGGTAAAGAATTTGTCTGCCAAATGCATAAGACGTGGGTTCAATCCCTGGGTTGACAAGATACCCTGGAGAAGGACATGGCAACCCACTCCAATATTCTTGCCCAGGAAATTCCATTCTTGCCTGGTGGACTATAGTCCATGGGATCGCAAAGAGTCAGACACGACTGAGTACACACACAAACATACATACAGTGAATAAGTAATCTTTTCTCTTATAACTCAAGGTTTGGGTAAAATTGTTTCTATTTTCCTCTCGTGTCAAAACACTCTCTTCCTGTTTTTCAACTTGAGACTTTTAGGTGGCATTGCATGCTTCCTTAGAGTGAAAACTCACTTTTCAGCTACAGAAAAAGACAAGTGAACACTAATCCAAAGTGTAGATATGTAGACTTTCCCTACGTCTCTTCTGTTAGGACTAAAGAAAAGCTGATCCGGTGGTATTTTTGCATTTCTCTTTTATCTTCCATCAGACGGCAGGCAGCTTTGCCCATATTTAGGTTTCTGACAGCTTGCATCTTCATTTCCCCGAGAAGAGCCCATGAAATGATATTAGCAGATGAGTTTGAAGAGAGACATCTAACTCCTGAAGATTTCGATGGGAAGGTTCTCTAACAACCTGTCTGTCATCAGTGGCATTAGGATAACTTCAATAATACCAGCAGGGTCACGGTGCCATGATTTCAGCTGACAAAGTCACAGAGGCCAGGCTGCCCTACCCAGTACAAAACTGAGGCACCCTGGAGTATGTGGAATGGCATGGCTGAATTCCATCACTAATAAGGTACTGGTAATTCAGCAAAGTCTAAAACTTTCCTCTGTGGGAATAACTGACCCCCTGGAACTGTTCTTGGAAACATCTCTAAATGATGCTCTTTTAAAGATCCATGAGCCGCAGCTTACAATAAGGGGACACCATCTTTCCTGTTTTGGTCACCTTGGTGCTTTAGTCACTAAGTCTCTGTGTCTGGCTCTCGTGACCCCATGGACTGCAGCCCACCAGGCTCCTCTGTCCACAGTATTTGCCAAGCAGCAATACTGGTGTGGGTTGCCATTCCCTTCTTCAAGGGATCTTCCTGACCCAAGGATCAGGGTCTCCTGCATTGCAAGGCAGATTCTTTACCGACTGAGCCACCAGGGATGCTTTGGTCACCTTACCTGAGCTTTTGAGGAGGAGGCTGATGCTCACGGCTCTTGAGATGGCATCATCAGAGGAACTCAATAACCCGATCTAGCCCCTCTAGTGAGTCCATTTCTTCTCCATCAGCTCCTCGTCCCGGGATTCTAATTTGAGGGCAAGAATGGTATCAAAATACATTTGACCAATCTCTTTCCTAGTAAGGGAATATTAAAACAACAGGTTTACCTGGCCCCTAAACACAATTAAAATTATTGCTTCAACTGATAAGATCTAGTTTTCCTCTTTTTCAGTAAAACATAAATTCCTTAGTTGAAATCAACTAAGTGAATAGATACTGAATGAATAGATATTAAATTTAGACAAAAATTTATTCTGAGTGTTATGAGGTAAGGAACAATCAGGATCCTTTATTTGTCTTATATATTTATGTGGTGGGGCTTCGACATTCTCCTGATTACCTCTTTCAGTGTCCTAAGCTGATTTGGGGCCCTTGCAGTTAGGTCTTATCTCTGAAATTGCTTATGTTTGGAAACTTTTCACAGATTATCTGAATTAGCTAGAGAATTTGGTTAATCTCTTGGTCTCAATTCAACTGAAAAATCTGCTTGCCACCAAAGAATTTCACTCTAATCTACAAATTCCTCTGACACTGTCAACAGGAAAAGTTACTTGTGGTTAGAGGGACTGAGATTCAGTCCATTCTGAATACTTAGAGACGGGTGATGGTTAAAATGCATATTTCCAAGCCCCATCCTGGGTTTCTGAATCAGCATCCTAGTTTGAA
Organism: Bos indicus x Bos taurus; assembly: GCF_003369695.1. Lineage (NCBI taxonomy): Eukaryota > Metazoa > Chordata > Mammalia > Artiodactyla > Bovidae > Bos > Bos indicus x Bos taurus. Next base: position 11,499,273 of record NC_040100.1, on the reverse strand, counting down.
TTCTGCCAAAAGCTGGACCTTAGACAAGGATTTGTCTAAGGTACCAGCAGTGTACTGGTAGGGGGTCTGGGGAAGGGAGACAGGGAAGGAAAATCAGTAAAAGATATATTAATGAGAGAGTTACATATTAATGAGAGAGTTAGAGTGGGACTCAACTCTAAGGGAACTTGAGAGGCTGCTAGGCACATGCTTCAGAATTCTTCCACCTATAAGCAAGGAAACTGGAGATTTATCCACCAGTTCCTTCCTATTCCTCAATGATCAAAGGTCGCTCTTGGAAGCATTCACCTCCTGACACTTCTAGCCTGCCTTGTGGGTGCACACAGAATGCTTCTGAGACTGGAAGCTGTCAATGTGTATGGAACTGGTCACAGAAGCTGCTGATAAAAGAGAGGATTTCAGCATCTCTTACTGAATCTGACTCTCTGGACGTGGGGCTTGGGAATCTGCATTTTTAACTGCAGATGATTCTAATATTCATAAAATTCGAGAATGGCTACTCTAAAAGGCGCTTTGATCAGGGACCCCCTTGCTCTACACTTTCAGAGAATCCAAAGTCTTTTAGTATTGGATGAAGAGTCCTCCGGAGTCCAGACTATTCCAACTTGAACAGTTAGTTACATTGTCTATTCCACATTTTCCTCCCCGAACTCTGGATCCAGCCATCAGATTGCTTGCAATGACCTGAAAACCAGGCTGTTTTACACTTCGGTGCTCATAATGTTTCAGCTGTGAGTAACAGAAAACTTGACCAACAGTGACTGAAACAAACAAGGATTTCATTTTCTTAACACAGCAGGAAGCCTGGAGATGGTCTGCTGCTGACACGGGCTCCACGACTCAGCAAAGTCAGGGCAGGAGTCTGATTCTTTCAGATTTGCCTTTGTGGTTCCAAGAGGCTGCTGCAGCTCCAGGTGTCATGTCTGTATTTGAGTCAGGAAAGCGCAGCACCACTAAGCAAAACTTTCCCAGAAGAATGAACCAAGTTCCCATAATGTTTCATTGGCCAGAACTGTGCCATATGGCTGCCCAAATTGGTGAGCAGAGAAGTAAATATTGTTACCTTGCGTTCTATAGAGGAGGTGGAAAGGCAGATGGGGGTTGGAAAATTGGAAATGGGTTTAGCCTAGACCTTTCTCATCTTCTTTGCCTATGTATGTGTATAAGTTGCTCAGCAGCGTCTGATGCTATGCGACGCTATGAACTGTAGCCAGCCAGGCTCCTCTGTCCCCGGAATTTTTCAGGCAAGAATACTGGAGTGTGTTGCCATTCCCTTCTCCAGGGGATTTTCTTGACCCAGGGATCAAACCCAGGTCCCCTGTATTGCAGGCAGACTCTTTACCATCTGAACCACCAGGGAAGTCTCTTGTTTGCTGGGGGATGGCTATTTAACTTTTAAGACTCATTTTTTCCCCACTAATATTTTATTTTGAAAATTTTCAAATTCTCAGACAAATTGAAAGCATCGTATAGTATACATCCACTACCTAAATTCTACAACTGACATTTTACAGTATTTGCGTTTTTAAAATTAAAAGAAAAAAATTTTGGCCATACCCGGAGGCATGTGACACCTGAGTTCCCCAAGCAGAGACTGAACCCGTACCCTTTGTATTGGGAGGCAGAGTTTTAACCACTGTACCACCAGGGAAGTCCCTTGCTATGTTTTGTGAGTGCTTAGTCGCTCAGTCATATCCAATTCTTTGTGACCCCATGGAACGGAGCCCACCACGTTGCTCTGTCCATGGGATTTCCCAGGCAAGAATACTGGAGTGAGTTTTCATTTCCTTCTCCAGGGGACCTTCCCAATCCAGGGATCAAACTCCTGTCTCCTTTGTCTCCTGCATTGGCAGGCAGATTCTTCACCATTGATGTTTGCTCTAACACATTGCTATTCATCTGATATTTTGGATGCAATTCAAAGTAAGTTGCAGATATTAGTACGTGCTTGCTCAGTTACTTCAGTCCTGTTGGACTCTTTGTGACTCCAGGGACTGTAGCCCACTGGGCTCCTTGATTCATGGAAATCTCCAGGCAAGCATACTGAACTGGGTTGCCATGCCCTCCTTCACGGGATCTTCCCCACCCAGGGATCGAATCCCTGTCTCCTGTGTCTCCTGCATTGCAGATGGATTCTTTACTGCTGAGCCATCAGAGAAGCCCAGATATCAGCACACCCCCCACCCCCACACACAAATTCATCATATATATCATTATCTAGAATTCAATATTTGCATAGAGTTCTTTTTTTAGGTAAAGTTCAGTTCAGTTGCTCAGTCATGTCCGACTCTTCGAGACCTCATGAATCGCAGCACGCCAGGCCTCCCTGTCCATCACCAACTTCCGGAGTTCACCCAGACTCACGTCCATCGAGTCAGTGATGCCATCCAGCCATCTCATCCTCTGTCATCCCCTTCTCCTCCTGCCCCCAATCCCTCCCAGCATCAGAGTCTTTTCCAATGAGTCAACTCTTCGAATGAGGTGGCCAAAGTACTGGAGTTTCAGCTTTAGCATCATTCCTTCCAAAGAAATCCCAGGGCTGATCTCCTTCAGAATGCACTGGTTGGATCTCCTTGCAGTCCAATGGACTCCCAAGAGTCTTCTCCAACACCACAGTTCAAAAGCATCAATTCTTCGGCGCTCAGCTTTCTTCACAGTCCAACTCACATCCATACATGACCACACGAAAAACCATAGCCTTGACTAGATGGACCTTTGTTGGCAAAGTAATGTCTCTGCTTTTGAATATGCTATCTAGGTTGGTCATAACTTTTCTTCCAAGGAGTAAGCGTCTTTTAATTTCATGGCTGCAGTCACCATCTGCAGTGATTTTGGAGCCCCCAAAAATAAAGTCTGACACTGTTTCCAGTTTCCCCATCTACTTCCCATGAAGTGATGGGACCAGATGTCATGATCTTCGTTTTCTGAATGTTGAGCTTTAAGCCAACTTTTTCACTCTCCTCTTTCACTTTCATCAAGAGGCTTTTGAGTTCCTCTTCACTTTCTGCCATTAGGGTGGTGTCATCTGCATATCTGAGGTTATTGATATTTCTCCTGGCAATCTTGATTCCAGCTTGTGTTTCTTCCAGTCCAGCGTTTCTCATGATGTACTCTGCATATAAATTAAATAAGCAAGGTGACAATATACAGCCTTGACGTACTCCTTTTCCAATTTGGAACTAGTCTGTTGTTCCATGTCCAGTTCTAACTGTTGCTTCCTGGCCTGCATATAAAGCAATGAAACCCAGACATCTTGTGGACCACTCAATGAATTTTGACAAATACATGTAACCGTATAACCCAACCCCTAGTCAAGGAAAGTACCACTCACCCGACTCAAAGGCAGTGTTCAGATTTTTTCATAGTAGATTAGTTTTGCTTGTTGTAGAACTTCATATAAATGGACTCAAATAGTATGTACTGCTAAGTCACTTCAGTCGTGTCCGACTCTGTGTGACCCCATAGACGGCAGCCCACCAGGCTCCCCCGTCCCTGGGATTCTCCAGGCAAGGACACTGGAGTGGATTGCCATTTCCTTCTCCAATGCAGGAAAGTGAAAAGTGAAAGTGAAGTTGCTCAGTCGTATCCGACTCGTAGCGACCCCATGGACTACAGCCTACCAGGCTCCTCCGTCCATGGGATTTTCCAGGCAGGAGTACTGGAATGGGGTACCATTGCCTTCTCCAAATAGTATGTACTCTTATGTGCAAAACCTGAGATACTTTGAGATGCTTAAAAACTGACTCCTTTGAATACATTTTGTGCATGTGCAGACTTGAAATAGCAACTATAAATTTTTTTAACTTATTATTTATCCATTCATCTTTGCCTTGTGATATGTGACTCTTCAAGGGCAAAGATCTTTTCTGTTTGTATTCTTAGCACAGCTCCTGCAGATATTTAATAAATGTCTATTAATGAGCTAGTGAAAGGGTGGATTAAACTTACTGGATCGTAGTAGCTTAGTAAATTTTAGCTCATTTCCCTCCTTTTTGAATAGCCCTTATCCCATTTCATTAGTTAGTAATGTGGGCATCTGTTCCCCGCTAGGTATGCCCAACTCAGGTAGGCTTGTACCTTCATAGCCCTAGTGTTTACACAGTGCTTGGCACATTATGTACACTGTTTTGAAGTACTTGGCACACAACAGTACGTTGTGACTGTCTATTGTGTGTCTGGCCGCTTAATGATTCTCCTTTCTCAGTAGCAAAGGGATCCAAGAGCCTTTGGTGAGAATGGGAAGGCGAGGTGATGCTTTGTTTTCCGTGGGCCAGAGCTCCACAGTCTGTGGAGTTGTGCACAGCTCTGTGAAGCATATGTGCTATGGGAGCATATGCACATCTGGGTTATGTGAAGCAGGAAGAGTGGGTCTTTGCCTGGCCTTGATCACGACCATCCACTTATTTGCAGGCTACAAACCCTGCGGTGCTAATGCCTGCCAGGGTGTTAACTGATCGCTGAGATTGGGCAGGTAGGGGCTCCCAGTGTGGTTTGTATTTGAACTGGGGAATCTGGCTCTTTCCTACTCTGTGGGAGGGGCATGCCCTGCTGTGCTGCCAAGAAATTTGCATTGCTCCTCAATGCAGGTCCCATTCCTGTATTCCCTGTTAAGAGAGGGTACCAGGACCACCTTTTTTCTGACTGCTGGCGGCCCACTTGGTAGAGTTTCTTCTTTCCATCCTCAGATTCTTCACTTCATGGAAAAAATAAATGCCAAACTGAAATGCTTCTTAGGAAAAAGAGCTCTCACCAAAAGGAGATTGCATTTTTGGCACCGTCTTGTGCTTTCCTCCAGCCCACATGAGTGAGCGAATGAAAGTTGTTCAGTTATGTTTGACTCTTTGAGACCCCATAGACTATACAGTCCATGGAATTCTCCAGGCCAGAACACTGGAGTGGGTAGCCTTTCCTTTCTCTAGGGGATCTTCCCAACCCAGGGATGGAACCCAGGTCTCCCACATTGCGGGCAGATTCTTTACCAATTGAGCCACCAGGGAAAAGCAAAGAAACTGGAGTGGGTAGCCTATCCATTCTCTAGTGGATCTTCCTGACCCAGGAATCAAACTGGGGTCTCCTGCATTGCAGGCGGATTCTTTAGCAACAGAGCTACCAGGGAAGCCCACATAAATAAGGGTAAAAGTAGCTGTTTTCTTCAGAGTGAGTGAAAGTGTTAGTCTCTCAGTTATGTCCGCCTCTTTGTGACTCCCTGGACTGTAGCCCTCCAGGCAAGAATACTGGAGTGGGTAGCCATTCACTTCTCCAGGGGCTCTTCCTAGCCCTGGGATCGAACCTGGGTCTCCTACACCGCAGGCAGATTCTTTACTGTCTGAGCCACTAGGGAAGCCCAAACAGCCAAGCTGTTTTCCTGGCTGCTCCTTATTGAATTTGTTTCTTTCTCCCCAGGCCCTATGGCTTCTTCTGTCATCCTCTTTTTATTACTCCATTTGGAGCCAAGGTCTAGATTAGACCAGTGTAGCCTCATCTTTTTTTTCCCCAAAGAATTATAAGCTATATTGGAAACAGAGAGTTCCATAAAAGTAGAATGCTGCGAGTGATTCATACTGTGACATGCAGAATTATAACCTAAATTATCAGGCGGTATGGCCTGATCTTGTCTTATACCAGCACGGATATATTAGCATATTGACAGAACCTGGGTCCTGCCTAAGAAAATGACCCTGCAGCCTGTGGTAATGACCTGAGCATCAGACCTGAGTCCCAGCCCGGACTTTGATTTTTTTTTTGCTTTTATCTGGCTGTTCCAGGTCTTAGTTGCAGCACATGGGATCTTTAGTTTCAGCGTGTGGGAACTAGTTCTCAGACCAGGAGTCAAAGCAAGACCCCCTGCATTGGGAGTGCAGAGTCTTAGTCACTGCACCACCAGGGAAGTCCTTCAGCCCTAACTTTGCCGTTGACTCTCTGTGTTACTTTGGGGTAAGTCACTTCCATGCTCAGGGCCTGTTTTCCCATTTAGGCTAAGCCCTAGATTCCATCTAAAATCACTGCCAGGTCTAAAATTTTGTGAACTATGCAAGAGTCAGGTTCAATTTGAGATGTCAAATTTAGGTTCCACATGAAAAAGACCTCAGCTGGCAGATCAATAAGGTGTCCCAAGAAGTCATTTTTCACCTGTGAGCCTCTCATTCATCATTATCTTCCCTAATCATCTTGTCTTGGGGCCGGCCCTGGGCCGATAGACCTGTCCAGCTGCACAGCTCTTGTTCTTCTGGTTGGTCAGCAAACACTAGAGGAGGCAAACCCAGCTCCGTTTGTCCTGGCACACAGCAGGATGGAAGTATTAATCAACACGGAAGTGGCTACTGGCTACTGGCAGGAGATGAGAAGGCTTCGTCCAGCTTCATTGAGTGAGGAGAGCAGCCGTGGACTGAGGCGGTGTGGTCGGGAAGGTACAGAGTGTGAAGCTGTTCGGTGGAGGGCAGCCGCCACAGTAGCTCTACGCAGGGACACAGTGACTGGAACACCTTGTCTGTGCTAATGAAGCATGGAGCACCATGTGTTTTGTGTTAATGCAGAAGGTTAACTAATGGATTAGGTTGGACAGCTTGTCTTCTCCCAGTGAACGAAGTGGTGACTCTAAATGGAGGCCAGCACGTTAGCCAGCTTTGGGAGGGGAAGCCAACAAGGACAGAAACGCAGAGGTCTCACTCATTCGGTTTACGGGAATAAGCTTACTGGAAAGCTTACCGCCTTTCCCCAATCTATAGCCCAGACACAGAGCTGCTCACCTGTCACACACCATCCGTCTGTTTCCAGACTTTGGTTCTTAATTAGAGGAGGTATTTTGGACGCATATCATGCACCCCATTCCTGATAAAGGCACATCTTCTCTACTATCTACAGCTTAAAGTGACTTCATAAGGAATATTTCAAAAGCTAGAGTGCAAGGGGCAAGTGGTTTTCAATGTGAAATGCAGTATAAGAAAGAATTGAAAGAGGAAGTCAAGCATTAATCTTTATCCGAGCATCTCAACCATTTCTTTACCGCATGTTGTTATTAAGCATGAATGTACCTAGTGGCTTATGGAAACCTGATAGACCAACATTTAGGTGATTAAAAAGGGGTAAATCCAGAGGCATTTATGCCTTCTACAAAAGGACTCTTCACTTTACTCAAGATTGCCTTCAGGAGTTCTTTAAAAAAAAAAACAAAAAACAGCAGCTTCTCTGAGCACTTAAAATGCGATCTGATTTACACACCTCAGTTGATTCTATTCTAGCTTAACCTAACTTTAAACCTTCTTCCTAGAGACAGCAGAAATGCTATATTCTCTCTTTTCTTTCTCTCTCTCTTTCCCTTTCCCTCTCTCTACCCATCTTCGTCCCTTCTTTCCCTTCTCCCACTTTCCAAGGAGCCACAACCTCACCTGGCTCTGGGTTTACTACAGAGACCTACAATCCCAGGACTGGAAGGGCTGGGAGATATAGCCTGTTACCAGATCTGACAAATGAAAAATAGGAGTCCCCGAGAGATGAAATGACTTGAGATTATCAAACAAGTCAGTACTACTTCTACTCCAAAACATGATCTCCTTATCAAAGTCCCTCACTTTATGCCTGTCCATCCTAAACCGTCCCCAAACCCTCAGACTTGTTATGGAATTGCCTCTGGTGAAAAAGCAAAACCCTAGCCCAGAGTCTTACTACATGACAGCCATCATTCGTTTTTAACTTGATGAGAACTAGTTTACCAGCTCCTTTCCCAGTATGACAGAGTATTTTTAGAGTATACTCTCTAAAAGCAGTTTGGGGATGCTAAGTGGTAGAGGCTGGGAGCCAATGTCCTCATGATAGAGGACATGAAGTCAAACTGGAAAATCAAGCTGAAGTGGGAAGGGACTTCCTTGGTGGTTCAGTGGATAAGAATCCACCTTCCAATGCAAGGAACTCAGGTTTAATCCCTGGTCAAGGAACTAAGATCCCACATGCCACTACTCTACTGAGCCCGCCTGGCACAACAAAGATCTCTCGTGCTGCAATTAAGACTTGATGCAGCCAAATAAATAAATATTTTAAAGAAGCTGGAGTGGGAAGCCTGAGAGCAGCTTGAATGCTTAAGAGAGGGTAACAGAAGAGGAAGGTGAGAGAAACTGCAAAGCAAAATTCACTTTGCTTATCCCATATTTTCAAATTCAAAGTAAAAACTGGCTTTCACTATTTTATTGTTATATTTTTTATTACATGTGCCTTAGAGCCTAAGTGTGCTTGAAAACCAGCTCTGAAATTGCTGTCTAGTTAATGGTCTCCATATCCTCATCTCCCACTCTCTTCAATCCATCGCAATCTGGCTTCTGACTCCCAGTCCTGGTTCACATTGACCTCCGTGTTCCTAAACCCAACAGCTATATTTTTCAATTCTTATATTATTTAACTTCTCAGCACCACTTGACTCATCAGTTCCCTCATTCTTGAAAATCTCTGTTTAACTGCCATTAAACCAGGTCTTTTCTGTTCCTCCTGGCTTTCAGGCAACTCTTTCTTTCCTTTATAGACTTACCTTCCTCTCTCTGGCCTTTAAATGTTGGAATAACCTAAGGCTCTTCCCAAGACCCTCTTTTTTCTCACTTCAGAATCTCTGTCTGGGTTATCTTGTCTTGTCCACATCTAGGGCTCTAATTATCACCTACATGAGGATTACTCACAAATTTGTATCCCTAACCCAGACCTCTATGTTCCACATCCATAAATCAACTCTTCTTGGTCCTGTTGTTGGATGTCATACGATCTCAAACTTAACACATGTCAAACCACACTCATGATCTCCATCCCACAAATTGGACTTCTTATATTATTCTCCATGGTACAGCCATGTATTCATTTGCACAAACCTGAAATGTTGGGGTCACCTTTTACTTTTTCATGTTGTTGTTCAGTCGCTAAGTCGTGCCTGACTGCAGCATGTCAGGCTTCCCTGTCCTACACTCTCTCACTGAGTTTGCTCATATTAATGTCCATTTAGTCCATGATGCTATTTAACCATTCATCCTCACTGCTCGTTTCTCCCTTTGCCTTCATTTTTTCCCAGCATCGGGGTCTTTTTCACTGAGTTGGCTCTTTGCATCAGGTGGCCAAATTATTGGAGCTTCAGCTTCAGCATCAGTCCTTCCAGCGAATATTCAGGGTTAATTTCCTTTAGGATTGACTGATTTGATCAGTCCTTGCAGTCTGAAGAGTCTTCTCCAGCATTGCAATTTGAAGGCATCAATTCTTTGGCACTCAGCCTTCTTTATGGTGCTACTCTGACATCCATATATGACTCCTGGAAAAACCATAGCTTTGACTAAATGGACCTTTGTTGGCAAAGTGGTGTCTCTGCTTTTTAATATGCTGTCTAGGTTCGTCATAGCTTTCCTTCCAAAGAGCAAGTGTCTTTTAATTTCAAGACTGCAGTCACCATCTGCAGTGATTTTGGAGCCCAAGAAAATAAAGTCTGTCACTGTTTCTACACTTCCCCCTTCTATTTGCCATGAAGTAATAGGACAAGATGCCACGATCTTAGTTTTCTGAATTTTGAGTTTTAAGCCAGCCTTTTTACTCTCCTCTTTCACCCTCTTTAAGAGGCTCTTTAGTTCCTCTTTCCTTTCTACCATTAGTATGGTATCATCTGCCTATCTGAGGTTGTCGGTATTTCTCCCGGCAGTTTTGATTTCAGTTTGTGCTTCACCCAGCCTGGCATTTCGCATGATGTGCCCTGCATAGAAGTTAAATAAGCAGAGTGACAATATACAGCCTTGACATATTCCTTTCCTAATTTTGAACCAGTCTATTGTTCCATGTCTGGTTCTAACCATTGCTTCTTGATCTGCATACATTTTTCTCAGGAGGAGGTCAGGTGGTCTGGTATGCCCATCTCTTGAAGAATTTTCCACATTTTGTTGTGATCCACACAGTCAAAGGATTTAGCATAGTCAATGAAGCAGTAGTAGATGTCTTTCTGGAATTCCTTTGCTTTCTCTATGATCCATGTTGGCAATTTGATCTCTGTTTCCTCTGCCTTTTCTAAATCCAGGTTGTACATCTGGAAATTCTCAGTTTACTGCTTCATACTAATCTTCATATTCAATCTACCATTTAGTTCCAAAGTTTCCCTACTAAAAATCTCGCAAATCCATCTTCTGTCTAAGTTCAATTCACTGTCCACCTTTCTTCACTTGGACTTCTGCAATACTCATCTGACTATTCAACCCACGTCCATCTTGGCCTTCTTCAATGTGTTCTCTACATCATATCTATCGTATCTGGAATATTCTTTACAAACCACAGACCAAATTGTCCCTCCCTATCCTCATACTTGAAGATCTTTTATGCTTCTCATAGAGTCATTAGAATACAAATTTAAAACCTGTCACATAGAAGCAGCCTTTTCAGCTTTGTGGCGAGTTGTATTCTTCCATGCTCTGCCATCCCATCACATTCACCTCCAGTGGTCATGCTGAGCTCTTTCTCATTGCAGGCCATTTTCACGTGCTCCTCTCTCTGCCTCCAAGATCAGTCTCTTCACTTTCCATTCACTTATCTTCTGTATCTTGAGATTATTTTACTTTCCCAGGAAAGTTGTCCTGGGTCTGAAAAGGCCAAATCCCCATTCGAGGTTCCCAGAGTAATATATTCTTCTCCTTATAAAAACTTGGCATGTCTTTTTAAAACTTCATATTTTTTTAATGAGTTTCCGCCCCCACCCCCCTCCCCCAGTAGGTGTAGTGTGCAGACTTAGTCGTCCTGCAGCATGTAGGATTTTCCTGGACCAGGGATTGAACCCATATCCCCTGCACTGGAAGAGGGATTCTTAACCACTAGACCACCAGAGAAGTATCAACCTTACATATTTTTAGAACACTTGGCTTGTACAATGTCTGGATGGACTGTGTGGATGAAAGGACTATTACATTCAGTTCAAATTTCACATTGGTTGTTATGATTATTTGATTGCCTACTCACTGCACTAGACTATAACATTAAGGGGTGGGATTGCATCTGTTTTTTCTTGTCATGATTGTCACCACCCCTGGCACTTGGTGCAGCGCCTGTCTCCTAATAGACATACCATAAATACTTGAGTGTCTTATTCACTGTACCTTGGCCTTCTTGCCTGGACAGGGTAATGTTATCATGAACCCAACCTGGATTATAGGGTTTCAGGCAGAATCAAATATTATAAGTGAAAATGCTTTGACACACTAAGGTGCTAATCCAAATGTTAATGTGAATTATTGACATCAGTGAAGCAAATGGGTCACCCACATTTATCATGGAAGGAATACATTAAAACCATTTTACCCCATCACCTAAATGAGGTAAAAAATGGCTTATCACGTAGCGAAAGTTTGAGGACTTTTAGCCTCAAAACTGAAACAGATAATTACATGCCTCAGATTTGGGCATTTCAGATACCAGATGTGATGGACAGTCTCTCAGTTGATATCTGAATCTACAAGATAGGAAACAGCAAGCTGGGTCTTAAGATTGTTCACTTGAAGACATAGATATTCACTGGGAGTATAGAGCTTAAGTACGTAAATTCTGTAGATCAATTGTAACTCGAGATTATATTCATTCTCCTGTCAATCTATAAGCAAATGTGACCTGCAAGGCTTTATCTCTCCAACTGTATACTCACTTCATCTCTTTTTGTGCTTCCATGTTCTTAACTGTAAAATGGGAATACTAAAACCTACACTGCCTATCTCAGGGACATTGGAAAAGGCTAAAATAGTTGTAAATAGTTGTAAATCATACAACTCACTGTTAATTGCTCAGTCATATCTCACTCTTTGCAACCTCATGGACTGTAGCCTGCCAGACTCTTCTGTCCCTGGAATTCTCCAGCAAGAACACTGGAATAAGTAGCCATTCCCTTCTCCAGGGGATCTTCCCAACCCAGGTGTTGAACCCAGGTATCCTGTATTACAGGCAAATTCTTTACCGTTTGAGCCACCACGAAGCCCTCAATACATGTGCAATTCATTCTTGTTAATAGTAATGTTGATATGATTATTATTAATATCCTACATGCAAGTCATACCTATAAATAGCCACAATGATTAATTAGCTTATGATGTGCATGGCCAGATACCTGCTATGGAATAAGACACATTTCTCAGATGATTCAGGTTGAGGCGGAGGAGGGGGAGGGACAATTAGAAATCCAGAATGTTTCTAAATTGAGCATTTTGTTTTCCCCAAATGGCTCTTTTCTGTCTCTCCAAAGAATTCTGCTGTTCTTCTAAGAGGAGTGGGTTTTTCTTGGTCAAAAATAAATACAATAACTTGATAAAGGCAATGTAAGACTACAAACATAATGGTTGAACGCTCTGAGCATCATTTCAGCTGGTGATTCTGAGTGGGGCTCTAGCACTTTAGCCACACATTCCATTAAAACACTGAGCAAATCATGTGTTTTAATCACACATGCCAGATTTGGGGGAACTGGGCTCTCTTTAATTATGAAACAGTTTGCACATTTGCTGGGTGCACGTGAGGTGATATTTTATAAACACACAATTATCAGAAAAAGATTTAAAAAAATAACACAGAGAGAGATGAATCTGGAGCACAAGAGGAGAGGAAACAAAATTGTTTGAAGAGAAAGGCCTAGAAACGCTTTTGGCTAAATGCTGGTGGTTCAGAGTTTTGCACCTGTCAATGTCTTTTATGTGCTTGAGTATAAGATATTTCTTCAGGCTTATGGACAGCTCTGAAATTGCAAAATATGCATGGAAGCACAATTGTGGAAATATAATCTTGTCTTCCTCTAGACCTGCAGGGACTATGAGCTATACTGGGGCTCCATGTGCCAGACTGATGAAGAAACCTGAGCTGTTGGTGAGGAAAGAGACTGTGTAGGAGGAGCTTGGACTCAAGGGCCAGAGTGCAGGAAGAGAATGAGAAGCTCACATTTTTAAGAAATTTGAACAACTGCTAATAAATATACTGTGTTCAAGGAGCCAAGATAATAACAAAGACAGACAGCTGATCCAAACTCCCTAGGCAGCAGAAGAGAGGGAAGGCCACATCCTTCATTAAAAGGCAACCAGGGTGTTTAAGGTTAGGCATCAGTAAGAACTTACTGATGGCAAAGACTTGTTCAGTTCTGAAGACATCGGCACCACAGCATTTAGAATTTCAAACCATGGGATAGAAAATCACTACGCCAGTGTACTAGGGGGCTTCCCGGGTAGTGCCAGTGGTAAAGAGTCTGCCTGCCAATGCAGGAGACCTAAGAATCACGGGTTTGATCCCTGAATTGGGAAGATCCCCCAGAAGAGGGCATGACAACCTACTCCAGTATTCTTGCCTGGAGAATCCTATGGACTGAAAAGCCTGGGGGGCTACCGTCCATAGTGTCACAAAGAATTGGACACAATTAAAGTCAACTAAGCGTCTTCACTTTCACTTTTCACCTTCATGCATTGGAGAAGGAAATGGCAACCCACTCCAGTGTTCTTGCCTGGAGAATCCCAGGGACGGGGGAGCCTCGTGGGCTGCCGTCTATGGGATAGCACAGAGTCAGACAGGACTGAAGTGACTTAGCAGCTTAGCAGTGGCAAAGTCAACTTAGCACCCATGCACACAGTGTATTTGGAGACTGGGAGATAAAAAGGAGCTCAGGTGATCACCTCTGCTTGGAGAACTTGGATGAACTGGTGTCAGGGTATCTGGGTCTGAAACCAGATCTACCACTGATGAGCTGTGTGCCGCGTGCTAAATTGCTTCAGTCGCTTGCTGGCTTATAGATGGCCATCTGACTGCTTTTACATGGTCCCTTTATGTGTGTCTTTGTCCTAATCTCTTTTGGTTATAAGGACACAAGGGCCCATCCGAATGGCTTTGTTTTCATGTAAATATCTCTTTACAGACCCTTTGGAGGTATTGGGGGCTTAGGACTTCAACACAGGAATGCAGGGTTTGGGGGGCAGATACAATTCAGCCCCTTGCAAAAATTTATCAAGCTATAATCTCAAGATGCCTGCAATTTGTTGTATCTATGTTATACTTTAAAACAAAAAATTTAAATATTGACAGCAGTGGGACTTCTCTGGTGGTCCAGTTGTTAAGACTCTGTGCTTCCACTGCAAGGGTCACAGGTTTGATCCCTGGTTGGGGAACTAATATCCTGTATGCCCTGGCAGCCAAAAAAAAAAAAAAAGAAAAGAAAACTTGACATCAGTAACAGTAGAAAATCAACTTCCTTTGCTTGACCTCAAAGCCCATTTTCCCTCACCCTTGTCATAGACAAAACTTCCCCATCCTTCTCACTTCCCTAATTCTTTCCGTGTGCTCACTCATCACGGTCCTTGTCCTTGTTTCTCTGCCTCTATTCATTCCTTTCTTCCTCCCCATAGCTATTAAAATCCATCTTTCAGGGCTCAGCTCAAATTCCATCTCCTGCAAGCACATATTTATTCACACACTCTTTTCTTTCCCCCATTCATTTCATAAGCGTCTGTGGAATGCGCTTGACAGCCCAGTGTTCTGGGGATGGACAATGAGAGACGTGCCCCCGGCCCTCAAGGAGCCTGCTGCTTGTGGGACAAAAGGAATATGCAGACAGCAGGACACTGGGGGTGGGGGCACAGAGCATCTTAGTCTGCTTAGGTTGTCATAAAAAAATACCAGAGACAAGATGACTTCAACAACAGACATTTAGTTCTCCTAGTTCTGGAGGTTGGGAAGTCCAAGGTCAAGGTGTTGGCAGATTTGCTTCCGGATGAGAGCCTGATTCTTTGGTTTCTGGTAAGAGTCTGCTTCCTGGCTTGCAGACAGCTGCCTTCTTGCTGTGTCCTCACACGCAGAGAGAGAGCTCTGGTGGCTCTTCCTTTTCATTTACGCGTTTATTTGGGCTGCTCTGGCTCTTCGTTGTTGCATGGGCTTTCTCCAGGGGCGAGCGGGGTTTCTCTCTAGTTGTGGTGCACGGGCTTTTTTTCGCAGTGGTTTTTCTTGTTGAGGCTCTCTGGTTCTAGGGCTCTGGCTCAGTAGTTGTGGCACATGGGCTCAGTTGCCTCGCAGCCTGTGGAATCTTCCTGGACCAGGGATTCAACCCGTGTCCCCTGCACTGGCAGGCAGAGTCTTAACCACTGGACCACCAAGGACACCCTCTTCCTTTTCTTATAAAGGCACTGATCCCATCACGGCGGAGCCCTACCCCCGTGACCTCTTTTAGACCTAATCACCTCCCAAGGATCCCACCTCCAATACCATCACACTGGGGGCAGGGTGGTGGTTAGAGCTTCAACACATCAATTTTGGGAGGATACCAACATCTAGTCCATAGCTCAGGGCATAATGCGAATATAGAGGAGAGGCATCTATCTAAAATTTGAAGAACATTTCTTGCATGTTGTCAGTGACCACAAGGATGAGAAACAATTAGCCGGATGAAGGGATGGGGAAGGGAGGATGAATTATTTAGGTGTCTTTGAGATGAACAAAGGCATGGCCGACTAGGGAACTGCAGGCAGCCCAGTGTTCCTGGGGCACAAGGGTATGAGAAGGGGTGATGTGGAAAGGATGCTGAGGCTGAAGAGGAATCTCAGGAATAGCACAGGGGACTTTGGACTTTATTCTGCTGGCAGTGGTGGATCACTGAAGGACAAGAGGTAGTCAATGCTGCTATGTAGAAATTTCTCTCTGGCAACAGGGGGGAGGATAAATTAAAGGTGTCCTGCAGGAAAATTTCCCTAAACTCTTTGCATCCTGATTTAGAATTCAATAAAATTTTTGCTTCCTGGACCCTACATTTCTCTCTTTCACCTGATGATAAGCTTATTCAGAGCAGGGACCCTGTTTTTCCAAGTGCACAGCTTAAGTTCTCTGCAAAAGTGCCAGAGGGATTCTCTTCTGATCTTTCTCTTTCATTGCTGTGGTCAGATGTCACTATAACACTTTTCTTAAGGAGTGTTCTTTCCACAGGATTATTGTACTTATTTTATTGCACTTTCTTGGGCATGTCCAGAAAATGGTCTGATGTCAAATGCAAAGGTCACAGAGCTGCGGGCAGTGGCAGAGAGATGGAAAGCAGGGCTTCTCAGGCTTGAATGTGCACATGGACACTGCAGGAGCGCTCTTGTTAAAATGCAGGTTCAGAATGAGCAGGCCCGGGTGGCGCCTGAGATTCTGCTTTTCTTACAAGCTCTTTGGTGATGCCATGTAGTAAATCCCCAGAGCATACCTTGAAAGACAAGAGTGTGGGAGGAAAAACTACAGGCTAAGAATATGATGGTCTGGGTTTGAGTTTTGCTCTGTCAGTAAGTGGATTATGAGAGACCGAGTCATCCATCTTGCCTGGGCCTCAAACATCAGCTTTAAATAAGGAGTTTGTCTGGTTTGATCTCTGAGGCTTTTTCTAGTTCTTAAAAATCAACCTGTGATTTGGTAAGTTACATTTGGCAAAACAAAACAAAACATTTTGAGACTCTTGAAGAAAAGAGATATCTGAATGTAGTCCATTATAGTTATTAATGTTACTGAGAGAGGGATCATGGCTTGGGTTCCAGTGGATTAAAAAAATAATAATCCTTTAATCTTCCTAGCATAGTCACTCACTACTTGGCTGGGCACAATGTAGATTATTGCTTTGAATGCACTGGGCTAAAATGAAAATCTCAAGTGGGGATCCTGATGCATTTATACTCCACTTTCGGCCATGCTGTCCAGGATGCATGTTTAAATAACTTTTCAACTTCAAAACAAGCCTCCACTTACTTTAAAATAAATTTTCAAGGCGTTAGATGCAAAGCCCAAATTCACCATGGTAGCCAGGAAAGAACAGGTGCAACTGAGTGTGGATTTTTGAATTTAAAATACCTCTAACTTGGGATTTAGTTGATGTGATCCCTGAAGGTCTCAGCACTGCTACTGTACTGGGGTGAAAAGGGTGGATGACGAAGAAGAATATAATCCCATTTGTTACCAAGAGCTATTCACAACAGCTTTTTGGAGCCACCATGCTGAAGGCCAATGAAGAGGTTAACCATTTCTTTCTTTCTTTTTTTTTTTTTTCTGTTTTCCAATACCTACTATTCACAGCAGTGGCAGGGAAATCACAAACCAGCATCACAAGAAGATAAAGGTAATACTTGCTCTCAAATGCAATCCTCCCCTTCAGAATTAACAAGCTGCCAAGCCGAAGAGCAGCCAAGGAACCTCCTTAGGACTGGTTGGTTTCACTTAATTCTGGCAAGACTGATTGAGGGAAGGTAAGAAAATGCAACCTGAGGGGCAGAGGTGCCAGGTGTGGGACTGTGCACACGTGTACTATGAAGGGGCAGGCAGAAGTGGGGGAAGGACAGGACAGAAGGCTGTGAGAGAGTTGGCTCCAAAAATGTACTAGCCAGCCTCAAAACATTACTCAGCTCAGAAACAAACACCCTCAATTCAAATCCAGATTTTAAAATGTTGGTCTTTTTTAAGGGTAAGTGTGAGAGACTCTATACAACTGTATAGGGTCTGGGCCCCTTAGAGCTGTGGACCATCATTATACCTCCCTGAATCTCAGTATCTTCATTCACAAAACCACTGACCGTTCCGGGAGCAAACTGCATATCCTGCTAGTGAATGTGCCTGGTGCATGAGCGTCTAGAGCAGATACATCCATTCATTTTTCATTTGTTTCTCCTCAGTCAGCAAAGCAGAAGCACTGGCCACTTGCCAGTCTCCAGAAAGCTTTGCTCTTTGTCTGCCTTTATAGACATTCTGCACACCAAGTCACAGGAATATTAGATGGAATAAAACTGCAGACAGTTGCCCTGAGGAAGGAATTCTATTGGGGGCGTGGTTCTACTTGCCAGTTCAGGTGGTCACCTCACTCACCCTGCTTAGCCTGAACAGGCTCAGAAGGGAGTGTTGTGTTGTGGTCCCAAGAACTAAAGAGAGGCCCCAGCATGCAAAGCTCAGTACCCCATCCCCAGGGCCACTACTTCAAAGATACCAAAGTAGCTAGGGGCAGGCACAGGTTCAGACCCTGCCTCACCACTTGCTGTCTACATGAACTCACAACCATAGCATAGCCAAAATCTATGCACCAGGCTCTACTACGTGTCAACTCTATGTTGGATGCAGGTGATACACTGGTGGAAAAAACAGGGTTTCTTCACTTACAGAGCTCATGGTCAAGTGGGAAACTGCTTAACTGTGCTGGCCTCAGTTTTCTCATTTGCAAAATGGAGATAATAATAGTATCTAGCTCATAGGTTTGCTGTAAGAGATAAATAAGGTGACAGCTAAGGACCCAAGAACACTGTCTCTCACACAGTAGATATTACAATTTGACATGATTGAAGGCAAAAGGAGAAGGGAGTGGCAGAGCATGAGATGGTTAGTTAGCATCACGGACTCAGTGTGCATGAATCTGAGGAAACTCTGGAAGACAGTGACAGACAGGGGAGCCTGGCATGCTATAGTCCACAGGGCTGCAAAGAGTCAGACAGACCTAGCAACTGAACAACAGCAACATAATAACTCTGGCTACTCAGTACATACAGCTCTGAACACAGGTTTGAGTTTGTTTTCCTGGCACTAGAGGGTCACAGACCAGTATCTAATAATTAGAACTGCTTTATTAAAAAAAAAAAAAAACACCACCCACACCTTATATATGTAAATATGTTCAGGTGCATTTAAAGAAACGTGGGAAAAATGGCAAACTCAACATGGTGGCACTGAAACGTTAGATGGACTAAAGGGAAAGGAAAAGGGAGAGGTTATTAAATGCCTTTGAATTATTTGATTTGCTTGAACGATGCATTACTTTTTGAGTAAAAAAAATCAGTAGAGGTTTAAAAGGCAAACAAATTTTAATGTAAAAACATGCTGACCCATGCCATCATGGGAATTGATCAGTCTATTGGATGAGATTTTTCTCCTCCTAGGAATGCGGACTGGAGAAGGAAATGGCAACCCACTTCAGTATTCTTGCCTGGAAAATCCCATGGACAAAGGAGCCTGATGGACTCCAGTCCATGGGGTCACAAAGAGTTGGACATGACTGAGCGACTAACGCTAATGCTAGGAATGTGGACAAGTTTACCAAAAGCAGCCTGTCCTTAATGATCCTCTCCATACCCTGGCCTTGGCCACAGGTAGGCCGTCTGAACCCAGGGTAAAGGACTAGTCGCTGTTAGGCTATTTCTTTCTGCAATCTTCTGCCAGGCCAGAGCTAGCTGAGTGAACACTAACCATTATCATCTCTGACGATCCGTGAAAATTAAGGAAAAAAACTGAAAAATTTCATGTGGAAGTCATATCGTGTGTCTTAACATTAGAGCCATGATGAAACCACAGAGCGCTGTAGCACACTGCTGTTCATCAGAGGCAATTATCAGTAATGCCAGTTTCCATAGTACTTATTTGTGCCCATAAAAATGCAGTACAAACTGACCTGCCTGGTCTTCTGAACTCCAGATTGCTCTTTGGCCTGAATATCTTAATTTGTCCCAGTCCCCAGACCAAACATGACAAGTGACAAAGAGTTGTTTGCTTCTCTTGGTAGAGTAACAGGGTGTCCCAGAACGGTTTTCCTTGTGGGCGGCAGGCTGTGAGCAGGCTGCCAGAGCTCTTGGCCCGAGGGGAAGGCTGAGGTCACAGTTTGGAGCAGGGCTCAGGCGGTGGGCCAGGCTCCCACAGGAGCACCTGGAAGACCTTCTGAGTGCTCCAGGGGGATCACAACTGGGAGGGGAAATGCCCACAGGGTCAGAGGTCTGACGATTATGTGGGTGGGGATTTGGCACTAGATACATTTGGGATTATCTGCTAAAGTACCTCAGATTGGTAAACCTGGAAAGCATTTGGGTCTACAATAAGAAATGTGGGTCTTTTCCCCTTTTTGGGGTAGTTCCTAACAATTATTGAGTTCTGGAGCAGAAGTGGGAACTGTACCTTTTAGACCTAATATTTCCACTTTGACCACCCAGGAGTGGGGTTCCTATATTTGGGGGTCTTCTAGAGATTTTTTTCCTCCCCTATTTGCCCTTCAGTCATAGATCAGACAGTTCAGTTCAGTTCAGTCACTCAGTCGTGTCCAACTCTTTGAGACCCCATGGACTGCAGTACGCCAGGCCTCCCTGTCCATCACCAACTCCTGGAGCTTGCTCAAACTCATGTCCATCAAGTCGGTGATGTCATCCAACCATCTCATCCCCTGTTGTCCTCTTCTCCTCCTGCCTTCAATCTTTCCCAGAATCAGGGTCTTTTCCAATGAGTCAGTTCTTCGCATCAGGTGATCCTCCTCTTTATTTAGAGGGTGACAGTTGGATTATAAAGAAGGCTGAGCACTGAAGAATTGATGTTTTCAAACTGTGGTGCTGGAGAAGACTCTTGAGAGTTCCTTGCAATGCAAGGAGGTCAAATCATTCAATCCTAAAGGAAATCAACACTGGAAGGACTGATTGCTGATGCTGAAGTTCCAATACTTTGGTTACCTGATGTGAAGAGCCGATTCATTGGAAAAGACCCTGATACTAGAAAAGGTTGAAGGCAGGAGAAGGGGATGACAGAGGATGAAATGACTGGATAGCATCACCGACTCGATGGACATGAGTTTGAGCAAACCCGGGGAGATGGTGAGGAACAGGGAAGCCCAGTGTGCTATAGTACACGGAGTCACAAAGAGTTGGACCTGACTTGGCAACTGAACAACAATAAAACCTCCCTCTGGCCCCGGCCAACTTTGTTCTTCTTCAGGTGACAAGGTCTCTTTTAACTTCCAGCTTCCTTTACACCTGAGCATGGCTAATTCTATTCCTCCTCTCTTCCCTATTCCCTGCCTCGACTTCCAGCCCACAGGACTGGGAGAAGGATCTGGGGCCATTCCCTGGTTTGCTGTGCTTCATCCCCATTTATATTCTGACTACCCCACAGCCAATCACCTACTCCCAGGGACCAGGATAAGGAAGAAGTTGGAGCTCATGCACACTAGGAGAACCCTTCAGCTTGCTAGGGTTTGGCTTGATCCTTTATGCTCTGAAGTATTTATAATTCCCCAGACTTTATACGATTTTAAAAATGAACACAAGGCATGCAAACTAAGCCCTGTTTTTCATACTACAACACTCACGTTCTCATCGCCACCAGGGTGGGTGAGGGAAAGCACACTGGTGCAGCTTTTCTGCAAAGCCTCAGAAACTTTCATGCCCTCTCTGAGATGACTCTCCCAGGCTATGTGACCATGGTTCCCTTCTGCCACAGTGTCACTCACCATGGGCCATAGGCCAATGGCTACTCAGGTGGCATGGTAGCCTCTACAGCCTCTGAACTGTAGCCATGGGTTCAAGAGTCCCAAGACTTTCCTGGTGGACCAGGGGTTAAGAATCCACCTGCCAATGCAAGGGACGTGAGTTAAGTCCCTGGTCTGGGAAGATTCCACATGCTGCGGGCAACTAAGCCTGTGGGCCGCCACAACTACTGAGCCTGTGGTCCAGAGCCTGCTGATCACAACCACTGACGCCCACACACCTAGAGCCCGTGCTCTGCAACAAGAGAAGCCACCGCACTGCGGAGCCTGTGCACGGCTACTAGAGAGTGGCCCCCGGTTGCTGCAACTAGATAAAGCCATTGCACAGCAACGAAGACTCAGTGCAACCCAAAACATACAAATAAATTAAAAAAAAATAATAGAGTCCCAGGAGCCTTCTAACTTGCCCTTTCTCTACATCTTGGGAGTTACTCATGGCAGGAGAGGCACAGGCTATACCAAGACCTTGCTCTCAAATGCCAGCTGAGAGAGAATATTGAATTTGCCTGCTATGGGCTTTGAGCTCAAGCAACCTCACTCCAGCCATAGTCAGCCTGGCCTGAATACCAAAAAGTGGTTTTATAACGTCAGTGATTTATTACCTCCTTTTCCTATATCAGATCACTCCCAAATGGTTATCTTGATGTTTATCTATATCCTTCCTTTGTCCTTTATCTTATCAACTGGGGAAAGGTGAAGTGTTTGTAGCCAACATGCACAAGTACTTGGTGCTGAATGTGAGGTTAAACATGTCAGATTTGAAGGTTTAGGGGTTTTGACTTCTGCACCTGAATGTTAAGGTCATTCCTCACTATCTGGTCTCTCCAGACCAGTGATTCTGATGGTCTGGGGACCATACTTCGAGAATGACTGACTCGTCTAGACCAACTTTCTACCACATGGGACCAAATGTAAATAATTTTTGTTGAATTCTCTATCTTGTGGTCAAATTGAAAAGGCTAATTGCCTTGTTATATATTTAATTATGGTTAGGCTGATCAGTAAGTGTGACTGGCATGGTTAGACTTAAATAGGTCTATTTGGGGGTGTTTAGATCATCTCATACCGAGGACCTCAGTCAATTCTTAGAAACTATTTAGTTTCATGACCGTCTTACACTACAGACTATACTTAAGAAGTACACCTTTCACAGGAACAAACCCAGAAATCATAATGTAATTACTATGTTGATGCCAAGCAGAATTGTGATAACAGACCCAAGCCTGGAACTTTAATCTTATAAAGTCTAATACATTCTAAAATATTTTGACTTTGGTAATTGAATCTCTGTAAAAAATCTGCTGCTGCTGCTAAGTCACTTCAGTCGTGTCCGACTCTGTGTGACCCCATAGACGGCAGCCCACCAGGCTCCCCCGTCCTGGGATTCTCCAGGCAAGAACACTGGAGTGGGTTGCTATTTCCTTCTCCAGTGCATGAAAGTGAAAAGTGAAAGTGAAGTCGTTCAGTCGTGTCCGACTCTAGCGACCCCATGGACTGCAGCCTATCAGGCTCTTCCATCCATGGGATTTTCCAGGCAAAAGTACTGGAGTGGGGTGCCATTGCCTTCTCCGTAAAAAGTCTACCTCATGTAAAAAACTTAAAATACAGAAATGCTAATGCACAATATATTCACCATGGCATTACTTAAAATGGTGAAAAATTAGAACGAAACAAAAGTAAATCATAGACAATAGAGGTAAAACTGGGTGTAGCATGTATTGAAAATCTGTGTTATCTTCCCATTCTTTCTCTAAATCTAAAACTGTTCTAAAATAAAGTTTTTTATGGCTGAGTCCCTTTGCTGTCCACCTGACACTATCACAACATTATTAAATGGCTATACTCCAATATAAAATAAAAGGTTTTTTTTTTTAAGTTTTTAAAATTGTGGTATATTCAACCTGATGGACTTGTTGTGCAATAATTAGAAATGAAGGGGTTCCCTGGTTGCCTAGTGGTTAGGGTTCCCAGCTTTCACTGCTATGGCCTGGTTTTCAATCCCTGGTCAAGGAACTGAGATCCTACAAACCCCATGAGTGAGTAAGTGAAAGTCGCTCAGTTGTGTCCGACTCTTTGCAACCCCATGGTCTATACAGATGATGGAATTCTTCAGGCCAGAATACTGGAGTGGGTAGCCTTTCCCTTCTCCAGGGGATCTTCCCAACCCAGGGATCAAACCCAGGTCTCCCACATTGCAGGCAGATTCTTTACCAGCTAAGCCATGAGGGAAGCTCACAAGCCCCATGGTGCAGCCAAAAAAAAAAGAAATAATTAGAAATGATATTTATGAAGAGTTTGTAATAATATAGGGAATTATTAAGTTAAGAAAAAGAGGCGTATAAAGCTATGCAGCTTTTCAAAGTGTATTTTGGAGTTAACGTTCCAGAATGCAAAGTCTGAGGAGGTCTTTGGAGGGGGAAATAGAGCTATATGTTGTTGTTGTTGAGTCACTAAGTCGTGTCTGACTTTTTGCGACCCCATGGACCCAGCCCACCAGACTCCTCTGTCCATGGAATTTCCCAGGCAGGAATCCTGGAGCTTGTTGCCATTTCCTTCTTCAGGGAATCTTCCTGAACATTTTTATATCTCACTGAGGTTAATCTGAAGTAGATTCTTATAAGTTAAGATGTATATAGTAAGTCATTGAGAAACTATTAAGTCCTAAAACTGTACATAGTGAAAGAATCATTAGAAGGAGTTTAAATGTTCCACAGTTAACTGTGAAAACAGTTAACTGATGCAAAAGAAAACAGTAAAGAAGGACAGAAGAATGAAAATTATATGAGACATATAGATAGCAAACTGTAAAATGGCATACGTAAATTCAACTATATCAATAATAACATTAAATGTGAACTGATTAAATAACTCTATTAAGAGGCATTAACACACTGGATAAAAAACGAGGTCCAACTATATTCTGTCTACAAGACACATACTTTAGATTCAAAGATACAAATATTTTGAAAGTAAAAGGATTGAAAAATGTATATCATGCAAATAGCAACTATAAGAAAGCTGGAGCAGCTATACTATTATCAGATACTATAGTCTTTAAAACAAAAATGTTGCTAGAGATAAGGAGGCAATGATAATGATAATGATAAAAGGGTCAATTCATCAGGAAGATTTAACAATTACAAACATAAATGCATCTCAAATCATAGGCAGTCCAGTGGTTAGGACTCCACACTCCCCACTGCCGAGGGTACAGGATCGATTCCTGACTGGGGAACTCAGATCCTGCAAGCTGTGGGGTGCAGCCGAAACATAAATAAAAATAAATAACAATAAAGATAAAAACATAGCTCCAAAATACATGAAGCAAAAGCCTGATGAACTGAAGAGAGAAACAGAAAATTCAATAATTATGATTGGGAACTTCAATACTCCACTTTCTATAATGGATAGAACAACCAGGCAGAACCTTGACAAGGAAATAAAGAACTTGAACAACATTATAGACAAACTAGAGATAACCAATTTCTATAAAATACTCTTCAAGATATATATTCTTCTCAAGAGCACATAGAACATCCTCGGATACAGATCATATACTAGGCCATAAAAAAACCTTCAATAAGTCTAAAAGGATTGGAATTATGCAAAGTATGTTCTTCAATCACAATGGAATAAAAATAGGTAACACTAGTAACAGAAATTAGTCTAGCGGTTAGGAATCTGAGCTTTCACTATGATCTCTGGTCAGGGGGCTTTCCTGGTAGCTCAGCTGGTAAACAATCTGCCTGCAATGCAGGAGACCCCAGTTCAATTCTTGGGTCAGGAAGATCCACTGGAGAAGGGAAAGACTACTCACTCCAGTATTCTGGCCTAGAGAATTCCATGGACTGTATAGTCCACGGGGCCGCAAAGAGTCAGACACGACTGAGCACCTTTCCCTTTCAAGGGCTTCCCTGGTAACTCAGCTGGAAAAGAATCCACCTACAATGCAGGAGACCCTGGTTCGATTCCTGGGTCGGGAAGATCCCCTGGAGAAGGGAATGGCTACCAGTTCCAGTATTCTGGCCTGGAGATTTCCAAAGACTGTTTAGTCCATGGGGTTACAAAGAGTTGGACACCACTGAGCAACTTTCACTTTCACTTTTCTTCAGGGAACTAAGATCCCAAGAGCTGTTTGCAATGGGCAAAAAAAAATAAAATAAAATAAAAATTTAAAAAAGGTGTGTTGATTTGATTAGGTAAAACACTAACACTGGCACTTGCACAAATTAGGTACTGATGCGATGGAGATACTGTAAGTCCATAGGACTCTTGAATGGTATTTCCGTCCCCATTCACATCTTGTCTGGAAGACTGTGCAGTGAATAACTTATGCAACTGTGCACAGTGGCCCTGTGCTCCTGTATCTCCACCTTAACTCCAACAAGTATTGAGTTGAGCAGGGTACTAGAGCAGGCTCTATGGGGAAAGAGTTGTATTAAGGGGTGAAACACTCATCCAAATTGGGAATACCATCCAATTAGGTAGACTATCTGAAAGGGCTTAGCCAGGGAGAGTATGAAGCCACAGTGTGGAAACTGGATTAGAGTTCAAAACACAAGGTGGTCGGTTGATTTCAAATGGATTTGTTGAAGTACAGAGCCTAGCCTGCATTTTAAAGGAATTCCAGGATCTGATGTGGGCAGGGTGGAGCTCTATGCTGAGCCCACTGTGGTCACAGGGCTTCCCTGGTGGCTCAGATGGTAAAGAATCCACCTGCAATGCAGGAGATCTGGGTTCGATGCCTAGGCCAGGAAGATCCCCTGGAGAAGGGAATGGCTACCACTCCAGTATTCCTGCCTAGAGAATCCCATGGACTTAGGAGCCTGGTGGGTTGAAAAGAGTCAGACACGACTGACTGGCTAACACAACACGCCTTGGTCATAACCGGATCCTCTTGGGAGTGTGATAGGAAGTCAGTATCTCCACCTGAGAACAGTACAAACAAGGGTGTGATAAGCAAAGCCCTTGCACCCCAACCTACCAGTCACGTCCAGATTGTCTTTCTAAGGAGGGTGATCTACAGTGAGGAGCAGCTCCCACAGCTAGAAAATGCTCTGGTGGCCATAGCAGCACTAGCAAGAAAACCCCTAGAAATGGTGACAAATTCCCTGTAGTGTCATCTGCCTTCTTAGTGGAGCTGCCCCAGGAAAATAAATGGGAAGTTGCCAATGGTTAATGGAACCTCTGGTGCCCATTTGTTAAGTGTGATTTTACAAACTCCTCAGTGGCTTGCAAAGGCGCTCCCTAAATTTCCTTTCAACAGTGCCCTTTCCCTTTCTTTTAGATGTGCACAGAAAGAGCCAGGCTGCCCGAGAATGCTTTCCAGGTCAGATGGTTGGCTGCCTCTCCCCTTTAGCTAAATAAAGGATACCATCTTCAAAGGACCAGGAGGCGAGTCCATCTGGTCTCTCTGATTGCACTGGTCAGAGGAGTCCCAGCCAAGTCCCCAGCTTTAGCTGTGTGGACAGTCAGCTCATACCACCCAGAATCTACATCTGGCTGCCAAATGCACCTTGCTCTGGCCACCCACATACACGGGATCCAACGAGAGCAACAGCTTCAGCATTCTCCTGGCTGAACAAAGAGGGTGATTGCCACAAGCAGGGCTATTGTTCAATTGGCATTGGCATCAAAGGCCCAGGCCAGCTCGCCTTTGTCTGTCAGCCGCTATTCAGAAGGAAAAGAGAAGAAAAGCAAACCAATAGGTTTCTAGGAAAGAATCATCTGTGGACGTGGGACGTTTGCTGTAGCACTGCGCTAACGTGATTCTAATAACAACGTGTAAAGCTACTTAACATGGAGAACCTCACCGACACATATTCCAAAACATCACGGCGCCTAGTTCTGCGGGCATGCTGTTTCCCAGACTCCAGCTATTGAGAGTTGAGTCATCCTTGCCTGCCTGCCTGCCTGCCTACATGTCACAGGGTCTGGACATGGTGGTTTGGGCAGATTTTCACATGGATGTAAACCTTTTAACCCTGCATCAGTGCTGAGAACATGTCATTTTGTTTTCAGATAACATACTGCCAAAGCTTCTTTCCCAGAAAGCCAGATTTTTTTTTTTTTTCTTTAACCTGGCCCCATGCCCTCCCTCTTGCCACCATTAGAAATGGGCTCTGGATATCTTTGATGCCTATGTCAGTTTTTTGTGACGCATTCACCTGTACTGGTGTATTACAGGTCAAGCAGGCACAGTCCTCCCTGGCAGGCAGGACTTTTTTGGTGTGTGGCTCAAACATTTTTTGTATTTATGAAATATCTCTGACATGTAGGAAAAAAAACAGGTAGTAAAAATAATGAACTTGGGGTTTCCACTTGTGAGCTTAAAAATACTACAAATATATGTACTATGTTCCCTTTCTGGTTGCTTTCCTTTCTCCCTATTTCTGGGAGTCACTTCCCTCTCCAGCAATGGTCATGCCCGTGCACTCTGTACTTTTACAACCTGGATCCACACACAACCCTCATTTTCTATGTGTTCTAAAACTCTGTATGTAAATGGCATTAGAGTGTAGATTTCTGCAACTAGTAACATTACGCTTTGGCGTTGCCCAGGTTGATACATGGAGTGCTGGGTCTTCTGCTTCTACTGCCCTGTATGAACATATCATGACCCACTAATCCATCCTTCAGGTGAGCCACATTTAGGCTGCTTTCCTTTTTTCACTGTTACAGAGACTGTAACATGCAGTGAGCATTCAGAGGTTGGAGTATTTTACAAACAGTTTTTTTTTTAAGGATTGCTGGTGCAAGGGAAGATCCCCTGGAGGAGGACATGGCAACCCACTCCAGTATTCTTGCCTGGAGAAGTCCATGGACAGAGGAGCCTGGTGGGCTATAGTCCATAGGGTCACAAAAAGTTGGACACCACTGAAGCGACTTAGCATGCATGCAGGGATTACAGAAGGCTGCTAGACTTTTAGTCACTTAACATTGTTTCTAAAGTTTTAGAGACCATGCTATGCTACGCTAAGTCACTTCAGTCGTATCCAACTCTGTGCGACCCCATAGACGGCAGCCCACCAGGCTCCCCTGTCCCTGGGATTCTCCAGGCAAGAACACTGGAGTGGGTTGCCATTTCCTTCTCCAATGCATGGAAGTGAAAAGTGAAAGGGAAGTTGCTCAGTCGTGTCCGACTCTGAGCGACCCCATGGACTGCAGCCTACCAGGCTCCTCCGTCCATGGGATTTTCCAGGCAAGAGTACTGGAGTGGGGTGCCATTGCACTCCTTACAAATCCACCCAGTTATGGATCCCACCTATTGCCACTCTTGATTCTCTGCCGTCTCTGTTATCTTGGGCCATCTTTTTTTTTTTAATAATTTTATTTATTCTTTTTGGCTGTGCTATCCTTTTTGCTGCTACACAGGCCCCTCTCCAGCTGTGGCGCACAGGCTTCTCGTTGCGGTGGCCTCTCTTGTTGTGGAGCACAGGCTCCAGGGTGCAAGGGCTTCAGTGGTTGCAGCACATGGGCTCAATAGCTGCGGCTCCTGGCTCTAGAGCATAGACTCAACAGCCGTGGCACATGGGCTTAGTTGCTCCGTGGCATGTGGGATCCTCCTGGGTTAGGGGTCAAACCCATGTCTCCCGAATTGGCCAGCGGACTCTTTACCGACTCTTTACCACTGAGCCACCAGGGAAAGTGAAGTGAAAGTGAAGTCGCTCAGTTGTGTCCGACTCTGCAACCCGTGGACTGTAGCCCACCAAGCTCCTCCGTCCATGGGATTCTCCAGGCAAGAATACTGGAGTGGGTTGCCATTGCCTTCTCCACCAGGGAAGCCCTGGGTTATCTCTTTTGCTGCATGACTGGTGGAATCTAAGTTCTCCCACAAGAGATGGAACCCCTGGCCTGCTCAGTAGAAGCAGGGAGTCTTAACTACTGAACTGCCAGGGAAGTCCCCTTGGGTCATCTTTACAGCTATTTCCTGACCTGTGCCTGATCTCTTTAGCATCTGTTTCCTGAAGTCAGCATGCCTACCATTTCAGATTCTTTGAACCAATTCTCTCTCCCAGTGGACTCTGGTTTCCCTTGCCCCTTTGATTATACAGTTTCCAGCTATTCTAGGTGAAAACCTCACACAGTCTTGCCCTTATTCCTGAGGCTCAGACACTCTTGGCAAGCATCCCTGCTGAATTCCTAAGGCCCTAAGAAAAGAGATAAGAAAGGGAGATAGAGAGTTTTCTCTGAATCCCCACCAGCTCTCACTGGGACTGGTGCAGAGACAATGCTCAGTGATTGAATGATTTACTGAATAAAAGGAGAGGGTAAAATGAAATTTGATAGATGTAGCATACGGTTGGGGTTACTTCAGATCCTTCTAACAATACAGGTAGATTGACTCTCATTGAATAGAGAATCGTTTATGGAAACATTGTGGCACATAAGCCAAGTTATTTAAGACAGCATAATAAATTTGATGTTTCCTTTCACCTGACTGCATTTCTGAAGAATATTCACTGTTCG
Organism: Bos indicus x Bos taurus; assembly: GCF_003369695.1. NCBI lineage: Eukaryota > Metazoa > Chordata > Mammalia > Artiodactyla > Bovidae > Bos > Bos indicus x Bos taurus. Next base: position 11,469,560 of record NC_040100.1, on the reverse strand, counting down.
ACACCCACACATACATACACACTAAGCGGCATACACACCAACACTTTCATTTCCTGAAAAGATTCAGTGATAATCTATTAGCAGCTAGCAGCTAAGCAATTTAAATAGAAGACTACCAAGTTGTCTTTTTAAGTAAACTTTTATTGAAGTCTAACATAGGATGCTTTCACTTTTCATTTTCATGCATTGGAGAAGGAAATGGCAACCCGCTCCAGTGTTCTTGCCTGGAGAATCCCAGAGACAGGGGAGCCTGGTGGGCTGCTATCTATGGGGTCGCACAGAGTCGGACACGACTGAAGTGACTTAGCAGCAGCAGCAGCAGCGTAGGATGCATAAATCATGAGTGTACAGTTCAATGAATAATCACAAAGTAAACCCAGGTCAAGAACCAGAACATGCCAGCTCCCCAAAATCCCACTTGTGCCCCAGCACTTCATACTCTTCCCTAAGGCAACCACTATTCTGAGTTCTAATACTGCTGATTAGTTTTGCTTGGTTTTGAATTTTAAACAAATAGAATCAAATGCTATACACTCTTTTATGCCTGACTACTTTTGCACAACAATAAGTTTGTGAGATACATTCAGGTCATTGTGTGTAGTGTAATTCATTCATTTTCATTGTTATATGATATCCCATTGCATGAATATATGATTATTTGTTCATTTTACTGTTGGTGGGCATTTGGATTATTCTAATTTTTAACTGCTTCCCTGGTGGCTCAGTGACAAAGACTTTGCCTGTCAATGAAGAAGATGTGGGTTCAATCCCTGGGTTGGGAAGACCCCCTGGAGAAGGAAATGGCAACCCACTCCGGTATTCTTGCCTGGGAAACTCCATGGACAGAGGAGCCTGGCGGGCTACAGTCCATAGGGTCGCAAAAGAGTGAGACATGACTTAGCAACTAAAAACAACAACAATGACAATTTTAAACTACAATAAATAGTGCTGCAGTAAACATTCCCGTCCGTGTATTTATGGTGCGCACGTGTGCATTCTTCTTTCTTTTGGGCATAAACTTGGGAGAAGAATTGCTGGTGCAGGAAGTAGGCATATGCTCAGCTTTGATATTGCCAAACGGTGCATGTACCATTTCACACTTGTATCAGTGATGTGTGATAACTCCAGTTGTTCCTCACCAACACTTGGTATTTTCTGTATGGGGCATATAGTAAAAACTCTGCCCAGTTTTCCAACATGCAATTTTCTCAAAATCATACATTTTTTTTTCTCTTCTGACTCTACAATTTTCTATTTCCTTTGCTGGTTCCTCTTCCTTTGCTTCCTCTTTACAAGTTCTCTTTCTCTCTTTCTTGTAAAGGTTTATTCATTTATTTACTCTTATTTTTGGCTGTGTTAGGTCTTCATTGCTGTGCATGGCTTTCTCTAGTTGTGGCCGGCAGGGGCTACTCCTCATTATGGTGCCCCGGCTTCTCATTGTGGTGGCTTCTCTGGTGTGGAACGTGAGCTCTACAACACGTGGACTTCAGTAGTTACAGCTCATGGGCTCTAGAACACTGGCTCAAGAGTTGTGGCACATCGGCTTAGTTGCTCCACTGCATGTGGGATCTTCCCGGTCGCATGGGATGGAACTCCATGTCCCCTGCGTTGGCAGATGGATTCTTAACCACTGGACAAGCAGGGGAGCCCTTTGCATGTTCTTTTTTCCCTAAGGTTCCATCTTCTTCCTTCTTCCTTTGTTATTCAACCTATACGAGGCCGTTTACTTATTTAGCAAATAGTGAGTCTGTACTTTGTGTTAGAGATTATGCTAATTGATGAGCAATGACATAATTCCTGCCTTTACGTCTAGCGGGGATGCAAACATTTAATAGGTACACCTCATAAGTGACTTTAAACCACAGGCAACAATCATTGCCATGATGGAAAAGAAAAGGGTACCATGAGTGTAACTTACGGATCTAATTTGGATTGAGGAAAATTCCCTTTGAGGAGTCTGAGGTAGGAAGTGGAATAGAAGGCAAAGGATGGGTGTTGGGGAGAAAAAGGATTAGGCTTTGTGATGTCTCAGAGGGAGGAAAATGCTCAGGGCATTCAGAGAATATGGGAACACCTGTGTTGGTGCCTGGGGCAACACAGCAGCTTGCTGTGAGTCTAGAGACTGAGACAGCAGATAGAATGTGTGAAGCTTTGTAGGCCACATTAAGCATCTTGTATTTTACTGCAAGTCCAATGGGAAACCATTGAGAGAATATAGAACAAGGTATTCACATGACCTGCTGGGCTTTGATCATTCAGCAACTGTGTCTAGATGGGATTAGAAAGAAGCAAGAAGGGAAGCAGGGAGACCAGTGGAAGGTTATTTCAGTAATCCAGAGAAGACACATTGATGGTTAAGAGTTGGGCTGGAGAGTAGAGAGGGAGAAAAGTGAACAGAGGTGAGAGAAAATTGGGAGTGGGAATAGCAGAATGGGAAAGGGCTGGTCTTCCACTGGAGGTGATGGATGAAAGGGAGGGGTTGGAAACAAGAACCTGTTTCCCAGATTCATGACTTGAGCAACTGAATGAACAGAGGAAGCATTCTCTTGTGGAGCTGGATTAGAGACAGTGCAGATTTGGATATGGGGTGGAGCACAGATTTTAAGCATGTAACGTTTCGATATGCCTCTGAGACAGACAAGTGGATATGCTTGATGGATAGTCTGGTGCTGAGATATTTCATTCTCAGTTATTTGGTTTGTCCCAGACTTCCCACCATTGAAAATGAGACATCCCATTGCTTCAGGGAAGGGCAGACAAAGTTTAGAAGAGAGATAAGGATTAGCCTGGTTTTCAAGTTAGATCACTTAAAAAAAAAAAAAAGTAGGGGGATTTGCTTGGCAGTCCAATGGTTAAAATGGGCTTCCTTACAGGATCAGCAGTCAAGAATCCACCTGTATGCAGGCGATGTGGGTTTGATCCCTGGGTCAGGAAGATCTCCTGGAGAAGAAAATGGCAACCCACTCCAGTATTCTTGTCTGGGAAATCCCATGGACAGAGGAGCCTGGTGGGCTACATCCACAGGGTTGCAAGAGTGGGATATGACTTAGTGACTAAACCACCACCACCAAGGGTTAAGACTTGGTGCTTCCAATGGCAGGAAGCTGGAGTCTGATCTCTGGTCAGGCAACTGTAATTCCATATGCTGTGAGGTACGGCCAAAAAAAAAAAGGTAGGAAAAATAAATCCTTTTCATTTGCAAGAGATAGATTTTTGTGGAAAGAAGAAAGATTTATGATTTCCAAAGAGGTAAAACTTAGAGGACTGAGCACAGAGTTTTTACTTTAAGCCCCAAGAGAAGAAAGGATGAAAGATATAATGTAAAGGCAGCTTCCCACCACAAAGGAAGGCGATAGGCTCTTCCAAACTGAAGAAAAATAGAGTGAGAAGGTTTAGGAGAAAGTTTAGGAGTAAGAGCCAGCAAGGAATGAGAAGAGGGGTAGGAATACTGTGAATGTGATATCATAGAAACCAGCAAAGAGAAAGTATTTTAAGGAGTGAATAATTAACCTCGTCCAGAGAAGGCAATGGCAACCCACTCCAGTGTTCTTGCCTGGAGAATCCCAGGGATGGGGGAGCCTGGTGGGCCGCCATCTATGGGGTCGCACAGAGTCGGACACGACTGAAGCAACTTAGCAGCAGCAGCAGCAATCAACCTCATCAAATGCTGCTAAGATTAGGTAAGAAGAGAAAGTCAGTCTTTATTGGATTCAGCAATAGAGGTTGCAAAATGGAGGTTGCTGGTGGTCTTAAAGCCTTAGTGCCATTGGAGGAGCAGAAGAGAGAGAGGTGTGGACTGACGAGTGAATGGAGATGAGAAAGTAGAAGCATCTTTGGTGGACTTGTTGTTATGGGTGTGCATGCAGACAAGAGAAAGCATTGTTTGGAAGAGGATTTGAGATCAAGAGGAGGCTTTCTAAAGATGCATATTCCTGAAGCTTGTTTGAGTGTAGATGAATAGGATGAAGATGTTAGAGCTAAGTCCCTGAGAAGGCAGGTGAAGATGGGCATGTCCACATTCTGGCTACTAAGGTGGCCATGAAAACCAGCTGCTCTAATCTCCTGCTGTGGGAAGCATAACTGACTGATGGCCTCAGTTGCTGTCCTTCTGGATATACCTCCACATCCCTGATGAAGGCATGCTTCCCAGAGGCGTTTCCTGATAAATGACTAAGCATAGCAGGCCATTCCTATGGCAATTATGGCATCAGGAGTTCTGCTAAACCTTGCTTGGAACTGCACTGCAGTCTGAGACTCCTCTGGTCAAAGCTTCCTTCCCCTACTCCTTTGCAAGTGCCCCATCTGCCCTGTTGCCTGATGGCTCTCTCTACTTTGTCTGCCTCCTCCTTTTTATCCTTTATAGGTGAAACAGGAAGGAAGAGGGCAGGGCACAAAATGTAAAAGAATGACACAGCCATGTTGTTCAGTCACCAAGTCATGTCTGACTCTTCACGACCCCATGGACTGCAGCACGCCAGGCTTCCCTGTCCCTCACTATCTCCTAGAATTTGCCCAAGTTCATGTCTGTTGAATTGGTGATGCCATCCAACCATCTCATCGTCTGTTGCCCTCTTCTCCCTCTGCCTTCAGTCTTTCCCAGCATCAGGGTCTTTTCCAATGAGTCTGGCTGTTCACATCAGATGGCCAAAGTATTAGAGTTTCAGCTTCAGGATCAGTCCTTCCAATGAGTTTTCAGAGTTTATTTCCTTTAAGATTGAATGGTTTCATCTTCTTGCTCTCCAAGGGACTCTCAAGGGTCTTCTCCAGCACCACAGTTCAAAAGCATAGGACATGACATAAACTGATTAGAACCAGATAGGTCCAAGATGATGGATGAGTCAACTTCCACTAGACCTAGAGCCTCAGTAAACACACTCATTGTAACACATGAGAAACTTAATGACATACCATCAGTTCCAGGACAGTTCTGAGGCCAACCATCAGAGACCAAAAAATGGATGGTGGCTCAATTCCTGGAAATCCCTTGCTCTTTCCCAAAACAGTTGGAACAATGCTCCCACTCATCAGCCTATGAAACTAACCAGCCCATAAAAATTAACCATGGCCATATTTCTTCTGAGAGGGCCCACACTCCACTGTCTGTGGAGTGTGTTTCTCTCTAAATAAATCCGCCTCTTATCTATCAGTTTGTCTCTCACTGAATTCTTTCTACAATGAGACATCAAGAACCTAAGCTTCACCAAGTCCTGAAACCATGTGTGTGATCTCAGTTAAAAGACCGTGGGTTCAAGTCCCAATCTGAATTACAGGGTTTCACAGCCATTTCCCTTGATGAATCTCTTGCATGTGTAATTCTGTCTACAGGTCTGCTTCTACGAAGACCCAAGCCTACGCAGCTAATGACTCCAAGTCAGTCTCTGTTTATGGATTACTCCCTTCTGATCATCAGGCTTATCTTCCTATTGGACAATTTCAACTGAAATTCTGCAGTGAGGGACCCCAGCTTGTTGCTGCACCATTATTCTTTCCCCCTTTTGCTGAGTACATTGTTCACACTACTCAGAGTGATCTTTAAAAATAAATATTTGGTCATGTAATCTTTTAAAACTGAATCACGACTTACATGCCTTATATTCAGCAGAGGTCTCCCATCATGCCCAGAATACAATGGCAACTCCTCACCATGGCCTCTCTGACATCTAGTACATTCCCCATCCTGTTTCTCAATCACATATAACTTATTCTCCTTGAGGCTTTTCCTCTTGCTATTCCCGGCTCTTCAGATGGCAAACCTTTCACTTCATTCAAGTTTCTGCTCCAGTTTTCACCTCCTCAAAGAGACTTTACCCAATCACCCCATCTGTAATCGCTCACCCCATCCCCACCCACTGTCGTTCTTTATCCCTTTACTCTGCTTTCTTCATCTTTTTCTTGGCATTTATCACTCTCAGAAATTATTTGGGCTCAACAGATATTTAAATTAAAGAATACAAGTCTTTAGGAACTTCCCTGGCAGTCCAGTGGTTAAGACTCTACCCTTCCAAGGCAGGGGATGTGGGTTTGATCTTGATCCCTGGTCAAAGAACTAAGAGCCCACATGCCACATGGTTAAAAAAATAAAAAAAGGAGTACTAGTCTTAACACTATTCTTTGCTTGGAAAGATTCTGACAGCTACATATTATCTAGAGCAACATGGTCTTGTAGAAGTATGATGTGAACCACATATCATATGTGGTATGTAATTTCAAAATTTCTAGGAGCTCTCTGTTATGTTTTAAGCTTTCTAAAATAGCAAGCATGAATAGGGTTTGGCAGTTGTAAGAAAGGATGTAAAAATCCCCAAGTGACCATAGCTTTTGGTTGTGACAAAGGCAAACTTACCTCACAGGGGTAAAATCTTTCTAGCTCATAAAGAGAGCATGGAAAGAAGAGATGTGTGACTTGACTTTACCATGAAGTAGTCCTATTACTTTAGGCAGATCACTGGGGTCCAGAACATTAACTAGGCTTTACTTTTCATGTCATCTCATCAATTGATAGTGACTGCCTAGAGTTAACAGAGGGAAGGATTATAAAATTTAGTCTGAACTTCTTGGAAAACAGTACATCAATCAATTAGTGCTGTCTTCCCTGAACACAGGAGATGAGGGTTTGATCCCTGAATCAGGAAGATCCCTGGAGGGGGACATGGCAACCCACTTCAGTATTCTTGCCTGGAAAATTTCATGGACAGAGGAGCCTGTTGGGCTACAGTCTATAGAGTCGCAAAGAGTTGGACATGACTGAGTGACTGAGCATGCATGCCCTGGGCACCACTAGGAAAATTGGGCTAGTTGTTCTGATTCTAAGACTAAAATTTTTTCTCATTCAAAAGGGGATAAGAATGACAGCTCTCAGTTCAACATGGATACTATGAAGCTTAAATGGAGCAGGCTGAGAAAATGCTGTGAAAGTCCAGCACAACACTAAATTATTAGAAACATGTCTTAGTATAGTTAGGGACAACATAATGGGTTTCTGTGCGCAAATCTGGATGTGTGCCTGCCCACACGTGCATATTTTCCTCCAGGGAATAAAGAGAAGTAGAGGTCAATGTTTTCCAAGAAGCTAGGTCTAGAAAAATACTCAGTTATGCCAGGCTCAGGATGTGGAAAAGTCATCTTGATGAAGATTAAACCAATTGATGAGCTTTTATAAAATCTTCAGTTTGGCCTTTTCCCTCCCTTAGAGTCAATTTATTATATGTATGTATGCACATATTTAATCTATAAATGTTTTCACAACAATAGTCTCTTTATGGGTCAGTTTGAATTTTTAAAAGGCTGAATTTTGGCTGCTTTGGGAAGGAGAGTGTCATTTTCCCTCTTTTATAAACCACTTATAGTCTGACCAAATTTACTCCTTCTCTCTACCAGGGCATGTTTCTTGCCTTCCCCCTTCTCTCTACAGATGCTCAGGCCACCTCAGTGAATCTGCTATTATTGATTCAGGAAAAGGCTTTGATTCTGCAAACCACAAGCTGTTACTCATGAAACTATGACAACTTGGTATTAGCTACAAATCAATGAACTTTTTAAATGCAGTCGAAGCAGCAAAACTCGCTTACTGCTAAACCTTGATAAGCGCACCCAGGAACTGCCAAACCTTTATCTTAACAGCCATGTGATCTTTGCCACTTTGATAGCCCCTCTGCCACACTGATAAGGATTACACATCTTCTGGGAGCGGTTGCCCTCTCTGGAAACATTTCTAAGGTGTCTGCTGAAGAAAAAAGAATCTCTTTCTATGGGTGGGCTGAGATAGGTCAACATTCTCAAATAAACCCATCTTCAGTGCCCTTCCTCTTCACCCAAGCGGTTCTTCAGAGACAAAATTGAAAATAGGAACTTGCCAGGGAAGGATTCACGCTGTGAAGAAGTACTCTTGCATGATTCACTGGAGAGGACACTTAGATTTCTAGTCTCCCCCTGGCCCTTGCTTTATAGCAGTGCCACTCTTTCACTCTTGATTTCATTCTCTTAGCCCTAAGTCAATAAAATGTATATAACTGAGTCACTTAGATATCTGGTATTTGCTGTTATCATCTTGACCCTTCATTTACTTGAGTCACTTTCATCTGAGGTTTGTCTTCACATGAGTTTAGTATAATTTAGGAGAGCAACAGGGATAGCTATCCTGAGGAAACTCTTTGGAGGAGTATGTGGAGACCAGTGTGATGCAAAGGCAATAGCTGTGTGTAGACTGTACAACCAGCTCCACAATTGCATAAGGTCGAATCCCTATAATAAGTCCCATGATCTAGATCATTTCTAGTGGTTCTATTTTTCTGATCAAATCCTGACTGATACAGAATGTCTGAAAATAGAAAATGCAGCCTCAATTCAGCTGTCAACTCAGGCACACTGTGAATATCGGAAAGCCCCCAAGGCAGTTTTTAAAGAGATTCATCTCTTGCAACTGCTGGGCAGACGGTGCTGAAATGCAGGCTCAGGGGCCAATTTTAAGGAAGGCGATGATACAAAAGAGACTGAAGTACAACCTCACCAAAGGCAGTACCCTGGGAGAAGACTGAGTTCTGCCATTAGGGTAGACAGGCCTGAAAATCTGGGGCCCCTGGTTTCTCCTGCAACTCTGGGATGAATTTCTCCTTTGCTAGGGGAAGGCAGCCTTCTCTTGCTTATAAAACTGCAAAGCCTCACAAGATGAAGCCTATCTTCCTTAAGGTCTTGCTATGTGTTGTTCTTGATCAAGAGGTAAAATCAGGTCACAGAGCAGTCCAAGGCAGGAAATACAGTCACTGCTCCAGGAGGAAATAGCCCCTAACTCCAGTTGTAAGACTTGGCTAATATGAACTGGTGGGTCTAAAGGGAAACATGGGAAACAGTAGATTCTGAGAAAACCCACCACTAATGAACGGAAAGCCAGCATCTTTGAAAAGCTCAAAAAAGTGCTGGATGATTTCCTAGGACTTACCTTCCAATTCACTAAATTTCTTTTCCCCAGTGTCTAGTCTGCTGTCTAACCTAGTCTGATTATTTTTATTTCATGAACTGTATTTCTTATTTTCAAACTTCTATTTGGCTAGTGTTTTCCAAATGTTCATATTCTTTTAAAATAATGTACAATCTTGTTGAATGAATTCTATTCCTTTATATTCAAAATCTAAAGCTTTTCTATTTTAAGTTGTTTTTTTTAAAGCTTGATCCACTATCTGAATTTCTTAAAGGTATGCATTTTGCAAGTTTTTGCCTTTGTTGTCTCTCTCTCTCCCTTTCAGGGATTAGTTTCATCAGATGAATTGTAAAGATAACTGGTACTTTGGACGGCATGTAGTAAAAAAAGCAGCTTTACTTTTATTTCTGCCACCCTCTAAGATTTTCTCAGTTGGGCTAGTTTTTAGAGTGCCTTTGTATGTAAACTTGTGCAGGCCCCAGGCCAATTTTTCACCTTTAGAAAAAAAAGGTTCTCCAGTTACTTTACATTGAAAGCAGTCTCATGGAGATACATATATCTATATATATCTATATATATATATATCTTCAGTCCCATGTAATAATCAGCACTTCAATTTGCAATAAAAGGTCATAACCTTGTCCTTCTGCTGCAGCAGTTTAAAATCCTGGAAAGTGGGAGCAAGGTTGGATTCTTTCTTTCCCCAGTTCTTTTCTGCCGCTTCAATGAGAATATTCTCTTTCTGTGGCTGAGCGGGGTGGGAATTTTCTTAACTGATTGATTTTGTCATTAAAAGGCCTTGTGCTTTCTGGGCCTGACAACTGTTTAAAGCTGACTTGTTTTCTTTGGGCATGTTTGTGGATTCTTCAAGGACTTCCCTGTCCAGCTATCTCACATTCCCTCCACTTGAGTGATGAAGACTTCAGTGGTCTTCTGCTCTTATCATGGCTCCTGGGGTCTGGTGGTACCCTCAGTAGCTCTCCAATGAAACATGGCCGTACCTGTTGGTGAATCTTAAGTCAATCGTCAATTCTCTGTCCCATGTGGCCCACATCTAGGACATGGGAAACACACATGCATCTTTTGCCCCAACACTTTCTGGAAGGCAGGCTAATCTCAGAGCATCTGTCCACAAGGTCCCCCAGACTGCTTCTTGTGCATTATATTTCTCAGGTGGGAGTCCGACACACTAGTCCCTGCTGTCTGCCCTTACCTTCCTTTCTCTCTCCCCACTGTGTGTGAAGTGGGTCTTGGCACAACAGCAACTCTCTCCAAAAAAAATTGTTTTCTAATACCCAAGTCTCCTCCTTGATTTGGGTGAGGTGTTTAAGAGTCTTTGAACTAGTTCTTGACCTTTTTTTTTTTTTTTAAATTTCTGCATGGAAGGTTGCCTCACAACTTGTTTTAGAACCCCGTATCTATCAACATAGGATCTCATCTTGTTGAATAATTTCTTACTGAGTGCACGTATTTTTTTTTTTTTTAGCTCTAATACCATTGAATATTTCCCAGATCACACAAACCCAAAATGTATTCTGGTGACCTCCTTTATACTACTGAGAATGTATATAAGCACTCAATTTCCTTTAAGCCAATTAAATACAGCTCACAAGATATTTTTTAAAGACAGAACCAGAAATGTCGTAGTTTTCCTGCTTGAGTTTAAAATGCTCCCCTTTTCCACCCTCAGTCTGGGGGACTACGGAAAAATGGGGTAGTTCCTGAGAGCCCAGACAAAAGAGTAACATTGTAAAGGCAGAGGGGAGAAATGCAAGCCCTTCCAGCTCAGTCAGAAAGGATAGTTACATTGTAAAAGCAGAGGAGAGGAAAATGCAAGTTCCTTTCTTTTCTTTTTGTTCTTTAAAATCCCACTAAGTAACCCAAGCAATGTAGGCTATGTTTGCTGCGTTTGTACTTCAAGGTTTAAATGCTCCACCATACTCTCAATTTTGGCAGAGAATTGCAGGAGCAGTTGGACAGACAAAACTACATAAAACAAGACACCAATGAAAGAACCTTAAAGTTACAAACAAGTTTTCAGGATGAAGGAGATGGAGTATAGGTATGAAGATCAAAGGAGAGGTAAAGGGAGGAGGGACAGATAAGACTGAAAAAGAGAAAGAGACAGCAGGAAAACAAAGGCGAGAAGACTGGGACGATAGGGTTCCAGCCACTACACAATATGAGGTTTAAACTCCTGTCATTTTCATAAATCTGGGAGAACCCAGGGAGAGCCTGCTGGACCAGGTTCTGTATGGTATGAAGCCAGCCTCTCCCACCTCTGCTTGTCACCTGTCAAGGTGAACCACTGCCAGCCAGAGGGAGCATGGTCTCACAAGCTGAGAGGAGTGATGCTGTAGCTGTCCCACGTCCACTCTCTCGAAAGGAAAGGACAAAAGTAGGAGAGGACGGAGAAAGGAGGAGTAGAGAGACGCCAGGAGAGGGAGAAGGACAAGGAGGAGGGGAAAGCATTGCCCGAGTGAGGGTACTGAGGCCCCCAAGGGCCAGAAAGGCAGACTCACCAAACACGGGGACACTGAAACAAGAGTTTCAGTTGGCCACTTGTCACTCACGAGGAAGTGTGTTCGGTGGCCCAGAGGTGCCCAGATTCTCTCCCTGGAAGCAGACAACTGCCCCATGTTGGGCACTGTAAGTCTGATACTGACCAGGATTCTTGGCCTTCCCCAGTCAATAAAAATTGACCAGAGGCTAGACAAGGAATTGAAGTAAGTCTTTACTGGGGCCCCTGCTACAGGAGACGGGGAGTGAGAACAACCAACAGATTCCCTTGCTGCTTGCTCCCTGAGTGCGTATCTTGAATGGAGCGGATTTTCTTTGTGTGACCTATGGCCTTGGGATTCAGAAGCATCCCAACAGGCTGGTACCATGTTTGCCCTTCAAATTTCATGAGTTCCAGGCTGGTGGATATATTGAATTTTCAGTGTATGGTTCCTGCATCTTATGAGTGGTTGTGAACTTGGGTTCACTCTTGCAAATGGTACCAGTTTGGGATTTTGATTTCTGTGAGGTGACATTTTAACATCTAGAAATTTAGGAAGATGCTCTATCCCTCCAACCAGCTGAAGATGTTTTTAGGGGTTCCAATTCTTTTAATCCATTTCTCCACTAACCTCGATTCCCTTGAAAACGGCATTAGAGAGGGTAATTTCTGATGCAAGCAACAAAAAAAAATTCAAACTAAATGAGCTTAACAAAAAAACAAAATGGAGGAGGGAGGTTAATTATATGCTCCTATAGAGACTGGGGTCAAGTGTGGTCTCAGGGGGTGCTTTTTTGGGGCAGAAAAAATGTGACCCGGAAACTACTAGTAGTCAGAAACACTTGTATTCCTGCCTCCATTTCTGAGTTCTGCGTGCCCTGAATTGGTTCTGTTCTCAAGAGAGTTTGCCACAGGTTTTCCCAGACTGGCACTCTTTTCCTCCAGGACAGTGGTTCTCCCATTCAATTACTAACCAGGCCTGCCCCCGTTTAGCTTCCAAGATCAGACGAGACAGGGTGCGTTCAGGGTGGTATGGCTGTAGACAGGACAATGGGTCTCACCTGGGAGTAATTTTGTCCCCCTGGGGGTATTTGGCAATGTCAGGAGACATTTTTGGTTGATACAGCTGGGGAGAAGGGGCATGATGCTACTGGTGTGGTGTCTAGTAGGTAGAGGCCAGGAGTATACAGAACAGACTGGTCTGCACGACAACTGCTATTGCTAAGTCACTTCAGTCGTGTCCGACTCTGTGCGACCCCATAGACGGCAGCCCACCAGGCTCCCCCATCCCTGGATTCTCCAGACACGACAATTATTTGGACTAAAATGTCAGTAGTGCTGCCATTAGGAAATCTGTTCCTGGACTACATGCTTTCTCTTCTATGTCTAGTAGGGATGAGAGAATCATCTAAGTTCTAGAATTGCCTGAAAAGGGTCCTGATTGGACCAGTGTAATAAGTGACAGCTGCTCTTCTCAAAAGACGCTTTTTCTCTTTTGCAAACTGGAGTTTTTTTCTCTTCCCTCTCTCCCCCAGATCTTAAATATATTGACAGATTTAGTTTCTTTGCTTAAATCTTCCTCCTGTTCTTCCCTTCCTGTCTTCCATTAGTGGATGGAGAATGAGAAGTGTGAAATACATGCATTAAATTTTACTTTTGTCACTCATGTGTACATTTATTTTACATAGTTGAGAACACATTATACACACACACACACACACAACACAATACTAAGTATTATGCTTTTTTCTCTAGATATTATATGATAGGTGTTTTCCCATGCCATTAAAAACTCTTTATAATGAACATTAAAAAAAATTCTACCTAACAGTTCGTCATATAGATAAACCACACTTAATCATTGCCTGTTAATTTTCTGTGAATTTAGTGTCTTTCTTAGTCAATTTATAAAGCATGATGGATTCTTTCTGTGTCTGTTTTGGACCTTAGGAGCCAAGCTAATGTAGGCCAATGTTTGTTTTCTGTGGGCTACAAGTATGAGGACAGGGTTTCAACAAGTAGTTTCCAAATGATTGAAGACTGATTTTATTTGAACCCTGCTTATTTAACTCAGGAGAAGGCAATGGCACCCCACTCCAGTACTCTTGCCTGGAAAATCCCATGGACGGAGGAGACTGGTAGGCTGCAGTCCACAGGGTCGCTAAGAGTCGGATATGACTGAGCGACTTCGCTTTTACTTTTCACTTTCATGCACTGGAGAAGGAAATGGCAACCCACTCCAGTGTTCTTGCCTGGAGAATCCCAGGGATGGGGGAGCCTGGTGGCTGCCGTTTATGGGGTCACACAGAGTCGGACACGACTGAAGTGACTTAGCATAGCATAGCATAGCATAGCATATTTAACTTATATGCAGAGTACATCATGAGAAACGCTGGACTGGAAGAAACACAAGCTGGAATCAAGATTGCTGGGAGAAATATCAATAACCTCAGATATGCAGATGACACCACCCTTATGGCAGAAAGTGAAGAGGAACTCAAAAGCCTCTTGATGAAAGTGAAAGAGGAGAGTGAAAAAGTTGGCTTAAAGCTCAACATTCAGGAAACGAAGATCATGGCATCTGGTCCCATCACTTCATGGGAAATAGATGGGGAAACAGAGGAAACAGTGTCAGACTTTATTTTTGGGGGCTCCAAAATCACTGCAGATGGTGACTGCAGCCATGAAATTAAAAGACACTTACTCCTTGGAAGGAAAGTTATGACCAACCTAGATAGCATATTCAAAAGCAGAGACATTACTTTGCCAACTAAGGTCCATCTAGTCAAGGCTATGGTTTTTCCTGTGGTCATGCATGGATGTGAGAGTTGGACTATGAAGAAGGCTGAGTGCCCAAGAATTGATGCTTTTGAACTGTGGTGTTGGAGAAGACTCTTGAGAGTCCCTTGGACTGCAAGGAGATCCAACCAGTCCATTCTGAAGGAGATCAGCCCTGGGATTTCTTTGGAGGGAATGATGCTGAAGCTGAAACTCCAGTACTTTGGCCACCTCATGCGAAGAGTTGACTCATTGGAAAAGACTCTGATGCTGGGAGGGATTTGGGGCAGGAGGAGAAGGGGACAACAGAGGATGAGATGGCTGGATGGCATCACTGACTCGATGGACGTGAGTCTGAGTGAACTCTGGGAGTTGGTGATGGACAGGGAGGCCTGGCATGCTGCGATTCATGGGGTCTTGAAGAGTTGGACACGACTGAGTGACTGAACTGAACTGAACTTGTTAAAAATACAGATTCTAAGATCCTGACTCCAATGTACTGAATCAGAATCTCCTTGCATGGTAACTAAACACCCTGCATTGCTCAGCAGATTATTAAAGCATGTAACCATAATTTGCTTTTTTTTTTTAAATAAAGGCCATAATTATGTTTTTATTGTGAGTGAAGAGGGAAAAGAGGAAAGAGAAGATCCCTACCTTGAACAGCTGTGTGTATGTGTGTGTGGTTGTGTTTGACTGTAGCCCACCAGGCTCCTTTATCTGTGGAACTCTCTAGGCAAGAATACTGGAGTGGGCCATTCCCTTCTCCAGGGGATCTTCCTGACCCTCGGATCAAACCCAGGTCTCTTGGGTTGCAGGCAGATTCTTTATCATCTGAGCCCTTAAACAGCTGTGCCACCCTTTAATGGACCAAGTTGTTCAAGAACTAACATGACTAAGCTGCTTTCACTCAGATGTGGTCCTGTGGAACATTCTAACTATCTCAAGTATGTGCCATTACAAATTCAAGGGAGACTCCCTAGTTATATCAGAGTCCATGCCATTTGGATACCTCCTATTTTGATTTTTTAAGGAATTCATGAACAGTGTGGCACTGACTCCAAATTTCTGAAATCAGAAACCTTATTTGGGGTCAAATCTCATGGTATTTGCATGCCAATAAATCACTCCAACTGGCCCCTCTGTAGTTGGAAACAAATCCAAGACAGAATACCTAAGGCATGGGAAACCAAACATCCACCATATTGAAAGATGGGCTTCTCAGGTGGTGCTGCTGGTTAAGAACCCACCTGCCAATGAAGGAGACCCTGGTTCAATCTCTGGGTCAGGAAGATCCCCTGGAGGAAGGCATGGCAACCCCCTCCAGTATTCCTGCTGGAGAATCCCATGGACAGAGGAGACTGGCAGGCTACAGTCCCTTGGGTC